>NC_045800.1:6394981-7032481 GCF_009873245.2 Balaenoptera musculus
GCATTTATAGCAAAATGTTAACGTTTGAAACCTATGTGGTACATTGGGGTATATGCTGATTTTCATTTATTTTGGTATGTTTGCAATATTGATTTTTAAGAAATAACTATAAAAATAAATGCTATACATTACTCTTATGGAGCTGTTGGTTTTCTTAGTGAAAGCTATTTCAGTGTTCTAAGTACTAATTAACCCCGTGGGGAGAGGAATTAATGATCACATACCACATGTCAGACATGGGTCTTTCAACGTGACTCATCTCATTTTGTCCCAGCAACTCTGGCTGGGGAACATAATGGTGACTCCCACCCTTACATTATGACACTGCCGCTGAGCAACTCTTTTTTTTCTCCTTCAGAGCCCCCTAAAACCATTCAAAGACCAGTACTGGTAGACTGTTGTGGATTACCCTCAGTACAAGTAGAAGCTGAGTAAAATTTCTATTCCAAAGACATCTAGCTTAGAAAACTGGGATTAACATATACACACTACTATACAGTATATAAAATAGAGAACCAACAAGGACCTACTGTATAGCACAAGGTACTATACTCAATATTTTGTAATAAGCTATAAGGGAAGGGAATCTGAAGAATATATATATATAATATATATATGTACACACACGTATAACTGAATCGCTGTGCTGTACACCTGAAACTAACATGATATTGTAAATCAACTATACTTCAATTTTATAAAAGAGAGAGAAAAATAACAATCCCTTTGTAAATTAAGATAGGTAAGAAATTCTCAACGAATGCCAGATCTCCAAAGGGACCAACCAAATGGTTCACCACAAATTTATATGAGGAATAAAAAGATACTATTCCCAGTTATGCACGTGTCTCTCATGCCTTTTTCTCTTTACTAATCATTGATACAGGCACATAACCAGAGACCTCTACCTGCTAGCTTGGCACTGGCCACAGACGGTCCACTGCCACCAGCCCCGGCAACATGTCCACCGCCACCAGCCCCGGCAACATGCCCACCGCCAGCTGCAGGCTCAGGAGAGAGTCACAGCCCTCCCTGCTAGCCGTCACCCCCTCCAGATCCGGTACACCGGAAAAGCGGTGGTGTCTTGAAAGTTGATTTATTGTTACTCACTTTTTTTTTAAGGAGTGATCCAAGTTTCTCAGACCCACAGCCTCTCCGAGGTTCAGCATCCATGAATGAAAACTGACTGAAGGTACAGCCGTCATAGCACAGACTTGGCTGACCCCGAGACACCACTTTGCACCACTTTACTCGCCCAGACCCCGAAGGTTAGTGCGCTGACCAGCAATGATGTTCTACGTCTTCTTTACTTTGAAGCACAGCTTATCAAGATGAAGTTCTCCATCTAGGCAAGAGCCGCTTTGGGCAGAAAACTATTAATGCCACGCAGGACCCAGATGGTCAGCCCATGAGTGAATGTCCTCATCAGGTGACAGCTGATGGTTTTCTAGGTGGCCAAAAAATAAATAGGGGATGAAAGCAAACTTGTTTTGTTTTGGTTTTCAGCCAGCCTAGAGTCATTTGACAGGTGTGTTTTAACTCTTACAGCGTTGTGCCCATATACTGCAGCTTGTGTTTTCTCTTTGATAAAAATTCTGGTATTTTTGTCGTGACCGGCTAATACACATATTTGAGGATGTTAGTTTTAGGATGGATTCTAAAATAAACATAGGAACAGGTCACTAGCCAAAGTGCAAACGTCACTGTGCCAAGGGAAGAGAGGCCCGGGTCAGCTCCGAGCCTCCAGGAGAGCTGACAGAAACGACAAGTCACAGGCCCACTCCTGGGAGGAGAACAGCAATGACTACAGTACAAGTTACGTGGCACTTACTTTCTGACAGGCGCCATCATGGATGCTTTATTCATTCATTTAATTTCCACTACAACTCTATACGTTATAAGGATTTTTATCATCTCCATTATAAAAAATCTCAGACACAGAGAGTTTAAGCAAGTTGCCCAAGGTCACAGCGCAGTACCTGGCAGAACCAGGGTTAAAACACAGGCTGCCTCTCAGCAACAGAGATGCAATATGCAGACCTGAGTGGAAAATCTACTACTGGTTAGATCTCCAGATTTCCTCCAGACACTCATTTTAAGTCAGGTTTGACCTGTGAACCCGCTTGAACCCCAAGCGTATTTTTAAATGACCAAGAGAACTTAACGAGTGACAGGGAAGACAATGAAAGCCAGGTGATTGTTTGAATGAATGAAGTGTGGGGATGTCCAAGCAGGAGGAGGGAGCGAGGGCAGCTCCCTCTCAGCCCCGGGGTCAGCAGACTGCTTGTCTTAGGGACTCGGTCCATAAAAGGAAGATAAGATGGTCTAGGAGGACCACAGGAGGCCAAGAAGCAGACAGATTTGGCCACACTCACCTTGACGCTGTGAAGCGGGTAGGAAGTCAGACAGGTGCCTCTTTATGTTCAGCATGGAATGCAGAGGAGGAGAGGTCCTCGAATGTGGGTAAAACAATTAGTGAGATAACTCACTGATAATCTGAGAAGAGTGTACCAGGGCAAGAAACAGGGACCATATCAGGAAAGTATGCTAAATTGAGTTTACTACCAACGCATGAACAAATTCCTCTATTTTAAATGTTATCATCGTCAAGTTTCACAGCGAAGCTAGAATTGCAAGGGGAGGTAAGTGTATCTAGGAGGACAGCCCTCACTCACTCTACCCTGGGATGAACCTACTGGCTGTTTGACAAGTAACAATACATCTTTCCTAAAATGACTACAATCAACATTTTGAACACCTCAAAAGCTCACCTTTTTGCTATTTATTTGTTTAACCAGGATGTTTATATCCACATTTGTATTTATATTTATCTAAGTAGAAACACTATTTGGAAATTGTTTTCATAAGTTTTATAAAATACTTATACAACATACCCACAAACACATATTCGTAGACACAATTTAGATTTATATAGAAGTTTTAGAACTCTGTTTTTCCTGATTGTAAGTATCAGATCTTTTAAAAGGTGCTTTTGCTTATTTAAGTCTCATAACCAGTATCCACATTTAGCCAAACACATAATCTTATGTCAAACTCAGGCTTAAAGTTTATTTGAACTTTTCTAAAGATTACTGACAAAAAAGGGGGGGAAAAAGTCTTACTTTCAATTTCGCATCTTTACTTTAAACAACTGATAGGCTCTTTCCATCATGGCAGATTTTTTTAATCTTAAAAGTTTTTCATTTCATTTCATTTGTTGAGACATGGATGGATCTAGAGACTGTCATACAGAGTGAAGTCAGTCAGAAAGAGAAAAACAAATATCGTATATTAACACATATATGTGGAACCTAGAAAAATGGTACAGATGAACAGGTTTGCAGGGCAGAAATTGAGACACACATGTAGACAACAAACGTATGGACACCAAGGGGGGAAAGCGGCAGGGGGGTGGGGATGGTGGTGTGATGAATTGGGCGATTGGGATTGACATGTATACACTGATGTGTATAAAATGGATGACTAATAAGAACCTGCTGTATAAAAAAATAAAATAAAATTCAAAAATTTAAATAAATTTTTTTAAAAAAGTTTTTCAACAGAGGACAGTGGTTGCCAGGGGTTGGTGGGAGTGGGTGGGAGGGGGGGTGTATAATGGGTGAAGGGGGTCAAAAGTTACAAACTTCCAGCTATAAAATAATTATCATGGGGATGTAACCTACAGCATGGTGACTATAGTTAACATTGCACATTTGAAAGCTGCTAAGAGTAGATCTTAAAAGTCCTCATCACAAGAAAAAAAGGGAAAAACGCTTATAACTTTATGGTGATGGATGTTACCTAGACTTATCATGGTGATCATTTTGCTATGTATACAAATGTCGAATCATTATGTTGTACACCTGGTGTCAATTATTCCTAAATAAAATAAATATAGATATATACTAAAAAAAAGTTTTCCAAAAAAATGAAAAAAGAAAAAAACAGCAACAAAACGACCAGGCTGATCTCAAAAGGACAATTATATGAGAATTTACGTACGTGTTGTGTACTATAAAAGCTTTTTTCTTTTTTTAAAAATTATTTATTTATTATTTATTTTTGGCTGGGTTGGGTCTTCATTTCTGTGCAAGGGCTTTCTCTAGTTGCGGCGAGCAGGGGCCACTCTTCATCGCGGTGCGTGGGCCTCTCACTATCGCGGCCTCTCTTGTTGCGGAGCACAGGCTCCAGACGCACAGGCTCAGTAGTTGTGGCTCACGGGCCCAGCTGCTCCGCGGCATGTGGGATCTTCCCAGACCAGGGCTCGAACCCGTGTCCCCTGCACTGGCAGGCAGACTCTCGACCACTGCACCACCAGGGAACCCCTATAAAAGCTTTTTGTAAGAAAGTTCTTATGCAAATCTGACAAAACAATTTTATGCCCCTCTGCCATTTGTCAAGTAATAAATAATATGAAAATGAAATATAGAGGGCTTCATACACTGTCACCTTTCAGTCCCTATGGTTACGAAGATGGCATAAAATGTGGCTCTCCAGTACACCAGAAATCCATTTTAAAAAGCTATCATTTACAAATTATAGGTTTAAACACAGAAAACTATAAAGTTTAAATAAACCACTGTACAATATTAGGTCTTAGTATCCTAAAATTTTAAATATGTAGGTTGTCATGATATAACAGAAATGTGACAGCCCCATAGGAGGAAACTGAAAAGATGAGTAAAAACATTACTCAGTATCTTAATGATAGGCAGCTGAACACATTTTAAGAGCTACAGAGAATTTGTGATCATGATCTCTATTGGAATTAGCAATTCTGATTAGTATCATGAGAAGCAGGGACTGATGAAGAGAGAAAGCAAACATGAGTGTGTTCATTATAAACGTGGAATACCGTAAAAGCAGAATGGTAGTTTCCCTGCCCTTCCAAAGACACCTGCAAATTTACTGAGGTCAAATTTCATTGACAAGGGACATCTGCAGCCTGGTCTCTGGTGGCAGATGGTCCACAATCAGGATGACGGCACACTGAGGGGATGCTATATAAAGAACAGTGGTGGCAGCCACCTCAGAGCAATTCATCATACCTTGACCACGCATTTATAGCAGCCATAAATCAAGAACATATTCCAGATCAATAAGACGTGGAGATCATAATCATTAAAAGTGTGAAAAAATATGTTTGCCATGAATACGTATTAAAGAAGGAATTTTTCAATCAAATATCACAATACCTGCTTGGTGATGACAGTTTCTCCTTTCACTTAAAAATGAAATATGAGAGTTAAAATGAGTTTAATTCCACCAAACTATTATACTGCTTTCATAAAATGAATCCTATAAAACCCTTATAGATGAAAGGACCAAGGACAGAAGTAAATAATTTAAAAATTTATAAATGATAACTACCAGTAACCACAATTAAGAAAATGCTTGAAGTTTCTACTAACTTTAAAAGGGGGGAGGACTTCTCCGGTAGCGCAGTGGTTAAGAATCCGCCTGCCAATGCAGAGGACACGGGTTCAATCCCTGGTCCAGGAAGATCCCACATGCCGCGAAGTAACTAAGCCCGTGCGCCACAACTACTGAAGCCTGCGCTCTAGAGCCCACGAGCCACAACTACTGAGCCCGCATGCCACAACTACTGAAGCCCACGTGCCTAGAGCCCGTGCTCTGCAATGAGAAGCCACCGCAACGAGAAGCCTGTGCACCGCAACAAAGAGTAGCCCCCGCTCACCGCAACTAGAGAAAACCCATGCAGCAACAAAGACCCAACGCAGCCAAAAATAAACAAACATTTTTAAAAAAATAAAAGGGGGGAAATAACTGTGAGGTGTCATCCTATTTATAAAATTGGATGACAAACGTGATGGTAATATCTTATGCTGTTTAAGATTGTGATAAAACTGGCTTACTTAGAGTTTGTGGATAGCACCATATATCAAACAATCCTTTACTAAAGCAATTTGGCCATATTCAAAACAATGATTATGAAAATATCCCACGGGTGACCCCGCTCCTAGAAACATGTCCAAAGAAAATAATTCAAAACCAAAAAATAAACTTAAAAGCTAAAATGTTTTTATTATGTATACTTTTACTTATTAAAAAATTTCAAACATATAAAAAAGTAGAAACAATAGTATCGTGAATTCCCTTGTACTTTACACCCAGCTTCGTCAATTATCAGCATGATTATGGCTGATAATCATCTCATTTCATCTATGCTTCCACTTACCTCCATCCGTCCCTCAAACATGGATTAATAGCTAAAATTTTTTATTGAAGTATAGTTAATTTACAGTGTTGTGTTAGTTTCAGGTGTACAGCAAATTGATTCCATTTTATATATATATATATATATTATTTTTTAGATTATTTTCCATTATAGGTTATTACAAGATACTGAGTATAGGTCTCTGTGCTATACAGTAGGTCCTTGTTGTTTACCTATTTTATATATAGTAGTGTGTATATTTTAATCCCAAACTCCTAATTTATTCCCTCTCCCCCACTATCCCCTTTGGTAACCATAAATTTGTCTTCTATGTCTGTGAGTCCATTTCTGTTTTATAAATAAGTTCATTTGTATCCTTTTTTTAGATTCCACATATAAGTAATATCATAAGATATTTATCTTTCTCTTTCTTCATTTTATATGCTAATCTCTAGGTCCATCCATGTTGCTGCCAATGACATTATTTCATTTTTTATGGCTGAGTAATATTCCATTGTATATATGTACCACATTGACTTTATACATTCATCTGTTGATGGACATTTAAGTTGCTTCCATGTCTTGCCTATTGTAAATAGTGCTGTTTTAATAGCTAAATTTTAATTAGCCTTCACTTTGTATCAGACTGTGTCCTAAGCAATTTACATATATTTTATCATTTAATCTTCATAGCGACCTTAGGAAGCACTTGAATTTCCTCCATTTTAGAGATGGACCATAGATACATGAAGGTCACACAGCCTTCCAGGGAGGGCATCCAGGAATCAGCAGAACAAGGATTTGAACCCAGGCAACGTGACTCCAGAACCACGCCCTCAAGCTCTCTACATGCAATCTACTACCTGCCTGTGTTTAAGTACATAGATACATAAATGATAACATAAAATAAAAACCAAGAGAATCACTTTAGCATCATTGATAGCAATAAAAACTGCAGACAATATAAATGTCTAAGAATATAGAACTTGTTATATACACTGTAGTACATCATTTAAATGCAGAAATATTTAGCCACTAAAAAGCCACATGGAATAACATATCCTAACGTAAGTACGTTTGGTATGCTGAGGGAGGAATACAGATTTGCACAGACACTGATTATAATGATAAAATCTACAGATGCATATGGACAGAAGAACTGAAAAAAATTTAGAAAAATGAAATACAATTAGAGTGGTAGAATTATGGCTCATTTTTTGGTAAATTTTAATGTTGTAATAGCATTGAATAAGAAAAATGGAATTACGTATTTTCACTTATTCTTAATGAAAACAAAATTCAGCCAAGATAAACTAGCAGTCTAGATTCTTCCTCCCTGAGCTTGTATGTATATAACCGAAACAAGTCTGATAAAAATAAACCAAGAATTAAGTCAACGTGGGTGCTTCATACATGAGACATTTCAATTACCCTCTGGTTCAATTTATTGACCATTTTGGTGTCAAGCAGATATTCTACATCACATTTATTTCCAAGGAGTAAGTTTTCATCCATTCATTCAGCACGTTGGTGGGACACTGACTCTGTGTCCCAAGGGCCCAAGCACCACCAAGGAGGGGGGGAGGGTGCTAAGGGACCAGCAGGGAACCCTGGCACCAAATACAAACCAGAGACGTGCCACTGGGAAAGGGGAGGCAGCAGGTGCAGAGGGGGCCCCTCATCTAATCTGGGGGGTGAGGTGCCCTTAAGTGAGTTTTGAAGGATCAGGGGGATGATTCTAGCAGAGCCTGTGGGCAGACAGTACATCATTTATTGAAAACATTTTAGTTTCCTTAGAAAATTCTCTCATGTTTTTATTCCCAAGCATCCTTATCTTTTAAGAGAAAACAATATAAAATGCAAACTGCCGGAAGCTGCTTCTCCCAGCCTTGCTAGTAAGCTCTTCAAGGGCAAAAGTCACTTCAGACATCAAAAACCAAACGAAAAAAAACTAAACTAACAAGCAAAAAACAAAAGACAAAACCTCCTAGAGTAAAAGAATCCGGAAACACTGCCTCTTGCCCTGACTCCACCACAGATTTTCCTCATCAGGAACACAGGGATAATACCTTCCCACCCTCCCTGTCAGATTTACTGCAAAGAAAAAATAATGTGATTTAAAAAATACTGAAAAGTGAATTGACATGGATAAGGGCTTCACAGATACAAGGTAGTAGTAACAATTTTGAAAATGTTCACCTATTTTATACTTTTTGCTACATGGAAACCCTGCTTGGAATTCTATATGTTTAATAGGTAATAGGCAAAGAAGTGTTCTTCCAAGCTATTTCTTTTGCCTAATGATAATAACTACAGGTTACTGCGGGCTGGCTCAGAGCAGGCACCGTACTGGACCAGTCAACCATGTGTCTAAACCTCACAGCGAGGAAGGGAGAGGAGCGGACCAAGCCTCAAAGAGGTAAAGCAGCTTGCTCAGGTGCCCAAAACCCGCAAGTGGGGAGCAGAGCTGTCAGCCCAGGCCTCTAACTCAGAGTCTGCGCTCTCAGGCTCAGGCTTCGTGGTGTGGAGCCTCAGAGCTCTTCAATGGAAACCAACCATGAATCCCCGTGAGACGACAACATCTTCCACAATCAGACAGGCAAAATCAAATTGCTGTTTATTTTCTTTTGACACAGAGCATGTCACTGAAGTTTAAAATGAATTTATAGTGAGAAATGGCAGGATGTGTTAACAGTGGTGATAGGGCATTTTTCACAACACGTCTGCTTAGCGTACATACTTTTTTTTTTTAATTGAAGTATAGTTCACTTACAGTGTTGTGTTAGTTTCTGGTGTACAAAGTGATTCAGTTTTATATATGTATCTTTTTCAGATTTTTTTCCATTATAGTTTATTACAAGATATTGAATAATAGTTCCCTGTGCTATACAGTAGAACCTTGCTGTTTATCTACTTTATACATAGTAGTTTGTATCTGCTAATCCCAAACTCCTAATTTATTCCCTCCCCCCTGCCCCCTTCCCCTTTGGTAACCTTAAGTTTGTTCTCTATATCTGTGAGTTTATTTCTGTTTTGTAAATAAGTTCATTTGCATCATATTTTAGATTCCACATACAAATCATATCATAGGTCCATCCATGTTGCTGCAAATGGCATTATTTCATTCTTTTTTATGGCTGAGTAATATTCCATTGTGTATATATACCACATCTTCTTTATCCATTCATCTGTTGATGGACATTTAGGTTGCTTCCACATCTTGGCTATTGTAAATTATGCTGCTATGAACATTGGGGTGCATGTATCTTTTCTAATTAGAGTATTCTCTGGATATATGTGCAGAAGTGGGATTGCTGGATCATATGGTAGCTCTATTTTTAGTTTTTTAAGGAACCTCCCCACTGTTCTCCATAGTGGCTGCACCAATTTACATTCCCACCAACAGCGTAGGAGGGTTCCCTTTTCTCCACACCCTCTCCAGCAATTATTATTTGTAGATTTTTTTTGATGACGGGCATTCTGACTGGTGTGAGGTGACACCTCATTGTAATTTTGATTTGCATTTCTCTAATAATTAGCGATGTGGGCCATCGTTTCATGTGTCTCTTGGCCATCTGTACATCTTCTTTGGAGAAAGGTCTATTTAAGTCCTCTGCCCATTTTTTGATTGGGTTGTTTTTTATTTTGGGGGTTTTTTTTCTTTTTTTTTACAGATTACATACATTCTTAAGAAAACCCCACCACTAAAGGGTCTGACCAAGCCACTCAGCAGAAGCAGAATACCAATGCAGCACATGCAGTCTCACCAACGATCAGGACAATGCAATTCAAACAGTGAGATTGCCCAGTCATCAAACTTACAAAAACTGAAATCTGCCAGTGGCAGAGAACAGAAAGAGAGGCAACACTCCTAAACTGCCAGTGGAAGCACAAGTTGGGAAATCTCTTTGGAGAGCAACTTGGCAAAGTGAAGTAAAGTTCAGGAAGTGGGAATTCCACTCCCAGCTACAGTCGTTGATATGCAGGAATATTCACGGAAAGTTTGCAGCTGGGAGAAATTGAAAACCAGCTCAATGGCTGGCATGAGAGGACTGGATGAATTATGAATAAAATCATACACTGGAATACTATATAGCAGTTAAGATTAAAGTTACAATTAAATATATCTACATTAATAAATCGGGGCAGAGAGGGGTTGAATCACAAAAGCAAGTTGTGAAACGATATGTACAGAATGATACAATTTACCTAAGGCTCGAGAAAACAAACCTATATCAAAAGGAGGAGGGAGAGAAAGGAATGGAATGGCAGAAAAATAATTTTATTGGCAACGTTTTGTTTCTTAAGCCGGGTGGTGGCACATGAATATTTGTTATTTTATATATGTTATGCCTGAACTATTTAATAAAAGAACAGAATGGGACTTCCCTGGTGGCGCAGTGGTTGAGAGTCTGCCTGCCAATGCAGGGGACACGGGTTCGAGCCCTGGTCCGGGAAGATCCCACATGCCGCGGAGCAACTAAGCCCGTGCGCCACAACTACTGAGCCTGCACTCTAGAGCCTGTGAGCCACAACTACTGAGCCTGAGTGCCACAACTACTGAAGCCCGTGCGCCTAGAGCCCGGGCTCCACAACAAGAGAAGCCACCGCAATGAGAAGCCCGTGCACTGCAACAAAGAGTAGCCCCCACTTGCAGCCACTAGAGAAAGCCCGCACGCAGCAACAAAGACCCAACGCAGCCAAAAATAAATAAATAAATAATAAATAAATTAAAAAAAAGAACAGAACAAGGTACTGCATGCATGGATGTATTTATATCCTTACTGTCTTACTCATCTCCCAAGTAAATGGGTATCCAGGTAACCTGTTCTTCAAAACTACCTTAAAATGTTATATAAAGGTGGTCCAGTTTAAAATTCAGAAATCCTTGGGAGTTTCAAGTCTGGAATATTTTCTACATTCCAATGACACATTCAATCCAACTAGACTCTAAGCTCCTTGAGGAGACGAGCTGAGGTCCCTTCACTTTCTACCCCCAAAACCATTCAATTACTGTTTGATCCAAGCCGATCTGACATTATTCAAATATTCAAGGGATTTTGTATTACTCCTTAAAATATGTTGCAAGTAATTTAAACATGAAAGATAAGTAGTGTCTTAACCTACAATATATAACTTAGCATATTTTATTCTACAGCTGTCAATGCATATCAATACTTAGACTGCATATTATTTACTAGTAGGTGTGAAAAATAGAAACTTCCAATAAGCAAAGAGAGGTCTCCAGTGTTTGTCTCATGAGTTCGAATCATCATGTTGCCCATCTTCTAGTTCACATGGGTCACCCCATAGGATGTGATGCTTTGTGTCTTGACTCTGATGTTTGTCAGTTGCCTTCCATGCTGCCCTATAAAAACTAACTCAATCCAGCTCATAACATAAATCGACTATACTGTTATGGACCTCTCTTATTCACACAAATATAATGGAATAAAGCATACTGACACAAAAATCTTTGAAACCCTACAGCTTTTTAGCACATTTTGCAGTTTAAAGAGTGATTACATTCAGGGGTTATGGTCTTAAATTTCTCTCAACCGCGGCTTTCCTTCTCTGTTCCCTCTCCCACCAATCTCCCTTTTTCTAACCATTCTCTGTTCTTTGGTTGTCAATATCTTTTTCTGAATGTTACTACGTGGTAGACACCCTGCTCAGTACTGAGAGTATGGGAGGACAAGACAGGCGGGTCCAGTTCTCATTGAGTCTGGTCTTGCAGCTGATGCAAACGTATGACAAGAGAACCCAAAACAATTCCTACAATTGTGATCATTGCTCTAAAGAAAAAAGACCAATGTGCCAAGAGACATTTGAGCTGATGCCTCAAAGATGCAGCCCAGAAAGGGCTATGAAGAACATTACAGCAAGAAAAAGGACACGTCATTCCACTTAACGCTGACAGTAACATGCAGTGCAACCTTCTCGGAATGCAAATCCAAACCTGAAAATGAATCAGATAATTTTAAAAGGGCTAGAGTGGTCCAATTAATATTAAGACCTCCATAGAGAGGAGATTAACCAAGATGGCGGAGTAGAAGGACATGCTCTCACTCCCTCTTGCGAGAACACCAGAATCACAACTGGCTGCTGGACAATCATCGACAGGAAGACACTGGAACTCACCAAGGAGGATACCCCACGTCCAAGGACAGAGGAGAAGCCACAGTGGGACGGTAGGAGGGGCGCAATCAGAGTACAATCAAATCCCATAACTGCTGGGTGGGTGACTCACAGACTGGCGAACACTTATACCACAGAAGTCCACCCACTGGAGTGAAGCTTCTGAGCCCCACGTCAGGCTTCCCAACCTGGGGGTCCGGCAATGGGAGGAGGAATTCCTAGAGAATCAGACTTTGAAGCCTAGTGGGAATTGATTGCAGGACTTTGACAGGACTGGGGGAAACAGAGACCCCATTCTTGGAGGGCGCACACAAAATAGTGTGTGCATTGGGACCCAGGGGAAGGAGCAGTGACCCCGGGGGAGACTGAAGCAGGCCAACCTGCTAGTGTTGGAGGGTCTCCTGCAGAGGCAGGGGGTGGCTCTGTTTCACCATGGGGACAAGGACACTGGCGGCAGAAATTCTGGGAAGTGCTCCTTGGTGTGAACCCTCCCAGAGTCTATCATTAGCCCCACCAAAGAGCCCAGGTAGGCTCCAGTGTTGGGTTGCCTCAGGCAAAACAACCAACAGGGAGGGAACCCAGCCCCACCCATCAACAGTCAAGTGGATTAAAGTGTTACGGAGCTCTGTCCGCCACAGCAACAGTCAGCTCTATCCACCAACAGAGCCTCCCATCAAGCCTCTTAGATAGCCTCAACCACCAGAGGGCAGACAGCAGAAGCAACAAAAACTACAATCCTGCAGCCTGTGGACCAAAACCCACAGTTACAGAAAGACAGACAAGATGAAAAGGCAGAGGGCTATATATCAGATGAAGGAACAAGAAAAAACCCCAGAAAAACAACTAAATGAAGTGGAGATAGGCAACCTTCCAGAAAAAGAATTCAGAATAATGATAGTGAAGATGATCCAGGCCCTCGGAATAAGAATGGAGGCAAAGATTGAGAAGATGCAAGAAATGATTAACAAAGACCTAGAAGAATTAAAGAACAAACAAACAGAGATGACCAATACAATAACTGAAATGAAAACTACACTAGAGGAATCAATAGCAGAATAACTGAGGCAGAAGAACGGATAAGTAACCTGGAAGACAGAATGGTGGAATTCACTGCTGCGGAACAGACTAAAGAAAAAAGAATGAAAAGAAATGAAGACAGCCTAAGAGACCTCTGGGACAACATTAAACACAACAACATTCGCATTATAGGGGTCCCAGAAGGGGAAGAGAGAGAGAAAGGGCCAGAGAAAATATTTGAAGAGATTATAGTTGAAAACTTCCCTAACATGGGAAAGGAAATAGCCACCCAAGTCCAGGAAACACAGAGAGTCCCATACAGGATAAACCCAAGGAGAAACACGCCGAGACACATAGTAATCAAAATGGCAAAAATTAAAGACAAAGAAAAATTATTGAAAGCAGCAAAGGAAAAACGACAAATAACATACAAGGGAACTCCCATAAGGTTAACAGCTGATTTCTCAGCAGAAACTCTACAAGCAAGAAGGGAGTGGCATGATATACTTAAAGTGATGAAAAGGCAGAACCTACAACCAAGATTACTCTACCCGGCAAGGATCTCATTCAGATTTGATGGAGAAATCAAAAGCTTTACAGACAAGCAAAAGCTAAGAGAATTCAGCACCACCAAACCAGCTCTACAACAAATGCTAAAGGAACTTCTCTAAGTGGGAAACACAAGAGAAGAAAAGGACCTACAAAAACAAACCCAAAACAATTAAGAAAATGGTCATAGGAACATACATATCGATAATTACCTTAAACGTGAATGGATTAAATGCTCCAACCAAAAGACAAAGGCTTGCTGAATGGATACAAAAACAAGACCCATATATATGCTGTCTACAAGAGACCCACTTTAGACCTAGGGACACATACAGACTGAAAGTGAGGGGATGGAAAAAGATATTCCATGCAAATGGAAATCAAAAGAAAGCTGAAGTAGCTATATTCATATCAGATAAAATAGACTTTAAAGTAAAGAATGTTACAAGAGACAAAGAAGGACACTACATAATGACCAAGGGATCAATCCAAGAAGAAGATATAACAATTATAAATATATATGCACCCAACATAGGAGCACCTCAATACATAAGGCAACTGCTAACAGCTATAAAAGAGGAAATTGACAGTAACACAATAATAGTGGGGGACTTTAACACCTCACTTACACTAATGGACAGATCATCGAAAATGAAAATAAATAAGGAAACAGAAGCTTTAAATGACACAATAGACCAGATAGATTTAATTGATATTTATAGGACATTCCATCCAAAAACAGCAGATTACACGTTCTTCTCAAGTGCGCACGGAACATTCTCCAGGATAGATCACATCTTGGGTCACAAATCAAGCCTCAGTAAATTTAAGAAAATTGAAATCATATCAAGCATCTTTTCTGACCACAATGCTATGAGATTAGAAATGAATTACAGGGAAAAAAACGTAAAAAAGACAAACACATGGAGGCTAAACAATACGTTACTAAATAACCAAGAGATCACTGAAGAAATCAAAGAGGAAATCAAAAAATACCTAGAGACAAATGACAATGAAAACACGACAACCCAAAACCTATGGGATGCAGCAAAAGCAGTTCTAAGAGGGAAGTTTATAGCTATACAAGCCTACCTCAAGAAACAAGAAAAATCTCAAGTAAACAATCTAACCTTACACCTAAAGGAACTAGAGAAAGAAGAACAAACAAAACCCAAAGTTAGCAGAAGGAAAGAAATCATAAAGATCAGAGCAGAAATAAATGAAATAGAAACAAAGAAAACAATAGCAAAGATCAATAAAACTAAAAGCTGGTTCTTTGAGAAGATAAACAAAATTGATAAGCCATTAGCCAGACTCATCAAAAAGAGGGAGAGGACTCAAATCAATAAAATCAGAAATGAAAAAGGAGAAGTTACAACAGACACTGCAGAAATACAAAGCATCCTAAGAGACTACTACAAGCAACTTTATGCCAATAAAATGGACAACCTGGAAGAAATGGACAAATTCTTTGAAAGGTATAACCTTCCAAGACTGAACCAGGAAGAAACAGAAAATATGAACAGACCAATCACAAGTAATGAAATTGAAACTGTGATTAAAAATCTTCCAACAAACAAAAGTCCAGGACCAGATGGCTTCACAGGTGAATTCTATCAAACATTTAGAGAGAGATAACACCTATCCTTCTCAAACTCTTCCAAAAAATTGCAGAGGAAGGAACACTCCCAAACTCATTCTATGAGGCCACCATCACCCTGATACCAAAACCAGACAAAGACACTACAAAGAAAGAAAATTACAGACCAATATCACTGATGAATATAGATGCAAAAATCCTCAACAAAATACTAGCAAACAGAATCCAACAACACATTAAAAGGATCATACACCACGATCAAGAGGGATTTATCCCAGGGATGCAAGGATTCTTCAATATATGCAAATTAATCAATGTGATACACCATATTAACAAACTGAAGAATAAAAACCATATGATCATCTCAATAGATGCAGAAAAAGCTTTTGACAAAATTCAACACCCATTTATGATGAAAACTCTCCAGAAAGTGGGCATAGAGGGAACCTACCTCAACATAATAAAGGCCATATATGACAAACCCACAGCAAACATCATTCTCAACAGTGAAAAACTGAAAGCATTTCCTCTAAGATCAGGAACGAGACAAGGATGTCCACTCTCACCACTATTATTCAACATAGTTCTGGAAGTCTTAGCCACGGCAATCAGAGAAGAAAAAGAAATAAAAGGAATACAAATTGGAAAAGAAGAAGTAAAACTGTCACTGTTTGCGGATGACATGATATTATACATAGAGAATCCTAAAACTGCCACCAGAAAACTGCTAGAGCTAATTAATGAATATGGTAAAGTTGCAGGATACAAAAGTAATGTACAGAAATCTCTTGCATTCCTATACACTAATGATGAAAAATCTGAAAGAGAAATTATGGAAACACTCCCATTTACCATTGCAACAAAAAGAATAAAATACCTAGGAATAAACCTACCTAGAGAGACAAAAGACCTGTATGCAGAAAACTATAAGACACTGATGAAAGAAATGAAAGATGATACCAACAGATGGAGAGATATACCATGTTCTTGGATTGGAAGAATCAACATTGTGAAAATGACTATACTACCCAAAGCAATCTACAGATTCAACGCAATCCCTATCAAATTACCAATGGCATTTTTTACGGAACTAGAACAAATCATCTTAAAATTTGTATGGAGACACAAAAGACCCCGAATAGCCAAAGCAGTCTTGAGGGAAAAAAATGGAGCTGGAGGAATCAGACTCCCTGACTTCAGACTATACTACAGAGCTACAGTAATCAAGACAATATGGTACTGGCACAAAAACAGAAACATAGATCAATGGAACAAGATAGAAAGCCCAGAGATAAACCCACACACCTATGGTCAACTAATCTATGACAAAGGAGGCAAAGATATACAATGGAGTAAAGACAGTCTCTTCAATAAGTGGTGCTGGGAAAACTGGACAGCTACATGTAAAAGAATGAAATTAGAATACTCCCTAACACCATACACAAAAATAAACTCCAAATGGATTCGAGACCTAAATGTAAGACTGGACACTCTAAAACTCTTAGAGGAAAACATAGGAAGAACACTCTTTGACATCAATCACAGCAAGATCTTTTTTGATCCACCTCCTAGAGTAATGGAAATAAAAACAAAAATAAACAAATGGGACCTAATGAAACTTCAAAGCTTTTGCACAGCAAAGGAAACCATAAACAAGATGAAAAGACAACCCTCAGAATGGGAGAAAATATTTGCAAATGAATCAACGGACAAAGGATTAATCTCCAAAATATATAAACAGCTCATTCAGCTCAATATTAAAGAAACAAACACCCCAATCCAAAAATGGGCAGAAGAACTAAATAGACATTTCTCCAAAGAAGACATACAGACGGCCACAAAGCACATGAAAAGATGCCCAACATCACTAATTATTAGAGAAATGCAAATCAAAACTACAATGAGGTATCACCTCACACCAGTTAGAATGGGCATCATCAGAAAATCTACAAACAACAAATGCTGGAGAGGGTGTGGAGAAAAGGGAACCCTCTTGCACTGTTGGTGGGAATGTAAATTGATACAGCCACTATGGAGAACAATATGGAGGTTCCTTAAAAAACTAAAAATAGAATTACCATATGACCCAGCAATCCCACTACTGGGCATATACCCAGAGAAAACCGTAATTCAAAAAGACACATGCACCCGAATGTTCATTGCAGCACTATTTACAATAGCCAGGTCATGGAAGCAACCTAAATGCCCATCGACAGACGAATGGATAAAGAAGTTGTGGTACATATATACAATGGAATATTACTCAGCCATAAAAAGGAACGAAATTGAGTCATTTGTTGAGACGTGGATGGACCTAGAGACTGTCATACAGAGTGAAGTAAGTCAGAAAGAGAAAAACAAATATCGTATATTAACGCATGTATGTGGAACCTAGAAAAATGGTACAGATGAGCCAGTTTGCAGGGCAGAGGTTGAGACACAGATGTAGAGAACGGACATATGGACACCAAGGGGGGAAAACTGCGGTGGGGTGGGTATGGTGTTGTGCTGAATTGGGCGATTGGGATTGACATGTATACACTGATGTGTATAAAATTGATGCCTAATAAGAACCTGCAGTATAAAAAAACAAACAAACAAAACAACTAATACTAAACTTTCATTGGGTTATTTGTATGGAAACATGTTAATATAAATGTTTCAGACATTACATGAAATTTCTAAAAATCTTATATGTTTTGGTATAATGTTATAAGTCATAATCCTAGTTATTACCTTAAAATGTATATCTCAGAAATAACTAATTTTCTTGTCAACTGCATTATTATGAACTTTCATCAAATTTTTAACTGTGGTCATTTTTAAGTCTTTTGTCATTTACAGACAGTTCTGTGTGTACTCTGATGCTTTTGCAAATATGTTCCTATAAAAGGGTTTCATCTTTAAGAAATTCATGGAAAAGACTCTGACAAGTACAGGTTTCTGGTAACTGACTGTACTGCTGAACTGAATGAATAAGCATTTTCAGAACTCTAATGAAAAACTGATGAACTCATAAAAGTGCTAACAAAAGATCAAGATGAAAAAAAAAAAATTTAATTACATGGGACTGAGTGAACTGATGAGGATGAGTATAATTTTTGTGACTTTCTGTCTGAATTAAAAAAAAAAAATCCAACAAGGACTCAGAGGCAAAGAATATACAAATCAATTTTCACTGCAAAGTAAAGGAGCTGTTACAGTGGAGGATTACTGGACTGAATGTCAATATTATGACATAGTATGAGTGTGTTTCATGTTTGGTAATTGCAATCATTGTTGCTTTTGTTGTGGTCATCCATGTACAATGCTTGGTGTCAGTCTATTTATCTCTTGTAAAAATAAAATACAGTGTGTGTGTGTGAAAAAAAAAGTTTTTTAAAATAAACATTGGTTGAAAACCTAAAAAAAAAAAAAAAAAAAAAAAAAAGACCTCCATAGAAAAATTCAACCCTCGTTATCAACATAGCTGATAAATAGGAATCTTTAAGAGTTGTAATTTATTAATGAAATCACTGCAATTTTCATTATATGTCAATACATTATATTTGCCACATAATGTGCGCTTCCAAATGAGGTTCTTTTATAACTTATAACCATGTCCCTGGTTCTCCAACAGCAATGGTTTGCTATAAAAAGAACAAACAGAAAGGCTGGATGAACTTACCATATTAAAAACAAATTTTTAACCATAAATTTCTCCAAACTCATTCTAAATAGGTTACCAGGGTGTACACAGAAAAATAAATTGTACTTTCGCAGCCACTAATGAAAGAACCAGGATCATAAATCGAGTATTAATTATAAAGAATGGTCATTGTTCTTTGCATTTATCAGAATGAAGTCTTGAATAAGAAATCCCCTGCTTCTACTATGGGACTGCTTTCATATTCACCTGTTTCCTGCCTCTAAGCATGTCTTAACAGGCTAGATTCATTGTCAGCCCCTTCACTGTAAATAGTAAGTAAACCCATTCAGCGAACAAAATTCAAAGGCAGCTAGTATATTAGAGTTCTCCTTCCAAAAAGTCTCTCCTCCAATGTCTAAGGAACGGTTTGAAAATCGATTTACTTCCTCTCTCTGCACTAGTTACAAATGTGTAGCTTTGATCTCGGCTTGAACACAAGTAAATCTTTCTAATCTTCCCATCGGGTGCTGCTTCCCTCTTCACCCTTTTCCAGCTCCCTCCCCCCTCAACCTCCTCCCACTGTTCTCACACCTACCCTGTCCCCAACCTTCAACTCTTTCCTTAAACTTCCTAAAATTATTTAGGAGATCTCTACTTGAAATTATCTTTAACCCATAGCTTTTGTTTTCATTCACAGTCTTACTATAGCATGTAAATGTATGTCCCTTTCAAAAACCAAAATTACAGAATAATCCAACAAATGAAAATTGGCACATGTTAGGCACTCAAGTATAACCTCAATTAACAAGGAAGGTAATAAATACTGTCTGGTAAAATAAGTTCAAAAAGCATGCTGTACTATCTCGAAAAAGAAACAAAGATAGTTACTCAGATGTTGGAAACTTGAAAAACTAATTCTCTCAGTGAAGCACATTTTCCCCAAAAGGTGATAGTATTACTTTTTTCTAATATAAAAGCAATACCTACTCACTGAGTTTTTAGAAATCAAGCAATACAGAAATATTGAAACAGGAAATAAAAGTTCTCTCATAACCTCCTCCCCAGAGATGACTACCAGCAAAAGCTTGATGAAAATTCAAAGATTTCTTTAGCAAAGATATATAAAATTTTACAAAGATAGCATTATACTCAAGGTACTGTTTTGCAGTTTGCCTTTTTCAATTAACAGGCTATTTGGTTGAGATTCTTGCATATTAATACATGTGACTTTAACTCAATTTTTAAAAACAAACTACTCTTTGTATACAATCGTTTATTACAGACAACACTTCAATTAAAAATTTTTTTGCATTTAACTTTACACAGTGATGCAAATATTTTTACAAGACAAATTCCTGGAAGTAGAATTGTTGAGTCTTTGGATGTGTATATGTTTAATTTTGGTGCATATTGTCAAATTGCTCTTTAAAAGGAGCAATTATCAATGTACGAACTGTGTGGGACAGATTGGTTTTCTCCCATCCAGGCAAACAAGAATATTATCAACCCCCTAAACCAGGTGTGAGGTGAAACATATACACACAAATGTACAAGACAACTTGGTAAAACCATTGTCACATTATTAATAACATAGTAATGAAAAACTAGAAATAGCCTTCTCAACAAGAGAACAAATAGAGTGAGGTTCATTTATATTACAGAATACTGTATATAAAAATAAATGGTATCTTCTATTTAGATGCCACCTGGAACCACTGTGCTTCTTTCTTCAGTTCATATTCACTATATTACCTTATAAGATATGCAAAACAATTTAAGGTATTGTTTATATATACATGTGTAAGAAAATTATAAAAACATACTTTCATTCATTCAGTAAATATTTACTGAGAATCTACTATGAATGATGCAATACTGGGGATTGAGCAATAAACAAATTCAACAAAAATCTCTACCTCAAGAAGTTTATGTTTTAATGGTTGGGGGGAAAAGACACTTAACAAATAAGCAAAATACATCGAGTGTTAGGAGAAAATATCTTTACAATCATAGACTACACAAAGATTTCTTACACAGGACACAGAAACCATTAACCATAAAAGGAAAAAATTTGATAAGTTGAGTTTCAAAAAAATGGAAAGCTTCTACTGTTTGAAAATCACCATTAGTAAAATAAAAAGATAATATAGGGTGGGAGAAAATATTAATAATACATATATCTAACAAATGACTTGTGTCCAGAATATAATTATTAATATATTTTATATTACAACTCAGTAATAAGAAGACACACAACATAATTTAAAAACAAGCATAAAAACTGACATGGTATTTCACAAAAGAAGATTTACAAATGGCTGATAAGGACATGAAAAGATGTTCAATATTACTAGTCATCAGGGAATGCACATTAAAATGATGAGGAGACGCCTAGAATGCCTAAAATAAGAGACTGAGGACATCCAGTGTCGGCGAGGATGCAGAACAACTGTAACTCACGCGGTCCTGGCAGAAATCCAAAACTGTGCCATCCTTTTAAAGAACTGTTCAACAGTTCCTAAAAAGTTAAATATAGACTTGTGCAATGAGCAAGCAATCCCACCCCTAGGTATTCACAGTTAATGAAACATATGTCCACACAAAGACCTGGACTTGAACATTCAGAGCACCTTTATTCATAATCAATAAAACCTGAAAATCCCAAATGCCAATCAGCACATAAATGAACAAACTATGGTATATCTATACAAGGAAATATCACTCAGCAATAAAAAAGAATGATTAGGGAGAGAAACCAAGATGGCAGAGTAGAAGGACGTGCTCTCACTCCCTCTTGCGAGAACACCAGAATCACAACTGGCTGCTGGACAATCATCGACAGGAAGACACTGGAACGCACCAAAAAAAGATACCCCACGTCCAAAGACAAAGGAGAAGTCACAATGAGACGGTAGGAGGGGCGCAATCAGAGTAACATCAAATCCCATAACTGGTGGGTGAGTGACTCACAGACTGGCAAACACTTATACCACAGAAGTCCACCCACTGGAGTGAAGGTTCTGAGCCCCACATCAGGCTTCCCAACCTGGGGTTCCGGCAACAGGAGGAGGAATTAATGGAGAATCAGACTTTGAAGCCTAGTGGGAATTGATTGCAGGACTTTGACAGGACTGGGGGAAACAGAGACCCCATTCTTGGAGGGCGCACACAAAATAGTGTATGCATTGGGACCCAGGGGAAGGAGCAGTGACCCCGGGGGAGACTGAAGCAGGCCAACCTGCTAGTGTTGGAGGGTCTCCTGCAGAGGCAGGGGGTGGCTCTGTTTCACCATGGGGACAAGGACACTGACGGCAGAAATTCTGGGAAGTGCTCCCTGGTGTGAGCCCTCCCAGAGTCTATCATTAGCCCCACCAAAGAGCCCAGGTAGGCTCCAGTGTTGGGTTGCCTCAGGCAAAACAACCAACAGGGAGGGAACCCAGCCCCACCCATCAACAGTCAAGTGGATTAAAGTTTTACTGAGCTCTGACCACCACAGCAACAGCCAGCTCTACCCACCACCAGAGCCTCCCATCAAGCCTCTTAGATAGCCTCAACCACCAGAGGGCAGACAGCAGAAGGGAGAAAAACTATAATCCTGCAGCCTGTGGAACAAAAACCACATTCACAGAAAGATAGACAAGATGAAAAGGCAGAGGGCTATATACCAGATGAAGGAACAAGATAAAACCCCAGAAAAACAACTAAATGAAGTGGAGATAGGCAACCTTCCAGAAAAAGAATTCAGAATAATGATAGTGAAGATGATCCAGGACCTTGGAATAAGAATGGAGGCAAAGATCGAGAAGATGCAAGAAATGTTTAACAAAGACCTAGAAGAATTAAAAAACAAACAAACAGAGATGAACAATAAAATAACTGAAATGAAAACTACACTAGAAGGAATCAATAGCAGAATAACTGAAGCAGAAGAACGGATAAGTGACCTGGAAGACAGAATGGTGGAATTCACTGCTGCGGAACAGACTAAAGAAAAAAGAATGAAAAGAAATGAAGACAGCCTAAGGGACCTCTGGGACAACATTAAACACAACAACATTCGCATTATAGGGGTCCCAGAAGGAGAAGAGAGAGAGAAAGGACCAGAGAAAATATTTGAAGAGATTATAGTCGAAAATTTCCCTAACATGGGAAAGGAAATAGCCACCCAAGTCCAGGAAGCGCAGCAAGTACCATACAGGATAAATCCAAGGAGCAACACACCGAGACACATAGTAATCAAATTGGCAAAAATTAAAGACAAAGAAAAATTATTGAAAGCAGCAAGGAAAAAAATGACAAATAACATACAAGGGAACTCCCATAAGGTTAACAGCTGATTTCTCAGCAGAAACTGTACAAGCAAAAAGGGAGTGGCATGATATACTTAAAGTGATGAAAGGGAAGAAGCTACAACCAAGATTACTCTACTCAGCAAGGATCTTATTCAGATTTGATGGAGAAATCAAAAGCTTTACAGACAAGCAAAAGCTAAGAGAATTCAGCACCACCAAACCAGCTCTACAACAAATGCTAAAGGAACTTCTCTAAGTGGGAAACACAAGAGAAGAAAAGGACCTACAAAAACAAACCCAAAACAATTAAGAAAATGGTCATAGGAACATACATATCGATAATTACCTTAAACGTGAATGGATTAAATGCTCCAACCAAAAGACAAAGGCTTGCTGAATGGATACAAAAACAAGACCCATATATATGCTGTCTACAAGAGACCCACTTCAGACCTAGGGACACATACATACTGAAAGTGAGGGGATGGAAAAAGATATTCCATGCAAATGGAAATCAAAAGAAAGCTGGAGTAGCTATACTCATAGCAGATAAAATAGACTTTAAAATAAAGAATGTTACAAGAGACAAGGAAGGACACTACATAACAATCAAGGGATCAATCCAAGAAGAAGATATAACAATTATAAATATATATGCACCCAACATAGGAGCACCTCAATACATAAGGCAACTGCTAACAGCTATAAAAGAGGAAATCGACAGTAACACAATCATAGTGGGGGACTTTAACACCTCACTTATACCAATGGGCAGATCATCCAAAATGAAAATAAATAAGGAAAGAGAAGTTTTAAATGACACAATAGACCAGATAGATTTAATTGATATTTATAGGACATTCCATCCAAAAACAGCAGATTACACGTTCTTCTCAAGTGCGCACGGAACATTCTCCAGGATAGATCACATCTTGGGTCACAAATCAAGCCTCAGTAAATTTAAGAAAATTGAAATCATATCAAGCATCTTTTCTGACCACAACGCTATGAGATTAGAAATGAATTACAGGGAAAAAAACGTAAAAAACACAAACACATGGAGGCTAAACAATACGTTACTAAATAACCAAGAGATCACTGAAGAAATCAAAGAGGAAATCAAAAAATACCTAGAGACAAATGACAATGAAAACACGACAACCCAAAACCTATGGGATGCAACAAAAGCAGTTCTAAGAGGGAAGTTTATAGCTATACAAGCCTACCTAAAGAAACAAGAACAATCTCAAGTAAACAATCTAACCTTACACCTAAAGGAACTAGAGAAAGAAGAACAAACAACACCCAAAGTTGGCAGAAGGAAAGAAATGGAAAAGATCACAGCAGAAATAAATGAAATAGAAACAAAGAAAACAATAGCAAAGATCAATAAAACTAAAAGCTGGTTCTTTGAGAAGATAAACAAAATTGATAAACCATTAGCCAGACTCATCAGGAAAAAGAGGGAGAGGACTCAAATCAATAAAATTAGAAATGAAAAAGGAGAAGTTACAACACACACCGCAGAAATACAAAGCATCCTAAGAGACTACTACAAGCAACTCTATGCCAATAAAATGGACAACCTGGAAGAAATGGACAAATTTTTAGAAAGGTATAACCTTCCAAGACTGAACCAGGAAGAAACGGAAAATATGAACGGACCAATCACAAGTAATGAAATTGAAACTGTGATTAAAAATCTTCCAACAAACAAAAGTCCAGGACCAGATGGCTTCACAGGTGAATTCTATCAAACATTTAGAGAAGAGCTAACACCCATCTTTCTCAAACTCTTCCCAAAAATTGCAGAGCAAGGAACACTCCCAAACTCATTCTATGAGGCCACCATCACCCTGATACCAAAACCAGACAAAGAGACTACAAAAAAAGAAAATTACAGACCAATATCACTGATGAATATAGATGCAAAAATCCTCAACAAAATACTAGCAAACAGAATCCAACAACACATTAAAAGGACCACACACCATGATCAAGTGGGATTTATCCCAGGGATGCTAGGATTCTTCAATATACACGAATCAACCAATGTGATACACCATATTAAGGAATTGAAGAAGAAAAACCATATGATCATCTCAATAGATGCAGAAAAAGCTTTTGACAAAATTCAACACCCATTTATGATAAAAACTCTCCACAAAGTGGGCATAGAAGGAACCTACCTCAACATAATAAAGGCCATATACAACAAACCCACAGCAAACTTCATTCTCAACAGTGAAAACTGAAAGCATTTCCTCTAAGATCAGGAACGAGACAAGGATGTCCACTCTCACCACGATCATTCAACATAGTTCTGGAAGTCCTAGCCACGGCAATCAGAGAAGAAAAAGAAATAAAAGGAATCCAAATTGGAAAAGAAGAAGTAAAACTGTCACTGTTTGCAGATGACATGATAATATACATACAGAATCCTAAAAATGCCACCAGAAAACTACTAGAGCTAATCAATGAATTTGATAAAGTTGCAGGATACAAAATTAATGCACAGAAATCTCTTGCATTCCTATACACTAATGATGAAAAATCTGAAAGAGAAATTACAGAAACACTCCCATTTACCACTGCAACAAAAAGAATAAAATACCTAGGAATAAACCTACCTAGAGAGACAAAAGACCTGTATGCAGAAAACTATAAGACACTGATGAAAGAAATGAAAGATGATACCAACAGATGGAGAGATATACCATGTTCTTGGATTGGAAGAATCAACATTGTGAAAATGACTATACTGCCCAAAGCAATCTACAGATTCAATGCAATCCCTATCAAATTACCAATGGCATTTTTTACGGAGCTAGAACAAATCATCTTAAAATTTGTATGGAGACACAAAAGACCCCGAATAGGCAAAGCAGTCTTGAGGGAAAAAAACGGAGCTGGAGGAATCAGGCTCCCTGAATTCAGACTATACTACAAAGCTACAGTAATCAAGACAATATGGTACTGGCACAAAAACACAAACATAGATCAATGGAACGAGATAGAAAGCCCAGAGATAAACCCACACACCTATGGTCAACTAATATATGACAAAGGAGGCAAGGATATACAATGGAGAAAAGACAGTCTCTTCAATAAGTGGTGCTGGGAAAACTGGACAGCTACATGTAAAAGAATGAAATGAGAACACTCCCTAACACGATACACAAAAATAAACTCAAAATGGATTCGAGACCTAAATATAAGACCGGACACTATAAAACTCTTAGAGGAAAACATAGGAAGAACACTCTTTGACATCAATCACAGCAAGATCTTTTTTGATCCACCTCCTAGAGTAATGGAAATAACAACCAAAATAAACAAATGGGACCTAATGAAACTTCAAAGCTTTTGCACAGCAAAGAAAACCATAAACAAGATGAAAAGACAACCCTCAGAATGGGAGAAAATATTTGCAAACGAATCAATGGACAAAGGATTAATCTCCAAAATATATAAACAGCTCATTCAGCTCAATATTAAAGAAACAAACAACCCAATCCAAAAATGGGCAGAAGAACTAAATAGACATTTCTCCAAAGAAGATATACAGATGGCCAAGAAGCACATGAAAAGATGCTCAACATCACTAATTATTAGAGAAATGCAAATCAAAACTACAATGAGGTATCACCTCACACCAGTTAGAATGGGCATCATCAGAAAATCTACAAACAACAAATGCTGGAGAGGGTGTGGAGAAAAGGGAACCCTCTTGCACTGTTGGTGGGAATGTAAATTGATACAGCCACTATGGAGAACAGTATGGAGGCTCCTTAAAAAACTAAAAATAGATTTACCATATGATCCAGCAATCCCACTACTGGGCGTATACCCAGAGAAAACCATAATTCAAAAAGACACATGCACCCGAATGTTCATTGCAGCACTATTTACCATAGCCAGGTCATGGAAGCAACCTAAATGCCCATCAACAGACGAACGGATAAAGAAGATGTGGTACATATATACAATGGAATATTACTCAGCCATAAAAAGGAACAAAATTGAGTCATTTGTGGAGACGTGGATGGATCTAGAGACTGTCATACAGAGTGAAGTAAGTCAGAAAGAGAAAAACAAATATCGTATATTAACGCATGTATGTGGAACCTAGAAAAATGGTACAGATGAACCGGTTTGCAGGGCAGAAGTTGAGACGCAGATGTAGAGAACAAATGTATAGATACCAAGGGGGGAAAACTGCGGTGGGTTGGGGATGGTGGTGTGCTGAATTGGGCGATTGGGATTGACATGTATACACTGATGTGTATAAAACTGATGACTAATAACAACCTGCAGTATAAAAAACCAAACAAACAAAACAACTCATACTAAAGTTTCATTGGGTTATTTGTATGAAAATACGTTAATATAAATGTTTCAGACAGTACATGAAATTTCTAAAAATCTTATATGTTCTGGTATAATGTTATAAGTCATAATCCTAGTTATTACTTTAAAATATATATCTCAGAAATAACTAAATTTCCTTGTCAATTGCATTATTATGAACTTTCATCAAATCTTTAACCATGGTCATTTCTACGTCTTTTGTCATTTACAGACAGTTCTGGGTGTACTCTGATGCTTTTGCAAATATCTTCATATAAAAGGGTTTCATCTTCAAGGTATTCATGGAAAAGACTCTGACAAGTACAGGTTTCTGGTAACTGACTGTACTGCTGAACTGAATGAATAAGCATTTTCAGAACTCTAATGAAAAACTGATGAACTCATAAAAGTGCTAACAAAAGATCAAGATGAAATAAGAAATTAATTATATGGGACTGAGTGAACTGATGAGGATGATTATAATTTTTGTGACTTTGTTTGAGTTAAAAAATATATATATCCCACAAGGACTCAGAGGCAAAGAATATACAAATCAATTTTCACTACAAAGTAAAGGAGCTGTTACAGTGGAGGATTACTGGACTGAATGTCAATATTATGACATAGTATGAGTGTGTTTCGTGTTTGGTAATTGCAATCATTGTTGCTTTTGTTGTGGTCATCCATTTACAATGCTTGGTGTCAGTCTATTTAACTCTTGTAAAAATAAAATACAGTGTGTGTATGTGAAAGAAAAAAAAAGAAAATTGCATCTAACATTGTTATAAATAAAAGAAATCAGATCAGTCAAAAAAAAAAAAAGAATGATGAGTTAATGCATAATAATTAATGACTAGTTACTGCACTATTGATACGAGCCATAACATAGATGAAGCTCAAAAACATGATGCTGAGTAAAAGAAGCCAGACATCCGAGTTCAGACAGACTGACTCCATGTATATGAAGTTCTAAAAAAGGCAAACATTGATAGGGACAGTCATCGGGTCAGTGGTAGCCTTGAGCTGTGACTGAAGGTAGTAAGGGGACCTAAGGGGATTTTTTTTTTTTTTTGGTGATAGAAATGCCCTCTCTCGACTGCAATGGTGGTTACACAGGTGAATACATTTGGCAAAAGTCATCTAACTGTATGCTTAAAATGGCTACACCTTATTATATGTAAATTATATAATATCTCAAAGTTGATTTTTAAAAGAGAAAATATATAGTATGTATCAATAAGATGATACTTAAGTGCTAAGGAAAAAAATAAAGCAGAGAATGGGAATAGGGAGTTTGGAGTCAGTTGCAGTTTTAGATTGGGGCGGCAGAGGAAGCTCCACTGAAGACATGACTTCTGAGTTGACAGCTCATGGAGCTGAGAGCACAAAGCACGCAAATATCTGGAGGAAGGGCACCCTGGGCAGCAGGCACGGCCAGTGCAAAGCCCTTGTGGCAGGAGCAAGTCCAGCATGGTCCTTGCACTGCAAGGAGGACAGGGTATCATAGGACCATAAGCAGCAATAGTAGGGGATGAGGGAGAGAAGTTGGGAGAAGAGGGCCAGGGGAGAGAGCGTGGGAGAGTGCTATCTGAGGCCTTTTGGTCTCTGTAAAATATTTGACTTTTGTTCTGATGAGATGGAAAGCAATTTGAAGATTCTGAGTAGAGAAATGATCCAATTTAGGTTTTAACAGGATCCCTCTGGCTACCATATTGGAAATAGACCAAAGTGGGGTAAGGGCTGGAGCAGGGAGACCAGCCAGGAGGCAACTGCAATAATTCAGGTGGAAAGATCATGGTGGTCGGTTAAGGCTCTGGAGGTAGCAGGACAGGTCATGAAAAGTGATCGGATTCAGGCATCAAAAACTAGCAGACTCTTGAAGAACCCTCGGCTCCGCAACAGTTAGACCTGGGATGGGACACATCCTTTGAGACATTGCTGGTCTCACAAAAGGTAGAATTACCCAGAGACAGCTCACCTCTTCCCCCAACTCCCCACCCCATAAAAAATTTTAAAATATGAGCAGGGTTCAGATCATTCAGGAACCAGAGGGAACAGAAATCTGTGCCTCGACTTCCCGAAGCCAGGACAGGCATACTGCTTCTCCTTTCAACTGCACTTGGCTTTATTGTGCTTCACAGATTTGGCTTTAAAAAATAATTATAAATTGAAAGTTTGTGGCACCCCTGCACTGCGCAAGCCTATTTGTGCCATTGTTTCAACAGCATTTATTCATTCATGTCTCTGTGTCACATTTTGGTAATTCTCCCAATATTTCAAACCTGTTCTATATTATCAATATATTCGTTATGGTGATCTGTGATCAGTGATCTTTGATGTTACAACAACTCACTGAAGGCTCGGATGACAGTTAGCATTTTTTAGCAATACAGTATTTTTTAATTAAGGTATGTACATTGTTTTTTTCAGACATAACTCTATTGCACACTTAATAGACAACAGTATATTCTAAGCGTAACTTTCATATGCACGGGGAAACCGAAACATTTGAGTAATGCACTTTGTGTTATTCGCCTTACTGCAGTGGTCTGGATCTGAACCCACAATATCGCTGAGGTCTGCTTGTATAGGGACACCCAGAAAACAGGAACAAAGGAACCTAGAGAGGCAGAGAACCAGGACCAGAGAAGCAGGGAGTCAGAGGGACGGAGAACCAGAGCTGGCCTGGCCTGTAGGCAGCAGGGCATGAGGTTACCATGAGGTCAGAGTAATACAGCGACCATGCTGCCGGGATATTGAACTTGGAAAGCAGCACGCAGCAACAGCTGAGCCAGAGGCTCCTGTTCTGAACGAGTCTCCAGGGGCTCCAAAGAGGTCACAGTTCCCACAAGCCCCTCGGCTGCTTCCAGGGCAGAAGCAAATGATCTCCTAAGGAAAGAGTCCCCAGCTTAGCCACACATTTTAAGGTCAAAGATCACCAAACACAAAGGAAGGCAAGCAGGCGCACAGAGTCAGAGACATAGGCCCTTGTAGTAAACATGTCTTTTTATTCTGTCGTTCAGACATCTGGGGCCTTACTGACCCTGGGGAGACCACCCCTCCCAGGCCTAGCTGATTCCTGGAGATGGTGAATTTGCCCTCCAGTGCACTTTTCCTAGGAAAAAATAACCAATCCAGAGCCCACTTAAAAACACCCTCCAAGAACTGAAGAGGTTGAAATTGTCACATTCAGAATATCTAAGAGCCAGGTACAAAAGTTTTAAAGAAATAAAAGAATTATTTCCAAAGTTGAATATATAACAAAAAACTATTAGGAATAACCAAAAATATCTGAGGAAAAAAGCAAATGGAAATTCTAGAAGTGAAAATGTAATTGTTGAAGTACAAAACTAAGTAGGTGGGTTAAATGGCAAAGTAAGCAGAAATGAAAAGATAATTATATATCTGGAGAACTTACCCAGTTTACCCAGAATAAAGCAAAGACTGAATGTATAAAACAGAGGTTAAAAAAAAAATAGAATGAGAAGATCTAACATATATTTAATCAAAGTGCCAGAAAGGAAGAATAAAGAAAATGGAGGAGAGGCAACATTTAAAGGATAATCATTGAAAATGTACCATAACTAATTAAAAATATGAATTACAACTTTAGGAAGCAAAACACATCCCAAGCAGGATCAATAGGAAAAAACATGCCTAGACACAAAAATGAAACAACAGAACATCAAAGGCAATGATGAGACCCCAAAAGCAACTAGAGAAAAAACACACATCCCCTTAAAAAGGAACATCAGGATGACAGCAGAATTCTCAAGGACAACAATGGAAGCCAGAAAACAATACAGTAATATTTTCAGAGAGAAAAGAAAAACTAGCTGTTAGCCTAGAACCATATAGTCAGTAAAAATTCCCTTCAGGAACAAGAATAAACACACTTACCAATAAAAAATGAAAGCATTTTGCAAATATTTGTAAAATATATGATGGATGAAGAACTCGTACCCAAAATACAAAAAGAATTCTTAAAACTCAACAATAGGAAAACAACCCAATTAAGGAACTGGCAAAAGAGCTGAACAGATACCTCACCAAAGAAGACATACAATACAGATGGCAAAAGACATACAATACATGAAAAGATGCTCAACATCATACATGATTAGGAAATTGCAAATTGAAACAACAACGTGACACTACTATACACTATATGTCAGAATGGCTGAAATCCAAAAGCCTGACAACACCAAAAGCTAGCAAAGATGCAGAGCAATAGGAACTCTCATTCACTGCTGGTGGAAATGCAAAATGGTACAGCCACTTTGGAAGACAGTTTGGCAGTTTTTTTTCAAAGTTAAACATAGTCTTGCCATATGATTCAGCAATCATGCACCTAGGTAATTACCCAGTTGACTTGAAAACTTATGTTTACCCAAAACTTGCATGATAATGTTTACAACAGCTTTGTTCATAATGGCCAAAAACTAGAAACAATAGGGCCTTTGACGGATAAACAAACTGTGGTACATCCCTACATTGGAATGTTATTCAGCAATGAAAAGAAATGAATTATCAAGCTGTGAAAAAAACATGGAAGAATCTTAAGGGCATATTACTAAATGAAAGAAACCAGTCTGACAAAGATACATCTGTATCATGCCATTTATGATGTTCTTGAAAAAGCAAAACTATGGAGACAGTAAAAAGATAGCTGCCAGAGGTTTCAGGAGAGGGAAGGAGGGATGAATAGGTGAAACATAGGGGCATTGTTTATGGCAGTGAAACTATCATGATACCGTAAAGGTGGACACATGACACTATGTATTTGTCAAAAACCATAGAATCTTACAGCACAAAGAGTGAAGCTTAATGTATGCAAATTTTAAAAAATCATTCAGGTGGTTGCAGAATCTCAAGGTGGAAAACAGAATGTGACAAAACAATCTAACTATTACAAATGTGTGAAACTACCTAATTAAGGTAGGGTAAAGGGTTCTGCCCTAAGTAACTTTGGAAACAAGCAGAGTCTCTAAAACTAAAGGCCAAAGAAACTGTACACAAGCACTACACGCTAGTTGATAACATTTTTTCTCACATGGGTACGGGTTAACCATTCTGATATTGATGTGCATGCATATAAGATGTAGATAGTTAAGTAAATGGATGGCAGATGGTGGGAGCCAGATTTCTCTCTGTTGGAGTGGGCGTTTACAGATAAGCAGGGAGAGGAGTTTAGAATGATCCATATGTTAGTGAATACAGCTGGAGACATCAGTATGAATGCATGTTTAGCTTAACTTACATACACAAATATTAGGTGTACGCATGTACACTCATATAGTTCCTTGCTTTGTCAGATGAGAGGGTCTAAAAGCAGAGACATGCCAATAGTAACAAGCTCATCTAGCACAGAGATCTTGGTTTCTAACACCATTCTTCAATTAAGGAAACGAGGACTCCTCGGAGAAAGGGCTGATGCTAGAAATGGGGCAGGAAACATGGAGGATGAGATGAGTCTAAAGCATCTTAGAGTGCCAGAAAGTGAGTTAATGCTGGGAAAAACAAAAACAAAAACAAAGAAACACCATGGCCAAAAGGTATGCCAAAGAGACATAGGAGCAACTGGGAAAAAAACCAAAAAACAAAAAACCTCCCAATGGCCAAAGCTGGAACATTTGAGTGACAAAATAGATTGAGTATTGGACTATAACTTAAAGTATAAAATTTATATCCATGAGTCCACATTAATATAAATAAAGGAATGAATAAATAAATGTGGGAGAAGAGGCAAATCTATGCAGGAGAACTCCAAATAATTTATGGAGATACTCTGCCCTCAAGGAAGTAGAACATAACTCCTCTCCCTCAGTGTGGGCTGCATGTAGAGTTCAGTAGGGAAAGTAGGGAAAAAAGAGAGTAAGTTTACCATTAACCAGAGAAACCTGACAAGCAAGACCTCAGACGAGGTGGATTAAAATGTATGCATGAATAGTGCTAAGTCATGTTGACAGTGTGTATCCTTAATTCAATGTAATGAAAATGGCATTTTCGCCTCTGGTTTACCGCCCCAAAACCCATCAACTAAATCTAACCATGAGAAAAACATCAGATAAATCCCAATCGAAAGGCATTCTACAAAACGCTTGACCAGCACTCCTCAAAACTGCCAAGGTCATCAAAAACAAGAAAAAGTCTGAGAAACTGTCACAGCCAAGAGGAACTTAAGGAGACACAAAAACTAAATGTAATGTATTCTGGATGGGATCATGGACTAGAAGAAAGGCATTTGGTAAAAACTAAGGAAATCTGAATAAAGTGTGGACTTTAGTTAATAATAATTATCAATATTGGCTCATTATTTGTAAAAATGTACCATATACATGTAAGATGTTAACAATAGGGGAAACTGGGTGTGGATTATGTGGGAATCGTGTACTATTTTTGTAATTTTTTTGTAAATTTAAACTGTAATTAAAAAAAATCTTTATTCTAGGAAAGACATCACCAATATGCAAAAGGCAGAAAATATGACCTGTCATGAAAACAATAGGAATGAACCCAGAAATAACATAGCCAGAATTCATAAACAAGTACATTACCTAATATAACTATTATTCAAGAAGATAAAGAAAAACATGAACGTGATGAGGACAGAAGACATAAAAATACCAAATTGGAACTTCTTGAAATGAAAGATACAATCTGAAATGAACAACTGAATAGATTTAACAGCAGATTATACACAGCAGAAAATATACCAACAAACTAGAAGACATAGCAACACAAAATTGATAAAATGAAGGATCGTGAGAGAAAAGATGAGAACAGCATCACTGACCTGAAAGAACATCAAGCAGTTCAACATACATGTAATTGTAGTTCAAGAAGGAGGAGAAAAAGGAGACAGAAAATTATTTAAGGAAATAACAGCCATACTTTTAAGACCTACTCAGAGATCTGAGGGTCATTTTTGGCTCAAATGTTCAAATCTTGCTTGTGCATCTTCATGGCCAGGTCATGCTGAGCAGTAGCAGCACAGATTTCAATTGATGTGTTCAACATAACGTTCTAAAACAAAACATATTCATCTAATCTTTTATTTCTTCTTTTCCCAAGGTGAGACTGTCATAACTTTGTGTAGAAAACTCCTTATCACTCTTGTTTCCATTATAGGTAATGTTTATTATTATTAAATCCATAGAAATGCAACAGAAATATGCATACAGAAGAAGAGTGTCATTATCACAGCAGCTGGTGAAAAGAAAACATGTGGAACTCACCAGCTTCCAGCTCACTGTAGCCAGCCGACCCTGTGAACTGGGCAGGACCTTCAAGCTTAGTGGACTCCCCATTCGTTTGGCCCTGGGTCGGGGCGTGACCTCAGCTGACCTGCACTCCGAGCCTCCATTTACCGCATGTAAAAGGCATACAAGGCCCAGGGCGCTGCCTCCAGCACCTGGAGAAAGGAGGGTTGGTGCACAGCCGGAAGAGCCCGCAGCCAGAAGGGGGTCACGGCTCCTACAAAGGCGCAGAGCATGGCAGTAAGCTGACACCCCATGGCTGAGACCACGGTTAGGAGCCTTCTGGCACTTCTAATAGCAGCTGTGTGGCGGACAGGGTCTTGGTGCTCCAGCCGGGTGTCAGACCTGAGCCTCTGAGGTGGGAGAGCTGAGTTCAGGACATTGGTCCACCAGAGACCTCCCAGCTCCATGTAATATCAAATGGCAAAAGTTCTCCCAAAGATCTCCATCTCAACACTAAGACCCAGCTCCACTCAACAACCAGCAAGCTCCAGTGCTGGCCACTCTATGCCAAACAACTAGCAAGACAAGAACACAACTCCACCAATTAGCAGAGAGGCCACTGAAAATCATACTAAGGTCACAGATACCCCAAAACACACCACCGGATGCGGTCCTGCCCACCAAAAAGACAAGATCCTGCCTCATCCACCAGAACACAAGCACTAGTCTCCTCCACCAGGAAGCCTACACAACCCAATGAACCAACCAAAGCCACTGGGGGCGGACACTAAAAACAATGGAAACTGAGAACCTACAGCCAGTGAAAAGAAGACCCCAAACACAATAAGTTAAGCAAAATGAGAAGACAGAGAAACACACAGCAGATGAAGGAGCAAGGTAAAAACCCACCAGACCAAACAAATGAAGAGGAAATAGGCAGTCTACCTGAAAAAGAAATCAGAGTAATGATAGTAAAGATGACCCAAAATCTTGGAAAAAGAATGGAGAAAATACAAGAAACGTTTAACAAGGACCTAGAAGAACTAAAGAGCAAACAAACAATGATGACCAACACAATAAATGAAATTAAAATTCTCTAGAAGGAATCAATAGCAGAATAACTGAGGCAGAAGAACGGTTAAGTGACCTGGAAGATAAAACAGTGGAAATAACTACTGCAGAGCAGAATAAAGAAAAGAGAATGAAAAGAATTGAGGACAGTCTCAGAGAACTCTGGGACATTAAATGCACCAACATTCGAATTATAGGGGTCCCAGAAGAAGAAGAGAAAAACAAAGGGACTGAGAAAATATTTGAAGAGATTATAGTTGAAAACTTCCCCAATATGGGAAAGGAAATAGTTAATCAAGTCCAGGAAGCACATAGAGTCCCATGTAGGATAAATCCAAGGAGAAACACGCCAAGACACATATTAATCAAACTACCAAGAATTAAATACAAAGAAAAAATATTAAAAGCAGCAAGGGAAAAACAACAAATGACATACAAGGGAATCCCCAAAAGGTTAACAGCTGTTCTTTCAGCAGAAACTCTGCAAGCCAGAAGGGAGTGGCAGGACATATTTAAAGTGATGAAAGGGAAAAACCTACAACCAAGATTACGCTACCCAGCAAGGATCTCATTCAGATTCCACGGAGAAATTAAAACTTTTACAGACAAGCAAAAGCTAAGAGAATTCAGCACCACCAAAACAGCTTTACAACAAATGCTAAAGGAAATTCTCTAGGCAGGAAACACAAGAGAAGAAAGAGACCTACAATAACAAACCCAAAACAATTAAGAAAATGGTCATAGGAACATACATATCGATAATTAACTTAAATGTAAATGGATTAAATGCTCCCACCAAAAGACACAGACTGGCTGGATGGATACAAAAACAAGACCCATATATATGCTGTCTACAAGAGACCCACTTCAGACCTAGGGACACATACAGACTGAAAGTGAGGGGATGGAAAAAGATATTCCATGCAAATGGAAATCAAAAGAAAGCTGGAGTAGCAATTCTCATAGCAGACAAAATAGACTTTAAAATAAAGACTATTACAAGAGACAAAGAAGGACACTACACATAATGATCAAGGGATCAATCCAAGAAGAAGATATAACAACTGTAAATATTTATGCACCCAACATAGGAGCACCTCAATACATAAGTCAAATGCTAACAGCCATAAAAGGGGAAATCAACAGTAACACAATCATAGTAGGGGACTTTAACACCTCACTTTCACCAAAGGACAGATCATCCAAAATGAAAATAAATAAGGAAACACAAGCTTTAAATGATACATTAAACAAGGTGGACTTAATTGATATTTATAGGACATTCCTTCCAAAAACAACAGAATACACTTTCTTCTCAACTGCTCATGGAACATTCTCCAGAATAGATCATATCTTGGGTCACAAATCAAGCCTTGGTAAATTTAAGAATATTGAAATCGTATCAAGTGTCTTTTCCAACCACAACACTATGAGACTAGATATCAATTACAGGAAAAAATCTGTAAAAAAATACAAAACTCAAGGAGGCTAAACAGTATGCTACTAAATAACCAAGAGATCACTGAAGAAATCAAAGAGGAAATCAAAAAATACCTAGAAACAAATGATAATGAAAACACGATGACCCAAAACCTATGGGATGCAGCAAAAGCAGTTCTAAGAGGGAAGCTTATAATCCCTCTTAGAAGTTGTATAAGAAGTTGTATAATCCTACCTCAAGAAACAAGAAACATCTCAAATAAACAACCTAACCTTACACCTAAAGCAATAAGAGAAAGAACAAAAAAACCCCCCAAAGTTAGCAGAAGGAAAGAAATCATAAAGATCAGATCAGAAATAAATGAAAAAGAAATGAAGGAAACAACAGCAAAGATCAATAAAATTAAAAGCTGGTTCTTTTAGAAGATAAACAAAATTGATAAACCATTAGCCAGACTCATCAAGAAAAAAAGGGAGAAGACTCAAATCAATAGAATTAGAAATGAAAAAGGAGAAGTAACAACTGACACTGCAGAAATACAAAGGATCATGAGAGATTACTACAAGCAACTATATGCCAATAAAATGGACAACCTGGAAGAAATGGACAAATTCGTAGAAAAGCACAACCTTCTAAGATTGAACCAGGAAGAAACAGAAAATATAAACAGACCAATCACAAGCACTGAAATTGAAACTGTGATTAAAAATCTTCCAACAAACAAAAGCCCAGGACCAGATGGCTTCACAGGCAAATTCCGTCAAACATTTAGAGAAGAGCTAACACCTATCCTTCTCAAACTCTTCCAAAATATAGCAGAGGGAGGAACACTCCCAAACTCATTCTACGAGGCCACCATCGCCCTGTTACCAAAACCAGACAAAGATGTTCACAAAGAAAGGAAACTACAGGCCAATATCACTGATGAACATAGATGCAAAAATCCTCAACAAAATACTAGCAAACAGAATCCAACAGCACATTAAAAGGATCATACACCATGATGAAGTGGGGTTTATCCCAGGAATGCAAGGATTCTTCAATAGATACAAATTAATCAATGTGATACACTATATTAAAAAATTGAAGGATAAAAACCATATGATCATCTCAATAGATGCAGAGAAAGCTTTCGACAAAATTCAACACCGATTTATGATAAAAACCCTCCAGAAAGTAGGCATAGAGGGAACTTACCACAACACAATAAAGGCCATATATGACAAATCCACAACCAACATTATTCTCAATGGTGAAAAACTGAAAGCATTTCCCTTAAGATCAGGAACAAGACAAGGTTGCCCACTCTCACCACTATTATTCATTGTAGTTTTGGAAGTCCTAGCCACGGCAATCAGAGAAGAAAAAGAAATAAAAGGAATACAAATTGGAAAAGAAGTAAAACTGTCACTGTTTGCAGATGACATGATACTATACATAGAGAATCCTAAAGACTCTACCAGAAAACTACTAGAGCTAATCAATGAATTTGGTAAAGTAGCAAGATACAAAATTAATGCACAGAACTCTCTTACATTCCTATACACTAATGATGAAAAATCTGAAAGAGAATTAAGGAAACACTCCCATTTACCATTGCAACAAAAAGAATAAAATACCTAGGAATAAACCTACCTAAGGAGACAAAAGACCTGTATGCAGAAAACTATAAGACACTGATGAAAGAAATTAAAGATGATACAAATAGATGGAGAGACATACCATGTTCTTGGATTGCAAAAATCAATATTGTGAAAATGAATATACTACCTAAAGCAATGCAAATCAAAACTACAATGAGGTATCACCTCACACCAGTTAGAATGGGCATCATCAGAAAATCTACAAACAACAAATGCTGGAGAGGGTGTGGAGAAAGGGAATCCTCTTGCACTCTTGGTAGGAATGTAAATTGATACAGCCACTATGGAGAACAGTATGGAGGTTCCTTAAAAAACTAAGAATAGAATTACCATATGATCCAGCAATCCCACTACTGGGCATATACCCAGAGAAAACCATAATTCAAAAAGACACATGCACCCCAATGTTCATTGCAGCACTATTTACAATAGCCAGGTCATGGATGCAACCTAAATGCCCATCGACAGACAAATGGATAAAGATGATGTGGTACATATATACAATGGAATATTACTCAGCCATAAAAAGGAACGAAATTGAGTCATTTGTTGAGACATGGATGGATCTAGAGACTGTCATACAGAGTGAAGTAAGTCAGAAAGAGAAAAACAAATATCGTATATTAATGCACGTATGTGGAAGCTAGAAAAATGGTACAGATGAACCGGTTTGCAGGGCAGAAGTTGAGACACAGATGTAGAGAACAAACGTATGGACACCAAGGGGGAAAAACCACGGTGGGGTGGGGACGACATGTTTACACTAATGTATATAAAATTGATGACTAATAAGAACCTGCAGTATGAAAAACAAACAAACAAAAAAACTAAATTGTAAGAGAAGATTTTTCAGATCTCAATGAAAGCAGTAATTAAAGGGAAGGGATAAATTTCAAGCACAATGAATAGACCCTTGGATTTTTTGATAATCCAGTTAATAGAGGGAAGTGAGTCAGAGGAACACATTGGGAAAATACTGAAATTTTTGCTGAAGTTTCGTAAAATAACAAATTAAAGATAAAATGAAACTCATAACTGCCACTATTATGAAGACATTGGTGACCAACTGTTTAACAACGTGTCCTCTATTTAATGAGTATTTATGATGACCCCGACCCAAGAAAATGTGAAGTGGTCATATAGGAAGAAAACCTGATAGAAGTTTCAGCAAATTTGACAGCAAAATCCTAAAAATGTATGTAGAATTATGAATAATGAGTTGCAAAGATGAAACTCTTCTAAAGCATTAAAAAATAAAACCCAATCAACCAAAGACTGAATTATCCTCCTTTTTCTTCTGATACCTACAAAGTATGCCATTATATGAATGCACTATATTTAACCTGTTCCCTTTTATAGGGCATTTAGAATGTTCTCCATCTTTTCCTACTATAAACAATGTGTACATATACCTTTTAATTCATGTAAGAATGTATCCGGAGGATCAATTCCTAGAAGGACAATTGCTAAGCCAGAGAAGATACCTGGTTAAATTGGATTAATATGACTCCACCTCCACACCCCAGCAAAATCTATGCCTACTGCCATACCCGCAGGAATAGAGCATGTTGTCAAACTTCCAGATCATTTTTAAATGGTATCTCTGTGACATTATTTTAATATGCTTTTTTTAAGAGCAGTTTTAGGTTCACTTCAAAACTGAGCAGTACAGAGAATTTCCATATGCCCTCACTGCCCCCGCTGTCAACATCCCCTACCAAAGTAGTACATTTGTTACAATTGATGAACCTGCATTGACACATTGCTATCATGCAGAGTCCGTAGTTCATATTAGGGTTTGCTCTTGGTGTTGTACATTCTATGGGTTTGGACAAATGTATAAGGACATGTGCCCATCATTATAGTATCATATAAAGTAGTTTTACTGCCCTAAACACCCTCTGTGCTCTACCTATTCATCCCTCTCTTCCCACTAACTTCTGGCAACCACTGATCCTTTTACTGTCTCCTTAATTTTGCCTTTTCAGATTGGCTTCTTTCACTTCGCAATATGCATTTAAGGTTCTTCCAAGTCTTTTCAGGGCTTGATAGCTCACTTCTTTTTAGCGCTGAATGATATTCCATTGTCTGGATGTACCACAGTTTACCTATTCACCTACTGAAGGACATTTTGGTTGCTTCCAAGTTTGACAATTATGAATAAAAACTGCTATAAACATCTGTGTACAGGTTCTTGTGTGGACATAAGTTTTCAACTCCTTTGGGTAAACATGGACCATAGGGTAAGAGTAGGTTTAGTTTTATAAGAAGCTACCAAGGTGTCTTCCAAAGCATCTGTAGCATTTTGCATTCCCAACAGCCATGAATGAGAGTTGATGTTGTTCCACATCCTCACTAGCATTTTGGGTCTTCACCCTTCTGATAGTATATAGTGGTATCTCATCGTTTTAATTTGCAACCCCTAATAACATATGATGTTGAGCATTTTTCGTACGCTTATTTGCCATCTGTATATTTTCTTTGATGACATGTCCAGTCAGATCTTCCCCCATTTTTAATTGCGTTGTTCATTTTCCTATTTGAGTACTCCTTGTCATTTTAATTGACCTCTCTTACTAAGACTAAACTTTTTTTCATGTTTAAAAGCTATTTGCATGTCCTTTTAGAAAATGTATTAAACGCTTGTTTGAAACTTTTGCCTTTTTCTTGTATAGCTGGTCGTATTAGTTGTAGAAATCCTTTAAATACTAAGGAAATTAGTTCTTCATGAAATGAACTAAAAATTTCCAACTTTGTCACATTTTTACTGTTTCATACTTTCTTCACCTTTATACAGTCAAATTTATCAATCTTCTATGGCACTTTGTCTCATGACAAGAAAGATCATTCCCACTCCAAGGTTATTTTGATTTCATGTTTTCTTCTGTTTCTAAAATTTACTTTTTAACATTTAAATATTTAATCCTTCTGGAATTTAGAAATGAGGTATGGATTAAACTTTTTAAATATGGCTATCTGGTCCCTTCAACATCATGTATCGAACAATCCCAAATTTCCCATTGACTTGAAATGTTATATTTATCAAATATTAATAAGATTAGGGGTCTTTTTCTGCACCTTATATCCATTCTTATACCCATACCAGATGGGTTTACTAAAGCTTTATATTTGGTTCTATCTAGACTTGTTTCATAATTTCCTTGCATGTTCCTATACACATTTTCCATATGAATTCTAGAATTAGCTTGTCTGAACTGAAAACAAACTTCAGAATTCTTACAAAATCTTAAATATACAGATTCAGGGAGAATTGACATCTTTATTAAATAAATTTTTCTGAGAACAAATTACGCCTTTCCATTTTCAAGTCTCCTTTTAATGGCTCTAGTAGCCTTTTGAAGTTGTCTTCACATAGATCTCGCACATTTCCTGTGAGATTTATTCCTATCATTTCATGTAGGAAGTGCCCTTCCTATATCTTCTAATTGGTTATTGTTTGTATATATGAAAGCTAATTATTTCTTAGTAATTTTTTCATCTTGATATTTGATATCATAAGAGTACGTGGAATATATATAATAAAACAATCAAGCAGATACTGGAAAGCAACCACCAGTACTGTTCTGAAGACCTAGAACAGTACCAATTCCAGTTGTTCTACTTATGTGCTGGCCCTTAACCCTCCAAAGACACTATCAATTTCTGTTCACTATTCCTATGATTTGTAAAAGTAGTTTAACATTGTACTGTGAATCTCTACTTGTTTAGTTTTGCTGGTACATTAACTTTATGAAAATGATATTAAACTGCATTATCTTCTGCAATTGGCTGGTTCATTAAATGTTGTTACTAAGATTTATCAAGCTGTGAGTACCTGTGGTTCACATTTTTACATTATCGTATTATATTCCGTTATGTGCGTATGCCATGATTGATTCAGCCATTCTCCTGACAATGGACATGGGATTGTTTCCAAGTTTTGCTACTGCATACAGTCCAGCTGTGAACATTTTTGGCCTCCTGATGTCTACACACAAGAGTTTCTCTGAGTCTAGACCTAAAGAGTGAAGTCTGATTGTAAGTATACAGTACTTAACCTTATATGATAATGCCAAATTGTTTCCCAAAGTGCTTATAACAACTTACATTCACTAGAAGTATAAAAATTATTGACCCCTAATCTATCCAACACACCATTCAGACTTAATTATTGCCAATCCTTCAGATGCAAAATGATATCTCATTGTGATCTTAATCTTTATTTCCATTTACCAAAGAGATTAAGTGCCTTCATGTGACTTTATTTGCCAAACATGTTCTCTCTTCTGCAAAGTGTCCATTTTCTATATATTGCTTATTTTTCCATTGGGTTGTTTATATTTAATTGATTTGTAGAAATTCTTTATATATACTGGAATCTAATCCTTCATCAGATAGGTTGCAAATGTGAAATTTCTGCAAGACTGAGTTGCTTCCTTGCTCTATGGTTTCTTTATGAAAGAGGTTATTGCCCATCTCAAGATTAGAAATAGGGCTTCCCTGGTGGCGCAGTGGTTGAGAATCTGCCTGCCAATGCAGGTGACACGGGTTTGAGCCCTGGTCTGGGAAGATCCCACATGCCGCGGAGCAACTGGGCCCGTGAGCCACAACTACTGAGCCTGCGCCTCTGGAGCCTGTGCTCCGCAACAAGAGAGGCCGCGATAGTGACAGGCCCGCGCATCGCGATGTAGAGTGGCCCCCACTCGCCGCAACTAGAGAAAGCCCTCGCACAGAAACGAAGACCCAACACAGCCAAAAAATAATAATAATAATAAATAAATTTTTAAAAAAAAACAGCAACATTGCCAAAAAAAAAAGATTAGAAATATATTTTCCTATATATCCTTCCAAGCATTTAAAATTTTACCTTTCATATTTAATTCTTAATGCATTTGGTATTGATTTTTATATATAAAGTGAGCTATCAATCCAATTTCATAGGTTCCCCCACATATTGATAGTTGTCCCAGCACAATTTTGATTGGAAATTAATAACTTTACAGTTCTCAGTCTACCTACCTGTGAAATTTATTCGTGAGTCTTTTGTGCTGTTTTTCAGTGGAGTTGGATAGATTTCTGCATACCAGATTTACATCTAACAAAACGTGTACTCCTAAGGTTCCTTTTAATTTTGTATAATGATATTTTAAACTGTGCTTCCTAACAATTTTTTACTTGTATCATAGAAACGTACCAATTGATGTTTGCACGTTGATCTTCTGGTAGCTACCGTGTGACACTCTGAGATGATTTGTGTTTGGTTTCTATAGTATATGACATAAACTACCATTTTGGTAGACAATCATAATATCTGCAAAAAATAAAAGTACCATTTGGTGGTTTCATCCTTTCTAGTCTTTAGCCTTTGCTCTTCTTATCCAGCAATGCTCAAACATTATATTTGTGTTGATCTTGATTTTAAAGGGAATACTTTTCACATAAAAAAAATTTGTACATAAACCATTTATCAGGTTAAGAAACTTCCTACTCCTAATTTCTAATTTGCTTAGTGTTTTAAACCATATTTGAGGGTTGACTTTCAAATGATTTTTCTGCTTTTATTAAAATGATCAAATGGGGCTTCCCTGGTGGCGCAGTGGTTGGGAATCTGCCTGCTAATGCAGGGGACACGGGTTCGAGCCCTGGTCTGGGAGGATCCCACACGCCGCGGAGCAACTAGGCCCGTGAGCCACAACTGCTGAGCCTGCGCGTCTGGAGCCTGTGCTCCGCAACAAGAGAGGCCGCGATGGTGAGAGGCCCGCGCACCGCGATGAAGAGTGGCCCCCACTTGCCACAACTAGAGAAAGCCCTAGCACAGAAACGAAGACCCAACATAGCAATCAATCAATCAATCAATCAATAAATCTTTAAAAAAAAATGTTAACTACAATAATCATTACTAAAGTAACACTTTAAAAAAAATTATCAAATGATGTTTTTTCATTTGTTAATGTAGTAAATGTCATTTATAGATTTTCTGATATTCAGCCCCTTTGCTTTCTTTTGAAAGCAACACAACTTGTTTGTGATATTAACTTTAAACACTGTTGTCTTAGAGCTTAAAGCTCATTGCTTCCACTTTTCACCCTCATGGTTTGGTACTCCCTTTTCAGAAGGGGAGCAGGTCTTTGGAAATTTCCCTCACTTCCTGTAAGTCCAGAATGCATCAATCATAGCCAGGATCTAGTTATTTTATAAGGGGAGGCAAGATTTTTCCAAATACTTTGTTTTCCATAATGCTGAAAGCAGAATTCTGTTATTTTTTTTTTAATCTGGACATCTTAATTATATGTAATGGTTTAATTCTCTCAGGTTTTCTAGCTAAATATTCATATCTCCAAACAATGAAAAATGTCTCTCTCCTTTCCAAATTTTATTCTCTTTTGTCTAACTGTATTAGCTACTACCATCCAATTATAAGAATGAATAGTGACAGTGGAAATTCTTTTATTGACCCTGTCTTTAATGAGAATGCTTCTAGGTGCTGCTTCCTTAAGCAGGATGCTGGCATTTAAGAATGAAATATAATTTTATCATGTAAAGGAATCATCTATATATTCCTACTTTTAAAGGTGTTTAACTCTGAAGAGGATGTTTACTTTCATGAAATGCTTTATCACCATTCTTTTGATTTATTAATACTGTGACTTACATGAACAGATTTCCTGTATGGAACCATCAATGACAAACTGGTAAATGAGTATTAATTTAAAGAGATATGAGGGTCAGTCACTGCACTAACACTTGAAATGCCCTGCAATCATTTTTCCCCAACTTTTCACTTCACAAAATTTCAAACTTACAGAAAGAACAGTTTGATGAATTGTTAAAGTAAACCAGATATGGCAATATTTTGAGATATGTATATATTCTCTTTGGGTTTTTGTTGAACCATTTAAAAGTTACAAAATCATAACACTTCTCCTCTAAATGCTTCAGAATATATATCCTAAGAAGAGGAGTATTCTCCTATACAAAAAGTTAAACTTTGAATTAATGTTATCTAATATATAGTTCGTATTCTAATTTCCCCAAACAGTCCCATTTGTGTCATTTTTAACTAGGTTTTCCCCCTCAAACCACTGAGGAGTCAATCAATTATCAAGAATTGCATTTAGCTACTTCTTTAGTCTCCCTTTTTCTTGAACAGATCTCCTTTTTTGTCTTTCATTACATTCACATTTAAGAGTCTAAGTCAGTTGTTTTGGAAAATGTGCCACAATATGAACTTGTCTGATTACATATTCATAATTATATTCACATTGAACATTTTTAGCGAAAGGAATGCATAGGTGAAACTAAATGCTTCCCATTTCCTGTGCATTAATTACACGCATGTCAGGTGGCAGGTAATGCTGGAGTGTCTGTTGTTAGTGATGTTAAGTCTGATTACTTGGTTACAGTGGTGTTTGCCAGATTTCTCCATTGGAAATGTATTACCACTATCCTTTTTGATGTTCAAATTGTCCCAAATCTGGCTAATGAGAGTCCCTGCAATCTGGTTCTTGTATCATTTTCGCCTGTCTGTATAGATTAAGCACCTTCTTCCGTTTATGGGCACATTTGGATGTCCTAGGCTTAACTTGTTCTTTTCATGCTCCAATACCGGTATTATTTGATTCCGTAAGCCATTTCTCCTACTTCCTTTTAGTGGGAAGCACTTAGAAAAACCAAGGTCTTACACTAAATGTGCTCATTCCTACTTGAAGTCATTGTTTCCAGGACTTTTCAGTAGACAGGATTTTTTAAAATATGTTCATAATGATAACTGGATCCACATGAGATTATTCTGCTCCTTCCACCTTTATATATCCCTTCTTCCATGGGGAGAACTCTAACGGCATCAATTTATTCTCTCAATTGCTCAGTCTCAGAATCTATCCAAAATAGTATCAAAATCGATATCAACAAACTCACTAAGCAAGTCGGATATTCCTCTAGTCTTTCTCTTTAGAGTATATACCACTTGAGTTGTAGACTGAAAAGTGTGTTCAAAGATTAAATGAATTCTTTTTCTGTGTAGTTTGTTAATTTGATAAACAGGTCGACTTGTTTCTATTTGTATTAAATTTTAGTTTTACCCATCCTTGTAAATTTTATTTTATGCTTTAATATGTAAAACATTAACACAGTTTAACAGCTAGTCATTACCTTTATAGGAAGTTTTGAATCTCACTTAGCTGTCCCTTCCCCACTCTTCCCACTCCATGTCGTGAATGTTTGATTTCTTTAGTGTCTGATTTATTCTTTTAATTATTTCTGTAAATATACAGAAATATTTACTGTAAATATTCTGAAAAATATACATATATACAAAAGGTAGCATACTATTTATAATCTTACAGCTTGCTTTTTCCACTTATTATAGAAGTCACTCCATATCAGTTCATGGAGATCATTCTCTTTTTTTTTTTTTTTTTTTTTTTTTTTTTTAAAGTTTCATGGTACTCCACAGTGTCGATGTATCAGATTATTCATCCAGACACCTATGTACAGGAAATACCCTGAATTGTTATAGCTTATACATGAAAGAAGATTGGTAGAGGTCTTTCCATACCTGACAATTCTGAAAATCTACACATTATCAAAAACAAGTTGTGAAGCAGAATCTTTTCTAAACTGTCAATTTTTTAAAGTTGCGATGCAAATTAAAACCATAATGAGATAACACTACACAGGTTCTAGAAAGTCTCAAATTAAGAAGACAGAAAACACCAAGTGTTAGTGAAGAGTGGGAACAATCAGAACTCTCAAATACTGTTGCCGAGTATAAATCGTAACTTTGAAAAACTTTGAACAAATATTTGGCAATAACCAAAGTTGGTCACATGCATACCCTTTAATCCAACAATTCCATTCTTAGTTATATGCTCAACAGAAATGCATACATATGTTTACAAAGAGACATGGAGTGCAACGTTCATAGTAGTACTATGCCTAATAGCCGAAATCTAGGAATAGCCACATGCCCATCAACAGAATAAATGAATTGTGGTATCACACAAGGGAATAGCAATGAGAGTGAAGAATCTGCAACTGTGCACAAAAATATAAATGAATCTTACAAACAGAATGTTGGGGGAAACAAGGCAGATACAACAGTACAAATTGGATGGTTCCACTTACATAATGTTCAAGACCACGCAAAACTAAGCTCTGCTATTAGAACTCAGGGGTATTTACCTTGCCAGGAGTGGAGACAGTATCTGGAGGGGAATGTGAGGAGATCTTCTGGGGTAGTGGCAATGTTCTGTCTCCTGACCTGAGTTCTGGTGTGTACAGGATGTACAGGTGTGTATACACTATGGAAATTCAGCAAGCCACATGCTGATACGCGCATTTTTCTGTGCACGCTGTGTACTTCAAGAAAAAGTATGTTTTAAATTCCTGTTAAGTGATGAGGTAAAAGAATAAGATCACTAAATTAAATAACCAAAGATCTACAAATAAGTGGAAGCACTATAACAGAAACCAAGATGACTATCATAGAATCAAAAGTGTTGAGATATTAGCTCAGAATTATAGTCTCATGAAGCCTGGTGTTTGAGCTTTAAAATTTAATGTAGTTTTCATTCAAGTCTAGGATATTTTTAACTCTTAATATAAAAATGTTTCAGTGTGTATACTAACAAGTGTGTATACTTGTTAGTATACAAGTAAAACTGATGCTCCGGGAAGAGAGACCATGCTTTTCCTGTAGTTTGAAAACAATTGTGCTAACTACTCCCTGCATTCAGAATGATGCATTCAGAGAAGGTAAAGAAAGAATGCAAACCTTTCTCCTGCTGGTGGCCTTCATTAGCTTTAAAAAAATTACAGTTATTATACAATATAGCAAGAACATTATGCAATAAGTTTAATAATTTTAGACTAAATAGTTTAGACCAAAATAGTTTATATTAATAAAGACTAAATTATCTTTCTATTCTAGTCATATAATTATAAAACCATTTTTGTACAAAAGATGATACAGTAACATGCAGCCAAAATATATAGGACAAAATATAACACAAATGTATTGGGAAATTAGTTAAAATGTTATTTTCTGGATTTTTACATTTGTGATATTATTTGTCAGCTGTTTATATTTTTAATTAGCTGTGCTTTTTGTCATTATAAACATATAGCTTTAGAACCAATTTCGTATTTATAATTTGCATTCTTTTTCTTAAAGAAGGCTCCCCAAATTACATCAGAACCCACAAAAGCTTGATTTACCTCTGAACAGAATTTAAGTTACTAGCAAGCCTTCAGTGTCTTACCATGTTGAACACAGTTAGGGAGACAGGGCTGTGATAATATACCACCTGGCAACTAAAGGATGATCAAAGTTAATTTGAGGCAGTCACTCGTGCGTTCATTCACCAAACAGTGCTAAGTGCTTTCTCGGTGCCAGGCAGTGTGCGCAGCTCTGGTGACATGAAGGTGAGCAAACAGACGGGCTCTGCCTTCAGGACACTTACAGTTCCACGGGGCAAAGAAAGAAGAGTCAGATAATCTCCCCATTACAAACAACGATCAATGCAGTGAAGGAAGATTATACAGAAGACCATCACAGAGTAAACTGGATGACTTTCAGGGAAGGAATGAATGGGGCAGCAGGTCGGCTGGGTGGAGGGGGATATGTCCCTTGGCAGGGTCTCTCTATCAGGGGAGGAGGAGGTCTTTGGTGAAAGAAGCCAGAGACAAAAGCAGCTCTGGGGCTTCCCTGGTGGTGCAGTGGCTGAGAATCTGCCTGCTAATGCAGGGGACACGGGTTCGAGCCCTGGTCTGGGAAGATCCCACATGCCACGGAGCAACTAGGCCCGTGAGCCACAACTACTGAGCCTGCGCGTCTGGAGCCTGTGCTCCCAACAACAGAGGCCGCGATAGTGAGAGGCCCGCGCACCGCGATGAAGAGTGGCACCCGCATGCCGCAACTAGAGAAAGCCCTTGCACAGAAACGAAGACCCAACACAGCCAAAAAATAAATAAAAAATTTAAAAAATAAAAAAGCCCCCCAGTCTTTAAAAAGAAAAAGCAGCTCTGCCCACACCCCCAGGTAGAGACCACCACGGATGCCAGAAGGGGGTGGTCTCAACCCAGCTGGGCTCCAGCACTGAGCAGACCTGGAGGGGAAAACAGCATTATGCTGAGATCCACAGCTCAGCAAGGTCCGTGGCAACATGCCTGCAGGGCTGGCACCAACTGTACCCAAGCTGCAACAATGGACAGTTCCAGCAAGAGACGGTTATCGCCTGGTGATGAAGATGTAGAGTTTTTTTGTGTGTTTTTTTTTTTTGTTTTTTGTTTTTTTAATTTTTGGCAGCTCCATGCAGCGTGTGGCATCTTAGTTCCCCAACCAGGGATCGAACCCGTGACCCCTGCAGTGGAAGCACGGAGTCTTAACCACTGGACCACCAGGGGCGTCCTGAAGAGCAAGAGTGATGAAGACAGTCAAACTGGAATGGAATCCTGGCTCTGCCCCATTTCAACTACCTTTGAAATTTCCTTGTTGTGGGGGGAGCCGAGTTACTGCATGATAATCCTCGAGGTGCTCTGCACAGAGCTCAGCACACACAATGCTCAGCACACACAATGCTAAATAAATAGCAGCTGCCCTCCGTGTGGCCCTTCCCCTCCCCCAGTCTGTTTTGTCCATTCCACTGGTTTCTGGGATCAGCCTTAATTCATCCGGGACTGGAATTCTGCCCACAACTCAATCCCTATGAATAGCCGAGCAACCCTGAGGCCTTCATCTGCTTGCAGACATTGCCACCTACTGCCTAGGCTAGATTCCCTCAGGACCAGGTTCCTCCCAGGCCTTCCCCAGCGCTGTCAGATTCTGCTGGCCCGTCCGGCAGGGTTACCTGGAGGACTTGCATGCTGGACCTGGCCCACTGTTCATCCCATCCTGCTGAGTCTGTTTACCAGGTAACCTGCCTCACCTCTGGAAGAGCCCAGCATCCTTAGAAACGTATAGTCATCAAGCGCAACCTGATTTTGTTTCCTGTCTCCTCTCTCCAAACCAGGTTGCCAGCTGTCACCTCAGGCCTATAAACAGCTACTGCTGACTTCTAATGTACTATGGAAAAGGGCACTAGAAAGTCATGCCGATTTAAAAGTATGTGTTAGATATACAATGGAATATTACTCAGCCATAAAAAGAAACGAAATAGTTATTTGTAGTGAGGTGGATGGACCTAGAGTCTGTCCTACAGAGTGAAGTAAGTCAGAAAGAAAAAAACAAATACCGTATGCTAACACATATATATGGAATCTAAAAAAAAAAAAGGTTCTGATGAGCCTAGGGGCAGGACAGGAATAAAGACACAGACAGAGAATGGACTTGAGGACATGGGGAGGGGGAAGGGTAAGCTGGGATGAAGTGAGAGAGTAGCATTGACATATATACACTACCAAATGTAAAATAGATAGCTAGTGGGAAGCAGCTGCATAGCACAAGGGGATCAGCTCGGTGCTCTGTGACCACCTAGAGGGGTGGGATAGGGAGTGTGGGAGGGAGAGGCAAGAGGGAGGGGATATGGGGATATATGTATACGTATAGCTGATTCACTTTGTTATACAGCAGAAACTAACACACCATTGTAAAGCAATTATACTCCAATAAGGATGTTAAAAAAAATTAATTAATTAAACAAATAAAAAGTATGTGTTAAATAAGAGCCATACGAGGTTCTGAGTGGGAGTCAAGCTCTGGGCTCTCTTTCAGTTAAGCTGACTGCTACAAGAACTTGAAGGGTCTTTAATCCACATGTAAGGACCACATTCCAAGGTTACGCTTGCCACAAGCTCCACCTCCAAAGTCGAATTCTCACCACATCTCTTAAATTTCTAACATCCAACATCTACACAGGTATTTAACAAATATTACACCAAATATTTATGAGACGTTATGTGCAAGAAGGCATCGTACTAGACAGCTCCACCAGCTGTGGCCTTTGCTTCTCTCCCGAGCTACGTGCAGTCTGTCCATCTGTCTCCCTCCTATGTCAACCCCACAGCTCTGCCTTACGGTCTCCAGCCGGCTAAGACCCCGCCCCGGCACGTTCGCTTAGCTTTGTGCTGTTGACCGTTTTAGCCTCTTGCGCTGGCCCCCAATAACCTCAAACTTCCTATGTTAAAAATTGGACTTATCTTTCCGTCCACATCAACTCCCCTCCAGTTAGCTCTTTGCTATCACGGATAGATCATCATGCTTCCACCATCCCACACTTGAACTCTTATTATCCCTCCCAAACTAACTGTACTTCTCCTCTCCCACATCCATAGTCACAGGCCTTGTTGATTCTCGCTTCTTTCCTACAGGCAGATGACCATGCCCCTTAAGCACGTGATAAAATCTGCTCTAGTTTACCACTGAAATGCATTGCGGCCTCACGTTTTCACTTTGGATGGAGAATATTCTCCAAGGTCACTCTCATCCACCACCCCCACCTCCTGCTCTGGCTCTGTGCCTTACCTTTGGCTTCTGTTGTGTCCTTTGACAACTGCCCTCCAAGCATCACTCTTTCTGAAACTGAGGCTCCCCCCGCTCAGGATAGAGCTTAGTTTTTGCGCATACACTCCTCAATCCAAAAGGCTAACAAGTACCCCAATACCACCCTTTACCTCCCCATCTGTCAGGGAAGAAGACCAGACACAGGTGGTATTTAATCTTGTAATCAAAGAAATAAACTTGTTGACATTCAGTTAAGAGCATCCTTAACAGGCATTCATGGCAGAAGAATGGCAAACCTAAGCTACCTTTCACCTTTTTCACAATACTGCCTAGTGTACTGTTGCTGTCACAGCCAGCGGTAACTTTCCTAGGGAGTAACTTTGCCTTGGCCAGAGAGCGGCCCCGGCCAAAAGGAAGCAATGATAAATCCTCCTTGCCCATTCCCGGGGCCAGAGAAAGGCCCTACTTGGATATATGAGGCAGGGTTACCTAAGGATGTCATTCCCACACCACCTCAAACTTCTGTCATGCTACATAGACGCACACAGCATCTACCACCTGCAAAATTCTTGACTTAAGTGTTCTTAAATTAAGTGTTCTTAATTTTTTTTTTTAAAGATATCACTTAATTATTTTATTGAACAATCATCTTGAAATTTTATGCCATAAGTAAATGAAAAAGCTGGCACCATTTTTTTAAAAATCAACTCCAGAAAGTAGCTATAAAAAATAAATGTAAAATGATCAACATTTTAAAATGTTAATGCCTAAAGTCATGTTATGTACCAGATTTTAGGAACTACTGATTTAATGGAAGCAATTGGCACAAAATTTTTCCCATTGCCTGAAATTCCATCACTAAAGTGTAATTGGTCTTAAAAGCTTGTTGAACCATAACCACAACAGTACAGAATATACGTGGCTTGATGCTGTTTTACATTAAAGCCAAACAGGCAAAAACTAAACAATGTCTGTTTAGGGATGTATCTGTGTATGGTGAACTATAAAGAAAATCTACGAAATGAAATGCAAAATATCTTTTAGTTATGAGAATCATCTTACTACTGAATTATAATTTCTTTACTAAAGTGAGTCTTAACAGTTTAATTCTAAACTTAAATGCAAGCACAATTTTAACATGTTTTCCTTCTATACCCCCATCGCATTGAAATTAGCAATCTACTTAACTGATTCCTATGTCAGATTGTAAGCACTTGAAGAGCAGAGACTGTTTTATTATGTTTCTTATTCCCTGAAGAAAATACAAATTAACCAATGAAAGAGCTTAGGTATGGACATTTCTATGGTCTCTATCTATATATAGTGCTTGATTTATAATAAAATGTACACTGAAGAATGGAAAAAAGATGATCATTCTAATAAATAGCACTAAGTCAACAGACAGCCATATTTTTTTTTTAAAAATCTATACCATACATAAAATTCCATATAGATTATAGATATGTGAAAAGGCTTCTAAAACATAGGCTATCAAGACCTGTGATTAGACAAAAAATTCTATAAAGAACATCAAAAACATTATCCATAAAGGAAAAGATTGATAGATTAAAATTATTTCTATTCATCAAAAGAAACCATGAAGAGAACAGAAAAGCAAGCCACTAAGTGGGAGAAAATATAAACAGAGTACTTTGTTCTAGAATATATTTAAGAATGCCTACAAATCAATATAATAAAAAAAATCAATAATAAAAATGACAAGCAACTCAATAGAAAGTTAGGCAAGAGACTCGAGCAGGCTCTTCCCAACAGAGAATATCCGAGTGGCCAATACTAAAACACATAAAACGATGATCGACCTATTTAGACATCAAGGAAAATCAAATTACAAACACAGTGAGACACTACACACCCACCGGAACGAGTAAATCAAAATTTTAAAAATTTTAAAGCTGACACAATAGTAAGTATTGGGAAGGACGGGGAAAAATCTGGGACATCATACACAAGCAGTGGGAGTATAAATTGACAGAACCAGTGTGGAGGATTTTTGGCAGTTATCTCCTAAAACTGAGCACACAGATACTCTATAAAACCACCCTCCCACTCTTGCTACATATCCAGCAGAAGTGTACACGTGTGCACCAGAAGATGTGTACAGAAAGGTTCCAGCAACATTCCTATAATAGACCCAAATGAAAACAACCCAGGTGTCTACCACCAGCAGAAGAGATGAAGACCTTGTGGAATATTAGTAAAATGAAACACGTACAACAATGAATGTGAACTTACTATTCATGAGCATCACCATGGATGCATCTCACAAGGCCAACACTGAGGAAAAGAAGCCAGACACAAGAAAAGTAAGATTCTATTTACAAAGTGAAGAATGGACAAAACTAAGCTACGGTGTAGAAAGTCAGGATGGGAGATCTCTTTGGGGAGGAGGTGAGAGTAGCAACTGGAAGGGTGTCTAAGAGAGGCTTCTGGGGGTGCTGGTAATATTCCAAGTCTTATATGTTAACTATGTAAAAAAAATCCATCAAGTCATACATGTATAATCTCACCTGTAGGTTTCTTATACCTGTATGTACTTACCCATAGGTACCTTAAAATTATTTTCTCTAAAAGTTTGAGAATGAAACAAGGACAGTTTACAGTACACAAAAATTTAGGGAGTTTGCCTTGGGAGACCATTACTAAACAAAACATTAAAGGGTGTATTTCAGGCAGGAAGAAAGTAATCCCAAGTGGAAGATCTGAGATATAAGAAGGAATGAACAAAAACAAAAAAATGGTGAAACTGTGGTTAAAACTAAATATTAAATATGTAAAACAATGTAATTTCCCATGAAATATAAAATGAAAAATGGTAAAATTAAAGTATATCAAAACTTGAATGAATCTCAAGAGAATTAGACTGAATGAAAAAGTCAGTCTCAAAAGATCAGATTATGTATGGTTTCATTCAGGTAATGTTCTTGAAGTGACAAGATTATAGAGATGAAGGACAGACTAGAGGTTGCCAGGGGTGAGGGGGAGAGAGCAGTGTCTGTGGCTGTAAGAGCAGCACAAGGGGTCCTTCTGATGGAGTCGTTCTGTGTGTGGACAATTATAGTGTTCATTTATGTGATAAACACATAGGACTAAATACACACAGATGAGTACATGTAAAGCTGGTAACATCTGAGTAAGATCAATAGATTGCATTGACATCAATTTCCTGGTTGTGATATTGTGTTAATATTATAGTTTTGAAAGATGTTAACATTGGGAGAAACTGAGTGAAACTGAGTGAAAGGTATATGGGATCTCCATTTCTTACAATCGCATGTAACTCTACAATTATCTCAATAAAAAGTTGAAAATAAATGTAAATATAACAGCGTAACTCAAGAGTTACGGCAATTAAAGCATTCTAAAGCTCTCGTATCACCCAGAAGGATAACCAACTTTAGACACTTATAACTTACATATACATGTTTAGATTAGTATGATAGCCACTGAAAGAACACAAACAAAAACTCCTAAATAACTAAAGAAAAAATATCACAGTAATCCAACAGAAGGCAAGAAAATGGGGGTGAGAGAACATAAAAGTAGGACAAATAGGAAGTATAAAATAGGATGATACAAACACATACATACACACACATACGCATACATATCAGACACTCGACCATAAGTACAGAATCCATATCAGGATACATAATATACGCAAACTGACTAAATGATCCAGTTAAAAGTTACTAAATTGCTAAATCCAATTCCATGCTGTTTACAGAATCATATCTAAAGTATAAAGATACAGATTGGTTGAAAGTAAAAATACATGTAAATATACATGTAATACATACACACAGCACAGTTTATATGAATCATAAGGTTGAGCACATACATAAAAGAAAAACATCGATAAAAGTTCAAATTACAAAGATATATATATTTTGGGAATTCCCTGGAGGTCCAGTGGTTAGGAATCCACGCTTTCACTGCCGAGAGCATGGTTTGATCCCTGGTCGGGGAACTTAAGAGCCCACAAGCTGTGCGGTGTGGGGGGAAAAAAAATTATATATGTATGTATATTTAAATCATATGTACCCAAATACAGTCTCAAAAATTAGCAAAACTCGACAGAATATAAAGAGAAAGACAAATATCTCTCAGCAAATAGAAAAAATATAAAAATTAAGATGAAGATTTTAACAGATTATGAAAAAAATATACTCAATGGACATATTAGAACACAGGATCTAACAATTCCAGAAATATACTTCCTTTCAAGTAAATGTGAAACAATTTTCAAAAAATTAACCCTATACTTGTATGGTAAAGCAAATAAATTTCAATGAAGTAGAATAATACAGATCACAATCTCTGACAATAACATAATTAAGTTAACGATGGGAAACAAAAGGCTAAACTAGAAAATTCACCTTTTAGAAATTGAGACACACACTTCTAAATAACCCATAGATCAAAGATAAAATTATAAGAAAAATTATCATTTATACATTTCAAAAACTATAGGATACAGCTGAATCCATTCTTAAAGGAAAATTTATAATCTTAAATATGAGCATTAGAAAAGGAACGTTAAGCAAAAATCTATAAACTAAGCAAATACCTATAAACTAAGCATTGATCAACAAATTAGAAATAGAACAAGATAAACTCAAACAGGGAAGACATAATAGAAGTGAATAAAATACAAACACACAAAACCCGACACATACACCCAACACAATAGAATCAACCAAGCTAAAACCTGGTTCTTTACAAAGCATAATAGAATTCACAAACCTTTAGCAAGGGTTATTAAGGAAAAAAGCAGTAGAAAAATAAATATACAGCATTAAAAAAGGCTTGCACTATAGATCTGAAGACTTTGAAAAGATAAGTTGCGATTATGGATAACTTTAAGCCAATAGACTTTAACGTATATATGGAAAACAAATATCTAGTAAAAAGCAACGTCAAAACTGACCCAAAAATAGGATGAGAAATCTTATCATATTAAATATATTGAATCAGTAGTCAAAAAAATCTTCCTTTAAAGAAATTTCCAGGCCCCGGTGGCTTCACCAAAATTTCCCACAAAACATACAAGTTTAAAAAAAATGTCCAACACAAACTCTTTCAAAGAATAGAAAAACACTCCAATTTGTTTTATAGGATTAAAATAAAAATAACCTTGATACCAAAACCCAACAAGGCAAGTGCGAGAAAAGATATTTATCGGCCGATATTATTCAATGTGGATCAAAAAAATTTTTTAATGTATGACAATCTGTGGTGCTACCCAAGATGCAGTATGGGTGTTATAGCCTGTCATTCCTGTCATTCTTTTAAACTGATTAAAAGAAAAACTCTGGACAAAATATAAACAATGACCTGGGGATTCTGAAAGGTAAATAGCAGGCAGATTGGGAAAAGAAGTCAAAACTTGAAGAATGATTAGTATACCAGGGTTCAATAGGCTATATTCTGGGTCATAAAGCAAACCCTAACAAAGTTAAAGAATTGAAATCAAATAAAGTATGTCCTCTAATAAGAGAATTAAACTAGAAATCAGTAAAAACATTTCTGGAACACTACCAAATATGTGGAACTTAAACAGTATACTTTAAATGATCCATGGGTCAAAGAGGAAGTCTCAAGGAAAATTAGAAAATATTTAACTGAATAAATATCAACTTATCCAAATTTCTCCTTAGAGGGAAATTTATAGCACTAAATTATTACATCGGAAAAGAAAAATATCAGGTCAATTATCTAAGTATCTACTTTAAGAAAATAGACAAAGAGCAGAATAAATCTAAACCAAGCAGTAGGAAAATTAAACATAAAGAGACTAAATTAATAAAATTTAAAACAGAAAAGTCAATAGAAAAAAAAAAATCAATGAAACCCAAAGCTTGTTCTTTGAAGAAAGAAAAAAAAAATCAAAAGTTGATAAACTTCTAGTCAGACTGCAAGAAAAAAAGGGGCAAACACAAATAATCAACACCAGGAATGAAAAAGGGAGCATCATTACAGACCCTACAGATATTAGGGAAGTTAATAAGGGATACTAAAATAAAATACATTTGTTTATACATTCTACAAATTAGATAATATAGATCAACTGCTTGAAAGGCAAATTACTGAAGGAAACCAGAATGTCACCTCAAAAATGTGCCTCTCTGAAATAAAAATTATTTTCGAGCTGAACGCAATTAAACAGTAGCATAGACAGGAAAAGCTCTCTAACCTCCCCCATTTCTGCCTAAAGGCAGGATATAAGTTCTTTTACTGGAGAGAGACTTAACAGCCAGAGATGGCACCAGAGGAATCTACAGATAAAACTTACTCCGTCAAGTTTTCCTTTCATGTATTTGCCTTACCATAGTTTGCTGCCCTTGGAAGCTGAAAACTGCTTTCCTTTCTCCTGTCATTTCTCTACAAAGGTACTGCTCTTTGTTGAAGATGCTATGTAAGCCAGAATTCAAAGCCACCACTTAGAGTTACATTTCATTGAAGTTTTTTCTGTGTGATGTACACAGAAAGTTAATAAACTTTCTTTTGTTAATCTCTCTGTTAAAGAGCCCCAGCTGGAAACTTAAGATGGAACACATGAAGTATTGCCTCACCTACACTACTAAACTGAAGAACAGATTGCTTGAATACTCCTGTATCCTTAAAGAAACTGAAATGGTACAGCCACTTCAGAAAACAATTTGGCAGTTTCTGATGAAGTCAAGCATATACTGACAATGTGATCCAGTAATCCTACTCCTAGGTACTTACCCAAGTGAAATGGAAACCTATGTTCACACAAAACTGGCAACATCATAGAGTGATACACCAAATAGGATAACATGTACTGTATGTAAATTTGAAAACAAAGTTTAAAGATGTCTTTGCAAACTAAAGTGAACAATATATAAAAAGGATAATATGTTTTGTTTATACTAGAATGCTTGATTGATTTTAACATGGAAAAATAATTAAGATAATCAACACATAAGTAGATTAAAGGAGGAAGAAAATGATCTCAGATGCATAAAAAGTACTTGTTAAAATTCAAAACCCATTCCATGATTTTAAAAAGTACTAAGCAAATTAGGAATAGAAGGGAACTCCCTTATTCTGATAAAGGAGATCAAAATTAACAGATACCATTCTTGATATGAAACACTGAAAGTATTCTCTGAAATTGAAAAGACAAAGATGACCACTGTCAGCACCACTGGTCAACATTTTACTGTGGGTCCTAGTCAGTGCAATAAGGAAAATAAAAAGCAAAAGAACTGCCAATGAAGGAAAAAAACCTCATTTATAGATAATGTGATTAGGTACATCGATAATCTTAAAACTTCTATAGATAAATATAGCAAGTTAGCTAGTCATACAACCAACAATTCAAAATTATATTTCATTATATAATTTACAAAAGACCAAAAAAGCAATGAACTTAGTAACAAATCTACAAAACATGTAGACCTTCATAGAGAACGATCACATGATTTTAGAATGCAAAAACATAATAAATGGTGCGATAAATTCATGGATTAGAAGATTCGATACTCTAAAGTTCTCGCCAGAATGACCTATCCACTTAATCCCAATGGAAATCCCTAGTTTCATCAAAATTTCTACTTAAGTGCAAAAGGCCAAGAGCGGCCAAGGTCGAGGGAGAGGAAGCAGGGTGTAGACACAAATGTTTTCATATTAATGAATGAAATAATCAGATGGTCAGCAAAGCCAGTATGTGACACCACAAAAGAACAATAGGAGGCATTTATAACTATTCCAAGTTTGTTCTATAAATGGATATAAACCCATATTAAGCCTCTTTTTAAAAACAGAAACCCTAACCAAAAAGCCTCACCTAATATCATGAAGTACTGGCCTACTGATGGATCTGAGCTCTGGCCACCAAGCTGCAAAACCATCGCTGTAAATTCCGTGCCCCGCTGGCCTATCAGTTTCCCAGTGCTTGTTCTGGGCCGACAGCACCCACAGTGGCTGAGCCCAAACTCTGGCACACTCTCTACTTAGGATCACCGTTTTAACCACGTTTGGCAGCCCTTCCCATGAATCACACAGAGACATAGCCACATTTACATGGCCTTCTGCCGAAAAACGATCATTCCAGAGGGTATGCACTTATTACTAGGACTACACCAAGAGACAGAAAATTCTCTTTTTATTAGAAGAAGCTTTAAGAAAAACATTTTCACTGAAAGAAAAAAACTTCCCTAAATTTCCTACTTAAGAAATCTAGTGAATTCTGATGAGCAGTATCAATTCATTTAGACACCTTAAGAAGATGGCTGTAAGGAAACACTTAGTCCAATGTCATATCTCAAACTGAGCTAAAGGTACCATCACAGTTCTGAAAGACTCAAACCAGAGATTGCAAGGTTTGGTCCCTATCTTAAATCCAGGAAAATAAAAAGCAAAATGTATAGGCCAAATGATGGCCGATTTCTTCTGCATTCTATATCATGTTTCTTCGATGTACTATGAAATTCCATTTTATGTTTGACAATGCTCTTCAGCAATGAGAAAAACAAATGAAGCTGAAAATAATAAAATGTTTAAAAGCCCAGGCACAGACGGCATAAGAGGCAGTAGATATCTCCTAAGTCCATATTCTTCCCCTGTATTATTTGACATGGTCTCAGTGTCATCTGAACTGAAAGGAAAAAATACTGATTGTAGCAATAGCAAGATCTATATTCTTCTTGTGAAAAGTCACAGTACTTAAAAAAAGAACTCCAGAAGCAGTATAGGCAGGAACAAGTAACTCATATACTCACTGGGTAGTGAAGTAAGGAATCAAGAATAAGCAGCCCCAAGAGAATTCATACAATTACGAAAGTAAAACCATAACAGCTTTGTGGTTGGTTAAAAAGTCAGGTCAGAAAGAAGAAACCAGAAAATAATCAAATTCAGTGGAAAAACTCACTTGAAGGTTTATGGCCAACCTCAGAGCATTTCATCACACACGCAGGGTAAGGAGTCTACAGCAGCTGTGGGCAGATGATGGACCCAGGGTCACAGAAGGAGGAAGGAAGGCACTAAAGGGCCCAGCAGAATCCCAGCCAGAAAAACAGAACCTCCACCAGCTAAGGTCAGCGAGGGTCAGCTGGGTTTGCACACCTTTGACCCACTTCATGTCCCTCGTATCCCACAGAGACCTGACCTTTCTAAATATCATGGTTCACAAGTCCCACAGTGGAGTAGCTGCAGCCACCGTTAGCTTGAGGGGCTGGCTCGTCTTAACTGCTTCACGTGAATCGAAAGCTAAGGCATGATTCCTTCCCTCATTCCTCAAGGTCTCCCAGGCCAGGCACAGGAGAATCAAAGGAGTATTCTTACCTCCAGTGTTTTGCAGAGTTTGTTTATATTTGACATTAAACAATTCCCTATGTCCATGATATAAGTTAGCTCCTTACTCAACATTCCATGACAAACAGTAGCTAACTCCTAGCTCTCTTCAGTGAACTAGGATTTAAATGTATGCAATTCTCATGACTTCTCTTTCATCTCAAAGACTTGAAAATTCCTTCCTTTTCCTATTGATTTACTTTTCAATGATATGTAGACTTAAACCGGTCCCAGCCATCTTTAGCTGGTCTCTATTCAAACAATATACTCTTGTTTCTTTACTGTTACATTTTCAATTCTATTAGTTATTTTTGGGATTATCCACTGAAATTTCTCCAGCTATCTGGAGATGAGTGTGGTAGGGTAGAAAAAGTATGTGATTTAACATTACCAAGGCCTAAGTCACACCAGTTATGAGACCCTGGATATATAACTAGTCTCTGAGGATCATTTCCCTCATCTGTGAACTGGGAATGATATTTACTATGCAAGGCAGTTTTTAGAATCAGTGGAAATGTATATGAAGCACGTAGCATTTACTTGGTGTTTAAATGGCAGATATTTAAGGATCTTTTTATTCTGGTAAAAAACACATATGACAATGTTTGCCATTTAAACCATTTTTATGTGGACAATTTAGTAGCACTAAGGACATTCACACTGTGGTACAACCATCAGCACTGCCCATCTCCAGAACTTGGTATCATCTTAAACTGAAACCCTGTACCCATCCATTAAATTCCCCATTACCCCTGCCGTAGCTGCTGGCAACCACTACTCTACCTTGTCTCTATGAATTTAACTACTCCAGGTAAGAGGTGTGGAAATAAATTTCTAGGCCCAAAATGGAGCCACTCCTGCCAGGGTTCCAGGTCAGCAAAATGAACTTTCGTGTTCCTGTAAATGTTCCACTTGACCAGAAACATAGTGTATCCAGTTAGCCAATCCAGCTCTAGGCTCTATAACTGATTTCTTCATTGCCTGGTATTTCTAAATAAGGTCAGATATGCACCCCCAGCCAACCATGCCCTATCTCCACGTTACTGCTTCCAACTCCGTAAAACTTGCTCTTGCCCGACATCCCTGGGGAAGAGTGCTCCACTGCTTGTGAGGCGCTGAACCCCCAAATCCATGGATTGCTTTCTCTTTGAATAAAGGACATCAGACTGATTACTAAGCTGTTTTATTTTTGTCATTTGACTGTGGAATCCTACAGTATGTGTCCTTTTGTGACTGGCTTATCCACTTGGCATAATGCTGTCAAGCTGTAGTGTGTGTCTGCATAAACAACAAGGTCCTACTGCAGAGCACAGGGAACTGTATTCAGTATCCTGGGATGAACCAGAACAGAATACAATATGAAAAAGAATGTATGTATATGTGTAACTGAATCACTTTGCTGTACAGCAGAAATTAACACAACATTGTAGATCAACTATACTTCAATAAATTTTTTTTAAAAAATACAAAGAGTGGTAGCATGTGTCAGAATTCCCTGCCTTTTAAAGGCTGAATAGTATTTTATCTGCTCATCTGTCAGTGGACACTTGGGTTACTTCCATCTTTTAGCTGTTATAAATGATGCAAATGGCAAGTGTTTTAACTAGATTTTTTTTTTTAAATGCCAAAAATACAGATTAAGCAATCAAGACAGTTTGTCCCAGGCTCACAAAGGTTCTCTTTTTAGAATATCTTCATAAGCCTATCTGCAGGGAATACTAATACCTCCTACTTTCTGTTGCTGGAAATCCTATTTAAGAGCTCTTTACTTTTTCATACTACCCAGAGGAGCAAAATGAGGAAAGAAACAAACTGCTAATCACAAACAGTTAATACAATCTGTCCAGTTAATACACAGAGCAATCCAAAATTTGAAACTTTCAATCAATTACAAATCATAGGGGAAGATCTGTTCTTCAACGGAAAAACTACACATTGCTCAGATCACACCCTTTTGAGTTTTCCAGTTTAGCATTGCATTGCCTTTCACCTGTTTTACAGGTTAAGTTAAAAAGAACAGACGGCAATGCAAAGGATTCTGGTCTACGGATATGCAAATGAACTGTCCCATGGAGTAGCAACCCTCCCTCCCTCCACAGGGCACAGCCACTTGGGCATCATTTTCAAGTTTATTTCAATATTTCTGATCACAGATGTGTCTGCCCTTTGGATCCCCTTTGCATTGGTTATAACATCTTACTGGTTATTTCATTAATAAATTAAATATTTAACGTGTATTTTTATATCTATATGAGAGTCATAATTTTACAGTGTTTTGCAAAATTATCCTTTAGCTAATATAAGCAACATCTGTGGGTGAGTTAATTCCATGCTACTCAAAACACGGCCTGTGGCAGAGCATCCTGGGCACCCCTTGGAATGCTCTGTTAGAAATGCAGACAGTTGGGCCCCACACGAGAAGCACTGGGTTTTAACAGGACCCCCCCCTTGAGGACACACTGAAGTGAGAGCTGCAGTGGTTATAACACACATCGCTCACTCACCTCCCAGCCTGGGAGGACTGGCTCTGCTAGCCTCGGCCATTCCATCCCAGGGAGTTTACAGCAGCTTCCTGCCTTCCTGGCTCCTTCTCAGCAAGCCTCCCTCTGAGTGGAGGCGAGGTCACTGCCAGAAGCGCGCTCCCCTTTCACCTCCACGCCCAGCCCAACCCAGGAGCCACAGACCACACTTCTGACCACCACCACCACCTCCCGCCCTCCCACAGCGACCTGAACCTTCAGGAAGTGGGAGTGAGCCCACAGAGACAGAGACCAGGCCTCAGATCACCACGCACTTCCCACTGATCCTCCCAAATTTGTTCTTGGTGGGGAGGGGAGGGTCTTGGACAGCACCATGGCTGTGGCCTGTCAAAGCTCAACCATACATGAAAACACGTTGTTCCTTAGTATTTAATTTCTCTTGTTAGGGAGAATTTCTTTTCCTTAAGGGATAGTGAAAATGGTTAAGAAACACAGCCTTAAGTAAACCTGTCTTAACCCATCTCTCTATGATATTTCTCTATCTTCAGGTTTCAATGCTGCCCACATTTTCAGGTCCTCCATTTTCTTATTCAACCAATACTTGAGTGCCTACCTGGTAACTGCCTTGTGAACATGGGGGTGACACATGTGAACAGGCAGGCCTGGGTCCTGTCCTCACGGGGCTTACAGTCTAGCTGAGGATGAGTGAGCAACTTATCACATAAACAGACTACTCAGACTTTTTAAAAATATAAAAAGTGATGCATAAAGAAGCTTTAGAAAATGAGGATAAAGTAATGCAAATTTAGAATGTGACATCTCAGAAAATGACTGTTACATAGACTGCTGGGGAAGGGAGGGAACTATCCATAGGAAGTTGTTTTCCTGAGGGAAAAAGAGTAGTGTCCCATACTGTCATGGGTACTAGGGAGTTTAGAAATAATCATTCTAATGGTAACTAAATTGACAGAAAATATTTGAACAATGATAATAAGAGTTGACTTCAGGTAAAGACACCCCATGATGGATCTGCCCCTACTCCACCCAGGAGCTCCCTTTTTTGCTGGTTCTTAGACAGCCTTTCATTTGTCTGATCAGTCTGGGCTTACGTTATGTTTTCTTCCAAACCTTGCTTCATAGTTTGTGCAGTGTTTTTGCATGAACTGCAGAGTCATTAACAAGCCAGGCACCACAACGGTGGACACGGTTCACACACTATCTCATTTAACCTTCACAGGAACCTTGCAAGGTCAGTTTACCATCCCCCTGAGACACGGGAAGCAGGAAACGTCCCAAACCTCACAGCCAGTAAACAGTCACCCAGGCTTGACCGACTCCAATGCCATCGTGCTGCCCTGCCTTACTGAGCTGTTGGCACTATCACAATTTGCTTTTATCTAAAATTAACGCAAAAGTAAAACAGATGCCATTGGGCAGTAGTGGTGGCCATGACTAGTATAAGAAAGCTTTAGTAGAAACAGCTGTGGCAAATCAGCCTGACTCAAGCTAAGTTATCCGTAATCAAGTGACCATCTGACAACTGATTAGCAAATGGAGCACCTGGAGAGCCAGGCCTTCAGACAGCGTCTGGGTCACGGCTGTGCCCTCCTTCTGGCAGACGCTAAAGGACTCAAGTTTAGGTGTCATGCAGAATAAGTGCCAATGAAAATGTGGACGCGTGATTGGAAAAAAATGGAGAATCACCGGTCTACCTTCAAAATCATGTGTTGGGTATTTCTGTCAATAATTACCAATTCAGAGTAGCAAAGAGGCAGAAGGTACATGTTTCTCTTGAAAGGTTTCACTGTTTGGTATCCTTTTTCCTTTTCAAGAAACAAAAATATTTGATAACTGGACTCATTGTCAGATTTTCTTCTGTCCTTCTGTGATTTATTTGATTCACTAAGTTTTGCCATTTCTTGGAACTTTTGAAAATCCTAAACCCATACTCTAACATTGGTTCACAATGAAGCTAAACACTACATATTAAACGGATAAAGAAATTTTAGCTAACAGCTGACGTTATTAACCAGGAGATTTCTCGGATCAGAACTTTCACTGTCACATTTTTTATTAAATTTCAAACCAACCAGGCTACATTATAAATAAAAGCAACTAACTTAAGTCTCCAATGTTTTTAAGACTGTGATAGATCTTCCTTTCCCTTAAGTTTCAAGATTTCAAAAAAGTAAATAAAGATGCTGGATGCTGGAAACAAGAATTTTTTTTAAAGATGCCGGCGGTACAAATAAAGAAGAAAACATGAGGAATGGAGTATAACTCAGCCCCAAGAGAAGAGGAGGAAGGTGGTAGAAGTTTCCATTTGTTTCCTTCACTGGAAAAGCACTTGAGTTACAGTTTCCGGGGCAGCTCTTAGTCCTTGAACAGGGCGCAACAAACAGGTTTTATCTGGTGTGCAAACAATCGCCAAGGACTGGCCAGGAGCCTGGACTGTGTTGACCTTTGAGGGACAGGTCTGCAGTCAGAGGCAGGGTGTGGTCATACACAAGCTGTGTTTGTTGATCCCACCCCATGTCGATCAAACGGCAAAAAAGATCCAACACCGCCAGGCAACCATTTCTTAACGCTTCACTCATCAATGACTGCCATTAAGATATTTTAGTCCAAAACAAACATTTTGTTTTCTAAGTGGAACTTGATGGACAGAGAGATATAGAAAATGGATTCTACACCACATTTCTTATCCCTGTCTCTAGATACTTATTTCCTTTTCCCAGTCTATGGGGAGAACCTACTTTATGTCAGGTAGTAGGAGGGACACAAAGGGAAACAGTGAAAGATAAAATAGAAATAAGCACCTAATCCTAACTCTAAAGGACATTCTAAACGTGTTGGGCAGATGAGGAAAAGTTAATAAGCATGTCGTTCTAGCAAATTAGAATTTTTCACTAGCAGAATGGTAAAACTCCAAAAGCTTGATAACGCACGTGTTATAGAGGGTATGGAAAAGGAGAGACCTATGCTGCTGTTGGAAATGTAGATTAGCGTTAAGCCCTATGGAGGATGTGAACATTATCACACTAACACTGCCTTTGATGGGGCAATTCCACACCTAGACATTTATTCTACGAATATACCAGCACAAATGCAAAACGTCAGGTGCACAACTTTAGTACAACTTTGTTTACAGTGGTTGGTAACAAAAGCTGTACTGGTTTCCTACGGCTGCTGTAACCCATTCCCTCAAACATAGTAGCTTAAAACAAGACAAATGTATTATCTTACCATTTTGGAGGTCAGAAGTCCAAAATGAGTCTTGCCCAACGAAAATCGAAGGCTTGTCCTTTTTGGAGGTTCTAGGGGAGGGTCCATTTCCGAGCCTTTCCCAGCTTCTAGAGGCTTCCCACCGTTATTGATCCCTGACCTGGTATCGCTCCAACACCCACTTCCATCCCCACAGCATACTCCAACCTCCGACGCTCCTCCTTCCCTCTTATAAGGACCCTTGTGGTTGATTACATTGGGCCCACCTGGATAATAAGGCTAATCTTCCCATTTTACCATCCTTAACTTAACACACCTGCCAAGCCCTGTTTTCCACGGGAGGTAACATATTCACAGGTTTGGGGGATTAGGATATAGACAACTTTCGTTTTGCCTATCACAATAGCAAAAGACTAGAAACAAACTGAGAGCCCATCTGTAGTGGACTGGTTAAATAAATTAGGTAAATTCATACAATAGAACACTATGCAGTTGTTTAATATATGAAAAAAACTTATTATGGACTAAACAGAAAGCTCTCCAAAATAGGTGAAAAAAAAAAATCACAGTACAGAACAGAGAGAGGAATACAGTATACATAATTTGCTTGTATCTATAATGTTTAAACTATTTCTGGAATGATATACCAGAAGCCAACAATGGTGGTTGCCTGCAGGGCAGGAACTGGCGCGCAGTGTTACAGAATGAGGAGACTTTTTACTATGGACTCTTCTATAACTTTGGATTTTTGGAACTTGTTAACTATATTAATTATCTCAAAAGTAAAATAATAAACTCTAGAAAAAATGAAAAGAAAGCAAAGTGCAAAAGGAGTTCTAGTTGGGAGAGATCAGTGCAGCCTGGAATCAGAAAGCCCAGGGTTACAGTAGCAGATACAAGACGGTATCTGATTCCAAGCCTGCATAACAAATTACCCCAAAACTTAATGGCTCAGAACAACAAATACCCATTAGCTCACGGTTTTTGAGGGTCAGGAACCTGGGAATGGCTTAGCTGGGTAGACGTGGCTCGGAGCCTCCGTGAGTTTGCCGTCAAGTTGTCAGACAGGGCTGCCCTCACCTCAGGGCTCAGCTGAGCCTGGAGAATCTGCCTGGGAGCTCGCTCTCTGAGTCGCTGGAGTCAGTCCTCGCTGGCTCTGCCAGAGGCCTCTATTCCTTACCAGGTAAGCCATTCCACAGGGTGCTTGAGTGGGTTCACGCCACGGCAGCTGGCAGGTGGTGGGAGAGAGGGAGAGAAAGAAAAAGCAAGAGGGAGAGAGAGGCTGAAGATCAGCCCGAGGCAGAAACAACCTAACGCAGGGAGCGGCATCGGCGCTTCTGCCACACGCCACTGGCCACGCCGGCCAACCTTGGCGCAATGAGGCAGGGGACCAGGGCGGGAACACTGGAGGGGGAGGGGTCCTGGGGGTCGTCTTAGAGGCTGGCTACCAGTGGAGATAGTGGAGAGCACTGGAGGGCAGGGCACCGGGTGAAGGAATAAAAAGGTGAGTGACTGTGGTGAGTGTGCAAGGCAGCAAGGAGACAGGCCTAATGAGAGTCACAAGTGTAGACTGGGAAGCAGTAAAAACAGATACAGAGAGCGGCACTGGCCCAATTATAAGCCACGGATTCACTGTTCTTGCCATGCTCATATCTATGCCCTGGACCTACGCTGAAAAACACTGTCTTATCCCACTGGAAAATAATTTCATATCTGTCAGGTTCTCTCCTCTGCTAGGAGGAGATTTCTTTGTTTTAAATTAATTTATTTTTTATTTTTTGGCTGCGTTGGGTCTTCGTCGTGGTGTGCGGACATCTCATTGCAGTGGCTTCTCTTGTTGCGGAGCACGGGCTCTAGAGCACAGGCTCAGTAGTTGTGGCACACGGAATTAGTTGCTCCGCGGCATGTGGGATCTTCCCAGACCAGGGCTCGAACCCGTGTCCCCTGCATTGGCAGGCGGGATCTTAACCACTGTGCCACCAGGGAAGCCCTAGGAAGAGATTTCTTAGAGAAGACAGGCATGCCTTTCATTTCCACGCTACTTGCCGCCCTGATGCCCCGTACCTACAATGATAGGAAGCACCAAGTTGTGGCTTAAGCAATGAGAATTGACCGGCTCCTGTAGCACAGTCCTGACAACCTGGAGAAACTAGTCTTTCTCTTCTTAACAGAGATTCCCCAACTCGTAATTCCCTTGCTTTCCAGAAAATTAGTCTCTTCCTTTTCAGCTGCAGCAATGACACTGCATCAAAATAGTACACAGAACTGGTATCAAGTGCCTCCTGATATGAGGCAATGGAAGGGACACCACAACAGTGTAATGTTACATTCCTTGAGAAAGTATCTGACTTAAAACGTCTTGAGGCAACAGACAAATCTAGCATGGAACGTTCTGTAAAGACAATTGGCCGCTTCAAAACTGTCAGTGTCATGAGAGAAAAAGAGTACGGGAGACTGTTCTAGATTAAAGAAGACTAAAGGAATGTGACAATTCAATGCAGTGCATAATCCTGGATTAGGTCCTGGTCACGTGAAAAGGAAAAAAGACAGCCATAAAGGACATTATTAAGGCAAATGAGAAAATATGAATAGGGAGCACATATTAGATATTATTAATGTTAAGTTTGGAGGATGTATTAATTGTATCATGACTACACAGGAGAATGTCCTAGTTCTTAGGAATATCGTGCTGACGTGTTCAGGACTGAAGCATCGTGATATGTGCAACTGCTTTCAGATGGTTCAGCAAAAGGGTGTGTGTGTGTGTGTGTGTGTGTACAGGAAGTGGGAGTGGGGGTGGGGAGAGGCAGAGTGAGAGAATGAGAATAAAAGAGAGAGAGTTGGAAAGAGAAATCCAGTGTGGCAAAATGTAAACAATCAAATCTCCGTGAAAGGAATAAAAGTATTCATTGTATGACTCTGAACTACTTTGTAACTCTGAAAAGTTTCAAAATAAGAAGTACATATTTATGTATCTCTGTGTAAGTGTAATATATATTTGTAATAATAGGAAGCATAAGTTAAGACAAGCTGCATATTCATGTAGATATAGAGCACAAAAGGGATAATGCCCGTCTTGAATAGCAATTGTTATTCCTTTAGAGATCTGAAAATCCCACCTCATAATTCACAGTGGGGGGCACTACTAACCCCAAAACAGACTGCCATGAAGTACCTGAGCCTTGGAAGGCAGGATGCAGACCTTATTATTTATCCCATCAGGACAGGTGATACACAACCTTCTGTGAAGTTGATATGTTCCAAATACTCGAAGTTCACTTGAATCACACAGTTGCTGAACTAAACCAGGAAGTTTTGTCCTGAACTCTGTCATATTTGGTCTTTAATGGTGAAAGAGACAAAGCTGCACTGTATCGAGAGTGCCTGCTCAAAGAAGGCTGTGGCGTAAGTGAACATTTCCCATGCTGTAGGCTGTGATGCCAGGGTTATGATACTTAGATCAGCCTCATTCTTAGGGTTATATAGTAAATTGAACTACAAGTCATTTTCACTTTACAGACCAAAAAGGGAGAATACTGTGGCTACTTCGTGTCTTAGATTTCATTGTGCCTGACTAAATTCATCATGATAATCTGTATAAAAGATTTTTTAAAGTTCAGTTTGACTCTCTCACCTCGGAGGACAAGAAAGTAGGTACACGCTCAGAGAATTTCCTAAGGAGCACTGTCATGATGACTTTATTCTGACAAATGGGAAGAACGGAGACTTTTTAATAAATTTGGTTTGGAGATTGAATACCTTTAGGTTTGAAGTGCTCTGAATAAAAGAAAAAGAGGTGATTTTCTACTGGTCAGCAAGACCTGACAGCAATAATACTTTGATTTTTAGCAGTACTCATCTTTGTCACCTTAAGCAAGATAAAGCAGTTGAGTCATTCAAAAAAAAAAAAGTCCCTGCTTCTGTGAATGGACCTTAGAAGTAAGTCAATGAAGAGTGAGCTGCTGTACCTATGGTAACAGTTTTGGAGGAGATGATCAATGAGGAACAGGCCTCCCGCTAACGAACCACAGCAACTAGTAGACGACCCACTGGACACAGTAGAGAACCACTGTGGTTTTGCACAGTCACCTTGGCTGATGACGCCCTGACGTTCCAGATCCTTGCAGCCTTCCCTGTGCACGAGCTGTCACGGACATCCCTCCCCTCCATCCTTCATGATGGGGTGGGCACACGATACAGCTGCTCTAATAAGAATCCTGCCCTTCGATTTTACAATTCAAATTAAGAAAGAAAATTCAGTCTCTCCTTGGGCAGTTGAAACTGATGATATATAGTTGGGAGCTAGTGGTGTCCTTATCACAAAATATGCACAGAGTAGAGAGGAAGCCAGTCAACAGAGAAGGAGAGACGAGACCACCACCATCTGAGAAGATTCAAGAAGGCTGAAGTGGTGACCTAAATGGGAAGAAAATCCAAGGAAGAGGGGATATATGTATATTTGTGGCTGATTCACTTTGCTGTACAGCAAAAACTAACACATCATTGTAAAGCAACTGTACTCCAATTAAAAAAAAAAAAAAAGGCTGAAGCAACACATTTAGCCAACTCAGGGAATATCCCAAACACATTCTAAATGAAATTAACAGATAAAATATTAAAAATAGCAGAGACTACTTTCCCCCGGAGAAACCATCCCATTAGTCATCTTTGGCCTTACTTTATTTTTGATATATATAATTTTTTAACCATCAAAAGTGCTTTCTATGAAATGTACATAAAATAGTTACAAAAGTCTCTTTTAATCTTCAAGGAATTAGCACAAAAAATATCATCTACTGAAGTTTCAAGTTATCTTTATTAACTAGGACTTATGCTATTTGATCACAAACTGGAAGACACAGATATTATGTATTAAATTTATTCATTTTTTCACTTGCGAACTACATATTGAATGATTAAAAGATAGGAATTGCTGCTGGATTAATAAATTTTTTACATATGTTTTCAGATCTTAGAAAAATAGAAGGCTATGAAACAAATATTGAAAACTGATTAATTCTTTTGAATTAAATGTTTAAGGATCTTCTGTTAAAATTTTAATTACCAATTTCTGCTTCCAGTAGGTATCACACTAATAATTCCACAAAGCACAAAAACTGGGTAACATATAAAAAACAGCTGTACGAAGGCATCAAGGTCCAAAAATGTAGACAAGATTTGGGCCCAAGGTCCCAGAGAGCAGAAAAGAGCACTGAGGTTGGCCATATATTTCCCTTACATTGGTCCTTGGGGAATCTGCTGATTCACAGCTGGGGCAAGACAAGTAGAAAGTGATATCGTAGAGCTTCAACAGCCACACAGAAACACTGGAGCTGAAGACTGCCAAAACAACCAAGGCTTAAGGGGCCAAGATCCTAGAGAAAAGGGTACATAGAGAAATGAGCCCAGCAACTCCTCCTTGAGGAGTTTGCTGACCATAGGCAAGCAGAAATTTTGGCAATACCATGGTGCTGGGGATCAAAAATTGAAATATAAGTCCTGCTGAAAAGGAAAGGCACTAGTGAAGACCCCAGATTTTCAGCTAACATCCCTGAACTGGCTGGCTACATCCTAGGAATAAGGGCAAACTGAAAATAGACTGCCCTCAACTAAAGTACAGTGATTTATTTGTACCCTAAATGCCAACCAAAAGTAGATAAAATCCTCTATGGATAATGTCTACCAAAACCTCTATGATTTTTCAAAAAGAATGTCAAGCATTCAATCAAAAATTACCAGGAATGCCAGGATACATGACGAAATGACTGAAAACTAAGAGCAGAAACAGAAAAGAGAAACAAACCTCATAAGTGATTCAGGTGTTGAAATGATCAGATATGAACTTTAAAGCAGTTTGCAATACTATGAGACTCAGACTGTAAAAGAACTAGTGGTAATCCATTTCTTGATCTGGGTGCTAGTAACTGAGTGTGTTTACTTTGTGATAATTCATCAACCTGGAGATTTAATATTGTGTACTTTCTTATACATATGTCATACTTCCATACAACTTTACAAAAAAAGAAAACTTGTGGAATTCAGCTAAATTGGGGCTCAGAGGGAAATTCACAGCCTTAAACACATTTATTTGAAAAAGAAGGCTAAAAGCAATGATGTAAGCATCTATATCAAAAAACTTTTTAAAAGGAACAGCAAATTTAAATGATGGAAATAAAGATATAAGCAGAAATCAATGAAATAGAAAACAAATGCATAATGGAGAAAATATAAATATAAAATATAAATGTAAATGTAAAAATATGAAAATAAACATAAAATATAAAAGCCTTTAAAAAGAATAACACAATTTATAATTTCTATGATATCCAGCCTCCAAGATGGCCCCCAATGATTCTCACCTGCTGCTATTCGTGCCCTTGTGTAGTCCTCTCTCATACTGAAGAGGGTTGACCTGTTATTAAGACAATAATGCAAATGACAGAGTATGGTATCCTAGGCTAGACTATAAAAGACACTACAGCTTCTACCTTGCTCTCTCTTAGATCATTTACTCTGGGTGAAATCAGGTACCATGTTGTGAGGACACTCCAGCAACTCTATAGAGTGGTTAACGTGTTCAGTTACTAAGGTCTCTTGCTATCAGCCAGCACCAACTTGCCATCCATGTTGAGTGCGCCATCTTGAAATCAGGTCCTCCAGCCTCAGTGAAGCCTTCAGAAGGCTGCATCCCTGGCCAACATACTGACTACAATCCAAGACAGAACCCCCAGCTAATGTATTCCTGAAATCCTGACCCACAGAAACCACATGAGATAATACATTAGTTTTTTATTGCTCCATAACAAATTACCACATGTGAACATTTTAAGAAAACACAAGTTTATTGTCCCCCATTTTCTGCAAGTCAAGAATTTGAGTTCAGCTCAAGTGGGTTCTCTGTCGGGGTCTCACAAGGCTGCAGTCAGGGTGTCAGCTGGGCTAAATTCTTATCTGCAGGCATTCAGGGAAGAATCCACCTTCAAGCTCATTCAAGTTGCTGAGAGAATTCATTTCACCGTGTCTGTATGGTTGAATACCCAGGCTTTTCACTGGCTGTGGACTGGATGCCAACCTCAGGTCCCACAGGCCACCTGCAGTTGGACATGTTCAACGTGGCTGCTCACTTCATCAAACTAGCAAGGAGAGTGTCTCCAGTGCATGCTAGCAAGATGAAGTCTAATTTATGTGTGTATTATCTCTTTCTCCCTCTCTCTCCTCCCCATCTATATATCTAGATGTATATATGTCTATACGTACACATAGATACATGCATACACACCCATACACACACACACACACACACACACACACACACACAGAAGTAACAATCCAGCACTTTCACAATGTTCTATTGGTTAGAAGCAAGTCATAGAGCCCACCGACACTCAGAGGGAGGAGGTTATACAGGGTGTAACAGCAGGACATGGAGATCATGGGGACCACCTTAGAAGTCTGGCTACCACACATAATAAATGTTTGTTGTTTGAAGACATTAAGTTTTGGATAATTTGTTATGCAGTGATAGACAACTAATATAAATCTCTATCAAGAATGAACAAGAAAAAGAGAGATAAAGCACAAATGAATAACATAAGGAATTAAAAGGGTTATCACTATGGGGGCTTCCCTGGTGGTGCAGTGGTTGAGAATCCTCCTGCCAATACAGGGGACACAGTTTCGATCCCTGGTCCCGGAAGATCCCACATGCCGCAGAGCAACTAAGCCCATGCGCCACAACTACTGAGCCTGAGCTCTAGAGCCCATGAGCCACAACTACTGAGCCTATGTGCCGCAACTACTGAAGCCCACGTGCCTAGAGCCTGTGCTCTGCAACAAGAGAAGCCACTGCAATGAGAAGCCCACGAACCGCAACGAAGAGTAGCCCCCGCTCGCCGCAACTAGAGAAAGCCTGCGCACAGCAACGAAGACCCAACACAGCCAAAAATAAATTAATTAAATAAATAAATTTTTTTTAAAAGGGTTTTCACTATGGATCCTATAGATACTATTACAAAGATAAGACTTTATTATAAGCAAACTTATGGCAATAAATTAGATAATTTATATTAAAAGAGCTCAGTCTTTGAAAGACACAACTTACCAAAACTAAGAAATAGAAGTATATGTACCCCTACATCTAGTAAGTAAATAGCGTTCACAATTAAAAACTTTCCCCACAAAGAAAAACCCCAGTTACAGATGGTTTCACTAGTATATTCTTCAATGTAATGGAGAAATAACACCAACATTACAACATTACAAAACCTTTTAAGAGAATAAAGACAGAAAGAGAACAAAAATAGAGGGAATACAGCCTCTATTTTTGAGATTAAGCTCATTTTTTTGAGATTAAGATAACCCTGATACTGAAACTAGACTAAGAAATCACAAAAAGTAAAGTTACAGGCCAATCCCTCATATGAATACAGCTCAAAAATCCTTTTAAAAAATAGAACATTAAATTCAGCACTCTATTCACTACATAGAACACCATAACCATATGGGGTTTATCCCATTAATGCAAGGTTAGTTTGACATTTGAAAAACAATCAATGTAAATCACACTAAAAGAGAAAAAAAAAGGAAATAATGCATTTGATGAAATCCAACACTTCTTCATGATTAAAAATAAATAAATAATACTTTGGCAAATTAGGACTAGAAGGGAACTTCCCTAATCTGATAAATGGGCTAAAGGGTTTGGTGGTTTTGTACTGGGCCAATTTAGCTACACTGAAGAATTCCCTTCCCTGTTCGGTTCTGGGTCACACACGTGAGCTTTAGCAGTGGGGGTGAAACAGCATTTCCCATTTTGTTTTTTACTCTCTAGAGGACGGTACAGGGCACCAGGCTCATGTGGCTGTTCATCGGCTGCTCACCTTGTTGGTGGGAAGCAGCAGCTGAAATTTGGACAGATCTCCTCCTTCAAGTTCTCAGAGCACTGTGCCAGGCACATGCAGGGCTCCTCAGGGAAGGTGGCCAGCTCTCTCGCAGGTCATGCATATCACTGATGTTGCCACATATAAGTGGTGAGAGACAGACATGGGCTCCAGTTTATCCTTGCAGGTTCCAGTTTGACTAGGCAGGCTCCAATCTGTCCCTGCTTTTCCCACCTTCATATCCAGCTTTCCTTCCCAACCGCTGGTCCCGCCAGCTTGGAGCGACATCAGGCCCAGCGTGAGTCACAGAGACAACAGTTTGCACTGACTTCTTCACCAGCTCCCACAATTATACAAAGTCTAATCTCTGTTCTAGACCCCTTATCCTATATCACTCACAGTAGTTCTGCTTTTCTGATTAAACTGTAATTGATACACATATTAATACAAAAGTGGGATCCAGAGAACAGAACCTTTAGGATTTGTCTTCTGAATTGGCACTGGATTATCTAAAATTGTTTCTTCAACCTGATTTGATTTAAAGACATTGATGACCCCCAGTGGTAAAGGGACACTGGCAGTCCATTGCTTACAGTGGCAAAAAAAGTTACTTAAAATATAAACCAGCTACCTACAATCCAATCCTGTATAAAGCAAGGCTCAGGATAACCAAATAGTTGCTGTGTTAGAACTCTTTAGTAAAAGTAATTGGTATAACAGGGCTAGTTAGTTTCTTTCCAGTACTCTAGAGAGCTCCAGGAAAGAAAATGATGACCTCACAGCTTTTCCCCCCAGCTTTACTGAGATATAATAGACACATAATATTGTGTAAGTTTAAGATCTACAACCTGATGATTTGATACACTTATAAACTGTGAAACAATTACCATGGTAGGTCCAGCAACACCTCTCTCACCTCACATAATTACATTTTGTCTGCATGTTATGAGAACATTTAAGATCTATTCTCTCAGCAACTTTTGAACATACAATACAGTATTGTTAACTATAGTCACCATACACATCAGATCCCCAGCATCTATTCCACTTCTAACCTGAAGTTTGTATTCTTTGACCGATATCTCCCCATTTCCTCCACCCCGCCAGCCCTTGGTAACCACTCTACTCTGTTTATATGAGTTCAGCTTGTTTTGCTTCCACATATAAGTGAGATCATACAGTATTTGTCTTTCTCTGACTTATTTTATATTTTACTTAGCGTAATGCACTCAAGTTCCATCCATGTTGTTGCAAATGGCAGGACTTCCTTCTTTCTCGTGGCTGAATAATACTCTATCATGCATATATATCACATCTTTAACCATTCATCCACAGACAGACACTTAAGTTGTTTCCATATCTTGGCTCTTGTGAATTATGCTGCAATGAACGTGGGAGGGCAGATACCTCTTCAAGATCCTGATTTCATTTCCTTTAGATATATACCCAGAAGTGGGATTACTGGATCATATGGTAGTTCTATCTTTAATTTTTTGAGAAAGCTCCACACTGTTCACTGTTTTCTATAGTGGCTGTACTAATTTACATTCCCACCGACAGTGGACCAGGGTTCCCTTTTCTCCACAACCTTGCCAACACTTATCTCTTATCTTTTTGATAACAGCCGTTCTGACAGGTGTGAGGTGGTATCTCATTGTGGTTTCGATTCGCGTTTCCCTGATGATCAGTGATGTGGAGCACATTTTCATGTACTCGACATCATTTCATGTGTTGATCATTTGTATATCTTCCTTGGAAAAATGTCTATTCAGGTCCCCTGTCCATTTTTTAAATGGATTGTTTGCTTTTCTGTTATTAAGTTGTATGAGTTCCTCATATATTTTGGATATCAGCCCCTCACTGATGGATGGTTTGCAAATATTTTCTTTGCCTTAGGTTGCCTTTCCATTTTGTTGATTGTTTCTTTTTCTGTACAGAAGCTTATTACTTTGATGTGGCCAAACTAATCACTTGCTGATTTTTGCCTCTGTTGCTTGTGCTTTTAGTGTCATATCCAAGAAACCATTGCCAAGATCTATGTCAAGGAGCTCTTTCCCTATGTTTTCTTCTAGCTTTATAGTTTCAGGTCTTACACTTAAGCCCTTAATCCATTTCAAGTTAACTTCTAGTGGGAGGGTTGAACATATAAGTATATATCAATTACAACGTGTTAGAATAATAAAAGTAGTAATAAAATGCAGACACAGTGCCTACGAGGGAGAAATTAACTCTGATTTGGGTTGGAGGACGGTAAACAGGCAACATTTTTAAGAGATGGTAACGTTATAGAGATGTTTTAAAGGATGGATACGTGGATGGGCAGTGAGTAGGTTCCAGGCAGAAACAAGCAGGCAGGAAAGTATGAGAATGAGAGGACCCTCCCAAGAAAGTGAGGCCAGGGAAGGGTCCCTGACAACCTGGAAGGGGGCGGGTCACAGCTAAAGGAATCTGAAAGCAAGGAATGCCTCCTCGTTTCTTTCTGCCGCCCAGGAGAGAAATGTCCCCAGAGTTCTGCAGGGTCCCAAGGATAAGCATCTCCAGTTTTGCCCCTGGCTTGCCCCAGCGCTGTGAGCAGGGAAAGGCACAGAACACTGGTGTGAGTTGTTTGCTTGTTAATGACTTTGCACCACCTTCTGTACTTAATGAGTCATTCAGGCCATTCTTGGGCGATGCTTAAGCACAAAGCCCCTGCAGTAAACTGGTTGGGTTAGTTCGGTTCCTGGGTGTGTCTGGGCAGGTTCCCCAGACCAAGCAGGCTATAGTAGTGCTTCCTTTTCCTGTCAAGAGGAGGTGAAATCCAAGTTATCAGGTATAGACTTGGTCTGGGGATAATGCTGAGCTTTTGGTGAGACACAGCTGCACCCATAAAGTCGGTTTGCCCCACCCTGCAGGCTGAGCATCCCAAGGTCAGGACTGCACTGAACTTTAGTATTTTGATGGGGATTTTAAACTACAGCTATTTAAAAGGTGTTGCTTTGAATTTTTTTTAAGTTTTAAACTTGATTTATATAAGCCTTTATTTCTTAATAATAACCTTTGAATTATAACCTAATTGATAGAATTAATATTCTTTAGAGACTAAGACTACTTGACAAAAAATTGTTACACAGACTTTTTTTAAAATTAGTTTACCATTTTATTAATAGATTTATTTTTTATTTATTTATTTATTTTTATTTATGGCTGCACTGGGTCTTCGTTGCCGCACATGGGCTTTCCCTAGCTGCGGGCAGCGGGGGCTACTCTTCGTTGCAGTGCGTGGGCTTCTCACTGTGGTGGCTTCTCTTGTTGCGGAGCACAGGCTCTAGGGCGTGTGGGTTTCAGTAGTTGCGGCACATGGGTTCAGTAGTTGTGGCTCACAGGCTCTAGAGCACAGGCTCAGTAGTTGTGGTTCACGGGCTTAGTTGCTCCGCGGCATATGGGATCTTCCCGGACCAGGGCTCGAACCCGTGTCTCCTGAATTGGCAGGCGGATTCTTAACCACTGCGCCACCAGGGAAGCCCCTACACAGACTTTTAAAAACACTCCTGGGCTTAAGTAATTTATTACTCTTAAATTCCTACCAGTCTCTCAGATAATTAATGAACAAGTACTCCACGGCAGTGCAAAGATTTTGTTGAGTCTATGATCTGGCAGTCCTTTAGTACCCCAAATAAGATTACCTTCCTATTTCCTTAATTTTACTGGATAGAATGAGATACTTAAAACACCTCTTTTAAGCTAGTGAAGAAAAAGGAATGCCATACTTGTAATTCACCTAACATTTATAAGCACCTGATTTAAATGAATTTTACCCAAAGTGTACTCCACAAGAGGTACTTCAATTTCACTGGAGCACAGCCCTTTCTGTTATAGAGTAAAATGGTTTTCTTTTTCAGCACACTGCAATGCTCTTAAGGAAATAAAATTAGTCACCCAGGTGTTAACAGCAGTGCCATCCATTCAATAAATGCTTGTTTGGGGCTTATTCCATGTTAAGCACTGGAGACAGAATGGCAGACAGGGCCCTCTTCCACCACCCTACACCCCGGCGGAGAAAACAGATTTTGAAAATTAACAGAAGAATTACAGATTGCGATCATAGCAGAGATAGGAATAACATAGAGAGGGGCCCAACCCTCTTTAGGGAGTCAGAGCTTACTCAACAAGAGTGACACTTAAGCTGAAGCCAGAGGACACTGAATCAGACCTGCCAGAGCAGGATGGAGGGGTATCCCTGGCAGAGGGAGAACCTTGTGCAAAGACCTGCAGTCCTGAAAGGACCTTGAGATGTTTAAGGGACTAAAAGACCAATATGCCTGAGGCATAATGTATCCAAGATCATGTACACGGTGGTTTGAAGAAGCAGCTAGATAAGAACTCTGGAGGGCTTTTTGATATGACCTGTGTGTTCTGAAAAGCTTACTCTGGCTCTCAGGTGAGCACAGCTGGGGGAAAGGGCATGCAGAAATCAGCAGAGCCTCCTGTCATGGTTTAGTCAAGATGATGGCTTGGAGTACCAGTGATTACAGCAGGGAGGGAGAGAAAGATGTACATTTGGGGTGTATTCTGAAGGTGAAATAAACACTTCCTAACACCATACACAAAAATAAACTCAAAATGGAGAAAAGACCTAAATGTAAGGCCAGACACTATAAAACTCTTAGAGGAAAACATAGGCAGAACACTCTATGACATAAATCACAGCAATATCCTTTTTGACCCACCTCCTGGAGTAATGGAAATAAAATAAAAAATAAACAAATAGAACCTAATGAAACTTCAAAGCTTTTGCACAGCAAAGAAAACCATAAACAAGATGAAAAAACAACCCTCAGAATGGGAGAAAATATTTGCAAACGAAGCAACTGACAAAGGATTAATCTCCAAAATATACAAGCAGCTCATGCAGCTCAATATCAAAAAAACAAACAACCCAATCCAAAAATGGTCAGAAGACCTAAACAGGTCTTCCTCTTTCTATTCTTCCTATTTCATTTCTCCAAAGTAGACATACAGACTGCCAACAAACACATGAAAAGATGCTCAACATCACTAATCATTAGAGAAATGCAAATCAAAACCACAGTGAGGTATCACCTCACACCGGTCAGAATGGCCATCGTCAAAAAATCTACAAACAATAAATGCTGGAGAGGGTGTGGAGAAAAGGGAACCCTCTTGCACTGTTGGTGGGAATGTAAAGTGATACAGCCACTATGGAGAACAGTATGGAGGTTCCTCAAAAAACTAAAAATAGAACTACCATACGACCCAGCAATCCCACTACTGGGCATATACCCTGAGAAAACCATAATTCAAAAAGAGTCATGTACCACAGTGTTCATTGTAGCACTATCTACAATAGCCAGGACATGGAAGCAACCTAAGTGTTCATCGACAGAGGAATGGATAAAGAGGATGTGGCACATATATACAATGGAATATTACTCAGCCATAAGAAGAAATGAAATGGAGGTATTTGTAATGAGGTGGATGGAGTTAGAGTCTGTCATACAGAGCGAAGTAAGTCAGAAAGAGAAAAATAAATACAGTATGCTAACACATATATACGGAATCTAAGGGAAAAAAAAAAAAAAAAAAAGGCCAGGAAGAACCTAGTGGCAAGACGGGAATAAAGACACAGACCTACTAGAGAACGGACTTGAGGATTGGGGGGGGGGGTGGGGTGAGAGGTGACAGGGTGAGAGAGTGTCATGGACATATATACACTACCAATGTAAAATAGATAGCTAGTGGGAAGCAGCCGCATAGCACAGGGAGATCAGCTTGGTGCTTTGTGACCACCTAGAGGGGTGGGATGGGGAGGGTGGGAGGGAGGGAGATGCAAGAGGGAAGAGATATGGGAACATATTGTATATGTATAACTGATTAACTTTGTTATAAAGCAGAAGCTAACACACCAAAAAAAAAAAAAAAAAAATTAGCCCTAAAAACAAATTAGTCAGACCCATGTCTAATGCTCAAAAAACCTAGAAACAGAAATAAACGTTACTGCCCTTGGAGAGTGCAGTGGGAAAAAAAAAAAAAAGAGTCATGTACCACAGTGTTCATTGTAGCACTATCTACAATAGCCAGGACATGGAAGCAACCTAAGTGTTCATCGACAAAGGAATGGATAAAGAGGATGTGGCACATATATACAATGGAATATTACTCAGCCATAAATTGAGTTATTTGGAATAAGGTGGATGGACCTAGCACATATATGGAATCTGAAAAAACGGTACTGATGAACCTAGTGGCAGGGCAGGAATAAAGATGCAGATGTAGAGAATGGACTTGAGGACACAAGGGGGGAAGGGGAAGCTGGAATGAAGTGAGAGAGTAGCATTGACATATATACACCACCAAATGTAAAAAGGATGGCTAGTGGGAAGCTGCAGCATAGCACAGGGAGATCAGCTTGATGCTTTGCGACCACCTAGAGGGGTGGGATAGGGAGGGTGGGCGGGAGATGCAAGAGAGAGGAGATACGGGGATATATGTATACATATAGCTGATTCACTTTTTTGTACAGCAGAAACTAACACAACATTGTAAAGCAATTATACTCCAATAAAGATATATAAAAAATAAAATAAACATGCATTCTGGTGGGTGGGGTGAGTAGGAGGGGTGGCGAGTAAAAGAGAGTAGTTAAGGATGACTCTCAGATTTCCAGCTGGAGTAACTGGGAAGGTGGTGAAATCCTACTCAAATATGGGGAAGACCAGTGGGAAAACTGGTTTGGAGAAAGAAGTCTTCACTCCTTTAAGGATATGCCTCAGTCTGTTAGTCATTGGAATAACTTAGAATCCCATTTAGCATTTCTTTTAAAAGGTAGGTGTGTATCTAGAAACTGCTGCCTGGCCTAAACTAGGCCCAGATTATTTTATATAGGGAGAGTTTAGGGGACAGGTGGCAATATGGTTGTAAGTGGGAGCTGGGGAGTTATCTTGATGCTGCAATTGATATATACACACATTTAAAAATTCAGATTATGTGTTTGTTTAGGGTGATTTGGTGGACTAGGGAAGATCATGGGGGGGAGGGTTAAAGACCCCCAGAGCTACCCCTTGGCATTGTCACTCACTAAAAACTTAGGGAAGAGATAGTACTGTTGAACTTAAATATTTTCTTAAAAAAAAAAAAGAAATTTGATGTACATTTTCCATGTTATTTCATACATGGGTTAGCTTTCCAATAGTGTTGTTAGTTTAGGAAGAAAATAATTAAATATGTAAATATGAAAAAAAAAAGATGTAAATGTGTAAACCAAGAGCCAAAACCATTCTGAACAGCCCAAGGTTGTGAGCTTATTTAATTTGCCCTTTCCCCGAGGAGTCACTTCTTGGATCATTGACTTATTATCATTCTGTAAAACAGTGGTAGCCCTTGTCACCCTCTGCCTAGTGCCAGAGTATGATCCAGCTGTGGGATCTGAAGAGTTTATGTTTATTGGATTTTAATGACTCAGTTAATAAAGGTCATTGCTAAAAGTAATAGAAAACTGAGTGTGTGGAAACAGAATGGATAAGTCTGACTTGGGGGTTATTCCTAGTAGTTCCTTGGTGGTGTCCTTAGATATATGTTTAATCCTTAAAAACAATTAAGAAGGAGCCTTCCTTTTAATCAAGTCACTGATGCTATACTCAATTACCCTTGTAAAATGCTATTTGAGACCCCTCAATAACAAAAGATACCACGTACACACCAGGCTTAAAATATGTCAGATAACATTGGCACAACAACATATGGTGACCCTAAAACTGTAATATTTGTTAATATCATAGCCATGGCATTCTCCAATACCTTTGAGAGAATAAAATAGCAACTTGAGTCTCAGGTGAAATCTGGTTGGGTATGAATCTTCAAGTTAAATGGGACCTTAAAGATCATTTAATCTTGTCCTTTTAAATATTTACTAACACCCGAAATGGTGTTTATTAGGCTGTGAAAGAATTCCCTATCGTAAATGGTTATTGTTTGAATTATCTAAAATTAAATTGATAACAGCATTTGAGATTATGTGAGAAAGAATAAATTTATAGTTGTGTCCCAGGCATAGATTCCTTAACAAATATTTTCCACCTTAAAATCCAATGAGATGAGATATAAATGTGTAATTCATAGCAGTAATAAATTTCTCACAGTTTTACAGAGCTTCTGGGATCTGGTTCCTATTCACTTTTCCAGGCTTGTCTCTTTTCTTTCTCCTCCCCTCCACCCCTCTGGCTTCTCTCAGTTACAGCTTTACTGATCTTTGAACTCTTGAGCCTCAAACCCACACTGCTCTCTCAGGTCTCAGGGCCTATACCCAAGGGATTCCCTCTGTCTGGAATCCCTTTCCCTCATTCTTTGCTGGGTCATTCTGCAGGCCTACGATTGCTTCCTACCGGAAGCTATCTGCCCATCTCTTTTTCCCCAATCTCAGACCCCAGGGAGGTTTCAGAAATCCTTGGGCAAGTGTCTGCTCAGTTTTCCAGGGATAACCAAAGCCAACATGGTCCTATTCATTGTTCAATCCTCCACCCCTAGGACAGTGTTTGGAGCATAATGAATACCATGAACGAGTGAGTGGATAAACAGTCGGAGCACTGATGGACTTGAAAGTTATAGTTTACACATTTAAACGGTAACATAAATCTGAAGAAATAAAGTTGCTGTTTTAAAAGATGTATTTCACTTCGATTTATTTCTTCTCTAAAGAGAAAACATACACACCTTGGCATCAGTTTGAAATGAAACAAAAATTTTAGTATTGTTGTAAATTTCTTTCAATAGCTTAGATAAAATGTGGAATCCAGAGAGTTACAAGTGCAAGTGACAGAATACTGTATAAAATCAACTTAAACAACTCTCTCAACTTGTAAGTTTTCTCCTCAGCAAGTGAGTTAAAAGAAAGGCAAAAGGTTTTAAAAACCTTCTTGGAAACTTTAATAATGTCAGCATATCCCCCAGAGAATGGATTTGGTCTGAGTACTTCCATTTCTGAAATTGTGCAAGAAAAGACGACTTGGTTTTGAGAGTCAAACTGCATCCTTCTATAAAAGTTCAAGGGCTTTCTGGTGTCCATCCATATAAAACAGTGTTCTTATTTTAAGAACAAAAGGAGCAATAAAACATTAGCTTGGGAAAGAAGGACGGAGCACTGTCTTTCTAGAGAGGTTTGAGTAGTAGTAGTAGTCGTAGTAATAATAATAATAACAACAACAACAATCAACACAGTAAGTTAAAGCTTGTGTTAGATCTGATAACTCCAGACTGCCCACCTTTTGTCAAACAATGTAGGACGCAGAAAAAGAAATCGTAACTTTGTGTGTGTGTCCAAGCCTACCTCGTAGAACCTCTAGCAACGAATTTAACAGTCTTGGACAAAGCTCAAAAATTTTTTTCTCCTTCAAATCTCCGACTACTGGGAAGAGGACGGGATCTCTTCCAATAAATACAAGACCTAGCCTTGTTGCATGTTTAATTGCTGGCATTTTAGAAGCAGAATGGCTATTTACAGTTAATGAATCAAACTACCAAACAAAATAACAAGAACAATGACAGTAACAGTAATAAGAAATGGATTTGCTTGGGGGTCATTTCAGGCAGGAACACACTGGCGGCGCTGCATCCTCCTGCCCACACTACCGAGCTCACCCGGCCCTCCCGCTCCCGGCGGACACACTTGGCAGGATTTAGCCCCCTTCTTGTCTCTCCAAGAGAAGAAAGCTCGAGGAGGAGACCGTATTTCCATGTCAAAAGCATTAAAAGCCTGCGGAGCCGCGCGCAGGTCGCCCACACCCGTTACGGGCAGGCCCGGCCGCCCGCCCCGGCCCTGGTCCCGGCCCTCTTACTCTGGGGCTCCATGGTCAGCTGCTCCTGGGGCCCCACGGGCTGAGCCCCCCGAGCCGCCGCCGCCGCCGCCACCGCCCCTCCTAAAGCCTCTCCTCCAGGGCCGGCGTCTCTCCGGTTGCCCTGACAACCCGGAGGGCGGGGGAGGAGGGGCAAGAAGGACGGCGAGAGGGAGGGACCAAAAGCCGCGAGGCAACGCAGGCGGCCGCGAGGACCCGCGCGTCGCCGAAGCACCGAGCGAGGGTGGCGGCGGGGTCGCCGGCTGAAGACTCTCTGCCCCTGAGGCCTGATCGGGCGGTCGCGCCCTCCCTGGCGGCCTTCGCGCCCCCGGCGGGGCCGGTGCCCGGGCCTTCGGCTGGGGGCCTGCTGGCCCTCCGTCGGCGACCCTAGGCGTCCGTCGGTCCGTCGGTCCGTGCATCCGGCGAGCTCGGCCTGCCCCGCGGGGAAGGGCGGCCGGGCCTGAGCCTCCCTCCCCGGACTCGGGAGCCGCCGCTGCAGGTAAAGGTCGGGCCCGGCGGCGGGAGGGGCGGGTGGGCGGCCCGGGCGCACCTGTTGCGGCCGCTTGGGGCCCCCTGCCCGCCCGTTGGCCCGGGACGACCCCGCCCCGACTCGTAAAACGCTCCGGAGGAGGCGGCCTCCCCCCGCTCTTCCCGGAGCCGCGTCTCGGCGCGGGGAGCGAACCTGTGCACACCAGCCCTCCAAGCAGGGGGCCCCGGCCGCGGGGGTGGGGTTTGGGGCCTTGGGCCCCGGCCCCGCCTTGGGAGGGAAGAGTTGGGTCACTCGTGTCACATTTGCGGGAAGCATGGAGCAGATGAGAGCCTCTTCTGTCGTCAGCAGTGGGCCGAGTGTGTCCCTTGTATCCTGAAACCCGGGAGAATTCCTTCACTCCGCATTGCACTGTCATCCCAAGTGTCACATTTCAGGCGGTGGCCCGAGTCGGATCTTTCCGGTTGAGTTAGTTTGTGTGTGTGTGTGTGTGTGTGTGTGTGTGTTTGTTTCAGCCCTCCCGGTGTTCGATTGAGTTGTGGCATCAGCCCACACGTTCTGTACCAAAACTTTATAGGTATGTGAAACAAGTGTAACGTGATCCCACACCGTAGTCTTTCCTAATATTTGTTTTTAAAACACTGATGCAGGTAAGGAAGCTTTGAGGGTCACCAGGGATTTTATCTGGTAGGTTGTAAAAATTCAAACCACGGGGAGAGTGCTGTAGGTTAAGAAAAACGATTTTAAGGAGGAGGGGAAAATGGAGAAGAGAGAAGGAAAAGGACGAGAATGAAAGTGCAGGTGGGAGGAAAATGGCATGATTGATTTAGTACTCATGCTGGAGATTATGGCCCCTCCATCAATTCCTCCTGCTGCTCTAGACAGTACTTGAGGGAAATGAAAAGAGGCCTTTTGCGGCCATGTAAGTGATTACTCATTCTTTGCCGCTAGAGAGATTTCCACTCTGTAGACAAGGAACATCAAGGAGAATTACTTTTCTCTTAGAATCATTCAGAGGTTAATTGAACCTGAGAAGCATATATCCTGTGATGAAAAGGGACATTTATTATATTCCACCAAATTAGGCTTTCCCCTCCCAGACTATATGGGGACATTTTCAGATTAATTGTCACAGCAAGAAGGTTTATGTGTGCATATCGACAAGCAGTGTGGTATATACAGAATCCGTAATTCATAAGCTAAAATATTAAAGTAATAAATTGAGGTTGGAAAGTAAACACTTCATGGTACCTTAAATACCTGTTCCTGTTACGTAGAGACAGGGGATGGATTTTTAGACAGAAAGCATCTAAGATCAACAGTACTTTGGTAGTACAGTCTTTTCAAACTCTAGTTTTCACCTCATTAGCAAAATCATGAATTGGTCTTTTCATCCAAGAAACAAACATAATGGTGCTCATTAATAATATCTTAGTCAATGTGATAAGATAGTGATGAAAACTTGGCTTTTATTAGCAGGAAAAAAAAAAAAGAAGTAGGGTTAAAATTTCCCATATAGTAAAGGATTAGTCATTTGTATTTAAAAATAAGAAGCAACATTGTAGATCTTCGTGCCAGAGTAACAAGGACTCAGGAGTTTAGTAGTTGCATGCAGATTTTTAAGGTTGGAAAAATGGAGCTATGCATTGGTGAATACTTTGTATTATAGATGAATGATTTTATCAGTAGTTATGAACTTGACATTGAGGAAATCTTGCACTGAATATTTTAGGTAACAGGTGACTTTGGCAACTGAAAAGCACATTGGATTTTAGGGGATAGTGTACCAATGGAAGAAATGACTGGTGGTGGTGGGGGGGAGTGGGAGGAGGGGAAGGTACAAAGATGTCTAAGGCAGGGACAACATTCAGTTTCTCTTCCTCCAGCCCTAGTACAATGTACTTGTTAAATGTCTGTTGAATGAGTGAGAAGAGCTTTAGAGAAATCGCTCTAGGTAAAGGATGCGCTTTATTATTGGAGGAAATATCCTGAGGTCAGAAGGTTGCTAATGTCCTAGGAGTAGAGATGAATGGTAAAGGTATTGGTTGTCCCTTTGGGGATTTTCTACTACTTTGTTTTCTGTTTCTTTTCACTGTCATTTTCAGGGTGTTACTGGTGGTCAAGTTAAAAACAATGAAGTCCTGATTTTTAAAAAAGTTTCCAAGCGCATCACTGGATAGAATAGTTACATTATTATTTACTCTGCTGATTGATGCTCAACTAAATGTAGCAAGCCAAAGCACTGTCACAGGGAACAGCAAGGTAGCCAGTAAGAGTAGCCTTTGTTTTTCTTATTTAAATCTCTTGTCCACATCAGAATTCAAAGTAAAAGTAACTCCAGTAGGAAGTTAACATTATTTAATCCGAGTAGGATGATTTAAAAAAGAAGAAAGAAGGAAAGAAAACAAAGCAAATGAATGTGTTATTTCCATTTAGTAAACTTACTATCTTAAGTCAGAGGAAGTTTTTCATTTTTGTTTTTGGATTTTTGTTTGTTATTTTGCCAGAGTGAGAATACTTTTTCCTCTTTCTCTGTTACTTTCTGAAACTCATAAGGAGTTCAGTCAAAGGCAGAAAACAATTATATTTCCATTTTTGCTGTTTCCTTTCTGTTCTCCAGACCTGTCATGGTCTGCACTCAAATTGTTGGACTCAAGAAATGCCCATCTCTTAGCTCTTTCAATCATTCGTAGTATAATCGGGCTACAGAGCCATGGCACCCACACCCCCAGTTCCCATCTGGGAAGTCTTCCAGGTTAGGGGACTGCCCACTGAATGCATTTCTCTTTCCTACTGGGGGCGCTTTGGCACTTATCCCTATACTATACTATACTTTCTTTTTTTTCTTAGAATATTATTTTTTAATTGAAGTATAGTTAATTTACAATACCGTGTTAGTTTCATGTTAGTTTCAGGTATACAGCACAGTGACTCAGCCATATTTTTTTTTTTTTTTTCAGATTCTTTCCCTTACCGGTATTACAAAATATTGAGTATAGTTCCTTGTGCTATACAATAGGTCTTTGTTGGCTGTTTTATATATATATATATATATATATATATATATATATATACACACACACACTCTACTTTCGTGTAGAGTTTTCTTTCATTTTTTGTGTGTGGGTCTTGGCCTCTGATTAGATTAAACATTTTAGAGCTAAGTCCATGACCTAGGCTTCCTCTGTATTCCTTTTAGCTCATAGTGGGTTTTCGGCATGTACCTGATAATTTAAGTAGAATAATAATAGAAAGAGGACAAGCCTTTAGTCAGGGATGATTGCATTAATTTCTAGGTCTGCCACCTTGGGAAAGTCAGGAGCTATTATTTCCTCATTGATAACTGGGGATAATAAAACCTGCAATGGTTGTCTAATAGTCAAGTTGTGAGAATAGAAATAAAGTAAATGTGATTATAGATATGAATGAAAATACCTTGTATATTGCAAAGAATTTATTAAATGTAGAGGGCTGTTATTGATTCCAGCCTACAGCAAACATTTATTTTGAGCATCCATAGTGTGTTAGGTGCTTCCTCGGTTCCGGAGTCGCTGTTCATAAAGGGACTAGGAAATGACCAGATGGATTGTATGTGGGGGCAGGAGGGCTTCCTAGGCAGAGGAGGAGCTTGAGCAAAGGCAGGGAGGCATGGGAGGCCAACTCTAGGCAAAAGTTCATTGTGGCTGGAGCAGAGAGAACTTATTAGAAGGGAGTGGAAGGAAGTGAGGCTGGAGAGGCAAATGCAGGCTAAATCAGAAAGAACCTGGGAGTGAGGTTTTATCTTGAAGGCAATAAAAAGTACTTGAGTCAGCGGCATGATCAGTTATGCATTTGAAGGAGATCACTGGCAGCCTGTGAATGACATTGATGGAGAGCCAAAAGTACATGCAGAAAAAAACAAAATTGGAGATTTTGCAGTAATCCCGTGAAAAAATGTTAACATAACTAAGGCGGTGTTGGTGGGAATCAGGAGGAGGGACGGCTGAGAGAGGCGGAGTTGGTGTTGGGGAGGGGGTGAAGGTGAGGGAGAAGCCAGGGCTGTCTCCCCACTGAGGGGAGGGTTGTTCTGTCAGTTGAATCTGGAACAGGAAAGAAGGAAAGACATCTTTTTCAGGAGTGTAAGGAATGGGGCAGATGATGAGCTCAGTTCCGAATGTTAACACTGCAATTGCCTGGCATCTGAGTTGGGGTGTCCCATAAGCAGTAGTTGGACATGTGTGTCTGGAACTGTAGAAAGACGCCTAGGATGAAGATAGAAATTTGGATGAAGCATTCAGTAATTGAAGTTAAAATGTGATGAGATTCCCCAGGGAGATGGTGTGGAACGAGAAGAGGGTCAAGGACAGAACTCTGGGGTACACAGATATCTTGTATGAGGAGCAGGGTGCGGTGGAAGAACACAAGGAGACTAAAGAGGAGGGACCAGAAAAGTAAGCTGAAAATCTGGAAAGATTAATAAAACAGAATGCCTGCTGTTAGAGGGCTCATGTACCAGCATTCCCTGAAATGATTACACTGGGCTGGCCAGAAAGTGTGTTCGAGTTTTTCCATAGCACCTATGGGAAATCCAGAACGAACTTTCTGGCCAGCCCAGTGCTTCCCTCCACTTGCCCCAGAGCACACAACACAGTTTATCAGTTTATTATTGCTTTGTTAAAGGTGATGCAAAACGGCTACCCATTGCTTTGTTCGCAAAGAACAAAACTTCCTGATCTGTGGTTTTTTCATGATCTCCGTTTAGAGCAAAATGTAACTCCAGGAGATATGATAATGCCTCAAGCAAATACTGTCTTTAAAAAAATGGGTCAAAGTTGGCTTCGTGTGCGGTGGAGGTCCAGTAAATACGCTGACTTCCCCGGGGAGGCCAGCAGTAACCTATTCTTTAGATTTCAGCTGTGATTGGCTCCCACCCATTTGCTCAGATAGCTAACTCGACTACATACATGAGCCAAATTAATATTTTAGCATACTTCATTAACTCTGCTTTTACTCAAATGTTAGTTTTTAGAATATTATTCAGTTAAAAAAATCACCAAAATAATATTGAAAAGCACTGAGTGACCCAGCCATTTGAGAGTCTAACCAAACCCTTGATTTACAAACTTATATGTGGGGAGTAATATGTTATTATGATACATAAGCATTGCTTGAGCTTGGGAAGTCTTTCTGTAGATGCAGACTACCAGCAGAATGTAGGATTCTTTAACAAATTAATTGTGCAGGATTGGTTATTCAAGCTGTATTTGGTATGAGCCAATATTGAGTTAAAAGTGAATCATTTTTCATTTGAGTATTTTTAAGTAGCTGATTAATTTGATTTACTTACTTAAAATCAAGACAAAGTCAACTTTAGGAGTCTAGAAATAAGGTTTTTAAAATAAGTTCTGAATTTTTACCTTACCTTGTTCAAGAAAGGTTTTAAGTAGATACTAGAAACCAGTAGGATGTGCTTTTTGGGAGCTCTGAGCCAATTAAAACAAAGGAAAGCAAAGGGGTAATCTTCTAAAAATCCCAGTAACGTTAAGTCCATTGTTTCAATTAAAATATAACACGCCTAGGAAATAAAGTTTACATATTAGGTATTTGACTGTAACTTCACGTGGGTGATTACAACTATGTTTTTCTTCCTGTAAAAGAACTGCACATTATTTGTTCTACGGTATTTTTTGCAGACCACCCTGCCTGGCATCTCCCATAATATCAAGTATTTCTTCACCCCACAGTGTTGCAGTGGGAGCCCACATTCTTCAGCGCAGTCAGGAAGCAGTGTGGTACGATGTCGTTAAGCGCACACTGTACACGTACCTGGGGCGAAGCTGAGATCAGACTGCAGGACTTCAGCACCTGCACCACCACAGATGAGCATCTCAAAGCTGAATAAATTAACTAAGCTCCTGAAGGCTTAAATTCCCTCATCTGAAAAAATGGAAATAATAAAGTAAACCCTCATGGGGTCCTTAAGAGTTTAAATGAAGTAATCCATATAAAGTGCTTAAGTACTTACAGCATCTGGCACCCAGTAAGCACTCTGTAAAGGCTAATTGGTAGAATTCTCATCATTATTATTGTTATCATTAGTACTAGTCCAACTTCAGTGGTTGTATAGAACCTTTCTTTTCAAAGTGTGGTCTGCAGACCAGTGCCCGTCCACAGACTGTTACTGGTTTGCAGTGAGATTAGGAGCTGGTACCAGCATGTAAATAGACTATGGCACTAATCATACTGTTTATTTCAGTTTAACAGCAAGACTTCTTCAGTGAAGGGAGCAGTGAGTTAATTCACATTCTGGTTTAAGCGCCTTATCTTGCCGCAAACAAGCACTTTGAATAGAATTGGCATGGAATATGGGACTAATGATCCCATTCTCCAAAAAAAAATAATAGCCCTTTATCCTGAAGAGTTATTATTCACTCGTAATGCCTCATTAACCTTCTTTCTTCTAAACATTATAATCGTGGTTCACAAGTATATCATTTATTATTTCAGATAATATTTATTGATCACATAATCTGTGCAAAGCCCTATATATTGTAGACTTCGCAAGGATGGCTCCAAAACGGATCTTGACCTTAGGAAGTCTATCATAAACCTAGAGCTAGAGGACACAAAGTGAAAACCTGAGTAAATGTGTTGAGTACGTGTGGTGAGTGTTTGTGTTAGTGTTACAGCTTCATTCCAAAGGTTCCACATAGGCAGATGTCTCCTTTTGCTGACCTGCGCCTGTAAAAGGACAGAATTAATGCCTTTATTTTTTCAGCATTTGTACTCTCATAATGGAGATCAGGGTTTACTTTATTAAGGTTGTGTTTTTCCTGGGAGATTCAGAAATCTGCAACACTAGGGAATGTCTTAGTTTTTAAATATAACTGACAAAAGTATAACTTTTTTTAAACGATTTTTTTGATGTGGACCATTTTTAAAGTCTTTATTGATTTGTTACAATATTGCTTCTGTTTTATGTTTTGGTTTTTTGGCCGTGAGGCGTGTGGGATCTTAGCTCCCTGACCAGTGTTCGAACCCACACCCCCTGCATTGGGACGCGACGTCTTAACCACTGGACTGACAGGGAAGTCCCAACTTTCTGATATTAGTATTATAGAAGATTCATCCTTAGGTTCTAGGATTTTTAAGATATTACTGATTGTCTATTTGATCCTGTTTGCAAACATTTGAATAGTAAATAATTTCCTGTTCTGCAGAATATGAAGAGACATTAAATATATATTAAATTACTTTAAAACTTTCAATAAAAATTAGCACAGATTCTTCAAGAAAAATGCATTGGTAAATAGTGTCAAAACAAATTTGGGAGTCATATTAAAAGAATAATTTTTTAAAAGGCAAAGTCTGTATGTGTTTAGGGAAAGAACCCTTTCCCTAAACAATGGAGATGAAAAAGGATTGGCTGTGACTTAGATCATAGAAGAGACCTATTTTCCCAAACCTAAGTGAAAATAATTATAAACACTCAAAGTCAAGAAATGTTACTTAGTTTTTAATAATTCTTATAATTTTTCACATGAAAATGGTTCATTGGTTTCTCTTACTGCCCTATTTGGTAAGCTTGCTCATAACCCCACTATCTGTTCTATTCTGCCATTTACATTCAACTGTCACCAACTCTCCTAGAACTTGATCTCAGTAATAACTTTAAGAAAATTGAAAGTAGGTGTTAGAAAAATTATAGATAATATTTAGAAAATTGAGTAATACATTAGATTTTGGAAAATTGTAAAGAAAAGCAAAAAGAGTAAAAAAATAAAAATTTTGATCAAGAAATGACTCGGTGAGTTAGACCCATGGCACTTAAAATAAAACACAGTCTCTTTACCATAGCATATCAAGTCTACTGTGATGTGGCCCTTGTCTCATCTACGAACTTACCTGTCCCAGGGTCTTTTTATTTTTCCTATTCTATACCTGCTGTTTTTCCTTCTTTTACTTACTTGACTATAAGATTAAGAGTCTTTGTTTCACACCTCACCTTCGTCCTCAGCTAGACTATATGCCCCATGAGGACAGGACCCAGCCCTGCCTGTTCACATGTGTCACCCCCATGTTCACAGGGCAGGTACTTAGTAGGCACTCAAGTATTGGTTGAATAAGAAAATGGAAGCCATGAAAATATAGGCATTGAAGATGAGAAAAGTTGAGAATAGAGAATAGAGAAAACTTAATTCTTAATTAGATTAAGAATAATACCTGTAGTAAAATACAATCAGATGTTACTCTTAAAAGTATAAAACCCCCAAAGAACAGAAAGTGATTGGTTATCTACTCAGCCTCTAATTGCTAACCGAGTACCCACTATATTTGGGTTCAGACTCTGGAAATTGCCAAAGAAGATATAGCTCAATAATGGTTCCAGTAGAGAGACTGAAAATATGGGGGAAACACAGTAAGTAGTACAGATAGTTCAGTAGTTCCCTAATACTTAGGGATGTTGCCTCCTCATACTGGTTATTTACAAGTGGCCCGAAAGATCAGGGGTCTGCTGGAGCAAGCGTGACAACACTGTTATGTGAATCTCAGTGCAGCTCTGTGATTTTCCACACAATTCCTCTTCTCAAGTCACCAAGAAAGAAACAGCTTTAATAAATGTTGCAAAAGGAGCTAATCTGTGGTTTGGGTATGTGGTCCAAGGGAAAATTCAAGAGCTTGCACAAATATTTCAGTTGATGGTTGTGGTGGTTCACCAAAATTTCAGGCCATATGCTTTAAAAACAGCAGGGGTCTATTCTATATCATTAATGAAAGGGGACAGAAAAGTCACCAAAATCCAGAAACATAGTGAGTTCCTGACAGAAGTGTTTCAACTCTGTTCATTCAGCAGTAGCAAGCTAACTGGAACTTTGAGGAGAGTGAAATAATGAAAGTGCAAATCTGTGCAAGAGAGATTGCGGTGGAGAGACTGAGGAGAAAGGTAGGTGGTCACGGGCGTCTGGGGATGAAAGACGAGGGAGATGGAAGGAACAGAATCCCGAATTTTGAAGGACTTGGTCACTGACTGAATCGAGGGCAACCTGGAAAGTCAAAGAACAGTATCCCTGACGTGCTAATAACGTCATTCACTCATTCATTCGACAGATATTTATTGAATGCTTTCTATGTGTCAGCTCTGCTGTAGGTGTGGGGAGCAAAATAGACACATCCCTGACTCAGGGTGCTTGCAATCTGGTGGAGGACACCAACAATAAACAAAATAAAGAGGTAAAATAATGCAGGTTAAGAAGCTAGGAAGTGGGTTTGGGGCGCGGGGGTGTGGGTAGAAGTTCAGACAGGGCAGCCAGGTGGCAGGGAAGCCCTCACAGAGTTGACATTTGATGAAGATCTTAGGGAAGTAAGGGAACTGGCCATTTGGATATCTGAGGAAAGGGCATTTCAGACGGAGAGAAGGGCAGGCGTTAAGTCCCTGGGGCAGGCGTGTGCCGTGTGTTTGAGGAATAGTGAGGGGCCACGTGGGTAGAGAAGAGTGAGCAAGGGAGGGAGCTGGTGGAAACGAGGGCAGACAGGTGATGGCTGTAGGTCCCACAGGACTTGTAGATCCTATTAAGGATTGTGGCTTTTCCTTGGAGTAAGATGAAATGGGAAGCTATTAGAAATTTTTGAGCAGAGGAGATGTGAGCTGACTTTAACAGGATCACTTTGACTCCAAGAGACTAAGGGTGGAACCAAGACCAGTCAGGAGGCTATTGCAGTAATCCAGGGGAGAGGATGGTGGCTCAGACCAGCTGTTCACAGTAGAACGTATGGGGTTCTTGATGTATTTTGAAGGTAGAGCTGACATGATCAGATGTATTAGTTTACTATTGCTCCTGTAACAAATTACCACAAATTTAGTGGTAATTTATTATCTTACAGTGCTTCGGTTAGAAGTCCATCACAGGATCTCACTGGGTTAAAGTCAAGGGGTCGGCAGGGCTGTGCTGCTTTCTAGACCCAGTAGGAGAGAATCCCAGCTTCTAGAGGTCACACACATCACGGCTCATGGCCCCTCCCTCCATCCTCAAAGCCAACACGTTGCATCTCCCTGACCCTTCCTCCATGGTCATATCTCCCTCTAACTATAGCTGAGAACGGCTCTCTGAGTTTCAGATCCTTATGATTAGCTTGGACCCTCCAGGATAATCTCCCTATCCCGAGGTCCTTAACTTAATCACATCTGCAACACTTTTTGTCAAGCAAAGTACATATTCACAAATCCCGGGGATTAGGACGTGCACATCTTTGGAGGCTGTTATTCTGCACATCCATTGAAGGACCAGATGTGGAATTTGAGACAAAGAAAAATGAAGAATAACTTCAAAATTTTTGGTCTGAGCAATTAAAAGGAAGAAGATGAGAAGACCAGGTTTATGGCTTTGGGGCAAATATCAGAGCTCAGTTTTGGATACGTAAAGTTTGAAATGCCTGTTAAATATCCAAGTTGGAGATGACAAGTAGGTAGTTGGATACGTGAGACCTGAAGTTTAGGAGAGAGGATTGACAGGATGTATAAATGGGAGTCCTCCACATATGATGGCATTAAAGCCATGAAACAGGATGAGACCATGTGGGCCCTATTATAGAGAGAAAAGGGAAGAGGTCCAGAGACTAAGTGTTGGGAAATCTCCAGATCTCTGCAATTGCTAAAATGGTACATTTGAGAGTTTGGTAGGTCTGAAGAACACATTTATATTAAATTGAACATGGAGAGAAATACTGAAGAGGAGCATTGAACAGTGAAACAGTTATTCAGGACAAATTTTACAATCTTGTTTCACTTAGTCCCTTGCAAACTTTATCCTTCGTTGTCTATGAACTACATTTACATTTCTAGAATTACTGGACCAGAGCCAAAATATAAATGGCTAACACATAGCTTCATCTTACATCAACTTCTGATTCTTTTCTTGGTGAGGTGGTTTCATGTTATACTAGATATGTATTATTTTCATAAATACTCATTGAAGAGTTGTAATAGATTCACTTCAAAGGGCAGTCTTTGACGAGTTTTGTAATCTACAGTCTCAGGTAGCATAGCTTTGAAAAGGAGCAAATGCCAATCTTTCATATTTAAAATTCTTGTAGTAGAATGTTGTTTATACTGATAACAGTTTTTATTAAATTTTATTTTGAGTGGCATGTAGCCTACCGTATTATGTGTTTTCCTTTATTTAGGTTAGTACTATTAAATTTGCCAAAGGCCAAGACATGGATCTTTTGTATGTATTTAATTACATCTAGGAGAAAATCATTGACATGACTGATGCCAGTTGCTGGGTAAATGAGGAGAGGTGTGTCGTGGGAGTCGGGTGGGCTCAAAACTCAGCCACTCCTCCCTCCAAATCTGGAACTCAGTCTATATCGCAGTAAAAAGTCCTGAGAGAACTGGAAATAGAGGTCACAGACTTCATAGCTTTACCCTTCAGATTCATTGGATTCAGCGTAGAGCCCTTTGTGGACTCAACCATTACAAGTATTTCTGTCAAACAAGCCTAACTGGTTTCTAAATGCCAAATAGGAGAGCAGGTTAGAGAAGCAGAGAATGGCCTCACCAGGTAAATGAGCTGACCACAGTGTGACGTGGGTACTGAATCCCCAGAGAAAGGAGGACTCTGGGGCCGCAGTCTGGGTTTGACCCCTGTCACTTCAGGGAAATTTGAAATCATCATTGTGTTATAGGAACCAATGTACTGGTGATGTTGAGTTATGAAGAAAACGTTGAATTCTGAGTATACTCTGTTTAGTAGGCCTAAGTCTGGTTATCTGTTGCTGGCACTTGGCAGCTTATGACAGTGACCATGTCCCCTTCCCATGGTTCTTTGGGTTGACTTGGCTCATTCTGCTGGGTGTCCTGTTGGCTGGGCCTGTGGTCATCTGGAGGCTTTACTGGGCTAGAGCATCTTCCACGGCTCACCCACATGGTTGGTGGTCTGTGCTTTCTGAAAACAGACGCCAAGGTTTGGTTTCTTCCCAGTGGCCTCTCCCTGTGCCTTGGGCATCTCACAGAATGACAGCTGGCTCCAAGGGGGAGTGTTTCAAGCATGTGAATGCCTTGGAAGTAGTTGATCATCACTTCACTGCATTCTTGTAGTCATAGTGAGTCACAGGGCCAGCTCAGACTCGAGGGGAAAGGAAATAGGCTCCACCTCTCCATGGGAGCAGTGGCAGAGAATCTGTGGTCATCTTTTTTTTTTTTTTTTTTAATATTTTAGCTTTTTTTTTTTTTTTTTAAAGTATTTGTTTATTTATTTATTTATGGCTGTGTTGGCTCTTCGTTTCTGTGCGAGGGCTTTCTCCAGTTGCAGCGAGCGGGGGCCACTCTTCATCGCGGTGCGCGGGCCTCTCACTGTCGCGACCTCTCTTGTTGCGGAGCACAGGCTCCAGACGCGCAGGCTCAGTAACTGTGGCTCACGGGCCCAGCCGCTCCGCGGCATGTGGGATCTTCCCAGACCAGGGCTCGAACCCATGTCCCCTGCATTGGCAGGCAGACTCTCAACCACTGCACCACCAGGGAAGCCCTGTGGTCATCTTTTAATCACCATAACAGAGAAGTGGGTGATGTATCTGTACACATTGTATGTGTTATGAAGGGGTTAGGTGAGCCTTAGATCTCTAGAAAGATGATTATTCAGAAAACTTGACTGTTCCCCGAGGATTCAAAGTGGTAAATACTTTATAAGTAAGATTTTACTTTAATTACAAGATCATTACACTTTTAGGGAGTGCTATAAAATTAAGAGAAACATTTCAAGGACACATATTTGGTAAAAATAATAGCTCTGCTTTTTTGTTTGTTTTTAAGTTAAAACAATTCAGAAATAGTACCTAAGGCAATCATTGGTCATTACAGTAATTTAATTTACATGTACAATGAGATCCCTTGGAAGGGATTCTAATCAGAACAAAACAAAAATTGAATATAAAACTAAATGTTAACTTCTCTTAAGCAGTAGAATTTTCTGACTCTTGGATACCTTCTCAAAGTTAGCTTGTCCTGTGATCTCAGTCTATTGTGTTTTCGGAGCTATTCTGTGGATCTGGTCTCAGCCATGGGGCAGTGAAGAATTGTAGAGTTAATCCATGTTGCATTTGTGTTATCACAACGTTATAATTCCATTATAATTTTGAAACAATGGTTTTTAGAATGAATTTTGAAGAACTCTACCTTCATAGAGCCAAAACGTCCTTTCCCCGCTCTGGTTTCTCCCTCTTTGGGCCTATTTGTATGTGACTTTTTAAAAATTCTATCCCACTCTTCGTCCTACCCCCAAAGTAAGTGGGTGTCCAGCGCCTAGTTTATTAATTTAAGCCCGGAAAAGGCACTCAGCGAATGTTTCTTAAGTGATTGACTGTTTCCTTGGAGCCTGGCTTGACCAATGGAGGAGGTTTTTTTTTTTATTACTTACGATTAGGAGCTAGCCGTTTGAGCCCACTAACTCTGACAATCTAAAGCAATAGTTCCGGGACTTCCCTGGTGGTCCAGTGGCTAAGACTCCTCACTCCCAATGCAGGGGGCCCGGGTTCGATCCCTGGTCAAGGAACTAGATCCCACACGCCGCAACTAAGAGTTCGCACGCCACAACTAAGAGTTTGCACGCCGCAACTAAGAGTTCACACACTGCAACTAAAAAAAAAAGATCCCGCAACTAAAAAAGAAAGACCTTGCATGCCACAACTAAGACCCGGCACAGCCAAATAAATTTAAAAAATAATAAATTTGAAAAAAATTTTAAAAAGGAAGTTAAAAAAATAAAGTGGTGTGTTATACATTAAAAGAAAAAAAAGCAATAGTTCCGATAAATGGGGTGCTGTAAAAAGAGTGATCTGAGTGACAAGATATCATGAAATGTATTTTATTATTTGTTCTTTTATACTCGAGTTTTTCTGTCTTTTTAGTTTTCCCTTGATTGACGTGAAAAGGTGCTTATTTCCAGCAATACTGATTAGAGTTTTAAAAAATCACCAGTGATTGGAAAAGGAAGGACCCCTTACCTGACACGTAGGGAGTGTTACTAGTGTAAATTTTACCTTTTCTTAGGCAATTTTTCACTTCTTCATTTAAATTAAATGTATTTTATTGCCTCTTGAATATGACATACTGGGCTCAAGACCCAGGAATCTCGAGAAATATGCTTGAGATTACTGGTTTTAATTAAGCAAACAAAGACCTCATTAACAAAAGCTAGCCATAGCCTCAGATGGAAAAAAATAAGAAACCCACTCACTTGACTTTGTAAACTGGCACAAGCAAATGTAAAATGAAGTATTTTTTTTAATATTCTCCTTTAAACTAGAGGAGTTCTTAATACTAAATAAATAAATAAATAGTAGACTCTTGTAGCCAGTGTTGGAGAACACTCCCCAGGCCCTCACAATTTTCCCTTTTATAGGGTCTGGCATCTCTTTTGTAGTGGGATTAGTGACCACGTGATTGAGGCTCACACTCACAATGTCCCCCTGTTGCTTTCTATTCACTGCCAATCAAGATGCAGGGACCTGTGATAGAGGCAGATCAGGCAGAGAGCACTAGGTCCAGTGTGGAATTGTTTTCCAAACTGGCCAGGAAAAAACTGCAGCCAACCAGACTTTAAGAATTAACCTATATTATTCCTGGCCTTTTAAACAGACAGCAGAAATGACAGGCAGTAACCAGTTAACAGGAAAAATCATGTTTTATTTTTGAATACATATGCTTTTTCTTTTGAACATCTTGTATGTATATGTACCTGATTTTCCTTCTTTTTTTTGTTTGTGTTTAGCATGGTTTATTGACAATCATTTAACGTGCTGAAGAGTGCTGGTGAGCCAGCACAGTAGCTAATGCAGCAAAGAAGAACAGATGAAAATTTGAGGAATTCAGCTTGCTAAAACCTTGAACTGAAGTCCTAGAGATTGGGACATCTGAGTTTGTATATGTGGACTTTCAACTCTATTTGCAGTGGGTTATTGTAGGAGAATGCCAGCTGCTTAAGCTCACTTGGACAAGATGGAAGAAGAAGAACTGGAATGTCCAAACTCTTCCTCTGAAAAACGCTATTTTCCTGAATCCCTCGATTCCAGTGAGGGGGATGAGGAGGGGATTTTGGCCTGTGAGGATCTGGAACTTAACCCTTTTGATGGATTGCCATATTCATCACGTTATTATAAACTTCTGAAAGAAAGAGAAGATCTTCCAATATGGAAGGAAAAATACTCCTTTATGGAGAATCTGCTTCAAAGTCAAATTGTGATCGTTTCAGGAGATGCGAAGTGTGGCAAGAGCTCTCAGGTGAGTAGCCGCTACAAAAAAGCATTTGCTTTGCATGTTGTACTTTTTTATTACTTAAATAATTACAGTGTCACAGCATAGTGTTCTGTTCTAATAATGATATTATCTAAACCAAAAAACAAAACAAAAAAGAGCATCAGCAATTCAGGCACAACAATTAAGTTGCTTCCCTAAATTTCTTTATGAAAGCCAGCTGAATAAAAGTTAATACTTATGTGGCTATTAATTGTGTTTATTGTACCACTGAATGTTCTTTAGAATAGCAGAAAAATCTATTCAAATTATTTTGTTGTGCATATTATATTTTAAAAGATGTGATAGATGTTATTTGCCTGCCATAGGTTTTGGGATTAACTGCCATGTTTACATGTCCAGCAGTCTGATAATCAGGATGTGTGGATATGCTTATTGGTGAAGTTGGTTAAGTTACAGAAAGTCAAAAGCACAAGGAAATTCTTATTTTCCAGACTGTAAGAAATAACTGAATGGCCAAATAGGATCCAGGCCTAGAGCCACACACTTCAGGGTCTAAAAAGGAGGAAAGAATTAGTATAGATAGCTAATGACTATTTACTGGCCAGTTTATTGTTGTTATATTTGAACTTGAAGTTTGATTTGAGTGAGATCTCTCTTTTACTCTTAAATTGTAAAGCAAGCAATAAGTATTTTTATTATGAAATTCATTTGTAGGTTCTCATGATGTAAGAATTAGAGTAGACCACAGAGATAATCTGATAGAACCCCTTCATTTTTCAGATGATGAAACCCTGGCCCAGAGGGGTTTGATAATTTGTCTAATGAATGTCACATAACTTTCTGAGCTGGAATTCTAAGAACTCTTTCTACTATACTTTGCTGCTTTAAGGTTTTTATTACCTCTGAGGCTTACTTGTTCTAAATGGAACTTGAAGAGGGGTGAAATGGACAATAGGTTTTTTTTCTTTAATCTTGTTTATAGCTGCCAGTATCAAGGGTTTATTATGATTTTCTGTTTGTTGTGATGACTTGTTGCTACAGTGAATGATTTAGTTTGTCATAAGAAGCTAATGATGAAAACTGAAGGGTTATAATTTTCCTGGTTTCTGTGGATAAGTGGCAAGTTAAAAATTATTTAGGGGCTTCCCTGGTGGCGCAGTGGTTAAGAATCCGCCCGCCAATGCAGGGGACATAGGTTCGAGCGCTGGTCCGAGAAGATCCCACCTGCCGTGGAGCAACTAAGCCCGTGTGCCACAACTACTGAGCCTGTGCTCTAGAGCCCACGAGCCACAACTACTGAGCCCGCGTGCCTAGAGCCCATGCTCCGCAATGAAGAGTAACCACCGCTCGCCACAACTAGAGAAAGCCCGCGCACAGCAACGAAGACCCAACGCAGCCAAAAAAAAAAAAAAATTAAAGTTTTAATTTTGCAATAATTTCAGACTTACAGAAAGTTGCAAAAATAGTACAAAGGTTTTCCACATATAGTTCACCCAGATTCCACCAAAGTTAACATTTTACCACACGTGCTTTATCGTTCTCTCTCCATACACACACACAGATTTTTATTCTGAACATTTTAAGAGTCAGTTGATGATATGATACCCTTCACCTCCAAATACTTCAGCAATATCTACTAAAACAGGGCTAGCCACAATATAATTACCAAAATCTAACTTATAACATTCAAATTTCATCAGTTTGCCCACTAAGGACCTTTGTAATTAAAAAAAAAAATTCTAGTCCAGAATCCAATCCAAAGTTACATTGCATTTCCTTGTCATTTCTCCTTAATCACCTTTGATCTGAAGCAGCTTCTCAGTCTTTCCTTGTCCTTCACGACCGCAACATTTTTGAAGAGTACAAGTTAGGTATTTTGTACAACATCCCTCAGTTTGAATCTGTCTGGTGTTTCCTTTGGATTAGATTCCAATTTTGCGTTTGTGGCAGGAAGAGCACAGAAGTGCTATTTGTCCTCCTCAGGACATCGTAGCAGGAGACAGAAGATTTTTCCCATGACTGGTGATGTTAAATTTGATAACTTGGTAAGGTGGTGACTGTCTTGATCTCTATCGTCAAGTTACAATTCCCCCCCTATCATTTAAGAGATATGGGGAGATACTTGGAGACTATGTAGAGTCTGCTTCTTGTCGTGCCTCCAGCTACTAATTTTAGCATCCTTGGATGATTCTTACCTTTGACGTTATTACACGGTAGTAACCAAATGGTGATTTTTCTATTTCTGAAATTCCTTCTATCAATACATTTAATATTTGGAATTCTTCCATAAAACTGAGCTTTTTCTTCTTCCTTATTTATTTATTCATTTATTTATGTCAGTGTGGACTCATGAATTCTTATTTTATTCTGTAGGTGATAATTCATTACTAAGCCCATTTATTTTGTTGCTCAAATTGTCCCCAATGTGGCCTATGGGAACCCCTTCAGGATGCCTTCTGTGTTCTTTTGACATCATTCTCTGAGCATTTCTTTGCTTTCTGGCCCAGTAAGATGTTATAGGCTCATCTAGTATGTTCCCTGCTCCAGTCTTGGAAACAGCCATTTTTCTCAAGGAGCCCTGGTAGTTCCTTTTAGTGGGGAATTGTATTTAAAAACCAGGAGATGGGTGCTAAGTGCCCGTTGGCCATTGGCTTGTCGTTGCTTCTAGGTCCTCCTGCTTCTCCTTCTATCTCTCTAGCTCTTTCGATTTCTGTCTTTCTCTGTTTCTCTCTATTTCTCTGTATTTCTTTCTCTATGTATATTTCTGTTTTATCTGTATTTCTGTCTCTCTCTTCTTAAAAACCATGGGTTCCTACTGATGTCTCTGATTCCAGTTCAGCTGTACAGCGTTCATTCTAGCCTTCCACACTTCCATATTTGTAACTCCCTTCACTAACTATGAGAAACTTAGCACTCATTATTCATAATATCTTTACTTGTTCAATCTTAGAATGCTCAAAATTTAGTTTCAGAATTGCTAACCCACACTATTGTTTAAAAAAAAATTTTTTTAATATATACTCCTTGAGTTTTCTTTTAGAATTTGTGATCTTAAAGGGCAAGAATTGTTATCATGTAATATGTTATGTTAATACCTAGCAATGGTTTCTCTTGTCATCTCTAACTTCTTGATCATTTTAATAAATCATGCTTGTTTCTGTTAAGTGTGAAGGCAATATGTATCTTCAGGGTAGGAGAAATCAAATTCTAAACCAATTTAAATAATGGGAGCATCAGTTGTTTTCTTAATTCTGGAAACAACTTGGTTATTTTTTAAAGAGCTTCTAAGACTATTTTCTTTTTCCTCAGCATTTTAAACCTTTCAAAGAAAAGTCTGTCTTTAGCCCCAAGCTTTCCAAAGAGGACCACAAGTGTTTTGCTGGATCCTAAAAATTCCACCTCTCTTTAGTGCAGATGATATGAAGGCTATTTTGTGACTGCCCTCTGGAAAAGAGGACAACTTTTCATACATTTATAGAGCCTTTTCTTGTTACCTTTTTTGGGGCAGATTTATGAAAAAGCCTAAAAGAGAATGAAATATTTTCAGAACCATCTATTTACTTACTTGTCCTGAAATTTCCCCTGAAATGGTTGGGTTAGTGAGCTGAATAAGCATGACGTACCTGAGCTTTAGCCTAAATTAAGAAGCTGGATGGTGTAGAACAACTCCACATTATTAGCTGAGTAACTTACCCCGCATTTTCTGCTGGCAGAGTCTACCTGTGTTCACTCAAGAGGTATACAAATTGTGGTATCCAGGGACATGTGACATTTAATGCAGAAGGGGACCCACTCCTCAGGAATGAGTTTTGACATTCTGGTTCACATCGGGCAGCTTAGGGCGCCTGCAGGAATGTTGCTGTAGAGATTCATGCCTTTGGGTGAATTGCTGGTCCTTATGGTTCCTTTCAACTTTGGATTTCATGATTCTGGTACTTAAATAAAAGTGAGTGATTGGGACCTTGGCACAGCTGCGCCCTGGGTGGCCCAGAAGAGGAATCAGTCACCATGGGCAGGCTGGGGACATAAAACAAGGGCTTGAGGGCCTTTGGGACTAGAACTTGTTTAACTGTAGTAGTGTTGTGTCTCACAGATGACTTTTGTCTCGCGTCCTTTACTCGTATATCCACTAGAGGAGGGGACGCAATCTCTAGCCGTGGACGGAGGGGCAGGAGGTTCCACACCAGTGTGACTCATGTGGCTGTCCTCCTGCTGCGGTGGCAGCAGTGAGACTGCTGTGCTGCCCTCCTGGTTCCGATCTGGATCAGGACCAGCCGAGGATCCTGGGCCCCAGCCTCCCAGAGTCCAGCAGCCCAGCCTCTTGCCTGTTGCCCGGGGTGGGGATGGAGCGTCTTGGCTTCGCGTGCCGAATCTGTACAACTTGCAGAGCTCCAGTTACGACGTCAAGCTGGTGAAGCCTTGATGTAGATTAGGTTTTGGTTACTTGGAGGACCCCTCTTACCTACTCTCGTAGCGGCAGATGGGCCAGAGTCCCGGTGATTTGCTTTCAGGGAGGAGATAAGAGCCAGGAGCCGGTCGCGCTCTGTCAGCGTCTGCGCTGATCCTGATTGCGCGACCCGGAGCCCGCTTCGCCGCTCAGGCTTTAGCACGTGTGGCACGTCACACAGTCCAGAAAATGGCCTTTAAAACTGGATTGAGAGAATGTGAAAAAGTTGTTGGATGAGTTCAGAATGAAAATATGTGAAGTTGTGGTTTCTAGTAGGGAAATTTTCTAGACCAAATATATAAATGTGGGTGTTATCTATTGCTGAAAGGCCCAGGTAAATTTGTAAATAGGTTTGTTTTTTTCAGTTATAAAAGAACAGTATTCTGTTTTGTTCACCAAATTGCACACCTTTTGCTAAGTACTAAAGTATGTTCTAGATGCCAGGGAACGGGGTGGGGGGCATATCTTCCAGAGAGAAACTATAGAGAGAGACATGAAATCTCAAGGCACATAATGCATTGGTGAGAAGGGTAAGGTACTGTTGGGACAAAGAAAAAGCCACTCCCAGAGGAGAATCAGAATCAGGGTGTGGAATGGTACGGTATTTGCTATAAGTGCAGAGAATGCAAGAGTTCCCTGTGAAGCTGTAATCTTAGTGCCCCTTGAAATGACGAAATGTTCACATTTCTGGCATTTGCTGAATCATACTTCTTTTCAGCCAATACTTTGAGTTTGCGAAGGCGTCAGACTTCACAGTGTGCCGTAGCTTGCTTAGAGTGATTTGGAAGGTCTGCTAAAGCACGGAAGTTGTTATAATTAGGAGAGGTGATTTCATATGTCTCTCCTTTTTGTTCAGAGACGACCCTTGACCCTTTCAGTTTGCATTTGCATCACTTACTGTCGTCATCCATGTGTGACTTACTGAAAGGGGCAATACATCGTACGCAGTCAGAGCTGCATGGGGTGAGTGCTCTGCAATTAGTTAGTGACTTGTGCTCAACTTTCAGCTTGGCTGTGTCAGCGGACATCCCTACATTAAGCCCAATATGCATGTGTTCAGTCTTTCGCTGGTTATTTGAACTGATGTTTAGAAGAGCTGTCCCCTTTCTGAATTATTTTCTTTGCCTCATAGGTGAAATAATTTGCTCTATTGTGGAGGAGGGCAAAAAGAACAGTGAGGACTGTTGGATTGTTTATATTTATTCCACTGCCAGGCCGATATGATGTTTATAACATTATAAACATACTGTAATAGTCTAATCTTGCAGAATTTGTTTATGTGAGTAAATAGAAATAAATGAAGTGCACTCAGAAAACAAAATCAGAACCTTGGGAACGTGGCCCATAATCATCTGAATCATGTAGAATTCTAGAGTTTGAAAGCAGCTATCCTGGATCTTAGAATAATAACCAGACTGAGTATATCCAGGTGTGTTAGTGAAACTGGATGGTGTCATTTCAGCAGCAGTTCTAGCTGTGTAAAGTAGTGCCCGCTGTCCTCATAGTACTGTCCCCCGACATTGCTATTAGGCTAGAAAGAGTAGTGAAAAGTGGTGACTGCTGAGAACCTGATGGCTTATGTTACTATCTTTGTATAAAGATTCTCGGGAGCCACCTGGCCCGGCGGAGATTATGCTGGACGAGAAACTGGGAGATTCGGATCGGTTCTGGCTGTGCTGTTTACTGGCAGGATGACTGGGGCAAGTCACCCTTCTAAGACTTTCCTCGTGTGTAAAATGAGGCCGTGGCCTACATGCCTTCCAGAGAGTCCTTTCGGCTCTGAAATTCTAGGACTTCTGTGTGTATCTCTAGCTCTGGCCCCTCACTTAGGCTCCTGGCCTGTTTTGCAGTTGATCTCAGGCTGGCTACACCTGGATGTCCTCCCATCAAGATGACCTTAACCCTGACCACTTTCCCGGCTCTCCTGAAGGTTCTCTCCCTCCCCTTGAACACCTCGCTCCCCCCAGAAGCACTTTATGCTACTGTTTAGCTTCATTCATTCATTCTGTTTTATTTTACTTTTAAATTTCTGGTTGTTAACGATGCCATTACCCTAGTATTTTAAGTCAGAGATCTTAAAATATTTGTTTCTTCTTACGCATAATTAGTCTGCTAGTGAGTACTGTTCATTCTTCCTTAGAAATAAATGTCCCTTGGTTTTATTACTTCTCTCCCATGTTAAGTCCTGAGTCTAAGCCTTTCTCTCCCTTCTTTTCAATTATGCTAATGTCTTCATCCATCCTTCCATCCAAATATTTATTATCCCTCTTATGTGTCAGGTCCTCTATTAAGTAGTGGGGGGAATATGAACCACACATGTCCACCTTAAGGATCTTCCACTCTAGTGGGGAGACAAAGATTCAAACAGTTTTAATATAATTTCTCACAAAAATGTTATTTGAGGTCTCAGCTAAGGACCTAGATATGAAGGGAATAGGGAATCGGGTTAAAAAGTAAGGATTTGACAAGGATAAAAAATAACTTCCTAGGGAATGAGAGAGATAGAAACTTTTATGTGAATTCCCAGTTAGGTGTGATTGTGAAGCAATTCAAGGTAGAATATATCGAATCATAGAATTTAAAAATATTTCTGGAAAGTGTAAGAAGTTAATTTGTCCATTTAACAAATATTTATTGAATAAACTTATTTAAGATTATTTGGTGACCAAGACAGATCTCTGTTCTCCCAGAGCTCATAGTCTAGTGGGGTGAACAGGTCTGCACTGGAACAGACCAGCAACTGCAGGAAGTGTGGTCCGTGGTCCATGCCATGGTCGTCAGGAAGTACACTGTGGGGTCTCCTTCCTGGTGGGGGGTGGAGGGGAGGTATCACAGCAAGCCTTGGGGAGAAAATGGCACAGGAGCTCAGACTTGAAGGGTAGGTCTCATCTGTTCAACCCATTTTACAGGAAAGGAAACTGAAGCTTAGAGAAATGGTGATTTACAAATAACAAACTAGTGGCACACCAGTTCTAGAACTCCTGACTTTGGTCACTTGTGGTGTACCTTGATTCCAGATTTCCTGAGCTTGGTGTGTCAAATGTTCATCTTTCATAGAACAAAGTGAGTTATTGAGGAAATAATTGCTGATAGTTTTCAACCTGTTGACAAGGCTGACACTCGTCTTGAAACAGAGGAACTACATTTACACTTTTAATCATCAGGAATCTGCAGTCTGCAGCAGGTGTTCATTTTGGAGTTACTTGATTTCTAGTAAGTTATGTTTATTTTTCAAGTTATAGTGAGTATTAAAATCTAAGAATTCGGGCTTCCCTGGTGGCACAGTGGTTAAGGATCCGCCTGCCAATGCGGGGGACACGGGTTTGAGCCCTGGTCCGGGAAGATCCCACATGCCGCGGAGCAACTAAGCCCATGCACCACAACTGCTGAGCTCGCATGCCACAACTACTGAAGCCCGTGCGCCTAGAGTCCATGCTCTGCAATGAGAGAAGCCACCGCAATGAGAAGCCCGCGCACTGCAACGAAGAGTAACCCCCACTAGCCGCAACTAGAGAAAGCCCGCGTGCAGCAAGGAAGACCCAATGCAGCCAAAAATAAATAAATAAATAAATTTATATTAAAAAAAAATCTAAGAATTCCACAATGGGTCTAGTAAATAGCAAATCTGAAGATAATTAAAAATGCTAAAACTTTTGAATACCTTGGATCTATTAAAAAACACTCAGAATGATTTATTTTAAAAATACATGTAACAAAGTGTAACTTACTGACAGTGCCCTAAGATTCCAGCATACAAATGAATTCAGTACTTTCTACTGTAATAATTCTTATGCAAATGAACTCTTTAAAATCAACTGAACCATAATACATTTTCAGTAAAAGGATTTAAAAATAAATAACTCAAGAGCGGTCTTGGAATTGGCTCTTTCCAAATCTGGATGGATTGGTTAATTATCTCACTGAGCTTATTTTTCATTGTATTTAGATGATAAATGCAGTGTATTTTAGCTTTTATTGCCAGGGAAATGTAAAGTAGGCTTATCTGGTTATTTTGTTATGGTCATTTAGATTTAAATGTAAATGTTTTAATTTTGAACTACTATTTCTCATCTAAATGCTATTTAATATTTACATTGCTTAAAGCATAAAAGTTGATACCAGAAGCCATATCTTTGATGGTGTTTTCTTTTAACCAGAAAGAAAATAATAATCTTAAATACATTAGTCTTTTCAGAACAGCTGAGGTTAAAAAAATTTTTTTTTACCTTGCCTTTTATTTTTATCTTCCTTTTTTTTCATCTGGGAGTCTAACTTTTACAGTCCCTGCTAACTCCTGTTTATTCCTAACTTTATTTACTAGTACTAACTCTATGCATAAATACAAATTCTTCAGTTTCACTAACTAAGCTGTAATGCAGCCCACCAGTGATTCACTGGTGGAAGAAAACAAATCATTTATAAGATGAACCCTTGGAGGTTTTTTGGTGGTGGTGGTGTTGTTTTCCTAGCGGGGCTGATCCTGTCTCATTTGTCCCCGTTAAAGGTTCCTCAGTGGTGTGCTGAATATTGCCTTTCCATCCACTACCAGCACGGGGGCGTGGTGTGCACACAGGTCCACAAGCAGACTGCGGTCCAGCTCGCCCTCCGGGTGGCAGACGAAATGGATGTTAACATCGGTCATGAAGTCGGCTACGTGATTCCTTTTGAGAACTGCTGCACCAGTGAAACGATCTTGAGGTTGGTTTGGGGGGCTTTCATCTGCTGTACCTGATGACTCCTGACTTGTCCTCTGCGATCCTAGAAGAGCGTATTCTTGCGTTCTCTGCTTTACGCACCTGTAACGTGTGATAGTAACTCGTCTCTCTGTCACCAGCCTGACACGCACCAGTCATTTTCCCACCTTGGCACCGTCAGGGATTCCTTGTCTAAACTTCTTCCGTATCTCCCCATAATCCTCAGGAAAAAGTCATGACTTGTTAGGTTGGCCCCAAATACCTTCAAGCTGTGCTTCTGGAGCTCCGCCTCCTAGTGGGTCCATGTGCGTTGTCCGTGTGCCAGCTGTGTTGACACACGTGGTTCTCCGTGTACCATGTACCTTGACACATGATCTTCCCTCCACAGGAATGTCTGTGCCTCTTCCGGGCTTGGCTAATTCCTCCCCGTCATACAAGATCCCATGCAGAGGTCACCTGCTCCAGGAAAGCTTCCCTGACCCTCCCGTAGTGTAAATTAGAAAACCCTCTGCTGGGCTTCTGTAAAACTTGGTCCCAGCCTTCATCATGGCAGTGTAGGTCAGTGTTTTTCAAACTCTAGTTTTGAGATTCTTACAGGTTCCAAGGACCCTTCTCAGTAGCTACCACAGTTGTGAGATTTCCTTTACACAGTGGTTTCCAAGAGCTTAACAGAAGGAAAAAGAGAAGTGGAAAAAATCACTGCTCTGGGCCAGTTTCTCAAGCAGTTTTCTATCATAGCCATCATTGAAAGTGAGAGTATCTTATGGCACCTTAAGGAAATGGTCAAAGCTGCTTGCAGCCAAAGATGACCATCTCAAGGGCTTCAGCTGTCCCAGGCACTGCCTGACTGCCCCAAGGTCTGAGGAGACAAGTGTCTCAGCCTCAGTGTATCTGCGTGTCTCTAACCCCCTTGTGGGGCACACCAGAGTGCCCTGGCACATCACTGGGGACGTCCTACGCTAGTGTAACAGGGATGCTATGACACAGCATAGCAGAGTACAGTATAGCAGGGATGGTTTTTGCATACTCATATCCCTGGCATCTGACATGCTTGTCCCATGGAGAATGTTGTTTAACACACTTGATAACGGAAGGAAAGACGAGTGCCTGGTCCCAGCTGGCTGCTGCAGAGTCTGGTGCAGTTCTTCTCCCATTCAGAAAGCCTGTATAACTCATTTGGTTTGTACTAAGCTGCTTTCCCTCAAATGTTATCTTCGAAAATAGAGGACATCGGTCTTCAGGCTGGTGTTAAACCATAGGGAATCTTTCGATCAGTAGCACTACAACTTGAACTTCTTGAAGATGCATAACCTTCTGTTATTCTAGCCATGATGTCCCCGAGTCGTTGTATATGTTTATAAATTATTTATTATGCAAATGGTCCAATAGTGATACAAATAAACGTAAAAACCTCCCTGCTTTTGGGAACTCACAGACTAGTTGGAGAGTTGGACAGGACGTGCAACCCTGAAAGGGTGAAGGATCCCCACGCCTAGCAGATTCATTCTTCATCCTTTACATTTTGAAGTGACCTCTCAGGTGGTCATGGTTTTAATTAAAGGATGGACTAGACTTTGGAAACCTTTTGAAAAGGACTCTTGGATGTAGTCACATTTAAAATGAAATCTTATGATTTTTTTATCTTATTGATATGGATCGTGTGCATATATATATATATATTTTTTTTTTTTTTAAGAAAATCATAGAGATAAATAATTGTGGAGTAACCCAGTAATGTTGTCAGAGTAGGTCAAAGACACATCTCACCTTTTAAGCATCTCTTATGTGTTGGGACTTGGCTTTCATTGCTTTATGATGAAAACCCTGCAAGCATTCAATCCTAACAGCCAAAGGAAGGACTACAGTTTCTGTTGAAAATTTTTTTTGGCTCTTATCTGCATGTAGCTTTCCTTCCTTAATGTAGAAAATAGCCTTCAGGTGTGGAGGAGCTGAACCGCAGGTACACCTTAGAAGGTGGAAGGGAACTAGCAACCTCCTTTGGCCACTGCGGGTTCTGGTTCCTTCTGCCTCTGCCGGGCTGCCCGGTCGTCTCATCTTTACTTTACAGTCACTCTTGTTGCTGGGATGCTGCACTTTCCTCCCTGACATCCCCCAACCAGTGCAGAGTCAGCAGATACTCTGATTTGTTGCTAACAGGGTTTGAGTTGCAGCAAAGGGGCCAAAGCGAGTGAAAAGCTCTATGTGATACGAGAAAAGAAAGTCGTCCCTTATTTTCCTCCTGGTGCTCTGTGCTCTGAAGAGCAGGCGGCGTGGCTGTAAAATGAGTGTCTCCGCCACCCACCCACCTGTCACCTTGCACAAGTCCCCCAGCCTCTCTGCTTACGCTTCCTCGTCCGTGAAACGCGGTGGTTGACACACCAGCTCACAGGCTTGTTGTGAGGACTCAGGGAGCTGCTGCCCATGACTGGTGGATGGGAGCACGACGCACCTGTTAGCGATTTGGGTGATTTGGGTGAAAAGGTAAATTCCGGCCGCATTCATTTCCTTGGAGACACGTGCTAGCCATAAGTTTTTTTTTTAATTAATTAATATATTTATTTTTGGGCGTGTTGGTCTTCGTTTCTGTGCGAGGGCTTTCTCTAGTTGCGGCGAGCGGGGGCCACTCCTCATCGCGGTGCGCAGGCCTCTCACTATCGCGGCCTCTCTTGTTGCGGAGCACAGGCTCCAGACGCGCAGGCTCAGTAGCTGTGGCTCACGGGCCCAGTTGCTCCGCGGCATGTGGGATCTTCCCAGACCAGGGCTCGAACCCGTGTCCCTCGCATTGGCAGGCAGACTCTGAACCACTGCGCCACCAGGGAAGCCCTAGCCATAATTTTTGATAAGCTCAGATTGAGTAGCTATTTAAATAAGAGGATCTAAGGGTGACTTGATTATAGAAGGTAGTGTTCTGTATTTGATATTGTCGTTTTCATTTTCTTTGTAACTCCTTAGCATCTAGTCTGTTGGGTACATAATAGGCACTTAGTAAATATAATCTTTATGCCACTACCTTTTTTCTGGATTCTATATAGAACAGCTTAGTTCTTCTTTAAGCTTTTTTCTGGCCTTTTTCAAAACAGTGGATACCTGAATATTATATACCTAAAATAGTCTTTCTGAACTAGATATCACAATATCTTGTGGAAGTGACATACATTTCAAATATGGACCCTCTAGAACACAGAATTTTTTAGAAATTACTCAGATTTTTAAGGTCAAATTCAATACATATAATTTCAGAAAATATTAATAAAACTTTCCTATATTATATTCTTAGCTTTCAAAATTTCAGTCTTAAGAATTTAGAATATAAATTACATTTCCAGGGACTTCCCTGTTGGCGCAGTGGTTAGGAATCTGCCTGCCAATGCAGGGGACATGGGTTTGAGCCCTGGTCTGGGAGGATCCCACATGCCCTGGAGCAGCTGGGCCCGTGCGCCACAACTACTGAGCCCGCGTGCCTAGAGCCCGTGCTGCATAACACGAGAGGCCACCACAATGAGAAGCCTACGCACTGCAGCGAAGAGTAGCCCCCGCTCACCACAACTAGAGAAAGCCTGCACACAGCAACAAAGACCCAATGCAGCCAAAAATAAATAAATAAAAATAAATCCTAAAAATAAATTAAAAAATAAATTACATTTCCAAAATGTATCCATCTTTTTACATAGTTATCAGGAGCAGTATTTTCTTAAGCACTGTACACATGATCTTATTAATATAAAGGTAAGAAATAGATCTCTGTCTTATGTAGAAAACTGGAGGTTTGTATGGTAAGTTTTAGGGTGGATCCTTAGTATTCCCTTAGTTTTATAGAATCATTTGGAAGGCCAGGTCTAGCTTGCTGAGTCCCGTAGAGTTTTAGGTGAGTCACATCTGCTCCCTTTTTAATTAAGCCTGGACGTATTTACATAACACACACACTTCCTCTGCCTGGCAGAGAGGAAGCATTTCTTCCTGTCAGATAAGTGCTTAGATGAGTTTTGCTCAGAAGGGAATAACATTAAGGAAGTAGCATAGATTAAAGCAACTTGTTTTCAGACAAGAGTCAATAGTACTTATATTATTATATCATACTAATTACCCTCAGCAGAAGATGACCTGAAACCTAGATTTTGGATGCATCTCTGTTTGTTTGCATCTTGCACAAAGTATAATACTGTAGTATTCAATATATTTTCTTTCTTAAGTTTGAGAAAAGGAATAATCAGCAGCTTATCATTGCTCTTTTGGTAAGACAGACACAGAATGAGAACAAGTATAGGAGTAAGGCAGAGAGCAAATGTTCTGATCTCGTCAAGGTGCAGAGAGGGAGAACATGGGCTTTGTTACCAATCCATGGCGGCCAAGGGACCCGTCTTTATAATTTGACAGTGGCATGAGATGTAATAGACATTCAGGCTTAAATCTTGACTCTCTCCCTGGCTTTATGACTTTATGCAGGGTACTTAACCTTTCTGAACCTGTTTCCTCATTTATAAATAATGGGATAGTAATGTCTACCTTGAAGATTTATTCTAAAGGTTAAATGAGAACTATTCTATCAGCACAATGCCTGGTGCACACTAGGTAGGAACTTATAAATGTTTTCTCCTTTTTCTTTCTTCCTTGAAAAGGGTTAATTGAGGACTGTTTCAGAGTCTCCAAGACCACCCCTAGGTTTGATGATTTGCTAGGAAGACTCGTAGGATTCACTATATAGTTAATCCACAGCTCAGATTTACTGAAGTGAAAGGATACAAAGCAAAGTCAGCACAGGGAAATGGTGCAAGGCTTGAAGTCCGGAGGAGACCAGGCACAGGCTTCCGAGAGCACCTCCCAGTGGACTCACCCAGGATATGCTTAGTTCCTCCAGCTGTGAGTTGTAGCAACGAGTTTAAGGAAACTCATTAGAGACTGTGCCCAGGTATTTACTGGGGGCTGGTCACATAGGCATCCTCTGCCTCCTACTGTATTCTAAAGTTCCAGACTCCCAGAAGGAAAGCAGGTTAGACCATATTACAAACAGTAAGCATCAGTTCTGGGAATGGTGAGAACCCTCCCAAATCTAAGTTCCCAAATGCCAGCCAAGGGCCAACCTTGCAAGCAGGCCTTTCTAAGAATAGCAGTTTCAGACCTGCCATAGACAGGGACACATAAAATAAATACCTTAAATGGGTAGAAAACTTATGAAATTGGCTTCCTCAAGGAATAATATAGGTAGATATGTAAACAGTGTCAGAAAGATGATGTTTGTATGGTGCTGGATGACTAATAGGTATTTATTTTTACTATTATTTTTAACTACACCCCAAGAACTACTGGAAATCCATGAAAATCACTAATGACCCCTTCCTCCTCCAGGAACGCTGCCCTCAAATAGATGGTTACTTTTTAGATGCTTTCGTGTGGTTATTATTTGGGCGACATTTCCAACTCGTTGGTGCTAACACCCTGGTGACGTCATCTCCCACAATGTGCCACTGACAGAGTCCTGCTAGTGGACTCACTGGGCCGTGAGCCTGAGAGAGGACAGTCATCCGTGTGTCCTTCCCTTGAAGTGTGTGCTCTGACTCAAAATTCTAACATTGATGGAACAGGGGGAACTCTTACCCGACAAGGGTATTTTGCTGAATTACTTTTTTTTTAAAAGCTCAGGGCAAATGTTAAATGTAGCTCTTGTTAATATCTGTAGTGAACATGTAAGGCAGAGGTCTGGAACCTAGGGCTCAGGGATGGTCTTTAGAGGGTCTGTGAACACATGGAAACTGCTTAAAATTTGTTCACGTGTATTTTTGTATTTTGAAGGCCTGTAGATTTTATCAACTTGAAGAAATCTTGGCCCCCGATAAAGATTTAAACTCCTGATTTAGACAAAAGGATATAGGAAAGGCATTTTTGTTGTTTATGTTAGGAGTTTTTTTATATGATTTTCTTCATGAGAGTATTCTAACTTTCATGTTTCTTCTTTGTAGGTATTGTACTGATGATATGTTACAGAGAGAAATGATGTCCAGTCCTTTTCTGGGTAGCTATGGGGTCATCATCTTAGATGATATTCATGAAAGAAGCATTGCAACTGATGTGTTACTTGGACTTCTTAAAGATGTTTTACTGGCAAGACCGGAACTGAAGCTCATAATTAACTCCTCACCTCACCTGATCAGCAAACTCAGTTCTTATTATGGAAACGTGCCTCTCATAGAAGTGAAAAATAAACACCCAGTGGAGGTTGTGTACCTTAGTGGGGCTCAAAAGGAGTCTTTTGAGTCTATTTTACGCCTTATCTTTGAAATTCACCACTCCGGTGAGAAGGGTGACATTGTAGTCTTTCTGGCCTGTGAACAAGTAAGTAAGTAATATTCATTCTAACCTAAGAGAGTAATAAGTTTACTTATTGGGAACCTTTTAACCTTGTTGGGAAGCTTTTAATAACTAACGCACAGGTTTCAGTTTACTAATTAACTGATGGAACTGCTATTTGGTTCCATCACACCTCTTTTTTCATACTTTAGAAGAATCCTTGATATAGAGTAAATAAAACCTATGCTGAAAGGCAAACAAGGAAGTGCTTCTAAAAGCAGGAACCGGGGACTTCCCTGGAGGTCCAGTGGTTAGGGCTCTGTGTTTCCACTTAAGGGGGCACGGGTTCGATGCCTGGTTGGGGAACTGACATCCCACAAGCCACAGCATAAATACATACATACATACATACATACATACATACATACATACATACATACATAACCAACCAACCAACCAACCAAGCAACCAACCCAGGAGCTGTTCTGAAACACAGAATGGGGGTGGGGAGGTGGGGACTCTGAGGAGTTTCTGGGGGTGACCTCCAGAGCTGATCTCCAGAGCTGACCTCCTTCCATGGGATCGGGCGAGATCCTGGGCTGCCCCAAAGGCTTGCTGTGAACTGTCTCAGTAGAGAAGACACACCGACTCATCTCACACTCATGGCCACCTCCCTCATGGCAGGCACGTGTGCTGGAGATGCGGGACATAAGCTAAGTCCTCGGCATAGAGTCAGGGAACAAAAGAGTACCCACAATGTTCCTACAGCAGTCAGTGGAGTGTTAGGCCGGAAATATAATTTATAGCACAGTCAGAAGGCTATCTTCCTACACTTTTCTTAAAAAGATGAATGAGAAAAATCTTCACTTCGATATCTGACAACGTCTTTCAAAAGAACAACGGGAAATGTACAGCTGAGCGTCTCTTTTTGCTTTTATAGAGTCAAGGTGTCATTTGGGGTTGCATTTTTTTTTTTTTAATGCAGTTACTGTGGCCCTGCTTCTCTCTCCACTGCTCTGTGGGCCAAATCTAAAAGCCTCCATAATCTCAAGAGTTAGACCTTCCTTCTTAGAGACTGATTTCCTGGCCTTTTCCCCCTACCCGTCATCTCACTCAGAGACTAAAAAAAACACTAGCTTTTAGACCATGACCCAGATATGTAGTGATGCCAGTGATTAAACAGAAACCAAAAGGAAACTGTATGATATTGGCTGAGCCACCAGCTGAGCAAAGACAAGTACCTCAGCTCTCTACCAGAGCCGTTTCTTAAGTATTCACATGCTTTCACAAGTACCTTCAGGAGTATTTATTCTGCTTTATAGTCAAAGCAGAATAAAGGATGACTGATCCTTTAGTTTGGGGAACTTTAGACAGTTTTCTCACAACTTAGATTTTATCTGTTTCCATAAAGAAAGTAATTTAGAATCTCAAATATATGATAACTACAGCATATTTTCAATTTTTCCTGTGTAGGTTATACAGTTTCTTGAATAGTGAATCTTCTACTGATTACAGTGATTTTTTCTATGATCATTCCCTAATCCCGCATGATTCAAGATACTCAAGAAAGTCCTGAGGGAAGTAACAAAATGATTAAGGAGACAGAAGAAGGATTTATGAAAACAGTTAGAGGTTCTCAGTATAACCGGCTGAAGCCTAAGGAAGGGAGGAATGGCAGAATTAGAAGTCTGAAACATTTGAAAGTTAGAATTGCCAGGTGAAAAGAAGGCATACATTTCGGGGTGGATCGGGTGGGGGACAGTATAATTAAGACTGATAGGATGAGTAGTCATCTTTAGTCAGAGTAACCAAAAATTCCAAAATTGATTTTTGAAAAATAAAGCTCATAACAGAATTGGGGGTAGTATTTGATTCTTAAAGTATTTGATTCCTACAAGTTTAATATAAGCTATAATTAATGGCATAGTGACTTCTGAATTGTCAGACTTTAGAAGATGCATTTTTACCTAGGAGAGTGGTAGAAACTATAAAATCCACAGGGCTTAGAAAATTACATAATCTTCCTCGAAGTCAGACCAGAAAGACATTTCCTATTAAGAAACCATCAGTCCTGAAAGTCATGAACGTGATGGTGTAGTGAAAGCTCTGGGCGGGTTTTGCAATTCTGAGCCTCTGAGAATGCGGATTCGTCATTTTGGCAGGGGCTGCTCATGTGGCCCGGGTCCAGCACTGGAATCTCCGGGGGGAAGGGGGGGTCCTCCTTGCCTAGAGGCTCCCAGCAGGCTGCCCAGCGGGTGGGGCGGCAGTTCTGCGGGCTGGAGCATACCTTCTCTGGGAACCAGTGTTTTTCCTCACAGTTCAGCCCCAAATTCCGCAGGTATTATCTGGGTTTCTTTTCCCCATCTACCACCTAAACAGCTGAACATAGTTCAGTATGCTGCTGGACTTTTTTCTCTTTTACTACTTACGTCAGGATTAACACTCTCCTATGGTCTTGGAATTTGTCTTTTGGAAAGTTTTGTCTTGCTCCGAAATCCATGTTAACAGCTGTTGATCATTTTTCCCCATGCTGTTTGAAGCTTTCTTGATTTCTATATCAAACTTTAAAATCTGCCATAGCAACTAAATGTCATAGGAAAACAAACCCAAGCAGTCTAACAGAAGTGTACTAACTGTCGCTTTTTCTCTTAAGAAATCCATTTAAAGTTGCAGAAATACTCTCACGTTTGGCTTGGTGAACATTAGGTGCCTCACATTTTCTCGCACTGCTCACTTAGCCCCTCACCTGCTGTGAATTAATACCCACAACCCCGTGCTCCCCTGGCTCTTGCGCTTAATTGAGACTTGGAGCCCTGCATGTTTACAGTGTGTTGTTCCTTATCACTTCACCATCTTGTAACCTGAAAAAAAAAGTGAAATAGATTAAATAGAAAACAAATTAAGGTTAATGACACTATCTAGCCAGATTATCGAGCAGCTTGAAGCTGTCACAAGGAAGATGCTCTTAGGTTGAAGGTTTTCCTGTGAAATGTTCCATCTAGTTGTGGGCCTTTCATTTGGGGGCAGATATCTTCCTTCAGTGCAGGTTGCTGTGTTTTCCTGAGTTTTGCAGGTACTGTAGGAAAGCCCCACATACGTAAATGCTCTGAACACATTGAATAGGAAGGAAATGAGTAAACAGTTTGAAGCACCGAATGAATATTTTAAGTACTTCTTTTAAATTCTGAAGATTATGGCCTCAAAGTTTTCTGTCAGCTTTTTAGGAATCTAAACTAGGTACAATATTTCAGTGCAGTTTGAAGGTTATTTTGATTGGAAATTTGTGAGTGGGTTGCTGGAATCAGATCTCCCCTTCCAGCTCCAGGGTAGCTGTGGGAGGTGAAGCACCGCGTGCGGAGGTTACCACCTGCCACCCAGGAGGAATGTGTGAACGTCCTGTGCAGGGAGACGCAGCTCGAGGACTTGTTCTCCTCCGTAGAAATTTCTAAGCTTTCCTCACTTAAAATGATGACATGATTAGAATTATAAAAATTGGAAGAAATCGCTTTGTTCTGATTATTCCAGCTGGCAATTTTTCATTCATTACAGTCAATAATCCTACTCTTTGCTTGGTTAAAAAAAAAATCTGCCCCAAGTAAACCAACCCTGCAGAAAAGGGAAGTGTGAACAGGAGAAGGTACCAGGATAACTGCTGTGTGGGCCCCAGGGGGCAGCCTCTGCCCTGCTTCCTGGGGGCCTCTCAGCAGCTCAGGAGTAACCTTCAAGTAGCTCACCCAAGGTCTCACTATTTTTCTAGGCAGATCTGTCCACCTACAAAGCCCTTGAGTTAGTTCAATCCCACTATACAGGTGGCGTGGAAGGAAGGAGAGGTGAGCTAGAGCGCTGGACAGTGGACTCAGACTTAACAGTCATGGGAAGGCATCTTTTTTACTCAGATTTTTAGTGAAATCTAATGTATGTAATGAAGTGAAATGGGGCTTCTTCCATCTGGTAATGAGTTAGGCCCTTAAAAAAATAGAAATTTTGGAAAAAAATTTAAGAGGAGTAAGAATTACATTAAGTGACATCTTTTTTATATGAGGTCCTAAAAATCTGGTTGTGATTTGAGAAATAGAAAAGTACTGCAGGGCTTCCCTGGTGGCGCAGGGAAGAATCCGCCTGCCAATGCAAGGGACGCAGGTTCGAGCCCTGGCCCGGGAAGATCCCACATGCCGCAGAGCAGCTAAGCCCGTGGGCCACAACTACTGAGCCTGCACTCTAGAGCCCGCGAGCCACAACTACTGAGCCCACGTGCCACAACTACTGAAGCCCGCGTGCCTAGAGCCAGTGTTCCACAACAAGAGGCCACCGCAGTGAGAAGCCCGCTCACCGCAATGAAGAGTAACCCCCACTCGCCGCAACTAGAGAAAGCCCACGGGCAGCAACGGAGACCCAACGCAGCCAAAAATAAATAAATAAATAAATTAATTAATTAAAAAGTACTGTGTAAAATGTCTTGCTTTTTGAGCATTTTACACCAATATACTTACTTGTTTGTGGTTTTAGGGCACGTAATTTACTCTTTTATTCAGTATATTTGACAATGAAGCATTTTTAAAGAGTATTTCTAAATTCCTGAATCTTGCAAATATATAAATAGCAGTGAATATTTCCTGCCTGTTTCATTGCATTTCTGCTTTTTTTAAAGTGCTAATGGGTAATAATAGTTTTCAAGATGACCCAGATTAGAGACCCTGATTGTGGAATGTGTATGTATATATGCTTCTATTGGAAATCTAGAGATTGTTTTAGAATTCTTAGTTCTGCCACCATTAAAGCACAGTGATGCATCATCACTGATGTGAGAGTAACTTTTATTCACCTGTCATTGTTAATGGATATGAGAAATTGCACCAAGCTAGAAAAATAGCAGGATGAATGCATAAAGGCAAAGACAGTACATTTCACAAGAGGAGAGACATTTGGACTAAAAGTACTGAAATTATTTATAAATTATATTTAACTTTCCCAAAGACATGTTCTTAAGCAGTTATATCTCCTTTTCATATTTAACGATACCTATAGAAAATGACACAAGTATTTCTTTCCCTGTATACATTATGCAGCTTTTGCCTATAGTTTTATATAATTTGGAGAAAGTTGTTTGTAATGTACTTTATTCTCATGGATGATGTTATTCTTTTACTTTAGGATATTGAAAAAGCCTATGAAATTATCTGTCAAGAAGGATCTAACTTAAACCCAGATCTTGGAGAGCTGATAGTTGTTCCTTTGTATCCAAAAGAGAAATGTGCGTTGTTCAAGCCAAATGATGAAACAGAAAAGAGATGCCAAGTTTATCAGAGACGAGTGGTGTTAACGGCTAGCTCTGGAGAATCTTTGATCTGTAGCAACACAGTCAAATTTGTTATTGATGTCGGGGTGGAGAGAAGAAAGGTAATTATTGTTGAGGAGGTTAAATAGACTGCTGCTAATTGTCTTGGGCTCCTACCGTTTTACTGACCAGAAAATGAGGATGAACTATATGATCTGGGGATTTCTCTCTATTTGGCCATGTGTGCAAAGAACTATTGCATCCAGTAACAAAACTCTTGAGCACATGTAACTGCCTGTCATTAGCAGGTTGGTAGTCTGGAAACAAATTAAATTGGTTGAGGGGCCAGAGGAAAAAGTTTTAAGGAAAGACAACTACTAAAGCAAATTACTTGACTCCTAAACTGATCTTTTCTTCTATACATCCCTTGGGTATTTTTGGTAGCCCCTTTATCGAAGTAATTAGCATCTCCCCCCAGGTAATTTACTAGAAATTAGTTTCAAGTACCCTGAGTTTAATTTTCGCAAATTTTGGCTTTATAGTTGACATGATAAAATTCCATCCTAAATTTTTAAAAAATATCTGTATATTTTTAATCACTATCCTTAAATTAAAAATTAGGAAAAATGGAAATAGGATATCTCAAACTCTCAAAGACAGTGGGACTTCAGAAATCATAGCCTTTAAACTGAGAAGAATCTACCCAAGTATTGATCCATTTACCATTATTAGATGTTATGTAGCTTTTACCCCTCCAGGAAACTATGGGTCTCTTAAATATCCTTGTTTACTGTGACAGAGCAATTCCAGCCATTAGGAAGGTTCCCTTGGAACCAGTTTGGATTGATCTTATTGAATTAGTCCACCATTCAGAGAACCCAGGGTTATTACTTACCTTTAAACTACGCCTAAGAAAAATCACTGTTAGTGCCACCTGCAGTTTTTGTGTTAGCTGATAGGACTGGAAAAACCCAGCATATGTAATAAAGATGAGACCCCTGGGATCACAGCCAATTTGAATAGAACCTTGAGGAAATGCAGCACTGTCAGATGATCATCCTTTTCTCCACGTGGCACACGAGTGAATATCTGTCATCATTCAGCAGTATAGCGCTTTGAGAAGTGGCATTTGTATTTCAGCAGATGATACAGAGCTCCCATATTTATTGAAACTACAATGAAAGCAGACAACCCTTAAATCCATTTATCAAAGCTCTTGCAGTTCCCATCTCAAGGCAAGTGAAACAATAATAAATATTGTACAAAAGAAATGAGTCAGTAGCAGAGCATTTCGTGAAGTAAAGTGTGCAAACAGCAGTCACTTCAGGGCCAGCGAGCCTGCTAAATCTTGAGTGAGGTGATGCTTAAGATGCTGTCTTTCGTTTAAAGGTGTACAACCCTAGAATAAGAGCAAACTCACTCGTCATGCAGCCCATCAGCCAGAGCCAAGCAGAGATACGCAAGCAGATTCTCGGTTCATCTTCTTCAGGTAGCACTGCAGACCCCAAAACCAACTCACGTAAGTTCCTGTCCGGAGGCAACACAGAAGCATTAAAACCGTTTTCCTTGGTTTCTTCTAGGAAAACTTTTCTGTCTGTACTCTGAAGAATTTGCCTCCGAAGACATGCGGCCACTTAAGCCGGCGGAAATGCAGGAAGCCAACCTAACCAGCATGGTGCTTTTTATGAAGAGAATCGACATCGCGGGCTTAGGCCACTGTGACTTCGTGAACAGACCAGGTAGCCGTGTGCCCGCGGGTCAGCAGGCGCCTGGCTGGGCCTTACCCTCGTACCTCTTGCCCGTCCCCAGTCCTAAGAGCAGTGGCCCTTGGTGGTGCAAGCAAGCCCGGGGCTTTGGTTTGTCCTGAAGCATTTTCCCCACTAGAGGTAAACATTCTCTAAAGTAATTTTTAAAATTTAAAAAAAAAAGCTACCCTCTAGGAAATATCTATTCTGACATTGGAAAAGTGTCTGCCCTTGGCCACTGGAACATAGGGAGATGGGGCCAGGCCAGTAGAAACCCGGGGGGGTGGGGGATAGTGGACTAAGGGGGTGAAAGGCCGAACTGAACAGAGGAGGATTCTTGGCAGCGTTAGTGGTTCTTGGTGGGAAAACTTGTAGGCAAATGCCCTTCCTCGTGAATCGTACCGTCACCTGGGGAAAACCCACTCGAAGTTCACGCCTTTGTAATTAAGGGTAAATGGAGATACAGAGGGGGTACGGTTGTTAAGCATAAGACTGAGGCCTTAGAATTACAGTCTGAGCGTCCGTCTCCTGGGGAGCTCCCCCCTGCCGTCCAGTTCACTGAGGAGGGCCCTCTACCATGGGAGGGGTGCTGGCGTCCTCCCCGCTAGTGTCAGACCCGGCTGGGACCTGGGCTGCTCCCGCGGGAACCACCAGGGATCCTGGACAGAAGGCTGAGGAAGCTTCAGGGCAGGCGCTCCTCCCTCCTCCCGTGTGGCGAGGCTGCCAGCGCGGCAGCTGAGCTTCCCTGCAACCGAGTGGGTGCTCGAGTCCCTGTACAAAGGTTTCTGGTTTAAGTACTGATGGCCCTTCAGTTGATGTTTAGCTTTCACTCGTGCATTAATAAAAGAAAACATCCTTAATTCTTTCCACACGTTAGGCCCATGGTTAAAATTTTCACTGTGTTTTCTCAAAGGGGGTGATTGGCAGCGTATTAATCTTAGCGTTAGGATATTCATGGCATTTATCAAATTTGCACGAGAGAGCAGCCAGCCAAAAGACCTTGTAAGCAGAGTGGACTCAAAATGGAAGCTGAGGAATTTCTACTGTTTTGCCGTACTTTGTCTCAGCTCCTATATTTTTCAGTCATTTTGTCCAGTGGTGCCATTAGGATTACAAGCACTTGAGAAATATAGGTTATATTAGAGTTACTCTTTCTCAAGTATTTCTTAAAATAGCGCATAGAATTTGGAGTAGGTTAAGTAAGAGGAGGGCCCCCTAAGAAAGCTAACCTTTGACGTGAAAAGGTAGGAGAGAAAATAGAGTGTGGAGGAGACAGTTTCTCATTACAAGAAGAGCAGCCAAGGGGATGGTCCAAGACTCCAACCCTGGATGGTCCTGAGGGGCAGTGTCAGGGCCTCACCTAGAGGTCGCGATGCGAGTCCTCCCCTAGAACCGCAGGGAGTTTTATATTGAAACTCTCCCAGCAAACACTTTGGAAAATCAGTTACTTTGGGAAACTCTTTGGAATCTAACGTTCTGGACAGACTCTTCCCTAAAGGAGCAGTGGAATCTCTAGGAGGAAAGGGTCCAGGTGAGCTCCTATCTCGTCTAAGATTGATCTCCTTCCTCTGGAGCCCTCTCCTCCCTTGGCGCTGTCTGTTCTTGCAGGAAAAGGCTTGCTGTTCTCCAGCGGAAGCTCAGAGGCATGCGGGAAAGAGAGGTCTAAATCGAATGCATGTCAAGAAGGCCTTGGCATTTAGGTTCCTGGGGAGATTAGCACATCGCCTGGAGAACCGCCAAGTAGTCCCAGCCGGACGCCCGCCTCTGAGGATGCTAGCCAGCTTGGCTTCAGTAGAGCGTCCCCACCCGAGAGAAGGTCCCAGAAAAGGCCCGGCCCCTTCCTAACTAGCTGCAAGGATGAATATGCTAGTGATAAATATACCTGGAGGGAGTAGCTTGGAGGAAAGAAACAGTCATAGGATGTGATGTAAGGTGGTAAAGTATCTGTAGCAAACTCAGGCTGAGTGCATTTTTCTTTGATAGCAATGGCCAGAGTGACAGGACTGTGGCAAGTTAGAAAGGGTGTAGGCAGGGGCCTGGGGGGGAGCGGAGGGGGCGGGGAGGGCTGGGGCCCCGGGATGGGGGGCCGGGGGCGGAGTGATGCGGCCCAGAAAGGCTGGGAAACACCGGCTGCAGGATTCCTTTAGCTGTGATCCCTTAACTCTCAAGTAGTGAAGCCACTCTGCTCCTGGCTTTCACTCTGGTCCCGGCTTTCACTCTGGTCCCTGAGAAAAAATGAGTCTAGAAGGTGAGGGTGTGTCACTTGCATCCATTTCTCCCGACTTTCACCGCTGACCCCAGGGCTTCTGTCGTTGGCCGGCCAGTCACCACTCCAGAGACCACCCCCTGAAGAAACAGGTTTCATTTTTGAAAACTGCTCGCCTCTTAAGCCCAAGAACCACCACGTGTTGATTGCCTGGACATCTTCTTGTCGTGATAGTCACTGTTTGGTGGGCTCTAGCATGAAGAGAGAAGAAGAGCAGGCCTCGTAACAGCGAAGATTTTCAAAAGCAAACGGCAAACCACAGCCGTGCAGAGGAATTCCCATGTCTCTCAGTGGTCACCTCTGCTGCTCACTCCACGGGGCTTAGAGCTGATAACGGGGGACAGAAGGGTGAGGGTGACAATTTATTTTTGTCCCCTGACAGTACACACATAACTGTTTTCTGCTGTGCTTGGGGAAACGTAACTGTGGATTAACTCTGACTTATCATTTTGAAAGAGAAAAAAAAAGATGATGCTTGCAGCTGCCGCACGTAGCTCCTCTTGTGAATGAAATACGCAGATGCAGCGGACCTGCCGCCCTTGTCGGGACTCGCGTAACATGAGGATAGAGGGTCTGCCCTCTTGTATCGTGGGGGTTATTGAGAGGTTCAAATGAGATTATTTATGCAGAAGTGCTCTGTGTACCGTGTAGGGTAGGAGGTGGGCACGTGCCAGCTTTTGTGAGCATGTCCTTGTGAAATTAAGCGAAAGAGAGGCCTTTCCTTTCTCTCCCCTTCAGAGCCAAACTCTTAACCCTATTCCCTAAAAGTCCCGAGACTACTGAGAATCTACACCGTCCAACCAGCACCGTCTCGATTCTTCCGTTTCTCCCCTGTGTGGGCTCTTTACTTCCGTGCACACAGTGCCCAAGCTCCAGTCCTAAAACCCACCGGGCCAGAAACCTCATCTTCTGCCTCCGCCCTGTCCAGCTGTCACTCTCTTTCTCCATGTCCATCTGCACATGTGTACGTGTGTGTAATTCACATGTGTACGAGGCACACGGCAAGCCTTGTGTGAGCCCAGCTATCCTTCCCCGGGCCAGCTTCGTCCCTGCCTTTTCTAAGTCCCAGTGGCACTTTGATACACTCTTCCTTTGTGACAGAATTTCTGACGTATAGAGTTCTTCTGGGTGCCAGTGCCAGTAACGCCACTCAGACTGGCATAAGCCAAAGTGCGTTGTGATAAGGAACTTGGGGTGTCTTATGAAATCCAAGACGAGAATGTGGCAGTGCCTCAGGGACACCTAAGGACAGAGGCTTGAACAGCACTGGTACTCAGCTTCTCGTCTCTGTCTCTTGGTTCTTCTCTCTCCTGCTGAGTGCCTGAGTAAATGTCCCCGTGACGGGGAGGGGAACAGCCTGTGATTCCTGCTATGTGACATCTAAAATGTTGGCAGACTTTTCAAGGCCATAGGAAAGATGCCGTGTGAGGCCGTTGGTTCTGGAAATGACACAGCAGAGCCTTGCACTCCTCATCTGACCTGCACTCTTGCTTAGAATCAGCACTGGGTCAGTCCCTCCCTCAGGCTGGTGGACTTAACCCTTGTTCCAGATTAATGGCCTCTTTGTTTGTGAGCAGCCTTTCTGCAGATACCGTGGCAGGAAAACGCAGATTCAGTATTGGAGCCTGGCATTTGGGGTTCCATGGAAAAAGGGCACCGTAACGAAATAGTGTGATAATAGCCCTTCAAGTTACTTTGAGTGATGGCAGTGGGGGAGGTGTGTGACCTTGTAGTGAGCTATCCTACAGGGAATACGGCTGCCATTGGCAATAGAACTTAATAAAAATGATGATTTGTCCATATTGAAATTGCCTTTGGAATAAAGCAGTGTGATTTTGCACTGCTGTAAAGAAGAGGCCTCGCACTGAAACATTTATATTCCATTTGTTAGCATTATTTACCATGGATTACACTTAAATAGCACTGCCATAAAGAACCCTCATCTAAACCCTTCTGCTTTTATCTAAGACAATTTTATGGGCCATACTGGGGAGATGTCTTAAAATGTAGAATGTAATATTAGCAAATCCTATTCGGTTATTTATTATTATTCCTTCACCTGTATAATCTGCATTCATTAACTTGTTCTTTCTAATATAATGAAACCCCAAGAACTTCCTCTCTTTTTCTGGTGTTCGGACCGAGAGCCGAATCATGAAGTTATGTCCGTTAGTAACTCTGTGTGCAGCCAACTCAACTCCAGGACATAAAAATGAGAAGTAGGTGCCCTTTGGGGACAGAGGCTGGCTGTTAAGCCAGATGCGATTACAGGGACAGTTGCCAGAGATCCTGTAACTTACAATGCAGCAGCTTTGCTGATTTATGGAAATCGGTTTCTACACAACTTTCAGTAATTAACTTTGTGCTCCCAGTGCCCTCCTACTCTGTTTAATCTGAGATGCTTATTTCTGCTGCTGCTTCTTGCACCTTCTCTGGCATGTCAGCTGTTACTTTTTTTTTTTTCCCCCAATCTTATGCTCAGTTAAGGTTTTCTATTGTGCTGTTTGTTGAACAGAAATCCTTAATTTTTTTTTTAATTTTTGAATTTTATTTTATTTTTTTTGTATACTGCACGTTCTTATTAGTCATCAATTTTATACACATCAGTGTATACATGTCAATCCCAATCGCCCAATTCAGCACACCACCACCCCACCCCACCGCGGCTTTCCCCCCTTAGTGTCCATACGTTTGTTCTCTACATCTGTGTCTCAACCTCTGCCCTGCAAACTGGCTCATCTGTACCATTTTTCTAGGTTCCACATACATGCGTTAATATACGATATTTGTTTTTCTCTTTCTGACTTACTTCACTCTGTATGACAGTCTCTAGATCCATCCACGTCTCAACAAACGACCCAATTTCCTTCCTTTTTATGGCTGAGTAATATTCCATTGTATATATGTACCACATCTTCTTTATCCATTCGTCTGTTGATGGGCATTTAGGTTGCTTCCATGACCTGGCTATGGTAAATAGTGCTGCAATGAACATTGGGGTGCATGTGTCTTTTTGAATTATGGTTTTCTCTGGGTATATGCCCAGTAGTAGGATGGCTGTGTCATATGGTAATTCTATTTTTAACTTTTTAAGGAACCTCCATACTGTTCTTCATAGTGGCTGTATCAATTTACATTCCCACCAACAGTGCAAGAGGGTTCCCTTTTCTCCATACCTTCTCCAGCATTTGTTGTTTGTAGATTTTCTGATGATGCCTGTTCTAAATGGTGTGAGGTGATACCTCACTGTAGTTTTGATTTGCATTTCTCTACTAAGTAGTGATGTTGAGCAGCTTTTCATGTGCTTCTTGGCCATCTCTATGTCTTCTTTGGAGAAATGTCTATTTAGGTCTTCTGCCCATTTTTGGATTGGGTTGTTTGTTTCTTTAATATTGAGCTGCATGTGCTGTTTATATATCTTGGAGATTAATCCTTTGTCCATTGATTTGTTTGCAAATATTTTCTCCCATTCTGAGGGTTGTCTTTTCATCTTGTTTATGGTTTTCTTTGCTGTGCAAAAGCTTTGAAGTTTCATTAGGTCCCATTTGTTTATTTTTGTTTTTATTTCCATTACTCTAGGAGGTGGATCAAAAAAGATCTTGCTGTGATTTATGTCAAAGAGTGTTCTTCCTATGTTTTCCTCTAAGAGTTTTATAGTGTCCAGTCTTATATTTAGGTCTCTAATCCATTTTGAGTTTATTTTTGTGTATGGTGTTAGGGAGTGTTCTAATTTCATTCTTTTACATGTAGCAGTCCAGTTTTCCCAGCACCACTTATTGAAGAGACTGTCTTTTCTCCATTATGTATCCTTGCCTCCTTTGTCATAGATTAGTTGACCATAGGTGCGTGGGTTTATCTCTGGGCTTTCTATCTTGTTCCATTGATCTATGTTTCTGTTTTTGTGCCAGTACCATATTGTCTTGATTACTGTAGCTTTGTAGTATAGCCTGAAGTCAGGGAGTCTGATTCCTCCAGCTCCGTTTTTTTTCCCTCAAGACTGCTTTGGCTATTCGGGGTCTTTTGTGTCTCCATACAAATTTTAAGATGATTTGTTCTAGTTCCGTAAAAAATGCCATTGGTAATTTGATAGGGATTGCATTGAATCTGTAGATTGCTTTGGGTAGTATAGTCATTTTCACAATATTGATTCTTCCAATCCAAGAACATGGTATATCTTTCCATCTGTTGGTATCATCTTTAATTTGTTTCATCAGTGTCTTATAGTTTTCTGCATACAGGTCTATTGTCTCCCTAGGTAGATTTATTCCTAGGTATTTTATTCTTTTTGTTGCAGTGGTAAATGGGAGTGTTTCCTTAATTTCTCTTTCAGATTTTTCATCATTAGTGTATAGGAATGCAAGAGATTTCTGTGCATTAATTTTGTATCCTGCAACTTTACCAAATTCATTGATTAGCTCTAGTAGTTTTCTGGTGGCATTTTTAGGATTCTCTATGTATAGTGTCATGTCATCTGCAAACAGGGACAGTTTTACTTCTTCTTTTCCAATTTGTATTCCTTTTATTTTTCTTCTCTGATTGCCATGGCTAGGACTTCCAAAACTATGTTGAATAATAGTGGTGAGAGTGGACATCCTTGTCTCGTTCCTGATCTTAGAGGAAATGCTTTCAGTTTTTCACCATTGAGAATGATGTTTGCTGTGGGTTTGTCATATATGGCCTTTATTATGTTGAGGTAGGTTCCCTCTATGCCCACTTTCTAGAGAGTTTTTATCATAAATAGGTGTTGAATTTTGTCAAAAGCTTTTTCTGCATCTATTGAGATGATCATATAGTTTTTATTCTTCAATTTGTTATTATGGTGTATCACATTGATTGATTTGCGTATATTGAAGAATCCTTGCATCCCTGGGATAAATCCCACTTGATCATGGTGTATGATCCTTTTAATGTGTTGTTGGATTCTGCTTGCTAGTATTTTGTTGAGGATTTTTGCATCTATATTCATCAGTGATATTGGTTTGTAATTTTCTTTTTATGTAGTCTCTTTGTCTGGTTTTGGTATCAGGGTGCTGGTGGCCTCATAGAATGAGTTTGGGAGTGTTCCTTCCTCTGCAATATTTTGGAAGAGTTTGAGAAGGATGGGTGTTAGCTCTTCTCTAAATGTTTGATAGAATTCGCCTGTGAAGCCATCTGGTCCTGGACTTCTGTTTGCTGGAAGATTTTTAATCACAGTTTCAATTTCATTACTTGTGATTGGTCTGTTCATATATTCTATTTCTTCCTGGTTCAGTCTTGGAAGGTTATACCTTTCTAAGAATTTGTCCATTTCTTCCAGGTTGTCCATTTTATTGGCATAGAGTTGCTTGTAGTAGTCTCTTAGGATGCTTTGTATTTCTGCGGTGTCTGTTGTAACTTCTCCTTTTTCATTTCTAATTTTATTGATTTGAGTCCTCTCCCTCTTTTTCTTGATGAGTCTGGCTAATGGTTTATCAATTTTGTTTACCTTCTCAAAGAACCAGCTTTTAGTTTTATTGATCTTTGCTATTGTTTTCTTTGTTTCTATTTCATTTATTTCTGCTGTGATCTTTTTTATTATTTTCCTTCTGCTAACTTTGGGTTTTGTTTGTTCTTCTTTCTCTAGTCCCTTTAGGTGTAAGGTTAGATTGTTTATTTGAGATTTTTCTTGTTTCTTGAGGTAGGCTGGTATAGCTATAAACTTCCCTCTTAGAACTGCTTTTGCTGCATCCCATAGGTTTTGGATCATCGTGTTTTCATTGTCATTTTTCTCTAGGTATTTTTTGATTTCCTCTTTGATTTCTTCAGTGATCTCTTGGTTATTTAGTAACGTATTGTTTAGCCTCCATGTGTTTGTGTTTTTTACGGGGTTTTTTCCATGTAATTGATTTCTTATCTCATAGCATTGTGGTCGGAAGAGATGCTTGATATGATTTCAATTTTCTTAAATTTACTGAGGCTTGATTTCTGACCCAAGATGTGATCTATCCTGGAGAATGTTCCGTGCGCACTTGAGAAGAACGTGTAATCTGCTGTTTTTGGATGGAATGTCCTATAAATATCAATTAAATCTATCTGGTCTATTGTGTCATTTAAAGCTTCTGTTTCCTTATTAATTTTCTGTCTGGATGATCTGCCCATTGGTGTAAGTGAGGTGTTAAAGCCCCCCACTATTACTGTGTTACTGTCAATTTCCTCTTTTATAGCTGTTAGCATTCGCCTTATGTATGGAGGTGCTCCTATGTTGGGTGCATATATATTTATAATTGTTATATCTTCTTCATGGATTGATCCCTTGATCATTATGTAGTGTCCCTCCTTGTCTCTTGTAACATTCTTTATTTTAAAGTCTATTTTATCTGATATGAGTATTGCTACTCCAGCTTTCTTTTGATTTCCATTTGCATGGAATATCTTTTACCATCCCCTCACTTTCAGTCTGTATCTGTCCCTAGGTCTGAAGTGGGTCTCTTGTAGACAGCATATAGATGGGTCTTGTTTTTGTATCCATTCAGCGAGACTGTGTGTTTTGGTTGGAGCATTTAATCCATTCACATTTAAGGTAATTATCAATATGTATGTTCCTATTACCATTTTCTTAATTGTTTCGGGTTTGTTTTTGTAGTTCCTTTTCTCCTCTTGTGTTTCCCACTCAAACAAGTTCCTTTAGCATTTGTTGTAGAGCTGGTTTGGTGGAGCTGAATTCTCTTAGCTTTTGTGTGTCTGTAAAGCTTTCGATTTCTCTGTCGAATCTGAATGAGATCCTTACCGGGTAGAGTAATCTTGGTTGTAAGTTCTTCCCTTTCATCACTTTAAGTATATCATGCCACTCCTTTCTGGCTTGTAGAGTTTCTGCTGAGAAATCAGCTGTTAACCTTATGGGAGTTCCCTTGTATGTTATTTGTCGTTTTTCCCTTGCTGCTTTCAATAATTTTTCTTTGTCTTTAATTTTTGCCAATTTGATTACTATGTGTCTCAGCGTGTTTCTCCTTGGGTTTATCCTATATGGGACTCGCTGCGCTTCCTGGACTTGGGTCGCTATTTCCTTTCCCATGTTAGGGAAGTTTTTGACTATAATCTCTTCAAATATTTTCTCTGGTCCTTTCTCTCTCTCTTCTCCTTCTGGGACCCCTATAATGCGAATGTTGTTGTGTTTAATGTTGTTGCAGAGGTCTCTTAGGCTATCTTCATTTCTTTTCATTCTTTTTTCTTTGTTCTGCGGCAGTGAACTACACCATTCTGTCTTCCAGGTCACTTATCTGTTCTTCTGCCTCAGTTATTCTGCTATTGATTCCCTCTAATGTAGTTTTCATTTCAGTTATTGCATCGTTCATCTCTGTTTGTTTGTTCTTTAATTCTTCTAGGTCTTTGTTAAACATTTCTTGCATCTTCTCAATCTTTGCCTCCATTCTTTTTCCGAGGTCCTAGATCATCTTCACTATCATTATTCTGAATTCTTTTTCTGGAAGGTTGCCTGTCTCCACTTCATTTAGTTGTTTTTCTGGGGTTTTATCTTGTTCCTTCCTCTGGTACATAGCCCTCTGCCTTTTCATCTTGTCTGTCTTTCTGTGAATGTGGTTTTTGTTCCACAGGCTGCAGGATTGTAGTTCTTGCTTCTGCTGTCTGCCCTCTGGTGGATGAGGCCATCTCTGTTACGTTTGATTTCATGGCTCACTGATGGCTCGGACTTTTTTTCTAAATAGCCCGTCTGTTTACTTCCTGGGACTGTGATTTCTCAAGGTCTCATCCTTGCCCCAGGGTCTCCAAATGAACAAGGAGTCCACCAGTGCTCCTGGCTAGTGCCCTGGAGAGGCCAAGGGGTCAGAATCCAAGAACAGAATCCCCTGAGGCCGTGCTCTTCTCAGTTTTAAATCTTGATGAAAGAAACCAAAAACAGGGACGTTCAGCTTCTTTTCTCCCAGGTGGGGTGAAAGCCACGCCCGAGTCCTCTAGCAGATGCCTGGGTTCTCTGCAGGCTTGCTCATAGCCCCCCTCAGCCCAACACTTACTTGCTTTCCCAGTAACTGATCTTTCACTGGCAAATCACGTGGCAGAGGTGGAGGCCAGGCCCATTCCACGCTCTCTCCTCCGGCAGGAGGCCTGGGGATGCAAGGAGCTGCGTGCAGCACCGGGGGTCCTTACCCAGCCCGCAGCGGGGGTCTCTCCCAGTGTTCCCAGGTCTCTTGATAGGAATGGGGGGACTTTATCAAATCTGAATTTGGGACTGGCTTTTGAGTTACACAGTTTGCTTGAAATTTTGACAAATAGCTTAGTGGTCAAAGTTTGGGCAGCAAATAAGTAAATTTGTACTGTTCATTACCTTGAACTCCCAGCTACAAGGAGGTTAAACTGCTTCTCAGGTCCCCACAGGCTCTGTCTCCCGCCTGCCAGGAACATGTTGGAAGTGAGACAAGTGAAAGCCGTTGAGTAGCTCATAAATCCTTCCGTTTCTTGGGTAGAACAATCCAGCAGCTTCATGCTGTGTGATTTGCTTCTTTGTGAGGCCTGGTGAAAAACACATGTATTCATTTTAATGTGACTTTATTTTGCAAGGACAAGGAGAATACCTCACTTTGAATAAATGGATTTATCTTGGTAGGTGGATATTAAGCATATATAATAAAACTACACCATTATTGATGTCATATAAACTTATAAGGGAAATAAAGGGATGGGGAAAATTAGCCTTTGGTCCTTACTTGTACTGGCAAATAGCTCTTTCAACATCCTTGTCTACCATTTCTGTCATCTGGGTCAGTTTCAATTGATTCGTTTTTCTCTTTATTATGGGATTATATTTTCCTGCTTTTCATGCCTCATAATATTTGTTGGATGCTAGACATTGTACATTTTACTGGGTTGGATACTGGATATTTTGTATTCCTGTAAATATTCTTGAGCTTTGTCTTGGGATGCAGAGTGATCCTTTCAGGTCTTGACTTTAGGATTAGTTAGGTGGCACTGGAACAGTGTACATGTGGGGTGTAGTTATTCTGTGTTTCCCCCCCAGAGTCCCATGAATCATGAGGCTTTCCAGCCTGGCTGGTGGGAACGGGCATATATCTAGATCCCATGTGAGCACCAGGCACTGACCCTCTGCTGCTCTGGATGGTTCCTTCTCTGGCCTGGAGTGGAGTGAATGGGCCCTGCTGACTGACTGAGGGGCTCTCGTACATCCTCTGAGTCCTCGCTCTAGAGCTCTCTCCTCTCAGGAGGTCCGACCTGCAGGCTCTGGCCACCTTAGTCTCCCTGGACCCTCAGCACCCTCTCCATAACTCGGGGAGTCTGGCAGCTCCCCTTGGGTCCCCTCCCAGCACCACAGCCTGGAAACTCTCTCAAGGCAGTAAGCTGGGCAGTGCTCAGGCTTACCTCTTGAGGTGTCCCCCTCCCAGGAATCACTGTCCTTCGTTGCCTGATGTTCTTTGTCTTGTGAACTCTTGTTTCGTATATTTTGTTCATTGTTTGGTTGTTTTGTGTGGGAGGGAAAATCCAGTACCTGTTACTCCATCTTGGTTGTATGAGACTTTCTAATTATTAATTTTGTCTTCCCTAGCACCGGAAAGTTTGATGCAGGCTTTGGAAGACTTAGATTATCTGGCAGCGCTGGACAATGATGGAAATCTTTCCGAATTTGGAATCATCATGTCAGAGTTTCCTCTTGATCCACAACTCTCCAAGTCTATCTTAGCATCCTGTGAATTTGACTGTGTAGATGAAATGCTAACAATCGCTGCCATGGTAACAGGTATTCCTTCGACGGCTCTTTTGTACTGTGTATCTGCAGCAGGTATAGATTTAAATGAGATCCATTTGAAATGATAATGAAATATTTTAGTAGTTTAAAAATGTAGAAAATTATAAGAATTGCCTTAATATGAAAAAATCTAAATAAAAACCCAGTGAATTTCTTAAATCAGACAGGTGAAAGCATACCAAGTTCGCTTTTGCTGAAGTAATCGGTACAGATCAAGAAAAATGTGTCACATGTGCGTGTTTTTTATTTCCTACAACCTCATTCATCTTGGTTTATAGGTTTTAATTGATTCTTTTACTGGCAGGACAAACCAAAGGCTATGCTGCATTAGGACCTGAGTTCTAATCCTGTCCCTGGACCGGGGGCTGTAATATTTACAAGCAGCGTGTCCGCTGTGCTGAGCAGACCTGAGAAAAGCTAACACACAAGAGCAAGGAGAAGCACAAGATGACAGCCCACCCTACAGTTCTCTGATTTCTAAGTAAACAGGATAGCATGTTATTCACAGAGTAAGACAGGAGCAGGGCCACAAACAGCAGTGAGCCCCCATCCGTTCCCCCCGCAGCCTGTCGTGCTAAAGGGCTAAAGGGCACATCTCATTATTGCTGACCTTCTTACCTTTTGCATCTTAAAGCTCCTAATTGCTTTTCGCATCTGCCCCGGGGAGCAGAGGAGGCCGCCTTGTCTTGTTGGAAGAAGTTCTTACATCCTGAAGGAGATCACTTCACCCTCATCAACATTTACAAGGCCTACCAGGACATGGCTCTGAATTCCACCAGCGAACGTAAGTGAATGCTTGGCCTTCTCAGAAATTACCTCCGAATTCCACCTTTCCTTCCCCAGACAAAGCTGGGTTGTTATTCGTCCAACACCCTTTCTTTCCAGCCCCCTTGGTCATTTGAGTGGGATGGCGCTTGAGGCCCTCAGGCACCCACAGGTGAGCAGTAGAGACACGCCTCCTGCTTCCACAGAGGGAGGGCGGCCCTGTATCCACGGACCCGGCACCCAGCCCGGCAGCCTTCAGAGCGAGCTCGCTGGGGACACAGGGACGGGGGACACAGACTTGCACAGCGCAGCTCCTGTCCTCTCGGGTCCAGGGAGGAAGGAAAGGAACTGCCATCCCTAGGTGCCCACCGGCCAGAGCTGTGCTTTGTGCCTTTCATAACGTGGCACGCTCACTACTGGATGGAGAGAGAATATGGAGCATTCAAAACGAAACAAACAAAACCCCCAGCTCCGGGTAATAGTAACGAATAGGCTGATGAGCTGAGGGAGGCTGGAGCCTGGCCGAGGAGCGGGGCGGGGAGGGCGTGCAGGGGAGTAGAGTGGCCGGGCGCAGAGCTGCGGCAGAAGTCCTGGGTGCGTCTCAACCGCGGTGGGTATGTTCCCGTTCCCAGTGGTGAGGGGACGGAAAACGCCTGCACGTGAAACTCCTGTGCTGGGCCTTAAAGACAGGAAGGGGGTCTCCAGGGGCAGATGGGGCAAAGCAGTGAGGCGGACACAGCCGGAGGGGAGCTCCCTTCCTACCAGGAGGATTGTTCTCACCTTTGTTCTCCACGATGCTGCTTTTACCTCCTTTGCTCCAGCAGATGGTGTGAAAAATGTTTAAAGTGACGTGAAAAGTATGACAGCAGTCAGAGTGGCAGAGCAGGGAGTTAGTTTTTCAAAGCCGAGCAGAAAAAGTTGTCAGTGGAGCCAGAAAGTACATGAGAGCCTTGGCATCTTTGGAGGGCAAGCCGGTGGCGGTCGTCGTTGGAGCAAGTGCACGCACTCCTGTGGCTCCAGACGGGCCTGAGTGAGTGGACGGGAAGGACCGACGGAGGCCTGCGGCCCGCTGCGCCGAGGCCACGTGTGCTCCCAGGCCACGGCAAAACTCTGGGTCCAGCTAATCACAGACGGCAAGGAGGAATAGCTTCACACTGATCCAGGGGACTGAATTTCGATACAGAATTTGCAGCTAGGGTAGGCGAGCTTAACTGTGACACCATTAATTCCCACATCAGCCTAGTAGTAATCCTTTTCCTATAATTAAGTAAAGTACGTGAGATATTTTCATGGATCAGAGCTATCTGTACTGTAAGCTTTTCCCTCCTTCTTTGATTGAATGTCGTGGGCACGTACATCCTCGCCGTACGCACACTGGACGAAATGTTGATCTTGAGACAGTCTCCTCTGCCCCTTATGAGCCAGATGAGGGTGCTATAGTATTGGTCAGCACTAGGGACCTGCACTTTACAGTTGGTGGGCTCGTGGAGTCCCCCGCAGCCACTGCAGGTCCTGCCAGCCGGCACCCTCTCCCTTCCCAGCAGTGCCAGGGACAGCCACCCCCGCGGCCACCGGAGGTCCCCGTCCTTGCTGCCTCCCTCCCACTCACTCACGTGACAACCTTGTTAGGAGAGGACACAGAGAGACGCAGAGGCCGAGCGCCTTCCCGCCTGGGCTCTCTCAGTTATGACAAGTCATTTCTAAATAGTTTTGTTCGTTCCTTCCTAGACTGTGTTGAAAAGTGGTGTCACGATTACTTCCTCAACTGCTCTGCACTCAGGATGGCAGATGTTATCCGAGCCGAACTCTTAGAAATCATCAAGCGAATCGAGCTTCCTTACACAGAACCTGCTTTTGGCTCAAAGGAAAACACTCTGAACATAAGGAAAGCTCTTCTCTCTGGTTATTTCATGCAGGTAAGAATGGATAAGGCCACACCTGTAGTGTGCGCTTTACAAAATTTCACATATTCAGGACATCCTGTCAGAAACCTCCCACTTAGGATGATTATTGTATTGATGTTAACTTTAAAATAAAACTAAAAACCCTTCTATGTTATTAAAGATTTGGTATTTAAATACACTTCCCCTCAGGGGAATGGAGGACTAAGCTAGAACATTCTCTCTGTCCAGAAGACCTTTTCCATCACAGAGGAGTTGTTACAACACTCCGGCTGAACAGTTACAGCCCCGCATCTCACCTGTTTGCTCCCAGGTACCTGGTGATGTAATTAATGCCCACCAAGAAGTAAAGGCAACAGCCCATTTGTTTCTTTCCCAGCGTGGAGGTTGACTAACGTAGCGCCTCTAAACTAAAGCACATTACAGAATAAGTATGCACCACCTAAACTCTAAAGCACTCTTAATGGAGAAAAAGGACATTTTAGCATGGATTTCCTCATCTGTATGGAAGAAGTAAGGTTACCTGCATCACAGGGTTATCATGAGGATTAAATGAGCTTAAACGTCAAGTGTAAAGCACTGGACGTTTGCAAGCGTGGTGCATAATGTGACAGGGAACGTGCTAGCTTTATTTCTTGACCAAAACATTCACCTCTGTAGCTGCACTATTTTGGCATGCTGCCCTGAAATTGATGAAATTAGTTAACATTATCATCATCACTGGCTCCAAGTTTTGAGCAAAACATGTTTATGTCTTATTTTCTATATCTGAAACTAGAAAACATGGGCAGCAAATTTGTAGTTTTAACTATTCTGTATGAAGTATTTTGGAATTTTTAAAACAAAATATTTTTGTGTATCGATCTCCGTATTAATACAAAATCCTTTTTTCTTTAAAACGCTGCCTTTTAGATTGCTCGGGATGTTGATGGGTCAGGCAATTACTTAATGCTGACGCACAAGCAAGTTGCACAGCTGCATCCCCTTTCTTGTTACTCTGTCACCAAGAAGATGCCAGAGTGGGTTCTCTTCCATAAATTCAGCATATCTGACAACAACTACATCAGGATCGCCTCAGAAATCTCTCCTGAGCTGTAAGTTTAACGGAGAAAAAGGGGGTTTCTTGGAATTCATACATGAAGAGCAAATGACAAATTTGGTTTTTCTTACATTTTCAATATAAGTTTATACTGCTACCAATCTAAATTATGTTGACAGTACCTACTAAAGGCAGGTCTCCATAGATGACTAAGGAATGTTCACGCCTCTGAGATTACAGCATAAAGAGAGAACACAGTATAGAAATGTACAGCAAAGCGCGATGCACCTTAAGAGGAACAGGGCTAGCAGGTGCAGACCTTGAGGAGCGTGGCAACCTCTCAGAACAGACAGGCCACTGAGACTGGAGCAAGTGGGGAAGAGAAGGGGTGGAGGCGAGGTTGAAGACAGGCAGGTAGCAGAGGTGTAGGGCTTACGGGCCACATAAAGAGTTTGGAGTTGATCCTAAGTGCAGTACAAAGCAATTGGAAAGTTCTAAGCAAGGGTAACCTCTTCTCCGTATATTTTAAAGATCCCTCTGGCTGCTAAGTGAATGGGCTATAGGGGCAGCAGTGAGAATGGAGACTAGCCTCAGAGGCTGCTGCAGATGCTAGACCCACTGTGAAGGTACCACTACCACTTGGGCAGTGTGATGTTCTAGGCAGGAACCAGGAGTAACTACAGGTGTGTCCAGCTTCAGCAAATGGATATGGTATGGTACTAGTAAGAGACACAAAGATACTCCCTCTTATGCACCCAGAGTTCTCCCAAGCATCTGATCTGATCTGTTGCAAAATTGTGATGGGCCTTGGGGGAAGTACCCGTTCCCCTCGGTGGTGGTGGGGGGGGTATCACTTCCGCTGTGTGGCATAACCCTATAGGACCCAACTTATCCTAGAAATGCAATTGGATTGTTTCCATGTAAACCACAGAAAGTATTCATTCTACAAAGGCAGACCAAGCCACTGAGAAGTTCAAACTAATCAAAATTCTACAAGCAGATTCTCCAGGCCTGGGAAGTGTCCAGTCATGTTTGGTACCTCTCACCAAAAATAATAATTTTTTGTTTTAAACAGATTTATGCAATTGGCACCACAATACTATTTCAGTAATCTGCCTCCTAGTGAAAGTAAGGATATTCTACAGCAAGTGATGGATCACCTATCACCCATTTCAGCAATGAAAAAGGAACAGAAAATGTGTGAGAACTGCCCTGAAACTACTGAACAAAGATGCACTATACAGTGACTCTCAAGAACCTTCTACACAAAACCTGAGGTGCAATAAATATCCCAAAGGCAGCCTAACAGCTGGTCCACTGGAGTGATATGCAGACGCGACGTGAAGATGGATGTCATACCCCACACAGGATAGTCTTGAAAAGAATAACACTTTTTGCATATTATTTAACAACTAAAAATAGAAGTTTTTATTGAGTTCTTTAAATTACTACTCCCTGTTTTTCTTCTTATTGGAAAAGTTTTTAATCAACCATTCTTAATTTGACCAAAATTTTAAAAAGCAAAGATATTTTGTAAATGTGTCACAGACACGGGTGACAGAACCCTACTTTTTGCAGAGGACCTTAATCTGAATAAAGTCATGAGTTTTTCAGTAAATCTCCACTGAGTCTTCTGGTAATTTTTACAAAAACAAGCCCAGCACTGTCCATGGGAAATGGGTTAGACAGATAGATGTTCTTTCAGTTTATCCATGATTTCATTCATTTTGTCGCTTGGAATTAACATCACAGTTCGCAGGGGCTTCATTGGCACATCATCAAAGGACCATCGGCCTCCCAGACACGTGTCGCTCTCCTCCTGCACTGAGTAGTTGAACTTCAGGATTGCCTTCTAAACCAAAGAACCATAAATTTAAAATTCAGACAAGCTAAAAGCAAAACTCACTTAATTGATAACAAAAAATACTATGTTTGGCATATGTAGTAAGACTGACAGCTGAAGGAAGCAAAACACAGAATCAAAGAAGCTCAAATGGGACAGTCAGGCAGACGTTATAAAACACTCACCAAATAGATTTCTAACTTACATGAGGAGTATGGATGGAAGTGTTCCATTTCTAAGAGGGGAACAAGCAGCTAAGTAATATTAACACTACTACCCACCTATATACTGTTTATAATTCTGAAGTCGCTCACATTCATAATCTCATTTGATTCTCAAAATAATCTCATGATACACAAGTGAAATTAAGACTCATAAAATCTGACAGTTAATGAGAAGAATCATCTTTAAATGCTGGTCTTACCTATTGTCCCAGCTGCTTCCTTAGCATAAAGCTGTTGTGTGAAGACAGGGAGGTCTGCGTAACCAGCCCATCTTAAAACACCCATTACATATGTCCCTGACATGGTCTGCCTGAAGTACTGAGGCACACATTTTTAAAAATTTAATTTTCACTTATTTACTTCCTGAAAAACAAGGGCAGAGCTGAATGTTTAGTGGTTTAGTCTTTAGTGGACGCCTTAAAATAAGTGATATCATCCAATCCAGGAAAATATGTCCTCCTCAGAGATGTATTTAACATTTTTGAGAGGAAGGCAGCATAAGAAAGTTTATGCTCTGGTATCTGGTTGTCCGTCACAGCACAAGCTTTTACAGGGAGAGAGTGCTAGAAATCCCACCCATGGGGTGGCCTCCAGGACTAAGGGCACAGGGCAGCACATGAGACGGCACCGGGAGAGCAGGGTCCACCCCGTCCTCCACACCGACCAGACAGCGGCTGCAAGCTCCCCGGACTCAGCGTCCCCGTCTGTGCACACAGGCCGACGTTCACCTCCCAGAGCGCTTTGAGAATAAAGATCTCACAGTAGGCATGTCGTCAGCGTGGTAATCACCTCCTCCCCACTCTCACTGTGTTACTAGCTCCTGGCTGCTCTAGATACGGAGGTTTAAAAACAGAATGGCCACAGTCGCAGGACTTGGACATGAAATGGGAGAGCAATAAATCCTGATTATTATCAAGAAAATCCTTATTTACATCTAAACAAAGAGATGGAACAGGATGGTCTTACCTCATAGAAAAATTCTTCTTCTGCATTTGCAAACATTAACTCATCTTTCTTTTGGCTGCTCCATTTCTTTTTGGAATTGCTTTTTCCTGCTTCCACAAACGTCTTGCTAATCAGAAGGTAGAAGTAACACTTCCCACATGGCTTGTTAGTTTTGTGCGCCTCTGCTAGTTCTTTCCTACGAGGCATACACACACACAAGGTTTGGCTGATGGGTGAGGCGAGATCCATCAACAAACCAGAGCACAGAGAAAACCGGTGAGGCCTCTTCTCTGGGCTCTGCTGTGACGCAGGCTTAACGGACAGACATGAGATCTGGACGCTTCTAAAGCAATGAGTTTTCTTTATGCATCCAGGTGCACATTCAATTGATTGTGGCAGCGCCTTTTATAATAAATGGTACGATGACTCTCAGATTATGCTCTGAGCTGTGGATACACAGCAACTAACAGAGGAATCTCAAGTTCACACGTCACTGCTCTGGTAAAAATACCTAAGGATCTGGATTTTCTAAAACAACAAACATTTAACTGAAGCACACAAAGGCACACGGCCATGGCCAATGCCATTACAGCATGTGACCGCTACAATCTCCAATCACCACGTCTGGGACTCATTTCTGACCTCCTGCAGGAATGGCCAGAAAGATGCCCCAAACTACCACAGTCAATGGGATAGCAGTGAAGCCTTTAATTCTTTTCTTCCTTTCTTTAAATCATACAATAACCCTGTGCATCTGACGAAACAAAAATGTAAAGAAACTCAGAACAACCCACTGCAGCTTTCTTCAACAGAGGATGGGGAGAGAGCAGATCACCCTCTCCTGAAACCAAATAAACATGAGCTCCAGCTGATCAGAAAAAAAGACAGCGCAAAACAAAAAACACTTAGGCACCAGAAGTACAATATGAGTATTAGCTGAGGGGTGAGGAGGAGTATGAGAGTAAAACTAAAAAGCAATGCATCTATAAAGGAAAAATGGGAAACCTAAAGGTCTTCAGACTATAGTTACATTCGCACCAACTATTTCCAGGGAGATCACAAAGAAGTGCCATGACCTCTGAGAAACAATATTCTGTAAAGCCTGGGGGCCTGCCTGTAATTTTATCCTCCTCTATTTCAAAGCACGGGCAATGTCAATTCTTAGCCCTTCTTACATTTAAAATATTCTTGTAAACTTAAAACTCCTGAATTAAAAAACAAAATAACAAACCCTGAGAAGCCAGAGATGCAGTATCAGGACCATGACTGCATTAGTCATAAAATATCCCAGTGGAATTTAGGAGTTGTACTGTTTGTTACTGTTGTAATTATTCAACATTTTATTTGTGTTACAGAAATCTATCTGTGAAGAGGGTTAAAAGCTTTAGTCAAATGGAGGTAAAAAGTCTACATGAAACTCAACTATTTTTATACCATTTTAATCTCTAAGATTATTAAGCCTACTGTCACAATATTCCTAAGTAATTAAAACTCTTTTAAAAAGCCAATTATTAATAATGCATGCATCTCACAGGCACTCTCACCACTCGTGCTCAAACCAAGGGCAGAACTCTTTCTATAACAACATATTCCATTTGAATCACATTTCTGAATCCACTTGGGAAAAAACTACCGTTCAAAGGCATTTTCCAAAGTGTCTTACTGAAGCTGTTGGTGCATGGGCAGCGCAATCTGTGGAGGAACGTTAATGAATCTTTCACTCAGCAGAAAGCCCACAGGCCTGGTGGCGTCATTGAAAAGCTTGTCCAGCTGTTCAGCCATGCTCTTTTCACAGTTCTTCTCGCAGAGGCGTAAAATAAACTCTTTAATTTGTTCAGCACACGGGGTACCCTAGAAAGCAAAGAGAAGGCTCGCTTTTTATTACAGGCCATCACTTACAGGAGAAAACTCCAAAGTGAGAGCTATCACTTTTTATCTTACAGGTAAGGGCAGTTTTCTGCCAAAACCTTTAAAACCTTACATGTCATCAGTGTTGATTGCTTAAGTATTTCTCTAAAGTAACTACACCTGGTTATTTACCAGCCCATAATCAGGGGTCAGAGAAGGTTATACTAACACTCAGACATACTGGGATGGAAATTCTAATCCATCTCATAAAGACAGATGGAAGTAACTGGAAAAGTTCAATTAAAAATTACGATAAAGTATAGCCTGCATCTTATTCTAAGGAGGGGAAACTGCTGGTTGTTTATTAGAACTCATCAATGAGTCAATAAAAAGTAATGAATGAAAATACAAATAAATGTCAGTAAGTGTCCTCAACTTCAGAAAGCAACAAAGACTCAGAATCAAAACAGCTGCAGAGACAGCAAAACAGCTCCTGTGTCAACACCAACATCAGGACACCATTCCTGAAAAGCCAGGTGACGATTCTCTATATCACAGGCAGTAAATGACTTTAACTGGGTACAGAGTATTCAAAGGAAAACAAAAACACCTTCATACTGAAAAAAGGATTACAATAAGATTTCACAAAAACACACATATTTATAGTTAATATCATTGTCTGATATAAAAGATACTTTTATCATGCATTAAATAAAATTAACTCCTGAGGTTCTGGCCTAAGGAATAACCATTCTGATGCCAGCCAGGGAAACCAACCTTTCTTTCAGTTAAATTCAAAAGACTTATGAAACCAAAAATCCCATCTTCATCCACATCATCATCGCTGTCTTCTGAAACATCCGTTTGCTATTTTAAAAAGAAAAAAAAATTAATTTTATATTTGGTTGGAGAGAAGTGCAATACCAAGTCTTGGAATCCAGGCCTCGTTTATCTTTCCAGTTTTCAAACGATAACTTTGTTTTACTGTCATCACCTCAGAAAAGCACCGTGGGCTAAAACTGTGTGGTCTTGTTCACATCACTTTACCTCCCTTGATTTTGTCCTCTTCTTACATTCTGGATGATCTCCTTCTGCTCTAAATTTCTTTTTACTAGACTCTTAAGACATTTTCCTCAATGTCTTATAAATCCAGAACAGATAAGACCTCATGAAGGAAACCGTTTTAGTCTGTTTTCTGAGCGGTCTGGCTGGAGCCAGCCCGGCCCTGTTTCTCGGTGGGTCCGCCACACTGTCTCACCTGAAACCCATGCTTCCTGAGCACCGGCCGGTCCCGACCACTGTTGAAGGTGAGCAACGCCTCCGTGTGCATGGGCAGGAGAGAAGAAAACGAGGGCAAGAGAGGAAATGAGGAATCGAGAAAACAGAACTAAGAGTGAGATGCCTGACTCCACCTTGAACTTCCTGGCTCCGCTCGACGCAGAGTCCACATCTTCTTTTACCTGTTGCTTGTTTGCTCGTCCCAGCTGTAAACTCCTCTCGCAGCATCCCCGCCCCCCAGCACGGAGCCAGGCCAGACTAAGTCCTTGGGGAACAAGTGCTGAATGAATGAAATAAAATGAGGCTGCTGCTCTTCCACCGAAGGACAGCAGGGACCCACGACGGCCCGTCCGTCCCTGAACTTGCTCTGTGCGAAGGGGCACCAGCCCACGGGCTCAGCCAGGTGCGGTCGGCAGCGCCAGGGCGCCCCCCGGTGGCCGGGGCCTCAGGAGGAACAGAGAGCGGAGCGGAGCCTGCCGGAGGGGCGGAAGTCGAAGCAGACAGAGCTGCGGGAGGGGCCTGGGCTCCCGGATCCAAGCTGACGGTGCCACGGAGGGGGCCTCAGGCGAAGGGGCGACCAGGCTTCATAGCAGAACACTTCCACGGAAGCTGGCGGTGCGGGAACACGAAGGGGGGCGGCTGCGGCGAGGCCCCGAAGACCTGGGTCACCGCCAGAGCGGCTGCCAGACGCGGGGGTGCCTGGAGCTCAGCAACGCAGGAGGGCGCCGAGGCAGCTCAGGAGAGACTGACGCAGTCCCAGCGAGAGGACCAAGGGCACGTCGGCTCTTGCAGGAGAGGGGAGAGGAGCGCAGAAGAACGTACTGCGTGAACCCGCCCTGGTCCTCCGAGAGCAGCACGGCAGCTCCCGTGCACGTCGGGGGACCCCGGCCAGCGTGGCAAAACCTGCGTGGTGCCAACGGATGGAAAGCCGGGGCAGGAAGAAGGCCCCTCAGTGTGAAGCCCTGAGACCCCCCAAACCCCCAGTCGGTGAAAAGCAACGAGCACCCCGGAACCCACTCGGTCTTCCTCCCCTGGACAGGCCGCCAGACGCCCCGCCGGCAGCCCCGGCTCCGCGCTCCGAGGCGCAGGCCCCGCCCCCGTCTCCCCGCCCCCCCCCACCGGCCTCCCCACCTGGCCCGAGGCCTGCCCCTCCCAGCCCACCCCTTCCCTCTCCCGAGCCTCTTCGCTCAGCACAATTCTTCGTGGCAGCCGTGTTCTGAGCAACCCGCTGCATGACACCCGGGCCCTGAGTCTCCAGCCTCGCGCCCAGCCTCGCACACGCGGTCTCCAGCCCCCGTCCCCTTCTCTCGGAAACGCCTTCTCTATAAGAGTCCAAATCCCCCCAGCTCCACAGCCTCCAGAGAAAGCTCTGGCAGTCCCTGTCCTAGGAACAAGAAGCCTCGGTCCCTGGGACACCTCAGGTGTCTCTTGGAAGCCAAGGAAGCCATAACTGTAATTTAGACTTATTTGTGTAATTATCCAATGAAAGGCTGAATCCCCCAACTAGAGAATAATAAGCTTTTTCAAAAATAAAAGCGACTGCTTCTCATCGGTATGCATCAGGTCTCGGGACACCAATCAGCTAGAGCTCACGTGTGTCTGATGACACAGCAGGCAGCTGCTGAGGTGTCACCCTCTCATTTTCCTGACGTCGTGTGCTACAGGTTCTGAATGTTGGCAGCAGGTCTGAAAAGCGTCTGTTGTATTTAGTAATGAAGATGTTGGTGATCCCATCAGTTTCAAGACACCAGGAGAGTGTTGGGGGTAAAAGCCAGATTAAGGTGTTTAGGAGGTGAGGAGGTGGAAACCAAACGCAAAATATCTTTCAAGAATTTTGGCTTTGAGGGCTTCCCTGGTGGCACAGTGGTTGAGAATCTGCCTGCCAATGCAGGGGACACGGGTTCGAGCCCTGGTCTGGGAAGATCCCACATGCCGCGAAGCGACTGGGCCCGTGAGCCACAATTACTGAGCCTGCGCGTCTGGAGCCTGTGCTCCACAACAAGAGAGGCCGCGATAGTGAGAGGCCCGCGCACTGCGATGAAGAATGGCCCCCACTTGCTGCAACTGGAGAAAGCCCTCACACAGAAACGAAGACCCAACACAGCCATAATACATAAATAAATAAATAAAATATTAAAAAAAAAAAAAAAAGAATTTTGGCTTTGAAAACCAAGTGAGATGCCTGAAGGTGAAGTCGTTTGAGTGGAAGCTTAGACTGAGGTGGAGTTGTTTATTTTGCTTTTTTACAATAAGCTAGACGATAGGTGCTGGGAACAGAAAAAAAGACTTCAACGGGGACAGTTACGCATACAGAGCACGAGCCGCGCACCAGATGCTGTTCTAAGCATCTTCTCTCGTTCACCGCCCCCCCACCTACGAAGCAGGCACCATCCTCATCGTCAGAGATGCCCACGGAGAAAGATGAAGGTCACCGTGCAGACTGTATTTTCCACAGACGGCTGAAGCGATTTTTCCTATCCCCCATTCTCTTCTGACAAAGTGACCTAGACACTCCTCCCACCGAGGGGGGCGGTCCATGCGCCCTCCCCTTGGACCTGCACAGGCCATCACGTCTGCTGATCAAATGAACGGTGGAAATCACCCGGTAACATAAGATGCTCTGCACTTCTGCCTGGCCCTCTTGGGTAGGGAGGCCCACACTACAGAGACTGAGGCCCATGCTTCCAGCTGGGCTCCCAACAGAGACACAGGAGTGAACCATCTGGCAAGGAAACCCGCCAGCCCCGCGCCGAGCCTCTGCAGCTAATGTGCCCGGAGCGAATACGAGCTGTCCTCACTGAGCTCTGTCCAAAGTGCAGAGTCACGGGCCAAACAGAGTACTGTTGCTGTCCTAAGACTCGAAGCTGCAGGGCAGTCTGTCAGGCAGCAGAAGCAACGTCGAGCCAGCGGAGGGTACACGCAGAGGCGGGATTCGTCCCAGTCCTGCTCCCTCCTCCTCCGAGTGCCCCCCCCTGCTTTGCATGACACCACTCAAGGCTTTCCCCCTTTTCCCTCTCCTGTCACTCCTGAGTCTCCTTGGCAGGTTCTGCCACTTAGCTCACCCCCCCAACTAACGCTGTTATGATCGGACTCTGTCCCTGCCCTCCCTGGACAACTTCAACTACTCCGACTTCAGTGACCATTTATGTGCTGAAAATGCCCCAGTCTCCAGCTGCCGCGCAACATCTCACTTGCACGTATCACAGGCAAATCAAACGCAAAATGTACAAATCCAAACTCGTGTTCCCCTCTTAACCTGATCCTCCTCCATGCTTGCTATCTGGGTTCTCCAGCCAGACACTAGGGTACCATCCTCAACTCCCTTGCCACTCACTCTCAGACCCAGCCATTCGTTAAGCCCCGTCGTACTCCACCTCCCCAACGCCTTCTGCATCAGCCAGCTTCTCTCCCTATCCGCTGCCACAACCTGGATCACTGCACTTAATAACCCTGAATTGCTGAGATGGCCTTCTAACCAGTAATACTTTCCAATTTGAGTTTCTGGCCTACTTGCTATAAAACAGGAGGAACTTAGGATAAAGAACTAATTTAATCAGAATAAACACAACTGTCCTTCTTACCTTAATGACACTCCCGATATGGTTCTGTTGAATTAAGAGATCTGTTAGTTCTGCAGTGTTCACAGGAGCTTTTAGGAAAAGCTAAGAGGAGAAAAAAAAAATATTTTAAATTAAAACCAAAGTATGGGACTTCCCTGGTGGCACAGTGGTTAAGAATCCGCCTGCCAATGCAGGGGACACGGGTTCGAGCTCTGGTCCGGGAAGATCCCACATGCCATGGAGCAACTAAGCCCGTGCACCACAACTACTGAGCCTGCGCTCTAGAGCCCGCGAGCCACAAATACTGAGCCCGTGTGCCACAACTACTGAGCCCGAGATCCACAACTACTGAAGCCCATGCGCCTAGAGCCCGTGCTCCGCAACAAGAAGCCACCTCAATGAGAAGCCCGCACACCGCAATGAAGAGTAGTCCCAGCTCGCTGCAACTAGAGAAAGCCCACGTGCAGCAACGAAGACCCAACTCAGCCAAAAATAAATAAATAAAAATAAACTTATTAAAAAAAAACCTAAAAAAAAAAACCAAAGTATGATTTCTAATAAAACTTCTAATTTCCATATTCAAATAAAAATAATGAAATTTCAATGATTTGACCAGGAAGATGACCCAGAAAAGCAATCCCAAGAGGAAAGAAAAGCCGGAGCAAATCCAAGAAGTCAAGACACAGAAATTTGAGACGAGGCAGTCGGTGGTAATACGGGAGGTGTTGGGGAGGGGAGCGGACAGGGAGGAGAAGAGAGGGGAGGAGGGTGGGCTGGACACTGGGGGCTCTAAAGGGTGGCGAACCAAAGCCATCTTATGTGGAGTAAAGGAATACGGAGAAGCAGCAAGCCTGCTGCTTGCGGCACCAGATGGTGGAATCAGTGACAGGGCCATTATGTGAGAATTCCTTTAACCCCACAAAGCTTAGAAGTGAATTAGAGAAAAACAGAAATAATAGCTCAAGTAATTAAAATATGAAAGGGAGAGTATTTTAGAACACAGAATACTTAAATATATTAAGCAAAGGAAGGGGTCTGGGAGCAGAGGCACAAATAGGGGAATCAGCCCTGGAAAAGAAAACAACTCTTCCTTCCAGGCCAAGTGGAGACGGTAGGAATGGGGATTCTAAAAGAGAAAAAATGAAATCTGACACAACTTATATTGAATGGCCTGGAATTTCTTAGAAGAGCAAATGCATGTGTAATGAATAAAAGACAATACCTGCTGCAGTAGTTTCTTAATTCCGTCGTAATCGTTATCTGAGATAGAATAAGCTTCGAATTCAATATTCACTTCCTGTAAATGACACACAAAATAGGTCATCATACATAACTCACTAAGATAATTCAGGCATTATTTTCCCTCCCCACCTCATTCTTTTTGGCTCTACCTCCATCTACGGAACATGCCAGAAAAAGGACAAGAAGAAGAAAATGTTACCAAAAGAACTATAACTGCCTAGGCTTCAAAATAAGCAAACATTGCCAAGACTGCCATCTGCACAGATGACAGAGCACCTTCACACCATCTCCTCATTTGAAACAAAAGCCTGAGAAGAACAAAGCATTCAGAGCGACCTAGTTTTGATGTTGAGAAAGTCTGTTCTGGATAAAGAAAATGAGAAATTATTATTCACCTGACTGCAGTAAGAGTGAGCAAAGAACAAAATCACTTCAAAAGTCCTTGGCATTGCCTAGAGCTTGATTCAGCCCATGGATTTGAGGCCACGCTTCATTCACTGGGCAAGAATTTACTGAGTACCCCTCTGTACCAAGCACTGTGCCAGGCACTCAAGATGAAAAGGTGAGCAAAGCAGACAAGAATGATCATGCCCTCCTGGAGCTTACGGTTTAGGTGGGAATACAGACGTTAAGGAAATAGTCATGGAAATAAATATAAGCTTACAACTATGCATGCTATAAAACACAGGTGAATGGTGCTATAACAGCTTAAGAAATAGGAGGTTGGAAATTCAGGAAAGGCTTCCCTTAGAGAAGTGACACTTGAGCTGGGAACCTAGGACCAGTAAAGAGAGTTCCTGGCACAGCACAGACGAAGGCCCTGAGGCAGGAGGAAATATGGTGAGTACAAGTAACTAAAAGGTGTGTGTAGCTAGGCTCCCTGATCTATCTCTGTAAAACAACAATAATAACAGACTCTAAGAAGCAATGCCACTGAAATATTCCATAAATAAATGAAAGGATTACTTCACTCCCAAAAAAAAAACTTAAAGGCTTTTAAGTGCTAAATAAGATCAGTCCTTGAGGATCCTAAATCATGCATTATTAGTATTACTATTATTGCTGGAGGATAAATTCTCACAAGCAGAATTACTGAATTAGAGGATTTATACACATTTTAAAGTTTTGATGTTGTCAAATGGCCCCCCAAAAAGGGTGCATCAATTTATAGTCCCACCAGCAGTATATGTAAGTGCCTATTTTCTTACACTATCATCAGTGACGGTTACTACACAAATTTCCAACCACTGGCAAACTGATAGATTATCCATGTTAATGCAAGAAGCTCTGAGTTCTATAACCCAAAGTTAGCAAAAGCCAGTTAAAGATCTAAATACAAAATGGTGAGACCACATTTAAGGCAAGGGGCCAAAGAGCTGCTTTGTAAGGGAAAGCTCTGTTCCATGGAAAATATTTTATATACCCACACCACAGTCACAGCACTAATCCTGCACCCATGCTTGCCCTGCTCATGTTTATCTCTGACTTTATTCCCCCGTCACTCTCTTCCTTATTCTGATCCCGCCATATTAGCTGTCTCTCTGTCCAATAACCATGAGGACTTTGGATTTTCATACAAATGAAATGGGAAGCCATTGGAGCGGTCAGAGCAGGGAAGTGAGAACAGATCTACTTTTTTTTTTTGGCCGCACAGTGCGGCACGCAGGATCTTAGTTCCCAGACCAGGGATCAAACCCATGCCCCCTGCAATGGAAGCGCGAGGAGTCTTAACCGCTGCACAGCCAGGGAAGTCCCTAGACCTACATTTTTAAAAGATCTTTCTGCTGTGGGTGGAGGAGAGATTGTAGAGGAAAAAGCATGCCAGTTAAGTTACTACAGAAGTCCAGGCAAGAGATGGTGGAAAGGTGGCCTTTGACCATTGCGGAATCAATGATGAGAAACGTCTGGATACTGCAGGTAAAGCCAACAGAATTTACTGATGCGGGATGAGGAAAAGGGAGGAATTACACTTAACTTTCGGGTTTTGGATTTGAGCAGCTGGTGAATTTGGCAACCATTTATGTAAGCAGATACATTAGGGGGTCCCTGAGAAAAAGAACCAGGAATGGCTTTCTTGACATAAAAGTCCTAGTTCCTCCTCAAATAATATCCGTAATATCTGAGTTCTGCAGGAACTAAGGCCCCCACCCAGGTGGAGGACCGGATGATGATGATGACCCCCCAGACTTCAATCAGCTAAAGCTTGGACTCTGTTGACCTTCGCCCCAATTTTATGCTGAATTCGCCCCTGCTCAAGCCCCCGCATGAATATGCACGTACCCTTAGCTTAAAACAGCAGCGTTGCTATTTGGGGGAGACCCTGCTTTGGGAAAGACCCCCGGTGTTCTCCTTACTTGCTGCAAGTAATAAATCCTTCCTTCTCCTAATCTTCAGCTTGGTTGTGCTTACTGGCTCGATCACCCACCAAGAGGTGAACCCAGTTTTCAGGTAACATTTAGAGAAATGGCAAAGATTAGGAGCAGGGGCATAAATTACCAATTCTGCCTGGCAGGTGTTAAGTTCGGGGCTACCTATTAGACATTCCGGGGTCTTCAGGACCATTCCGTCCTAATTATTCATTCAACAAGTGTTAACTACCTCTAATGCCAGGCTCTACGGTAGGACCCAATTCTAGGAGAACATATCACCAGGACTTGGTCTGAGGGGCAGAAAAGACAGCTTATCTGAGATCTGAACAAGGAAGGGAAAACACTGCAGGAAAAACGCAGCGCGTAGAGAGGAGCAGGAGGCTGGCCTTCGAGAAACGGGAAGAAGGGGGCCGCCGTGAGGGAGGCAGGCACCGCGAACCCGGTGGGAGGGCTGCGCGGGGAGGGCAGAGGATGAACTCGGGGCCCCCGGCGGCCAGAAGGATTTGGGGCTTTAGCCTGAGAACTAAAAAAGGCCACCGAGGACGGTGCCGTTGAGACGGTGGGAGGGCCCACGCACCCGGCCGGGACAGGACTTTTAAAAATAACTTTCTGTGGCTGCAATGTGTAGAAGACCGAAGTGAAACCTGAGTGAGAACCTTTTCTCACCTCCAGTTTCTGCTTAAGGACCCTCAGGTACGGGGAAGTCGCTACTCCAAGCAGCTCACACACTCACATGGCTTTGGTTGTCGGAAAGCTTTTTCCCAGACATAAGCCAAACCGGGGTCGCGTGTGTTTCTCACCTCATTGACGACCTCGTCGTCTTCATCCTCTTCTTCGTCACTGTCTTCGTTGTCTTCGTCCTCCTCCTCGAGTTCATCATCCTCGTCTTCATCGCGAGGAACCGGAGACCCGCTGTCCACGGCACGCCGCTTGGGCCTGGACGCCATGCTGCCGGCCCCTCTGCGCCTGCGCAACTTCCATGAGCCCGCCCTTCCGGACCCACCCATTACAAGCGGAGGGGGTAGGAGGTCACGAAGACCCTCGGCGCGGAGTCGGCGTCAATCCCACTGCCCCTGGTGGATTCCACAGCCTTGATACCTAAGAGTAAAGTCCAATATGGGTTCCTATCTTGGCCTTTTCTTCCTCCTTCCATCCATTCTCAAGCCTTTCCAAGGTTCTCTCTCCCCTTCGTGCAGTGGTTCGACCCATCTCCGCTAGGTATCGGGGGCCTGGGTGTCGGTGCGCATGCGTGAGCTCCAGCTGAGCGCGGCCGGGGCTCCGCGACCCACGGCGTAGTGCCGGTGCTTGGGGCCCGGGGAGGGCCGTCGCCATGGCAGCGCCGGCCACGCGGTGAGGGGGCCGCCCTCCCGGCTGGTCGCTCCCGCAGCCTCGCTGCCTGCTGGTGGGAACCGTGAGATTCCGCCCCCGACTGGGCGCCTGCCGAGTGCCTCATCAGCCAGACGAGGTAGGTGTCGCCCGCGCACGGTACAGACGACTACGCGGCATTCCGCAGGGGCCAGCCTGCTGCCCTGCCGGTGTGTGACGAGTCGGGAGCGGAACCCTGAGGCCAGTGCTGGCCTGGGTGCTGGGCCGTAGTCCGCGGGCAGTGGTCGGCCCCGAATGGAAGGTCGCCGGATCTGTGCAGATGCCCTCACGCCTGGTTAAGACCCAACCCTGCGGGCGTGCCCCAGCACAGTCGGTGGCACAGCCTTGTCAGTGATGAATGAAACCGATCCTGAGTGCATTTCTCAATCTGAAAGTTTAAAGTCAGGGATCAACCTTGTATGCTTCAGGGCCAGTGGGGATTTCTAAATTAGACCTGAGCCTCTTTGGAGGGAACAGAGAGCAGGGGACTTTGGTAAGGTAGAGAGCGTGTACTGGGCAGCTGCTGCCAGCTGTGGCCGAGTGGAAATGCCGCCCAGTGTGGTCAGTTCTCACACTTCAACAGACCTGGAGTTCTGGACTTTTACCAAAAAAATCTTGATTTGTACAACTTGTGCCAAATAAAATTCATCTACCGGTCAGGTTTATCCCACACACTGCCAGTTCGCAGCCTGTTGTAAAGAATACTATTTGGAGAGAAAGTCACAAATTAGAGAAGACATCTGCTTTCTGAGAGTGAGGTCTATGGCTTTCCTTTTTTTCTGTCTGTAAAATGAGGAGAGTAGGTTGGATGAGTGTGACTGCAAAAATGGAATGAGCTGTCCCCAAGTTGTGAGATTGGATGTTGGAGAAGTTTAAGCAGAAGTGTGATAACCTCTCAATGATCCTTCAGCAGCAGGAAATGGAAGCAGGATACCTTAAGGGTCCTCAGAGCCAGAGTCCCCATGATTGTGTTCTGTGAGTTCTGTCTTTCCTAGCCGTCTTGTCTACCAGGCCACAACATGGAATATAATACGTGTAAACATGAGGGCTTCGCATATGATGGCATAGCTTAAAGTGGCCCCTTTGGGTCCTACAACAATGTAAAAACATCTTCCAGTAATGCACGAGAGAGGTAGCTGTAAAGAAAGACCTATAAAATGCTACGATTAGAAAAAGACTCAGAAGGCACTGTGCCAGCCTATCAATAGAGCTGCACTGAAATGTCATGGGTGATTTTTTTCCCTGTTTCTCTATACTTTTTTTGTGGTAAAAATACACAGAACATAAAATTTACCATTTTAAGCAAGTGTCCAGTTCAGTGGCATTAAGTATGTTCACATTTTTGTGCAACCATCACCACCATCCCTCTCTAGAAAATTTTTATCTTGCAAAACAAAATTCTGTACCCATTGAACACTAACTCTGCAATCTCCCCTACCCTAGTCCCTGGAAAGTGGTTTTCCTTCTCTATGAATTTATCTATTCTAGGACTTCGTATAAGTGGAATCATATAGTATTTATCCTTTTGTGGCTGGCTTGTTTCACTTAGCATAATGTCTTCAAGCTTCATCTTTGCCATCACATGTGTCAGAACTTCCTTCCTTTTTAAGGCTGAATAATATTCCATTGTATGTATTTTTGTTGTTGTCCATTTATCCATGGATGGACACGGGTTGCTTCCACCTTTTAGTAATTGTAAATAATGCTGCTATGAACGTGGGTGTACAAATACCTGTTCAAGTCCCTGCTTTTAATTTTGGGGGGTATATATTCAGAAGTGGAATTGTTGGATCCTATAGGAATTCTATTTTTAATTTTTTGAGGAACTATACTTTTTTGTATTTTGCAAATTTTCCACAATAAGCATGTATTGCTTTGATATGAGAAGGGGGGGAAAGCCTTACTTTGTGCCCTCGGATTAGTACCCAGTGTTGAGCTCATGGTCAGAGTGTGAATGAGTAGCAAATGTGAATAAATGGACTACCATGGTTTTGTCATTCAAGAAAATATGGTACTGACCCCAGGGAACTTCGCTCAGTCAGAGACTAGATTGCTGACCTGCTGGCCCAATCTTCACCTTCAGCTCAGAATTTATCTTAAAGGAGCAGAGAGGTGGTAGCAAGTGCTTGGGAGAATGGGGATGGGCTCCAGACTTCACCTGGAAAGAGGTGAAACTTCACCTCTGCCACTTACTGTGTTGTGTGACCTTGAGCCTGTTACCCAACCTTCAGAGTTTTGGTTTCCTCTTCTGTAAAAAAGGAATAATAATACCTTCCTTGCTGGTTTAAATGAAGATTAAGGTCTTGCATGTAAAATGCTTAGCCTGGTAAATCACACAGAGTCTGTGCTGGGTAAAAGGGTGGCTGCTGTTATCGCTGATCTCAGAGCAGCAGGACATGGTTAAAAAGTGTGGGTTTGAGGTGTGGCTCGTTCTTACCAGCAAAGAGGCCTTAATCAAGTCAGTTCCCTGTCTCTTTAAGGAAAAGTGACCATCCCCCCTGCTCCAAAAGTCGCTGGGTAAATCTAAAGTGCGAACAAATATTACTGAGCATCTACTATGGAGAAGGAAGTCTCTCAGAAAAGCCAGTGGTTCAGAGGACCCAGCCCATTTTACAGATGCAGGAATTGAGACCAAGAGGAGAACAACATAGACCAGAACCCAGGCTTCAGCCCCTCTAGCACAAGCTTCTTCCACTCCACCAGGCCTCTCGTCAAAGTTCAAAGTGTCTCACATACAATCCTCCTTGTCTAAAAGCCTGAGAATACCCCTGCCTCTCTTTCTGTTCCTGGCTTCCTCGTATTGCTGCAATACAGGTAACAGGTGTCGACTGAAAAACAAAAACATAAACCGCGCAACAGGGCTTCCCCGGTGGCGCAGTGGTTAAGAATCCACCTGCCAATGCTGGGGACATGGGTTCGAGCTCTGGTCCGGGAAGATCCCACATGCCACGGAGCAGCTAAGCCCGTGCACCACAACTACTGAGCCTGCTCTCTAGAGCCCACGAGCCACAACTAATGAAGCCCGCATGCATAGAGCCCGTGCTCTGCAACAAGAGAAGCCACCGCAATGAGAAGCTAGCGCACCACAATGAAGAGTAGCCCCCGCTTGCTGCAACTAGAGAAAGCCCGGGCGTAGCAACGAAGACCCAACGCAGCCAAAAATAAATAAAAGAAAATAAATTTATTTTAAAAAAACAAAGTATGCAACATGAGAGCTGTGAGTTCAGTTTCATTTGGGGCTTACTGAGGACTATAGCCCAGGAGACAGCCTTTCAGATGGCTTGGAGGAGCTTCTCGGAGGAGGTAGGGGGGAGGTCAGAATGAAATATATGATTCTGGTAAAGGGGGTACGTGCAGCCAAGCACACACACCGGTAGAAGGATGCTGCTAGTCACAAAGAGCTGACATCTGCGTTACTGATTTGAGTGCTTTTATAGGTACGAGAAGATGCAAGAAATTGCGTTCATAACATTGCCTCCTGAAAATATCTATTTGAAGACCTGTTCTGCCAGATTTTCCAGAACTCAGAGCGCCTCATTCCTGATCTCTGCCCTGAACTCCTTTCGGGGTGTGTCAGAGGTCAGCGACTGCAGTGGCTGGTAACTTCACTCTTGTAGAGGCAGAGGGCGAACGACATTCTTCAGCTAGCACAGCAGTTTCTTACAGCAGGGAGCTTTCAACTTGGTCACAGAAGCGTGGGGAGAAAGGAATTCCCGTGCTGTATTTCCACCACACTTGCAGCTTCAACCTGGACGAGACTGTATTCTTTTCCCAGAGCTGCCCTATCAGAGTACCACAACCTAGATGGTGTAAACAGCAGAAGTGTACTGTCTCGGGCTGCCCTGGTGGCGCAGTGGTGAAGAATCCGCCTGCCAATGCAGGGGACACGGGTTCGAGCCCTGGTCCGGGAAGATCCCACATGCCACGGTGCAACTAAGCCCGTGCGCCACAACTAGTGAGCCTGCGCTCTAGAGCCCGCGAGCCACAGCTACTGAGCCTGCGTGCCACAACTACTGAACCCTGCATGCCTAGAGCCCGTGCTCCGCAACAAGAGAAGCCACAGCAATGAGAAGCCCGCGCACCGCAGCGAAGAGTAGCCCCCGCTCGCTGCAACTAGAGAAAGCCTGCACACAGCTATGAAGACCCAATGCAGCCAAAAATAAATAATTTAAAAAAGAAGGGGCTTCCCTGGTGGCGCAGTGGTTGAGAGTCTGCCTGCCAATGCAGGGGACACGGGTTCGAGCCCTGGTCTGGGAGGATCCCACATGCCGCGGAGCAACTGGGCCCGTGAGCCACAACTACTGAGCCTGCGCGTCTGGAGCTTGTGCTCCGCAACAAGAGAGGCCACGATAGTGAGAGGCCCGCGCACCGCGATGAAGAGTGGCCCCCGCCTGCCACAACTAGAGAAAGCCCTTGCGCAGAAACGAAGACCCAACACAGCCAAAAATAAATAAATAAATAAAAATGCACACACACTGACCAAATTAACAACCACAGGTGAAATTTCTGTGTACCTCCTGGCAGACACGGGAAATTCACTTGGCAATCTGAAAACAATGAATTTGGTCTTAAAATATTTTTTAAAAAAAAAGAAAAAAGGAAATGTACGTCTCACAGTTCCAGGGGCTAAAGTTCTAAGATCACGATGTCAGAAGGGTGGGTTGCTTCTGAGGCCGTGAGGGGGAATCTGTCCCAGGCCCCTCTCCCTGCTGCTGGTGGTTTGCTGGCACATCTCTGACATTCCTCAGCTTGTAGATGCATCACCCCGATCTCTGCCTTCATCTTCACTTAACGTTTTCCCTGTATGTACCTGTGTGTGCAAATTTCCCTTTTTTATAAGGATGCTAGTCATAAATGATTAGGGCTCACCCTAATGACCTCATTTTAACTTGACTGCATCTGCAAAGAGCCTATTTCCAAATAAGGTCACATTCTGAGGTCCTGGGGGTTAAAAGAATTCAAAATATAAATCTTGGGTTCAATCCACCACAGAGGCCAAGTACGGGGACTTGCCACTTCACTGCTTGCTCTTCATAGCAAGTGACTGGTGTTTGAACTTCTTGATGGGAACAGCTAAAGGAGTTCTGTGTGAAGGTGTACATTGGCCACAGTGACATATTGCTGAGAAGGGGTTGGTTTGTTCACTTTTTGTGAACCCCCTTGCCTGCCCCAATCCCTAGAATACTCCAGGCTCTAGTAAATGAAAAGCATCTTAGCTGGCTTTACCCATTTTAAACGTATTCCGCATGAGTTTGATGCTGCATTCCTTTATTTGTTAATCCCAACAGACCTTCTATACAAAGTGGTTAGAATAAGGATACTTCACCCTAAATCATCTACCCCAGCAGAATACAAACTCTGAATCAGAGGAGCCCCAGACCCAGAGGCGCACTTTTGGAGCCTTTCTTCCAAATCCTGGCAGTTCGCAGTAGGAAGTACCTTGACTGTCTCTTTCTCAGTACTTCACTCACAGTTCTGTGGTTGTCCATCCTCCCCCACCAGCCTTGCAGTTCCTTGAGGGTGGGCACCAAGTCTGACTTGTCCCTTGCCCAGCATCCAGTACCCAGCATCACAAAGAAGAGACTCAGTGTTTCTTGGGTAAATGAAAGCAGTATGGCAGAGCCCCTGTCCTGCCTAATTGAGAGCCAACTTTCTGGCCTGGAAGGCCAGCTTGTCCTTTCTTAGTTCTCCTTGTGCCTAAAATTCAGGAGCTTCTACAAGGTGGACAAGGCAGAACAAGGTACACCAGGAACCTCAAGGAGAAAGTCATACCAAAGGGCCTTGCTCATTTGCTCCCCAAGTGCATTGCATAGCATTCTTCCCTGACTTGCTTATAATCTGGAATGCCCTTCTCCACGCCTACCCTCGCTCTGGTGTCTCTCACGTGTGTATGTGGGGCAGGGGGGACGCTTCTGGAACCTCTCTTGACCTCACTGCCTCCCTTGCCAGTTATGGCCTTATTTCTCCTACTCTTCTTAATAGCAGTACTCTTCTTATCTACAATTACATCTCTATGTCCACTTTATTTTGTAACTTATTCTGTTATGAACTGAATTTTGCCCCTCAAACTCCTATGTTGAGGCCCTAACCCCCAGTGTGACTGTTTTTGGATATAGGGCCTTTAAAGAGGTAATTAAGATTAAATGAGGTCCTAAGGGTAGAGCCCAAGTCCTACAGGACCGGTGGTGTCCTTATAAGAAGAGGAGGAGACACCAGGGGTCTCTCTCTGCACAAGCACAGAGGAAAGGCCATGTGAGCACACAGCAAGAAGGCAGCAGTCTACAGGCCAGGAAGAGAGGCCTCACCAGGAACCAACCCTCATGGCACCTTGATCTTGGACTTCTAGCTTCCAGAACTGTGAGAAAATAACTGTCTGTTGTTTAAGCCCACTAGTCAGTGGTGGTCTGTTAATGGCAGCCCAAGCTAAGACACACTCCAATCTGTTTTCCTTCTCCTTTGCCAGGATCCCTTCTACCCTGCATCCCTGACTGACATTGTTCGAGTGCTTTAGGGCTCTGTCCTGGGCCCCCTTCTTTCCTATCCATAACCTCACCCAGTCCCGGGACTTTAAATACCATCTGTACACTGATGACTCCCAAATCTTTGTCCTTTGACCTGACTCCTTCCCCAAGCCTAAAGCGCCTGCCTGATCTCTCCATTTGGACGTCTAATACCAGTACGCTTCAACTTTTAGCACTATGGCACACCTAGTAAGTGGTAATATTCATTCAGCACATTTCCATAAATAGACGAGGCTTTACAGTTTACAGCTAAAGGCAGTCAGCCCTGGCTGGGGTGGGCGTGGAGGCAGTGGGAGTGAGTTCTGGCTGCCCTGGGCTCTACCCAGCTGCCCCAAGGGCTGAGAGGACCCAGACCCCAGGCACACCTGTGAACCCATTCCCAGGACTCTGACGGGCTGCGGTGCGCTGGCAGAGAAGAGGCATTCTCGAGTGTAGTCTGTGTCGTTCTTCACGTCCTGCCGTGGTGCTCCCGTTCTCGCAGTTGTCCGGTTGGAGTCACCCTGATTCCTTTTTCTCTCTACCCCACGTCCAGTCCAAGTCAATGCTGTTGGCTACACCTTCATAATATATCCAAGTGCAATCACTTTTCCCCACTTCAAATGCCAATCTGGTCCAAGCCCATATCATCTCTCACTGAAACTGTTCCAGCATCCTCCCTATTTTACTCCTTTCTACCTTCAGGCTTTTCTCCACACACCTGCAAGTGGTCCTGTGAAACTAAGTCAGAGCAGGTCAGTCCTGTGCTCAGAATCCTCCAGTGGTATCACATCTCATTCAGATAATAGGCAAAGTCCTCACCACAGCCTGAATGGCCCTGCACGGTGGCTCTGAGCCCGGGGCCCGTCTGCTCCCCGTTGGAGCTCCCTGCGCTCTGGCCCTACTGCCTGGCCACCATTCTCATACTTGCCAGACACTGTGTTACTGAAACCTCTCATGTTTCTTCTTGGACAGGAATAAGAGTCTCCTCATTTCTAGTCCTGCATTTTTTCCATTCCATCAAGCTGTGTAAAACATTTGTGAACATCCATAGCTATTATAAGGAAAGTGACTCCATAATTTACTGTCCAAAATGGGAGACTTTTGAGAGTGCAGTTGGGTGCTGTCAGTAATTACACCAGAGCAACAGCTGTAAACTGGGACTGTCTTGGACAGACTGGTATACATGGTCACCTGTATGGTCAGGCCACCCAGATGACTGTTCTCTTGCTCTCTGCACGTCCCCTGCTCGACCAGCCCTGCCTCACCTATACCCTACTCACCTGACTGACCTTTCCTGTCAGTCACAGCGCCTATGACATAATCAGTAAATACCTCCGTACCTGCTCCTGGCGCCAGCTAGTGATTTTTGAAATCTTTGAATCAGAACTATCTCCACTATGATAATTTATCAAAGGGGCGGTGAGGGGCGGCCCCTCCGCTGGTTTCCCTGGCAACTGATGAGCCAACCTGACGTCAATTCTCCCCATAACTGGTAACCGCCCTCTTCCCCAGGTAGCAAGGACTGCTGCCATGTCCTTCCCGCAGTCTGCCACACACGGTGGGGTGTCACTCCAGGACCCCGCTTCAGACACGTAAGATCCCCCATCCATTCAACCCCTGATGTCTCTGTCGCTGACTCCGGGCTCTTTCTTCGGTCTTGAGGCTGGGCAAGTACAGGGCTTGCAAGCCTTCAGGGTGCAGCTGAACTTCCCCCTAACTATAAGGATAAAAATTCTGACATCTCCCCCACTCTTCCTGCCCCAGAATAGAAGAGGGCTGTGGTAAAATCCCTTCCTGTGTTAAGTTGCAGGGACTCGGGGTAGAGGGAAATAAATAAAAAATAATTAAGGTTAAACCCCAAATGAAAAGCTTCATAATTGAGTGAAAATGTCATGCTGAGTACTAGTTCACATGGAGGCGTATCACCCACCAGGAAAGGCTGTGTTGCTTCTTCCAGTCTTTAGATGGTGTGATGGGCATGAGCTGGTGGGGGGAACTGAACTCAGACCCCAAGTCCTGGGCTCAGTACTGGCTCTGCCTCGGACTTCCCGTGTGAGCTCGGGCAGGTCCCCCTGCCACACCCCAACCTCAAATTCCTCAGCTGAAAAGCAAGGATTGGCCATGCTGGGAGCACACACACAGGTGCTTTTTCTTAGGAGACATAGTCCTGTAGACAGCACCAAAAATCAGTTCACCTCTGTCTAGTTGCCTAGGGCTGCTGTAACATATACCACAGAGCACATGGCTTAAGCAAAAGAAATTTATTCTCTCCCAGTTCCAGAGGCCAGAAGTCTGAAGTCCAGGTGTCCGTGGGGCATGCCTCCTCTGAAGCTTCTAGGGGAGGATCCTTCCATCCTCTTCCAGCTGCTGGGGGGCCCAGGTGTTTCTTGGCTTTGGCAGCGTCTCTGCAGTCTACCTCCTTCACATGGCCTTCTGTCTGTCTCTATCTGTGTCTAGATTTTCTTCTCTAAGGACGCCAGTCATGTTGGATTAGTCATAGTTATATAGGACACTCTAATCCACCATGACCTCAGCTTAACCTAGTTACATCAGCAAAGACCCCATTTCCACGTAAATTCACATTTGTAGGTACCAAGGATTAGGACTTCTTTGGAGGGAACCCAGTTCAATCAGTTGTGTCTTCCATGAGAGCTAGGGCACCTACACCTTTTGGGCTGGCTCTGTTTCCTCTGTGGTCCTAAGGATGGGAAACCGTGTGGGTGAGAAGTAGCAATGTTTGTCTTTCTCACTCTTGCTGGCTACATTTTGGAGATGACAGGAATGTGGGTTTCTTGAGCTAGGAATAACAGTCTGCGCTGAGCTCTAGAAATATCCCGGTCTTTCCTTTGGCCTGTGAGAAATTGCAATAATGCCACCATCTAAGCCCCCATGATTGTAGAAAGCAAGCCATTGGACAGAAGCTGCGGATTCCAGGCAGGGGGGTCGTTCCTGGCTCACAGAGCGGCTGGTGATCACGTGTGCCTTCACAGGGGCCCAGCTGCCCCGGGAGCCCGGCCTCCCCTGGCGAGTGTTTCCTTCGCTACGAGCTGTTTCTGTCACCCGGTCCCTGGGCCTTTGCTGCGGACCCTTGGGCGCTGCAGGACCTTTTGGGAACGCCCTTCCCTTTTTGAGAAGGTGTCTGCAGGCCTTTCTCTGAGCCTTTGGATTCTGCCCTGGGCTGGATGTGCCCAGCAGTTCAGGACCTGTCCATTACGGGGTGTCGGGGTGAGGGGACACTCTCAGCTTTAAACTCTCAGTTACTGAGAAGAGTACCAGGGTGTTAGCACGGCCATCTGTGTGCACCTGTCAGGTGGACCCTTTCTCAGTGAACCTGCCGACATGGGCTCTGGCGTGGCCAAGAAGCATCGGCAACGGCTCCTCTTAACTTTACGTTAGAGATGCTTTGAGCGACGGCAGAAAAGGGACAAGGGTAGTATTTGATTTTTGTTTGTCAAGTCCTGCAGCCCGTCTCGTGGAATTTCTTAACCGTTATCCAGAAGGCATCAGTTTTATTACCTGAGAGAACCACAGAGTAGAACCCAGAAGGAATATTTTCTTTTTGCAGTGGGTAGATTGGTTTTGCTCTCACATGTTTTCGTTACCAAACGAAGCACTTTGCACTAGAGTGATACTTTATGTCTTTTTAAAAAATTATCATTAATTAATTTATTTATTTTTGGCCGCGTTGGGTCTTCATTGCTGTGCAGGCTTTCTCTAGTTGCGGTGACCAGGTCATTGCGGTGCGCAGGCTTCTCATTGCGGTGGCTTTTCTTGTTGCGGAGCACGGGCTCTAGGCACGTGGGCTGCAGTAGTTGTGGCTCGCGGGCTCAGGAGTTGTGGCACACGGGCTTAGTTGCTCTGCGGCATGTGGGATCTTCCCGGACCAGGGCTCAAACCCGTGTCCCCTGCATTGGCAGGCGGATCCTTAACCACTGCGCCACCAGGGGAGTCCTTTATGTCTTTATACCTGTCTGTCTTCCCAAGCACTTGGGTGTGCAGCACAGCGCAGGGGTAAGAGCACGGGCTTTGGGGCTGGGCTGCCTGAGTGTGGCAGCTCTGCCACTCATTGGTTCAGGGACTTCGGGTGAGTTTTGTCCCCCATATGCTGCAGTCTCCTCATCTATAAAGTGGGATAAACCTCATAGCTTTAATGCATGTAAAGCTCCTAGAACAGTCTCTGGCATGTAGTAAGCGCTCAATAACTGGGTAGCTGTTGTTGTTATCTCCTTTGAGTCACTCAGTGGCCTTGGTAGGGCAGAGGTTATTCCCATTTGACAGGGGAGAAAAGAAGATCATATCATGGACAGTAAAGCTGGTCTCTTGGCCCTTCATCCTGTGCTTGTTCTGTGACCTCACACGTCCCTCCTTGTGTTGCCCCAGAGAGAAAGGGGAAGAGAAAAGGGCAAGCAGAAACGAGAGAAGGAGAGGAGAAGTAAATCCATCAGCAAGACGCCTCCCACTGGTACTAAGATAAATCCAAACTCCCTAATAGGACCAGATGAGGCCTGTCTCCCCACTCTCCCCTGTACATTCCAGCTGCCGCAGACCTCTCCACCCCTCAGGCATGCCAACCTTGGAGCTTAATCCTACTCAGGCACCACGTCTAAGTCTAAGCGATAGGTCCTCAAGGAAGCCATTCTGGCCTCTGTATTAGTTAGGGTATGGGTTTCACTGCTCTAACAGAAATCCAAATAACAATGGCTGAAACAGGATAGAACTTTCCTTTTCTCTGATGTAAAAGCCCTGGCTGACTGGTGCCTCTGCCATACAAAGGGGTCCTGCTCCTTCCATCACCCCCAGGACGTTACCCTCCCCTGCAGTAGAAGGCGCTGGCCACCTGGTCCACATTCCAGCCAGCCCACATTCCCGCCAGCGGGAGGCCGGAAGGGGAGGGCAGGGGCGCAGCACTTCCTGCTAAGGCAGGACCTGGAAGTGTGCACGTCACTTCGACGTCCATCCTATCGGCCAGAACCTAGTCACCTGGCCACATCCCGCTACACGTTTTTATCTTGGGCAACCACGTGCCCCGTTATTATGAGGGGTTCCATTCATATGAGGGAGAAGGGAAGAGTGGATGATTGGGGGCAAGTGGCAATCCCTGCCACCCCTCCTAGTCCAGATAAGACTTGCCAGTTATGTTTCCACAGCATCCTGACTTTTCTTTCCTAATGCTCGTTGCACTGTGACCCTGTCACTCTTTTCACTTATTTGTAATGTATCTGTTTTACCCTCCCATTAATATGAGGGCAGGAATCGTATTATATACCCAGTGCCTGGTTCACAGTAACTGTCTACGAAGATCAGTTGACTTCCTGATAGGATTACACAGAACAAACCAAGCGTTTAGGTGGGATTCAAAGAAGGAAGACATTTATTTTCGTCCTGGTCCCGACCATTTCCAACCAGGCTGTGGAGAGACGGTCTCACGTGGAGTTACGTCGGTACCTCCCGTTAGCTCTGCCTTCAGCGTGAATCCACGGTCCAGCCACTTCTTAACTTCCCCGCTCCTGAGGCCACTTGCACGCCTCGTCTGTGGTGGCCAGCCTTGCCCCAAAGCCTGAGGTCTCTCTGAAGTGTAAATCCCACCACTGTCGCTCCTGCTTCAACCTTCCAGTGGATTCCCGTTTCTCATGGAACCAGAGCCTCCCTTATCCTTTGCTCTTGAGCCACGCCTACCCTTCTCCCCTGGGGACACCCCGAGCCCCTTTCTGACACTTGAACATTTCTGCCCCTGCTGTTACCATTCAGATCTCAACGCAGATTCTCCTGCTCAGAGAGGTCGCCCTGGAGACGTAAACCCACACCCCAGTCACCTCTGCCATGTCACCTCACAGCCTGGAGTGCTTGAACTTGTCCACGCCTCCAACAAATAATGCAGACCGCACCTCCCTGAGGGGGGTCCCAGGCGTCACTGCCTGAAACCACTGTAGAAACACTTGTGTGAGAGATTGGCTCCTGGTATCTGAAAGCAGTAGTAACAGATGCTCTGGAAACTTGGGGATGTGTATTCTGGAGCCTAGAACCAAGGTGGGGGGAACATGATAGGGCTGAGTAGGGGTCTGTGGCCGCAGGATGCCTGCTTCACAGCATTACGCTCCCACTTTTTAATCCCCACAATAGTTGCTTGCTTTGCATGGCGCAGAAAGATTTATGCAGAAAATGCCAAGTTCTACCTGCCACTCAGTGACATGCCAGACTCCTGCAGCCCCCAGATTGGAAGGTGTATCAGTCAGGGGTCCACAGAGAAACAGAACAGTAGGGGATATATGTCAGGAGACTTAGTGCAAGGAATCGCCTTGTGCAGCCTTGAGGGCTGGCGAGGCAGGGCAGAAATTCACCATGCAAGCTGATGGGAAGGGCAGGCCAGGCTAGTGCACGAGCTGCAGCTGTGGCCACAGGCGAAATTTCTTCTTCCTCAAGGAAACCTCAGTTCTGCTCTTTAGGCCTTTCTATTGACTGAACCAGGCCCTCCCTGATTACCTAGGATCATCCCTTTTACTAAAAGCCAGCGTGCAGGTGGTCTCAGGAGCGGGGAAGTGACGAAGTGGCTGGACCATGGATTCATGTTGAAGGCAGAGCTAACAGGATGTACCGACGTAATTCCATGAGAGACCATCTCTCCACAGCCTTGTTTGAAATGGTTGGGACCAGAATGAAAATAAATGTCTTCCGTCTTTGAATCCCACCTAAACACTTGGTTTGTTCTGTGTGATCCTTTCAGTAAGTCAACTTGATCACATCTCTAAAATACCTGCCCAGCAGCACCTAGGTTAGCATTTGTGAATAAATGGGGAAAATATCCTCGCCAAGTTGACACCTAACAGTGACCATCACCGAAAGGGAGATTCCTGGTTTCTGTGGGAGACACATTCTGAATAACTTCAGGAAGTGATAGAAACGATGCTACTGCCCATTTCCCCAAATGCCCCGTCTCTCTAGCTAACAGCTCGACAGCAGCATTAATTGAACTTGATTTCGTAATTATTATTAGTTCACCCAGGTTTGGTTGCTTAGATACAAAGCAATTCATTTGGAGACAATTTTCCTAAGATGTCCCACAGATATTATAATGTTCCAGAAATATGTTCAGTAATAATTTATAAGTAATGGCTCCCAGAGTTAACACATTTCTGCTCCAAGCAATATACTTTCTTTGACTACTATCAACCCCTGTATAATATTTATTAAATAACTAACTGGTGGTCTAATGCTACTTATGGGATACAGTCTGCATTTCCAGCAGAGTTTATTTTACAGGTCTTCGACGGTATTTGATTTGAGGCTTTTGGGATGGTTATAATGTGCTTTTACCCCCTTGACACAAAAGGAATTTAATATTTATTGTAAAAAGTTGGGGCGTAAAACAGAAAGAGGTAGAGAAGAAAATAATCACCCTAACCTACCACCAAAGAATATTCTTTCATATATATGTATATATAAAATCTATAAATTGTACCTTAATGCAATTCTGAATCCTGCTTTTTTAAACTTAACATTATTTTGTGATTAAATAATCCATATAATTAAGTTGTTTATGAATATTTTAATGATTTCATATAACTGTACCATGATTTATTTAACCATTCTCTCATTGTTAGATGTTTACATTGTTTCCAATTATTTGCAATTATAAAGAATACCAGGATACAGACTTGCAACTCGTAGTTAAATAAGTTCTGGGTGGGTGGGGGGGTAGGGGGCGGGGATCTAACGCACAGCATAGTGATTATAGTCGACAATACTGTATTATAAACTTCAAAGGTGCTAAGAGACTAGATATTAATTGTTCACACCACAAAAAAGAAATAATTATGTGAGGTGATGGAGGTGTTAGCTAATGCTACGGTGGTAATCATATTGCAACATACAAATGTATTAAATCACATTGTACACCTTAAACTTCACCATCACAATGACACAATGTTATATGTCAATGTAACACAATGTTATATGTCAATTAAAAAAAAAAGAATACCAGGATGAATATCTTTATGTTAATCTTTGCACACATTTATGAGTGTCACCTTAGAATTTATTCTTGGAAGTGAAATTATAGGAAGAAGGGGTATGAAGTATATAAGCCTTTTGATAAATATCAACCAACTGGTTTCTGGGTTGTTAGAAAATTTTTGAAAAATTCTCTCATGATGCTCGACTACATTTATAAAACATCATTTGAGAAATAGAAGAGTCAGTATAGTCATTTCCTAAAGAGCTTATGAGCAACTGAGTATATTTATCTTGAAATGGAAGTAATTATTTATTTCCTTAAAATATAAGATAATCATTTCTATATTTGTTATAGATACAACCCAGAATTTGCATCAGTTCTCTTCTGTGAGCCTTAAATGTTTAGCTAGGACACTGCCTTTCCCTAATGGCTTTCATCTGCCTTTCCAAGTGATATCAAGTGCCAGCATGCTGTCCCTGGGCCTTATCGGTGACAGGGTCTTCAGAAGGAACAAGCCCATAAACGCCGTGTCATTGTGTGCCAAGGATAGGCCGCTTCAGCCAGCAGCTGATTACCTGCTTCTGGCGCCCAGCCCAGCTGACGCTGCTTAGGAAGAGCCTTTGAGATCTAATTAAGATCCGTTTTCCTGCTCTGTCACAGCGCCCTGTAGAGACCGCCAGGCAATAATGAAGGTTCTTTTACTGAAAGACCCTAAGGAGGACGACTGTGGCCAGGATCCCTACATCCGGGTAAGTACCTGACACGCCTGGTCCCTGAGAGCCCAACACTGCCTCGTGATTGCAGTCAAGGGGAGGGTCCATCTGCTAAAACTCTGAGGAACTGTCACAGAATAAGTTGTGAAATAGGACCTTTTCCTTATTTTCCAAACAACCCTGGCCAATTCAAAACTATATTCTTTTACCTGCAGGAATTAGGATTATATGGACTCGAAGCCACTTTGATCCCTGTTTTGTCATTTGAGTTTTTGTCTGTTCCCAGTTTTTCGGAGAAGGTAAGATTCATCAGTGTCTGAGCACCATCGTTTCTGAGTGAGACACGTTTGGTTTCTGTAGAATCCTACAGAATTCTAGGGGAAGGACTCGTTTGCTAGCCCTCATCTCACTACCCAACTGTAAAACAAGGACGGCACGAGCTCACCTGCTCCAGGACGTGGCCGCTACTGGATCCTCAGCCCGAGCCTCTACCAGCGCCCCCAGAAAGCCACCCAACCTGGAGGTGGGCCCGTAAGGAGGCCTGGGAGAGCCAGTCGTGGTGAGGCACCAAGCCTGTGCCGCTCTTGGCCATGCAGACCCTCCACCTCCCTCCTGTCATTCAGTCCACGCCCCTGACCTCAGCAAAGCGCCGAACAGCTGTTGTTTTTCCCTAGGTTGGGCAGCTTGGCGGAGTTCTCCAGCAGATAAGAGGGAGAGTTGGGACTGCTTCCATGTATTGGAGCGATAGATATGGCCAGGGACAGTCCCAGGAAAGCCCTCCAAATGCTTCCGATTAAAGATTCAGGGCCCAGCACCGCAGGCCCCATCAGTGTACGGTGCACCCCGTCACCGGACATCTCCCCGGGGGCACCGTTCTGGACACGTGGGCCCAGAGCCAGGGCGGCTTCATGGGACTGGTGTGCCCAGCCCTGCCCACCGGGCTCCCTGGCCGCTGTGAGCATCAGGTGCTCTGCCTGTCAGAGCCCGCCCGTCACTCTGTGGAGGACCTCTCTGCTATCTCCCTTTGCTTTGAGCTGAAGATTGAATTATTCATTCAACAGTTTACTCAGCAAACATTGATTTGGCATCTGCCCTGGGTCTGTGTGCTGTGAGGACTATGTAAGGGACCCACATCACGTGCTCTTCTGTAAGCAGCTTTAACAGGGAACCAGAGTTCATCATTTGAGATCTTTGCTAGGACGCTGTGCTCAGAAGAATACTAGAGTCTCTGTGGGAGCTTCTCCATCACCCCCAGCCAGTTTGTTTCATGAGGGGCTTCCTGAACTCCCTCTCTGAAGCTCCCGTTGGGCAGTGAGCGAGCGCACGGGCTTGGGAATCACAGGGGCGTGTGCTCAAGTTCGGGCTCTGCCCCTCACCTTGGACTAGTTCTTTATCCTCGCCAAGCCTCTGTGTCTTAATCCGTGCGATGCAAATAGTGCCACCCATCTCACAGGGCACTTTCACAGGTTCAGTGCAGGATTATGTGTATAACAGCCCAGTGCCCAGCTCAGAATACGTGTTCAGTAGATTTTATCACCATTTTTATCGTCAAAAACCAGGGTTTCAGCATGGATATCGCTCCTTGAATACTCCAGCTTTCTCATGGATGCAGGTCAAGTCTACCGTCCTGCCTGCACCCCGGCCACACCCAGGCTGAGTCACATTGTCCCTTGGCTCTGTTACACCTGCCACCCTGCATCACACTGGCCTCTCCCTCCCCAAGACTGTGAGCTGCTTGAGGGAAATGCTATGAATTTACCTGTATGTCCTTAAAGGCCTAGAGTAGTTCCAGGCGCATAGTAAGCTCTCATGTCTTGAGTGGATGGATGGACGGATGGATGGATGGAATTAGTTTGCCTACTACTATTGTGAAGCATTTAGAATTCTGGAAAATGTTGAACTTGGCCATCATATAAAGTGCCTTTGCTGTTGTTTGGTGTGCAGCTGTCTCACCCTGAAGGTTACGGGGGCCTCATTTTTACCAGCCCCAGAGCAGTGGAAGCAGTGGAGCTGTGTTTGGAGAAAGACAATAAAACCGAAGGTAAGGGTGGGTCTGCTGTGAATGCCACTGGACTTTGCTTTCTCCCATTGGTGATACTAGATTCCAGAAATAGCTGGACTTCAGGTTTGAGAAAGTACAATGACTTTTAGTCAAAAAGTATTTAGGTACCAAGTTACTTCGTGTTTGTGGAACCTTTGGAGGGAGCAGAAGATGAAATTCCTTCTTCTAAGCTGTTTCTTAGTGTCCCACACAGAATGACACGTTACGTGGTAGCCTTCTGACGGGGGTGAGCGCTTCGTGGCACTGTGTCACCAGGAAGCAGGAGACGGTGCTACCTCCTAAACGCCCAGACAGGTGCCGCTGGGGGGGTCTCCATGTGCACCCACCAGGTGGTCACAGTATATGGGCACCAGTCTCTTTCCTCACAGGGACGATGGGAAGGTCCAACAGCACATGAGAACAGTGTGTGCCGAGCCAGCACTCGATGATGTGACCCCGCTCAGGCCTCCTTCTCGCTTCCTTCCCTCTCTGTCAGAGCCCGGCTCTCAGACTGAACACCACCTTAGTCTGTCCCATCAGACAGCTTTGAGCTAACATGTATGGAGTGCCTGCTGTATACCAGGCTCTATGTTAGCTTGACATTCACGATTTCATTCAATCCTGGACCAGCCAGAGGCTCACCTACCATGGTCCTCATTTTACAGATAAGAACGCTGAGGCTTGGGGAGAGTCAGCACCTGTCCAAGGCCCTGGAGCCAGTCTGTCAGGCCGGACCAGCTCCAGTTTTACTAACAGGTGGAGGCAGCGGGGCGGGTGGTTACCAAAGGGCTTTGCAGCCAGTTAGGCCTGGCCTCAGATGGCCATTCTGACCTTGGCGGCTTCCTTGACCTCGCTGAGCCTCAGTTTCCTTGTTTGTAAAGTGGGCACAATAATACTTGCATCCCAGGATCGTCACTTCTACTACTAGTTAGAGCTTCTCTAGGGCCTACTCTGTGCCAGACCAGGCCCTAGATGCTTTATCCCTGAGGTAGGTATGATTAGTATCCCCACCTGACAAATGAGGAGCCTATAGAGCAGAGGGCTTGAAACCCTCCAAGACCACACGGTCTGTAAGTCACAGGTTTATGATTCCAGCTGCGGAGTCTGAGTCCCAAAGTGAAGCATTCAGGACATCGCCTGGTGCGTGGTGAGCATTGAGTAAGTGACAGTGCAGAGTGGTCATTATGAGCTCTCTTTACAGTTAATTAGGCTTTCACTATAGCCAAAAAAATCACCACCTCGGTGATTTCATATACACAGCTACCTCCTGTTGAGAAAGTCTAACGCTTTTCTTAGGGATGAGGACTTGTGCTGTCCAATCCTCAAGGCAACTCAGAGCCGGAAGTACTGTTATTTCCAAAATGGAGAAAGAAGACTCGAGATGGAGAGGCATGTGTATTCTCTCCCAGTGGTGCTTTGGGCATCTTGGTCTTACAGTTGTGCTTTCCCTTTTGTATGTGTTTTGAGGATGAAGATGATGAAAAAGAAAAAAAAACCCAGCATGGACACCATAACTTTTTATAGTGCTTTATAGTTTAAAAAGCATTTTCCCATGCATTTTCTTTTTTTCTTTTTTTTAAATTGAAGTATAGTTGATGTACAATATTATACAAGTTACAGGTGTGCAATATAGTCCATACATTTTCTTATTTTGATTGTTACAACAGCTCTATGAATACAGGCAGGAGAGGTGTAGTTAATCCCCATTATCTCGACAGGGAAACAGAGGAGGTGGGTCAGCTGACTTGCCAGGAACGAACCCAAGTTAAGGGGCAGAGCCAGCTCTGAAGCCGGGCATTCTGATTTCACCCAGGGCTTGCTCCAGCTGATATCTACTATGATGCTTGGAGAATGGTTTGTTCACATGCTGTAGATAATGTTTAAATAAATATTATTTACGTTTGTGGGGTAGGAAAGGAAAGAAGGTGAAACTCAGTCTTTTACTGCTTTTTAAAAGGAAATTTCTCGTAGGAGTGTAAAGGGTAGATTAACACTATTGAATTTAAGGGAAACTTACGCTCACAGTCAGATCTTAGGAAGGAAGAACTAATGTTTCCTTATCTTCTAAAAGGATGTTGAATGCCAAGTGGCCTTGTGATACATTTATACTATCCATTTTCTCTTGGTTTTTCTTTAATCCATATTTAAAGATGTTTATTTTTTGTCATAAAATGATAGTGTTCTCTATTAAATTGTGTTTGTTTATGAACCTGTAATTTATTCTCTTCTTTGACCTAATAGATAGATGAGCCTTCCCATCTGAGATGACAGTTTCTTGACTGCTTTCAGATTTATATCCCGAATAAAACCAGTCATATTGCTTTATTAGACATTTAAGTTGCCTCTTTTTCACGACCAGTAATTTTTTCTTTAAAAGTCTAGATGCTGGGGGGACATCCCTGGCTGTCTAGTGTTTAGGACTCAGCGCTTTCACTGCCATGGCCCCGGGTTCAGTCCCTTGCTAAGATCCTGCAAGCTGCATGGCACGCCCAAAATAAAAAAGAAAAAAGTCTAGATTTTTTAATTTTAATATTACCATGCAAATTAATTCTTCAAGTTATGTTTACTAGTATACATTAAAAATGCTTCTAGTGCAATTGTGGAAATGATTTAATACTTAATGCCTTCAATAAGGAAGGCATATTGAAACATTTGCCAAAGTGATTTAAAAATTTGCCTGCAGAATATGAACAGAATATAAAACTGGATTTTAGTTTGAGTTGCTGTTTTTTATATTTGGTTATTAATAATTTGCCTTGCTCACAAGTTTTTTAGGATGAACAGACAGCCTTGGGCAGCAGTCCAAATGGCCACTTTGGTATTTGCAACTCACATCAAATTTCATGTTTTACAGTCTGGAGAAAGTCTCTGAAAGAAAAATGGAATGCTAAGTCAGTGTATGTGGTGGGAAATGCTACTGCTTCTCTAGGTAAGCAGTCAAGGTATAAATAAAACACCAAAGAATGACTGTGATATTGTGATTATAATAAGAAATATATATTTGGTCTTTGTCCCTGTTCCTGGCACAGAGCTCCTAAGACCCTTGGAATTTCCTGAGTGATAAAAAAGATAGGGTGTATTTTGTTATTCATAACAAACCTCTTTCAACTCCCCCTGAGTTGACTTTAATGGGGTGACTTTTGGAAAGCCCCTTAAATTGGGGGCTAGTTGCCATGGGAACCAGTCCTCCGATTAGAGTAGGAACTTTCAGCCTCATGCCCTCCCTGCCTCCTACTTCCAGGGAGAAGACATTGGCCGGAGGTTGAATTAATCACCAGCGACCAATGATTTAATCAATCGTGCCTATGTATGAAGCCGCCATAAAAATCCAGAAGGGCAGTAATACGGAGGGTGCTGGGAGGCTGGAGCCAGGAGAGGGCATGGAAGCCCAGGCCCTCCCCCCATACCTGCCTGATGCATCTCTTCCCTCTGGCTGTTCATTTGCACCCTTTGAAATATCCTTTGTAATAAATCTGCAGTACTTAGTAAACCATCTTCCTGAGTTCTGTGAGCTGTTCTAGCAAATGATCCAACCCAAGGAGTGGGTTGTGAGAACCTCCGACTTAGAGCTGGTCAGTCAGAAGCACAAGCAGAGACCTGGGTCTGAAGCGGGAGCAGTTTGTGGGACTGAGCCCTCCATCCTCGGGATTTGACGCTACCTCCCGGTAGAGAGTGTCAGACTTGAGTCCACTTGTAGGACACCCAGCTGAGAACTGGAGAATTGCTTGGTGTGGAAAACCCACACATTGGGTAACCAGAGTGCAGAGGTGTGGTGATGAGAGCAGAGGAGAGAAGGAAAAGAGGAGGTTTCCTTCCACACTGACTTAGCTTTGTTCATTGGACACTGTAGTTCAGTTTAAAACGTGATTTTTTTTCCTTATTAAATTTATAAAAAGTAATTAATTAGTTAACTATATAATGCTGCTGATAAGGCTGCGGTGAAACAAATGTATTCAAATATTGCTAAATGGCATTGAAAATTGGTTCACATCTTTTGAGAAGTACTTGGTCGGCATGTATTCAAAAGCTTTGCCAAAATAGTTGTACCCTTTGGCCCACTAATCCCTTTTCTGATAATCTGTCCAAGCTATTTTGAAGAAAACTTACAGAGAAGTTGTAAATACAAGGCAAAGAACAATTTTTCCTGAGCCTTTTGAGACTAAGTTGCTGGTAATGATGCCTTACCGTCCGCAGCCACAGGTCTAGGGAGGGTGGGGCTGGGGCCCAGCTCTCTCTCGTCTCCCTACACCAGCTTCCAAGGGGAGACTTTCTCCATGTCATTTGTAAAGCATGTGCCTTTGTATTTGCACATTTAAAAAATGACACAGGAACAGGACTTTAATAACCATGTAAAGAAATATATTCTGTTGTTGTTGTTTTCCAGTGAATAAAATTGGCCTGCATACAGAAGGAGAAAACTGTGGAAATGCAGAAAAGCTTGCAGAGTACATTTGTTCTAGTAAGTAGAACAAGGTCGCCCCAAATGAAGCCCATTTGTTTTTGTTGGTTGGTCTCACAGCCAGCACCTCGGGAAAGGGCCACGTCCTCGGTGCCTTCTCGGTGACGATGGTGATGGCGTGGCTGGTGAGACCGTGGCTGCCTTGTACCTGCATCTGTCTGCGCTGGTCTGAGATCCAGCCTACTGCCCTCCACCCCCTCCACCCAAGGACTTGAGGCACCTTGAACATGACACAGAATGAAAGGGTTGGAGACAAAACCAGAGGCAAGACCCTGTGCAGGGGCTGTAAGGGGAGAGGAAGCAGCAGAAGCTGCCGGCACCGTCCCTCCGTCTGCCGGCTCCCCGCCCTCCTGGTGGGAGTCTCTTCCCTCCCCCAAATTCCGAATTCCCTCCCCCAAAGCCCGCTCCCCCTAAAGAGCCCACTCACCCCCCCCATAAGCTCATCACTGGGCAGCGTATGGGCTGAGACTTAAAATGGCAAGGGTTCTGGGGATGCTTGTATTTAAATAAGGATTAAGCTTTAAATTAATTATGAAATTTTCGGCTTCTGACGAAATATGAGCCAAGATTTTTGGAGCAGAGCTCTCTGAGAGAGAGGACAGAGAGGCTCGATGCGTACGTGTAAGGGAGCCCCACCTCCAAGTTGTGTGTCCCAGCCTCTCCCCTACACGTCTGATCCAACTGCACACACATGCTCTTGTGTCCTTGTCACTTTGGCCCCTCCCTGAGAGATGTGTGACGTGAAAGATGGCATAGAACCAGCTTGCCTTCTGTCACTGAGAGGGAATCGGAGCTTCACTCCTTGGGATCGGGGCTGTGGAACTGTCTATGAGGGGCCAGATACGCCGTCTCTGCAGCCACAGCCTCTGCCCGTCGTAGCCCGAGAGCAGCCGTAGACCGTGGGCTGGGCTCTGACCTGGGGCTGCGGTTTGCAGACCCTTCCTAGAACTTGCTGAGCTAGGAGACAGGGCCGGGTTGGCTGCTGACGCCTGACGTTTTGCTCCGAGGTGGTCCCGGGAGAGGGGTGTCTTCTCTGCCCCTGGGGTGGTGGTTTCAGGGTGGGCAGGGGGCGAGGACACCTTAACCAGGAATTTGTACGGCTTCTGGGACCGTGGTGCGTGGTTTTGTGTCTGGGCGCGGTGTGTAAGAGCATTTCTCCAGGTAACAACCTCTCAAGTCTTAGGAGGCCTCCTGTCACGAGCCAGTGCTGTTGGTGAAGGTTCTCGAGCTCGTGTGCTTCTGTTGACCCCTAGGAGCTGGACCTGAAAAAGTCCCACATCCTCCACTTCCCCGGGGACCAGGACCCCTGGAGCTCAGGCAGGGGATGGCAGAGGGACTTCCCACGTTCCCAGTTGGCTCTCCTTTTTCCACTTTTCTTTTAAGAATAATTTTATTTCCTCTTTCCTGGGTCACTGTATGCGCTGTGTTAACGTCGAGGACGAGACGTTCCTGGGTGGTCAGCGTGTCCCTGGCACGCCCCTGCCTCGTCTCATCTGGTCCTCACTACCGTCCACTGCAGGCTGCACGGTCCAGTATGGCAGCCAGGAGCCGCATGTGCCTATTTAAATTTAAATTAATTGAAATAAAAAAAATAAAAATGTGGTTCCCCCGTCACACCAGGCACAGGCCACAGCTCAGCCGTCACTGGCGGCTCAGACACCCCAGGGACAGCCCAGGGGCGCCCAGCGTCACCCAGCGCTCTTTTCGACGGTGCTGTTGTCCAGGCTACGGGGACCGAGTGACCATCCAAGGTCCCAGAGCTGTGAGGGGACAGGCGGGAGGGCAGACTCCACACGGCACGGCCAGTGTTCACCCCGTGGGTCCTAATGAATCTTCAGTTCGCACTTGGAATAACATCCAAATAAGAGTCCATCTTGACTGCTGGCGAGGACGTTCACCTTGGTTTTACCCAGGCGTTCATGATTTTCTCCCCCAATCAACTCTGAAGCTTGATTTTTAATAGCCAAGAATCTACGTCCAGTGCTTGGAGTAAACAGGCCAGTTCATAGTTATTGCTTATTTATTTTACTTAAACACTTATTTATTCTGTGACAGGCACTGTTATAAGTGCTTAAAGCTATTACCTCATTTAATCTGAAAGCTCGTCATTCTGACAGACAGTTCTTCCCTCCTGGGATATCTCCGCTAAGGGAAAAGAAAGTATCAATACAAGTTAAGTGGTCCAAGGTAGAAGACAATTTCAACATTTTGAGAGAAAGCAGAGGAGGGGGAGGGTGTCAGAGGCAGACAGATTGTGCGGGTTATTTGAACTGTCCCCCTGGACTTGCGCTGACTGACCAAGGGCTCGTCCCTGCAGCCTCGCCCACTTGCTGGGCTCTCCTTCCGTCCCCCAGTCAGTCTCGTGGTCCTAATTACCTACGTTAAGTGCCCACCGCCTGCACGACTGGACCCTCCCTCGCAGTAGGCCTGAGAGGGCGCGGTCATCGCAGGCCTGGAAGGTGCGAGAGTTTCACAGACTCGCACATCTCCAGCGAAATGACATTTACACGCTCGGTCTAGTTCTTAATCACCAGCAGTGACTGTTTGCAGAGCCCCCGCCCCCGCTGCGTAACGTCCTCTTAAGCTTTTCAGCACAGCTGCTGTCCTCAGCCCGACAGCCCAGCGGGCCAGGCCCCCTTCCCGTTAAAGGAACACAGAGCAGAGCGTCTGAGCCCCGTGGCTCACCATCCCGCGTCGGGTTAGACCCCTGCCGGGCCCCTGTCGCCCCCTGTCGTCCCCTGTCGTCCTGGGGACACCCCACCTCTCACCCCTGTGTAATCAACCGGCTTTTACATTGGCCTATTTAGCTTTGGCCTGTTTGGGTTAAAAATCAGTAAGCAGTGAGCTCATCCCAAAAAAAATTTTTTTTAAATAATGAATCATTTATTTTCCATAAACGATCTTATGACAAACAGGAAGGGTTGGGTGGTTGAGCTTGGCCGTTTTTGGAGATGCTGTCAGTTTACATGGTGATGAGATGGGCCATAGACGTCCTCATCCACCAGAGGTTGTTTCCCGTAAATGTAACAAGTAATCTGCTACATCTTTCAGTCACGTGAGAGTCCCATGAGGAGTTTTGCTCAGGACATAATCCATTTGGGAGTGCTGATTATTTGCCTTTGACTTCTGGGAGGTTAGCACCCAGGAAGTACAGTCACGGGATGTCTCCCCTCCCCTGCGGCAGGTCTCAACCAGGACATTTTCAGGTTTTCCTCCCTTGTGCTGCTACGGTGGTGCTTTTCCATGAAGCCAGCTGAGCTGGTTGGTCCTGCTCGGCCTGCCTCTCCACCGGGCACTGGGGTGCAGTGGGAAAAAGACAGATGCCTGCCCTGCACCGGGGTGTGCGTCCAGCTCCGCGTCTCCCTAGTAGCGACCAGCAGTCAGAGCACACAGATGAGCAGCTCAGCGCTCTGCTGCACCCGCAGAAGAGAGGCTGCGAAGGGCCGATTCTGGAATCTTCCGGAAGCCCCTTGCACACCCCTGGGGCTGAGCCTGCAGGAAAAGTAGGCCCTTGGTTTGGCTGCCGGTCCTACAGCTGCCCCACAGCAGGTGCTGGGAAGGGTCTGTGGGAGCCGCTTTGGCCCCTAGGCTCCTGGACACCCCACCCCCCAACACACACACGGACACACAGACACTGGAGGGACGCCTGGGCTCTGGCTCAGAATAGCACCTGGTCATGGCTTTGAAAGTGTGTCACGAGGGGTGGCATCTGTACTGCGTGAAAACATTTCCTCACACTGGAAAAGAGCGGTGAGCATCTATTATCTACAGTATATTTTAAAGTTTTCCGATTGCTTGTGTTCTTTTATGTCGGTACTGATACTTACAGAGCCGTTTAAATAAAGAAAACACTCGCCGGTTTGTAATTATTGGGCAACTTGAAATAAGGACGCCTACAGTCATTCCTGTTGTTTAGCTGGGCCTTCGTGGAGATGGTGCCGGAGGGGGAGAGCTTGGCTTGTTCCTCCCTCTGATTGCAGGCGCCGAAAGGGGATGTGTTCAGAGAGATCTTACGGATGTGGGGAAATGCGTGTTTGTGCCTGACCAGCACTCGCTACGGCTCCTTACATCTGATGGACAGACGGAAGGGGAAAGCGGTCGCTTCCACTAAAGTGCTTTGTTCTCAGAGTGCGGAGGAGTCCCATCTGACTGCCGGTCAGTTTTGCCGGGAGGTGGCGTCTCGCATGCTGTCTCCACGGCTCTGCAGAGCGAGGCCTGCGGCTCAGTCTCCCAGGGCGGAGATGCGCGCGGGGGCGAGAGGCTGGGCCCCCACGCGGCCCACCCTCAGCCCTCGGGCTCCTGGCCTGGCGGCCGAGAAGCGTCCTTGCAGCTTGTCTTTGCTGCGGCAGCGGTTGCCGTTTCCTGCCTCCTCACGGCGGGAGCCCAGGCTCCAAATGCCTCCCGGCCCATCCGGGCTCCTCCAGAGGCAGAAACTGTGGCTCCAAGGCCACCACCAGGCCTGACCTCTAACCTGACTCTGGTCACTGCACTCTAAGTGGTGACTGCTGCCCGGAGCCACCACGACGGGCGGGGGTTAGGGAGCAGGGGTGACAGCAGCCCCGGGCTGTGGATGTTAGTTGTCTACGCGCTGTTGCCCACGTGACCCCCGTGAGCTTCCTCCCGCTCACGGTGCTGGAGCCAAAGACGCAGGGCAGGGCCCGGGGCTGCCCCTCCACCTACGAAGTCTGCCTGTTTATCCGCAGGGGAGTCGTCAGCACTGCCTCTTCTGTTTCCCTGTGGAGCCCTCAGAAGAGAAATCCTGCCGAAAATGCTCAAGGACAAAGGTGACTCCCCCGCCTCTCTGGGGCCCACCGAGAGCCTTCGCGGTGGCGGGGTGTCAGCCCTGGGGACCTACAGGGAGAGCAGGCCTGGGATGGACCAGCCAGGCCGGAAGGCGGGCGCCCCTCACGTTAGGTGCGGGGTGCAGGCCTCCCTCCTGCTTCAGATCCGCTCCCGTCCACCCGCTCAGCTCAGCTGGGAGCATGCAGAGGGGCACGGAGCCTTCCCCAGGAGGACGGGTGGGCAATGGCGTGGTGGCGACCCCGGGGCGGGCACGTGTGGAAACCAGTCCAAGGCGGGAGCTGATCTCATCACGCACTCAAAGCAGCGTCCGCCAGCCCGGCCAACCTAGGCTCGCTCCAACTCCGTCCCCCCGGGCTCCATCCCAAGGTGCCAGGGACCAAGGTATCCAGGCCCTAGAAGGCTCGTGGCTTCAGCCCCCAGGCTGGTAAAACCCCCTCCAAGCTCTGCCTGCAGCCCTGGCCCTCAGTGTGGGATTCCACACAGACAGCATCCGTGGGGGAGCGTCCAGGGCCAATCCTGTGGACAACCCACGCAAACACGGGAACAAAAGGCGTCCGTGGTACGAAGGAAGGCTGAGTTTTCAGGATCTTCGTCCTTCCTCTGTCATCTCAGCCTCCTCTACCGCGTGAGCCACTCCGCAGTGTTAAGCAGGCTGCAGAGGGCTGGCCGAGTCTGCTGGCACTGAGCCCACACCTCGCAGCTCCCGGCGGCTTGTTCCGGGAGGGTCGTGCAGCACCGGGGGGGTCTCCACTACCTGTGCCCCGCAGTGTGGTCCCGGGGCAGTGAAGTCTGTCTCCTGGTTTGTGTCCCGATTGTGTCCAGGGATTCCCGTGGAGAGCTTAACTGTCTACCAGACGATCCCACACCCAGGAATCCAGGGGAACCTCAACAGCTACTATTCCCAGCAGGTGTGTGGGGTTTCCAGGGAGCTGGGGCGGGCAGGGCGGAGGGGCGCAAGCCTCCTGACGCTGGTTCTGCCATCCCCAGCTGTGCCACTTTGAGGAGGCCAGCTTTTGGCTCCATCTCTGTATCTGGGAAGTAGGAATAGACCTATCTATAAGGTTTTTACGAGGATTAAAGGAGATAATTTACACAAAGCCCTTTGCACAGCCTGGGGTCAACAGTGGCCCTGATGTCATTCTTCATGGTGTGGGGCACTGGTGGAGCTGCAAGGCAGAGGCTGGAGAGGGGCTGGGCCCACACTGGGAAGGCCTTCAGGGCCCACGGGGGAGTCTGGATTGAATTTGGGAGGCCGCGGGAAACTTTGGAGGCTTCAGGCAGAAGGGTGCACGGTTCTTGTTTGGGTTGATCGAGGTTTTCCACATCTGTATCCAGTAAGACGCCTCCCCTTCCTCTCCCAGGACGGGCTTCTGAATGCCTGGCTGGTACTCGGAGACCCTGTTAGCACAAACCAAAGCTTTCAGAAAGGCCAGGTGGGCCAGTCTGTCTGCTGTCTGCTCCATTTCCGGGAGGGACGGGGAGTTGGTGGGGGGCCGGGCTGCTGCCTTACTTGATCAGTGCACTTCGGCCGCACAAGCTAGAGGCACTGTCCGCTCTCCTGGGCGCTGGGTCCACGGTGCCTGTGCCCTCTGATCTGGGGGCCTGCAGAGCGACCAAGGAACAGCACCCAGCCTCTCCCATCGCTCCCCTCTCTAAACAGTTCCCGACCTGAACTCCGCCTCCATGGGACCCAGAACGCCAGCATCAGTAGGGACCCTCCTGCTGTGAATGTACCTGGGCTGCCTGGGGCTGCTGCCTGGGGCTCTGGGGGTTGATGGTGACGGGGTGGGGAGCATCTCTTTCCTCGGCCCCAAGGCAAGGGACTGACCTTGTTCTCTCTGCCTGCAGGGCATTCCAGCCAGCATCACGTTTTTCAGTCCCTCTGGCCTGACACACAGTCTCAAGCATATTCAAGAGTTATCTGGTGACAACATTGACCAGATTAAGGTGAGGTATTCAGTGGGCTTTTGATCTTTTTTCAGATTCTTTTTTTTTTTTTTAACTTTTACTAATTAGCCTAGACTTTCCATGTGAAGCCAAAGCACTCCTGACCTCACAGACACCCTGATGGAAGCTCTGTAGAAACGGCAGGGCTGGACTACCCTGGTGGTCCAGTGGTTAAGACTCTGCACCCTGGTGGTCCAGTGGTTAAGACTCTGCATTTCCATTGCAGAGGGCTCGGGTTCGATCCCTGGTCCGGGAAGTTCCACATGCTGCACGGTATGGCCAAAGAAAAAAAAAAGGCAGGGCTTTAGGAGTCCCAGGCCCCTGCTTGCAGCTCAGCAGTGCCACTTCCTGGCTGGTGCTCTTGGACTAGTTACTTAACCTCTCTGAGCCTGTCTCCTCATTTGTAGCATGAGGATAATTATCCCTTTGTGGCTCTTATAGACATGTGTATGGTCTTCCCTGATAGGTTAGTCTCAGGATTAGATGAAAGAATTCAGGCAAAGTCCTTAGCTCAGGGCCTGGCACGGGTATTAGCATCCTTTCCCTTTTTTCCCATCTGTCTTGAAATTATTCTAAAAGTGATTCCCCTTTTCACGTCTTTTAATTCAAAGGATTTCCATTTGCACTCTTTAGGGACTATTTGTTAGGAGTCTACAAGTAGTTACAGCCCTGGTGCCTGGGATGGGGATGATCTCAAAGGGCTCAAGGGGGACTGAGGAGGGGGCGCAGGTATGACTGGGAGCGCCCAGGACAGGCCGCTAGCATTGCGGGCACTCACACAGCCAGCAGTGAAGGCCCTTACCTTTCACGACAGGTGCGGCTCCCAGCACCCCTGGGGGGTCAGGACTGTCTCAGTTGTATAGACACTGCCGGCCCCTCCCTCCTCCCCGGCTGGCACGCTCACTCCGGTCGGTGCCCAGGGACGGAGCACGGGCATCAGCACAGGGCTGTCCGGGGCACTGTCTGCAGCCCGGGTCCAGCCCTGCAGGCGGGCTCCGTGGGCCCGGCCAGGCCCGTGGTGGGGAGGCCAAGAGCGGAGCTCTCCAGACGCCCTCTCTCCTGTGACCAGACGATTTCAGAGGGAATAAAAGGCTCACGGGGAAAAGTCATCTTGTGACCAAACTGCTTCTCCTGAAATTATGTCTGCTGTTTGCTGGTTCCAAATCTCAGGGAGTTTCTTTCTTTCTTTCTTTCTTTTTTAAACATCTTTATTGGAGTATAATTGCTTTACATTGTTGTGTTAGTTTCTGCTGTATAATAAAGTGAATCAGCTATACATATACATATGTCCCCATATCTCCTCCCTCTTGCGTCTCCCTCCCACCCTCCCTATCCCACCCCTCTAGGTGGTCACAAAGCACCGAGCTGATCTCCCTGTGCTATGCGGCTGCTTCCCACTAGCTAGCTATTTTACATTTGGGAGTGTATATATGTCCATGTCACTTTCTCACTTCGTCCCAGCTTACCCTTCCCCATCCCCGCGTCCTCAAGTCCACTCTCTACATCTGTGTCTTTATTCCTGTCCTGCCCCTAGGTTCTTCAGAACCTTTTTTTTTTTTTTAGATTCCATATATATGTGTTAGCATGCAGTATTTGTTTTTCTCTTTCTGACTTACTTCACTTTGTATGACAGACTCTAGGTCCATCCACCTCACTACACATAACTCAATTTCATTCCTTTTTATGGCTGAGTAATATTCCATTGTATATATGTACAACATCTTCTTTATCCATTCATCTGTCAGTGGACACTTAGGTTGCTTCCATGTCCTGGGTATTATAAATAGAGCTGCAATGAACACTGTGGTACATGACTCTTTTTGAATTATGGTTTTTTCAGGGTATATGCCCAGTAGTGGGATTGCTGGGTCATATGGTAGTTCTATTTTTAGTTTTTTAAGGAACCTCCATACTGTTCTCCATAGTGGCTGTTTCAATTTACATTCCCACCAACAGTGCAAGAGGATTCCCTTTTCTCCACACCCTCTCCAGCATTTATTGTTTGTAGGTTTTTTGATGATGGCCATTCTGACTGGTGTGAGGTGATACCTCATTGTAGTTTTGATTTGCATTTCTCTAATGATTAGTGATGTTGAGCATCCTTTCATGTGTTTGTTGGCAATCTGTATATCTTCTTTGGAGAAATGTCTATGTAGGTCTTCTGCACATTTTTGGATTGGGTTGTTTGTTTTTGTGATATTGAGCTGCATGAGCTGCTTGTAAATTTTGGAGATTAATCCTTTGTCAGTTGCTTCATTTGCAAATATTTTCTCCCATTCTGAGGGTTGTATTTTTCATCTTGTTTATGGTTTCCTTTGCTGTGCAAAAGCTTTTAAGTTTCATTAGGTCCCATTTGTTTATTTTTGTTTTTATTTCCATTTCTCTAGGGGTGGGTCAAAAAGGATATTGCTGTGATTTATGTGATAGAGTGTTCTTCCTATGTTTTCCTCTAAGAGTTTTATAGCGTCTGGCCTTACATTTAGGTCTTTAATCCATTTTGAGTTTATATTTGTGTATGGTGTTAGGGAGTGTTCTAATTTCATTCTTTTACATGTAGCTGTCCAGTTTTCCCCCAAGCTACAGTAATCAAGACAGTATGGTACTGGCACAAAAACAGAAATATCGATCAATGGAACAGGATAGAAAGCCCAGAGATAAACCCACGAACATATGGTCACCTTATCTTTGATAAAGGAAGGAAGAATATAAAATGGAGAAAAGACCACCTTTCTTTCTTAATGTTTCTTTTTTAAAAAAACAGCTTTTTTTTTTGGCCGCGCTGCACGGCTTTGTGGGATTTTAGTTCCCCAACCAGGGAGCGAACCCCAGCCCTCAGCAGTGGGAGTGCAGAGTTCTAACCACTGGACCACCAGGGAATTCCCTAAAAAATAGCTTTATTCAGATATAATTCATGTACGATAAAACTCACTTTTTATGAATTACATATGTACCGTTTTTTTTAAAAATATTTATTTATTTATGGCTGTGTTGGGTCTTCGTTTCTGTGCGAGGGCTTTTTCTAGTTGCGGCGAGCGGGGGCCACTCTTCATCGCGGTGCGCGGACCTCTCACTATCGCGGCCTCTCTTGTTGCGGAGCACAGGCTCCAGACGCGCAGGCTCAGTAGTTGTGGCTCACGGGCCTAGTTGCTCCGCGGCATGTGGGATCCTCCCAGACCAGGGCTCGAACCCGTGTCCCCTGCATTGGCAGGCAGATTCTCAACCACTGCTCCACCAGGGAAGCCCCATATGTACCCTTTTAAAGTGTGCAATTCAGTGGTTTTTAGTAAATTCACAGAGGTGTGCCACCGTCACCCTCTCGGTCCAGAACATTTAAGAGCCACGAAAGAAACCACATATCCCTTAGAGTCACTCCCCAACCCCCTGGCAACCACTAATCCAATCTCTGTCTCTGTGGATCTACCTATTCTGGACTTTTCATATAAATGGAATCATACCGTATATAGCCTTTCAAGACTGGCTTCTTTCACTTAGCATAATGGTTTCAGGGTTTACCCATATCCTCATGTGTCAGTACTTCATTCCTCTGTATTGCCAGGTAACAGTCCATTCTATGAATATACCAGAAGTAGTTTCTTGTTGTGGTTTTGGTTTGGATTCCCCTAATGACTAGTGATGTTGAGCATCTTTTCATGTGCTGTTGGCCATTTTTATATCTTCTTTAGAGAAATGTCTGTTCACATCCTTGCCACTTTTTAACTAGGTTGCCTTTTTGTTCAGTTGTTAAGAGTTCTTTTTTCTGGATACAAGTCCCTTATCAGATATGTGATTTGCAAAAACGTTCTCCCATTCTGTGAGTTGTCTTTTCACTTTTTTCACGGTGTTCTTTGAGGCACAAAAGTTTTCTTTATCTAGTTTTTATTTTATTATTTGTACTTTTCATCATGTATCTAAGAAAACATTGCCTAATGCAAGGTCATGAAGATTCACTCCTATGTTTTCTTCTAGTTTTATGGTTTTAGCTCTCCCATTTAGGCCTTTGATCCATTTAGAGTTAATTTTTGTACATGATGTGAGGTGGGGGTCCAGCTTCATGTTTTTCCTTGGGGAGTTTCTTGAGGGGTGGCTGCTTCATGGGGGGGAGCGTGGGAGCCACAGGAGCCCGAGCTTCTGTGAGACAGCAGCCTCTTCCTCTCATTCCCACACGCCCTGGGGAGGAGTGTGAGGCCACAGCGTCCTGAGGTTGTGCAAGGGCGGTATCTTGTTCGCACTACCGCCAGCCTGGCTGGGGAGGGCGGTGAAGGGGGTGCTGGGCAGGGGCTGCCATTGTCGGGGGCTCACCTTCACAGACCACTCCCAGGCGGGTCCATGTCCGCGGTGTTAGTCCAGAGCGGGGTGGGGATGAGCACATTCTCTCTGCCAGAAGCTGTCGATCTTCTCAGTTCAGCCCTGCTCTGGCAACTGAGAGGCAGGGTAATTGTGCCCCTTTCACAGATGAGGAAACCGAGGATCAAAAAGGCCAAGTGATTTGTAATGACAGCTAGCAAGGGCCAGAGTCACAACGAAAAATCATGTTCAGCCCAAAGTGAGGCTCTGGATGGGACCATCAGACACAAGCTTGTTTGGAGAGGGGCGTCCTGCTGACGAGGCCCAGGCCGTTGGAGCTTCTAATCTGGGATAACATAACGACGGTCCTACAGGTAGCAGCCGCTGACGGTCACTGGGCGTTTGTCTGTGCCAGGCACGGGGCCATGCGAGTGGTTACACGCATTGCTCATCTACTCCTCAGAGCAGCCTGATGAGGAAACCTCTTAACCTTTCTGCTTCACGGAGGAGGGGACGGAGGCCCAGAGAGGGTGGGTCACTTGCTGAGGCCACCGTCCTGTGGAGCTGCGATGTGAACCCGACCCTCTGGCTCCGGGCCCCGGTGCTGACTGCTCTGCTTTCCTAGGGCCCAGCCACCGCCCCACGCGGCACGCAGAGCCCCTTTCAGACTTTGTTCTGTGCTCCGCCCGGCCCCGCCCGTGGCAGGCGCTGATTGATTCCAGGCCTCTCCTGCCCCGCGCCCGGGCCGCAGGGCTAGCGAGAGCTGCTTAGGCCGATGGTGAGGCTGTAAAGAGACGAAGGCCTTTTGCAGGCGGTAGAGCTGGGTTCACTTCAGGAGGTGTCGTCTCGTTTACAAGCTCTCACATGAGGGAAGAGCGATGTCCTAACAGACAGGAGGCAACAGGCCCTGCTCCCATCACGCCCTGCTGGTGCACTGAGGCCCCTCTGTCTTCTCCCTGCAGTTCGTGGCCATTGGGCCCACCACAGCCCACGCCCTGGCCGCGCAGGGCCTGCCCGTGAGCTGCACCGCAGAGAGCCCCACGCCGCGAGCCCTGGCCGCGGGCATCAGGACGGCGCTCCAGCCCCACGGATGCTGAGTCGGAGGCCCCGGCGCCCTCCCTGGGCGGAGCTGCCCCTGTGGGCCCAGGGCCAGGTGCTACCGCGTCCCGGGGGAGCCGGGCATCGGGCAGGGGCTCCCGGGAAACCGCCCCCCTTCACACTCCTGCTCCGCGCCCGGGGGAACCGCCGCCAACACCGAGGCTGGGCCGGGACCCGGGGCCGCGTCAGGCCCACGTGCGCCTGACGTCCCTTCGTGGAGTCCAGCTGGGACCCCCGCCCGGCGCACGCGGCTCCTCTGGCAGCAGGAAGGAGACCAAATAAAGTGCACTGGCCACTCACGCTGACTGTGCCTTGTTACTTGCTGTCTGTGGTTTCAGTGCAAAGCTGTGTTTGGTGCCCACGTTCTGAGAACTGACAAACCTGGTATGAATAATAAAGTCTGCTGTGTGTGAAGGAGTTTTATTCATCTTACAGAAGGACCTTGAAATTCCTGCTTTGTGGACAATTGTAATTCGAATACAGAGAGGCTTTCTTTCCCTCAGAGACAGAAAAACCGAGTCAGTCAGCCGGGCTTCCCAGAGGCTGGGGAGGCTGATTTACTTCGAGGGGCTCCCTGCAGATGCAGGGCCTGCAGGGCGGTTTCGGGAATCCGTCCCCGAACTTTATTCCCATTTTTATAATCTTGGCTTGGTTTCTGAGCTGGGTTGAATGAAAGCCGTGTCTGCCTGTCAGTCACGTGAGCTTGTGGTAGGAAAGACCCCTGTGCTCCCCGCACGCGGCAGGTCCCGCTGGAAGGCGTTTTCTATTGAGCGACTCCAGCCCCGTGCAGGGGCTTTGCCTCTCCGATGTCCATTCCAGTTAACAGCCTTCGGGTGTGGATGTCACTAGTATTCCCATTTCTCTGGTGAAGAAAAGGAGACTTAAGAAGTTAAGTGACAGCTAGTGAGTGACAGAACCAGGATGAATTAGAAGGGGTTTGTGGACTCAGCACGTAGACCAGGACCGGTGATGTTCATACACCACCTCGCATCAGATGGACATTAGCTCGAGGGGGGCGGGGGCGTCTGGTTCCTTACATGGGGGAGGGGAGGGGTGTGTCCAGGGGTCGGGCTGCAGGGCTGCCTTAGGCGGTCTGCCCACCACTCTGGTGGTGCTGCGTGCAGGGGGCATGCGCAGTGCCCTGTTTTTGCTCCCGGCTCTTCAGAAGTTGCAGTTGGGTTTTTGGGGTCTTTCTGTATCTTGTTGCCCAGAATTCGCCCCAACGGCACATGCACACAGTTATTTTTAGTCCCTTATAGTTTCTTTGTATTTTGTTGCTCAAGGAGACGTTTGTCCAGGTGCAAGCACTGCAGCAAAGGGTCCCGGGGCCCAGGTCCCAGCCTGTCTCGGTCCCATAAAAGACTGTCCTGTGGGGTCGACGATGCCCAGACTGGGTGAGCCAGTCCCCTGATCACATGCTTGGGGGTCAGAGCAAGGTCAAGTTGCTATAGAAACGATGGTTTCTGTACTTTTGGCTAAGGCAGAGTTGCAAGCACAAACCTTTAGGATTATGAGCAGAAGTGAAAATTATAAAGCTGTGTATAAAAATCCTTTTAATAATGCTGAACCACGGGAGTCTGCTTTGTTACTAAGTGCAATGAACATAGTTTTCCTTTCCTTTTTAATTTTTTCCTTTTCTTTGCATTATTCTCAAGGATTGAAGCCACTGCCATGGCCTCAGAGCCCTTCTGAGAGCAGAGGCGTGGATGGCGCAGGAAGCAGAAGGGAATCTGCTCTGACCCAGGGCGGAGCCCCGTGCGCGCCTCACTGTGTCACTGAATACGTGCAGGACCGAGGGCCGGGAGGGGAGGCTCATCCTCTCCAGTAGAAAACAAAGGTAGCATTGGACACAGTGGTTACAAACAACCATCTCAGGGCTCTGGAATTTGCCCTGAGTCAGACAGCAGATGGAGAAGCGTTTACTCTTGAAAGCCCGCTCTTTGGGTCCGACCAGCGGGCGTGGCCTCGTGGCCTAGAGATGCTGCTTATGCCTGTGTACCCACTGCTGGGACCAGCAGCTCTGCCACCCTCGATCCGGGCAGGAGCAGAAAACCAGGGTGTTTTCAGTGGAAGGTGGTGAACCCCGTAGGAAGAGAATGGGAAAACCCGCAGCGCTGCTAGTCTGAGCTTGTGGTCCCAGCTGGGATGAGCAGCAGACAGTCAGAAATGGAACGGGGACCTCGTGGGGACGGGAGCTCCACAGAAGGACTGGGTTAGCCGATGGGGGGCAGTGCTTGTGTGCGCTGCAGTGCCAGCCCGACGCAGACCAGGGGGACGCAGGGTGTGGGCCAGAGGGAACTTGTGGGGCGACGGGCGTGTCCTAGAACCGATCGTGGCGTTGGTCGCACAGGGAGGCCATTTGTCCCGGAGGACTAAGTAAAATAATTTGGAGAGCACTGCGTTATACACACGTTTTTCTCTGTAATATCAAAGTGAAATAGGTTAGACCACGAATCAGGAACCCTGGCTGCACGTGAGAACCACGTGACGTGCTTCGGCAAAGGGAGCTGCTTCGCCCACCCCCATTCTACTTAATTGTTTCCTAGGGCAAAGCCCAAGCAGCAGGCGTTTTAGAAGCCCTCCAGGTGGTTCCCATCTGCAACCACGTTTGAAAACCGTCACACCTGGCCAGGGTGCCGTCCCTGGTCGCGTCTAGAAGCTGGAGAAGTACGAAACAGGCGCTGAGCAGTGGAGGAGGAGACGAGAAACCCGGCTGGAGGCGGACGGGGAGACGAAGGTGAGAAAGGGTGCGTGGGCTGCAGCAGAGGGGCCGCATGACCCCACGGGGGCAGGGGCGGGAGGAGGCTCAGGGAGGGTGAGAGCGGGGCTGGGCACAGGCGACAAGGAGTTGCTGAATGTCTTTCATCCGCGTGGCAGCCTGAAGTGACCTTTTGGAGAGGAGGTGACCAGGGTTTAAGGAGAGGCGGGGCAGATTTGGAAAGATGGAGATCGGTTTGGGATTTGGAAGGGTTGCAGCCGACTCAGTCCGTCGGAGGGAGGTGAGCCAGGGTGCAGGTTTCCTGGCCATCGCTGTGAGGGGGACCTGGGCTTTGGCAGCTGGGCTGGTGACTCCTGTTGGCAGTTTAGAGCGTGAGGGCTGAGGAGGCAAACATGAGTTTTAAAGTGACTGGGGAAGGACCCCTGGTTCTGCAGATACTGGGACGGCAGAAGGCAGAGTCTCGGTAACTTTCAGCTCGGGAAAGTTAAACCCAGAGAGGCCACACCTGGTTCTGCTCACCCTTTCCCAGAGGCTGACAGTTCCTCCTAAGGCCCAGAGTTAACGCTGGTTCGTTGTCTGCGGGCTGGTGGAAGAGAGTGAATGGTAGCCTCAGGACAGCAGCTCGACAGGCACAGGTCCAGCCTGGGAAGGGTTAGCTTTGAGGCCGTGGAGCCGGCATGAGGCACGAGTCCCACACGACCCTGATAGAGCCCCCAGCCCCAAGTTTCCTGTGTCCTTGAAGATCAGAAGGGACAGAACACGAGGTGCGAGAGGACAGATCAGGGAGCAGACATTGAACAGAGGTGCCGTAGAGGGTTCGCCATATTCTGCGTTCGCTCTTTACATGGGCTCTTGTGCGCCCACCCCAGCCGGTGCCGCAGAGTGTCGGTGCAGGAAGACCTTTGGGAAGAGAGTAAAGCATCGTGCGGGAATCTGCGCGCCGAACCAGTGCTGGGCCTCGGGCCCGGGGTGGTCAGCAGTGAGTTGAAGGTGTTCCCTTTGGACCTTATAGCTGAGCTCATAATTATGGGATGCGTTCTCGGGCGCTGTTCCAAGTTTTAGATGCTTTAACTCATTAGTTACGTGTAATAACTCACTTAACGAGTTAAAATAATGGCTCCATGCCAACTATTATGTTAAATGTTGATGCAATTATGTTAATTGTGAATATGGAAGGTAAAATAAAAACATTGCGATGTATATGGTTTTTTAGAAAATAAACTAGCAGGAAATCATTTTACTAAAAATTCTAATGTGTAACATATTCTTACCAATAAGCAAAATAATGCTATTCAGGATTTACTGCTGTGTCTGAGAGGTTTATCTGGTGCAAAGGTGACGTCAGGTCATGACCCCTGACACCTAATGAGTCTGGGCCATGTGCTGGGAACCTGGGGGTCAGAGACAGCACAGCTCCTGCCCTCAAGGGGCTGCAAACACTGTGAAGGAACAAAGTCAGGAGGCAGCTGAGCTCAGCAGAGCTGGTCTGTACTTCACTGGGCAGGACTGGCTGGGAGGGGGGGTAGTCCACAGCTTCACTCTCCGAGGCTCTGTCACCAGGGGCCTGACAGTGGAGTCCCAGGATGGCCTTCTTCGAAACCGAGTCGCCTGCCTGTTGTGTCAGTGTCATTGACTGTCATATTTTCCTTCAGAGATTTTATTTTAAAAATTAGGTTTTTTTTTTTTTCTTTAATCCATTTCCTACAATTGTCAGAGGTTCTTGGCTGGGCAATGGTGTCATGTGACTTCAGCCCTCGATTATACCTCTCTGCCCCTCTCCCGAGTCCTTACCCAATCCTTTCCTCCCCAAACATTTTATAAGTGAGAAGGGACGTGGCGCCAGGGCTGACGGGCCTGACCATCAGTGCCTGGTGTGCACCAGCTCCAGGCGGGAGGTGCAGGCGAGAAGGGCAGGCAGCACGCAGGCCGCCAGACTGGGCTCCTGGCGTCCCATCCTCCTCACGGGTTTAACTCCCCCAAACTGGAGACGTTCATTTTACCTCCTGGAAAATTGCTCCTCAGCTCCAGAAAAAGTGAAAAACATTTTGGAAAAAGCTGCAAGTTAATGATCCTGACCTGCACCCCATGGTCAGGTCAGCCAGGAGCTCCACACAGCTCAGCTTCCCCAGTCCTGTAGGCCCACCTCACCGTCCCCAAGGCCATGAATGAGAGGACACCCTGAGAGCTCCCCAACTCAAGCAAGAGGAGATCAGCTCGGCCTGTCCTCTGGGTGAACAGAGGCAGAGACTCATTCACACAGTCTTCAGTCTGCAGTGCTGTGGAATTAGCCAGCGGAGGGTAAACTCAATGAGGCCAAGTGACAGCAAAGCAGCACAGAGCTACCCGGCTGAGAACATTCTACTTATGAGCTCACAGCCCCAAACCAGAAGGGGAAGAAACCAAGATTCTACACGCACTGCCTCTGTCTTCTCAGACCCTCCCGCTGTTCCTGACCTCACCTGGGGTGCGGCCACCAGGGCAAGGGATGACCCCGCTCAGCACAGAGCCCCAGGATCCCCTTTGGGGGGGTGTTAGCCACTCTTACCCTCGTTGCTCACTTCAGTGCCCTAGTCACTCTGCAGCTAAGACAGATGACACAGCATATCAGCAGGCTTGCAACGATCAGTAAGCCTCCGGCCATGGCGATCATAATCTTGAAGTCAAGCCTCTCAATTATCATCTTGACGTCAAGCACACACCTGGGCAGAGAAGCGCTGGGAAGCAGTGAAAGTGCCCTCACCGTGCCCCAGCCACTTAGCAATCTCAATATGCCTCCTTCAGTGGAGGGAGCGTGAACCCAAACCACAGAGCCTTGTGCGTGTAAAACGTGGATAAATCTTCCTAAGCTGCTCCAGGGTGGGTAAAGGGTTTATTTGTGGATGAAAAGGGACTGAAATGCGAAGTCTAGAGAGAAGGACACACAGTGGGAGGACTCTTTTTCCCCTTTCACAGGCAGTAACGTGCAGTTGCAAATCACAGACAGACCTACACTTGAGCCAGTGGCTTTGCCCCCAAACCCCGGGCCTCCTGAAATATGTTCACTTTCAGAATCAGGCTTAAAAATCTCCTGTAGGAATAACTAAGGGAATGCCTTTTTTTCAAAAATGTTGTGTGTGCAGTGCTGAGAATGTGCAAACCCACTTTGTAAATGATATGTGTTTTAGGGGGAAAGAAATGTCAGTTCTCCCAATGACAAGTAGGTCATGCCATCTTAGTATTGAAGGAAATTCTAGAAGCTCCCTGCCAAACCCTTCCCCCGGCTCCGAGGCGGAGAGTGTCCTGCACAGACAGACCAGGAAACACCTTCGCCAGGAGCCCCTCTCCCTTCTTCTCTCTTTATTGTAGATCACACGCCTCCCTCAGTTAGTTTTCTTCTGAAATCCAACTGATTTCCTCAAAATCCAATTTACCTGGAATAAGCAATTTGGTTACTCAAACACTCTGAACCTTGAGAAGCCAGTCCCTTCAAAGGCTTGGTAATCACTGGAGAGGAGAGAAGTAACTCCCTGAGAAAAGCCAACGATTCGAATGGTCAGCAATACCTCCCTGAGTCCAGGCGTCCTGAGCTGCATGAAACCAAATAAAAATAAATTAAAAATAAAATGAATTGTAGGGAACAAGACCCTTCAGTAATAAATCCCCCACTCCTATGATCCTAAGAAGGATCTCATTGTCATCTCGAGGGAGACCTGACTTCCAGACGCGCCGTCTTCCGCCAGAGCTCAAGGGGGGGACAGGCAGGTTCTGGGGCTTTGAGACCCATCAGGACGCAGGCTGTGTGACATCAGCCCTCAGAACACCAGCTCCCAATCACAGACTTCTCAATTCTGTCCTGCATTTAGGTTTATTTTCGCCTCCCAGGATGCAGAATGCCTAGATGAAATTTTTGCATCATTTTGTTCTAAGTGTTGCAGCTTTGCATGTTCTGGTTTCCCTCAGAGAAAACATTTAGGGTTTGTCTTCTCAAAACATAGTTTGAGATTTTGATAAAAAGATGGAAGAAAAACCCTGCCACGTGGGGGGGAGTCAAACAGTGTCCTTAGACCCAAGAGTTATGGCCACATGGTGGACACTATGTAGCCACTTATCACAACTCAGATCTGTGTTCACTGACATATACTGATCTGATTAAGTAAATTGATAAATATAACTGACATATATCATTGATATATATAACTATATATTGATACATAATTTTTGTTTGTTTTTTTTTTTTTTTTTTTTTTTGGCTGTGCCACATGGCATGCGGGATCTTAGTTCCCTGACCAGGGATTGAACCCATGCCACCTGCAGTGGAAGCACAGAGTCTTAACCACTGGACCGCCAGGGAAGTCCCTATAACTATATACATAGTTTTATAAATGACTATATATATAAAACATACAATTGACATATATGTCAGAGTTCTATGTATGGTTATCTATGTTATACAGAGAGCATACAACTGACAGTATAGTTGAGAACTGTACACTGACGTCGATAACGTACCGTGCGGTGAGAAGCAGCTAGAGTTTGGTTCTGGTCACGTTTCTCTGATCACAAGGTAGGGAGAGCCTGCCAAGCCAGTTCCACTAGACGAGGGGGTTCATTTAGCTACATGAGGCTCCTCACGGAAGCCCAGGGGCAGGCGGGGAGTAGAGCGGACCTCACGGGCACAGGCATGGGGAGCCAGCAGGCTCCAGGCCATCTCTCTCTGGCTCTGTGTAAATGTCGCATGTCACAGTCACATGGGAAGTACAAGATGCCGGCGTGACACCTTACGTAATTTCATTCTGCCTTTCATCTTCTTAGTTTTTGTTTTACAGAAAGTTTTTAGCTTCCGATCAAAAGCTAATTTCAAATTTAATAGAGAACGAGACCACAGTTGAAAGTGTGAATGCTGCCTGGGTAAACGTGATACGATTAAAGGGTTATTGCTAAGTTTTAAGGCACAGTAATGGTAGGTCAGATGCTTTTCTTTTTCTTCAGTCTGTCTTGGGAGGTGAGGCCGGGGTACAGACTCAGGAAGCAGAAGGAAGGCCTCAGAGCTGAGCAGGAATGAGGCGCAGCTGCGAGACAGCTGAGCCCTGGGAGGGGCGGCAGGGCCCTCACCCCGGGTGAGGCCGGGTTGGAGAGACCCGTCAGCCTGGGCAAATGGAACGCCAGGGTCGGGGGGACTTCACTGAGCAGAATCAGTGGCAGTTTCTGAGCAGGGAGGAGCAGTGTTTGGCCGGGAGACAGAAGCTGAGGTGGGGCCTGCGGTGACACAGAGAAGGCGGCCAGGGGCCTTCCCGGCCTCCGTGCCCGGGGAGGAGGCTGGCCACGTGTGCAAACCAGATGCGCACAGTCTAATCACACACACAGTTTTGTGCTTGCTGCTTTTCCTTCCTCTGGCCACCCAGAAATAAGTCGTGGGCCCTCCCTTGACCTGAATCCTAGTAATAGAACATTTCTTTAAATTGCTCAAAAAGAGTTGAGGCCAGAGCCAAACTGAAAGAACTCTGCACACAACTATTGCCATAAGAGACCTGTGCGTGAATCTGGTTGTCCTTTTCCTTCACATCACACAGAGGAAGGATTATTTCAGTTCAGTGACATAAAGAAATGGCCTCAGAGTGGACTTTGATGGTTCGGATCTTTCGGAGTTGGAAGCACATCTTTCTGTGCCTTAAGAAGTCCAGAATTTATATTGGGAACACTCAAAGAATCTCAATTACAGAATTAGGTCATCATGGGGGTTTCTATAATTACAGCTGTATTTCATTCTTGGAGCTTTAAAAAACATCTTAAATTTAACTTGCTGTGAACACTCTAAATTCAAAAATCATCCCGGTTAGAGTGAATCGCACCTTAGCCAGACGTGTCACGCTCTTCTCAGTGGTAAACCTTTCCAAATAGATTGAATATTTGGTTGCTGAGGAATGTAACTGCTTGTGATGCTTTGTGAGTTGTGAACTCAAAAGTATCTAACTCAGTGGATTTATTCTATTGCACGCCGACAATATACCAAATATTCAGGGCAAGGAACAAATAAGGACCGCTTAAAATAATCCTACGCTGTTTCAGAGCATGAAATTAGCATTTGGATCTTAAAATGAAACGAAGCAAAATTACAAAATATTCATAGGACCGTGGGTAAAGTCACCTGGGTAAAATTTGGGAGTCCCAGGCTGTATCCCTGCTTCAACCTAGGCTGTCTGAATTGGGGTGAATTGCTCCAACTCTATCCCAGTTTCCTCATTTGCAAAAACGGGGCTGGTGGTGGAACTAGATGATTCTAAAACCCTGGAATAAAGAAGAATCCAATAATAAGCATCATGATTTTTTTCTTTAAAAAGAGAGGATATATTAATTAGGACAGGAAAATGATTCGGGACAGTCCATGGGCCCCTAACATGTGACAGAAAAATCTTTAGACTATAAAGGAAGGAGAAGAAAAATAAGACGTTGATGTGAAGAAGACGGCGTGGTTTTGTTGTTTTGTTTTTGCTGTTGATGTGCACCAGTGGGCTGGGAGCGGCAGCGAAGACGTGAGAGAGAAATCGACTCCTGGGCTTAAATCTAGAGGTGATTCAAGGCCTGGGGAGTCGTTGCTTTGAGCAGAGGCCACTCGGATGGATGCTGCAAGTCCTGCTTTCTCCTGGAATCACGGCAGAACAGCACGGATGGCTGGGGCCCACACTGAAAGCTGTCTCTGTCGTTTCCTGTGACTTAATGGTAGTAGAACACATTACAACTTGTTTGGCTCTCAGAAAATCAACACCAGAGATATGACAGTGACCAGGACCAGGCCCAGACAGAAGATGCACGGGGAAGAAGCTACCCCAGATTGATTTCAGAAGGATTTCCTGGCATCCCAAGTCCCTGGACGATGCCTTTTATGACCGAAGCAAGCAGTTCTTTTACTTCTTCAAAGGGTCCCTGGTAACAGAAGGCTTTCCAGCCTGGTGTTGCTTCTGTCATCCTTGACTGAAATTTGTCAGATGACCAAGTTCTTAGTTAAAAGCTGTTTTCAATTACTGCAGACCTATATATACGGCCACGGCAGATCATCCCATCATACAGAAAATTACTAAGAACTTCAAGCCCAAAAAATTTGGTGCAAAGCCACAGATGTGCTTACCTCATTGCTATAAATTAACCTAAAAATCAATGACTTCCAGAAAAGCCAGTCTTAACTTCGGTTTGCAAGTGTTTGCATCGATGTGAACAGAAATCAAGTCCTTGACCCTTATCCGACGAAGACTATTAAGGTTTTTCCGGGAATAGAGCCACAAAGCCATTCTGTCAACGTAGACTCAGCTGACTACTCCTGCACTCACCGCTCGCCTTCTGCAAAGGCAGCATGTGCTGGAAAGTTGTCAATAGCAGGACAAACAACAGATTCCTGGCTCCCTTCAAATGGCTTATTTCCCAAGCAGTCTAGCTCAGAGCAGTGGCTTGACGTCTGTGACGTCGATTCCTGCATCCTGAACTCTTAATGAGAAAAATTGGCAAATGGAGAGCCAGAGGATTTCTAAGAGAAAAAGTCTGATTTCTTTTACAAAGAAAACAAACCAGATTTTTAGTAACTGAAGCAAACATGCCTCCTTAAAACCCAATGGGAAAAGCATTACTTGAGCTTTTAAATTACTTGACTGAAAAATCAAATTTCTCAACAAATAATTTTACAAAAATTTTAGGAAAGGTTAGAAAAAGCATCCTGAGGAATCGCTGTCTGCCTTCCACTCTGTCTAGGGCTCTGTAGCCACGTTCCCAACACCCACCATCTGTCCCTCCACCCACCTCGGCCCCAATTTCACCGGGAGACAGGAAGGCAGCCATAACCATGGGTCCAATTACGGGAGATGCCACTCGCCCCCTGAACCCCAAGGGCATGGAAATGATTTTACTGCACTGAAAACTCGGGGATTCAATGGAAAAGATCACAGAATTTGAATTAACTACACTCCAAAATCCCTGTCCTAACAATTTATCTTTTTCTAATACTTGACAGTGTACAAAAGGTTCTCATGTGTTATTTCTCTCTTGCTCTTCACAACTCTGGTCAGTGGCAGGACAGATACTGCTGTGCACGTTTCTAGGTAAAGAAGCTAAAGTTCCCTAGTTGTGTCTGGCCAAACGTCGACCGCCACTGTCGGTCTTGCCCCTCCTTCTCCTCACCCCAGCCTAGTGCCCTTGCACTCTGTCTCCATTCCCGTGGTGCTCTTCTGTTTGAATATACACACCTGCATCCCAAATGGCCCTCAACAGAACAGCTTTCCAGCTCGCTGTAACTCCTATAATGTGCTCCTCCCTCTTCAAGGCAGGAAACACTTTATATGGCAGCTTATTTATGTTCCGAGGGTTAGACTACCAAAATGAGACTCTTGAAGCTAATTGGATAACTTCATTCTTCCTGTATCAGTTATCTCAGTCATCATGCTCCTTTAACTTTTACGTAATACATAATATGGCCACCATTACCTGTTCTTAACGTAAACAAACCCCCCAAAGTCACATGTAATAAGGACAAAATTTGGGCACTGAAGTTAAACTGAAAAAGAACTCTCAACGATCAGGCCACAAATACCCCATACTTCTAAAGACACAGCTAAAACACAGGCACTTTAAAAAGCTTTAATTTAAATTAAAATCAGTAAATGACAAAAACATTTTAAAAGGACCTTTTCTTCCCTTGTAGGAACTTTCATGTTATTGCTCTGACAAATGAAGAGAGCTGGAATTGATCTCTTCTTGCTTAAAAGCACATCTTCCTCTTGACTGAAAGGCTGTTGGCTAAGGAGAGAGGTAAGATGAGCAACTCTAATATCGTGAACTCCAGCTTCTTTCTGCCTAAGCAGAATATCCTTTGGAATTCATTAACCCCCAAATTAGGTATAATCAATGGACATGTCCCGGTTTAACTAACAAGAGTTTTATTCTGTGTGTGTGCTTGCCACAAGGGGAAACAGAATGACAGCTGTCCTGATATGAGACATCGTTGATATTGTACAACTGCTTTACAATTTAGGCAAAACTTTCAATGCTTCAATGATTAGTTGATGCAAATCTGTCCCGAGGACAATGCAAACTGCATAATTACAAGGAAGTGGACAAATGGCAAGTGATAATTCTGCCAGGCTATGAGAGCTGTCAACTCACCAGTGAAAACATCTGAAAATCTCAGTGTATGAAAAAGGAGTCTGTAAAAATTCAGCTTAAAACAAGTTTATTCCAGACAGTTTTCTAGTCTAGTTCAGATTTCTTCAGAAGTGTGTGGCCAGTGAGTGGAGGGGGCTGCACAGTGAAAATCATCTGCACGTGGCACCGAGGGGGGTCGGCAGCAGCACATCTTCCCACACTAGGCCAGGCCAGTGGACTTGGTGGCGGGGCAGGCTCTTGCCTACAGAGGCATCATGCACGTAAATCCAAACCATCAACCCAACAGGAAAGAGTATGCTGGATCTGTAGATGACGTTATCTTTCTTGAAAATGAGATTAATTAACTATGACAAGTACAGCCTTGCATGCTGTAGGCACTGGAAAAATAGAGTATGTCTTAAGCAACTGGACAAGAGCCATGTAGCAGCAAGTAGTAAGTATAATATCCTAGTGAGAATTTAGTGGATGGCAGAATTTTATTTTTAATGTTTTAATCTTCACTTTGTAAAATTAATTAAACCAGTTCACATCAGAACTCAATGTGAAGAATGTGAAATGGAAAACTACAAAGACATTTTAAATAAATAATTTATTTATTCAAAATAGTTTTCTTACCTTATTCACAGTTTCAAGTTTAAAATGAAAAAAAAAAGGGGGAGGGGGGGTACCAATTCTTGATCAACTGTCATACAAAGTCAGAGAAAAGCAGATCCGTTCAGAACATGCATTAAAGAGAGAACTGCACAATGGCCAGTCTTCGAAAAATCCTGTACTGAAGCTTAAAAAGGGCAGGCTTTTTCTGTGCACTTGAGAAGGGAACACTGTGGACGTACAGGAAGTTTCTTTAACTGACCTGAACCACTAGAATCATTTGGATAAAAGTTCCCTTGACCAAAGTAACATTTATCCAAGATAATTATCTCTTAAACCCATGTAGCTTAACATACTTCAAAAATATTTAAAAGTGTTAACTGCCTCACAGCAAGTCTATTAATACTGAGGTACCACATGCTTCTCAAAGAAACGAATGTGGGAGCTCTAGGTCTGATTCTGATGTTGGCACCTCCAATGAAGAAGCCAAAGAACTCAACCATGACTGTTTGCCATGGGAAATGAGAGCTCTGTTTCCACTGCCGTGCCTGTTTTAAGTGGGTATTTCCCTCGTATTTAATGAAACGAAGCACCAAATGGACACACTAGCCCCCGAGTGCAGAAGGCACTGACAGCATCTCTGCGGGTGCAGCCCCAGGCAGAGTCACTGAAGAGCACCGCCGCCTCCGCCGCTGCCACGAGCCAGCTGGTCCAGCAAATGGACGAGAACGTCGATTCTTTCCAGGAGAGATGCGTTTTTGTTCGCAGTAGCTCTTAGAAGCTGGGAGTAAATCTGCTTGTTGGTTTTGAGGACTACATCTTCTTCAAGGTTACTACTGGGTTAAAAAAAGAGAGAGGGCGATGAAGCAAAGAGTGATGCCCACCAAGAGCTGTAAAAGAAATCCAAAAACTGAACACAGGCAGCCCTGTCATCACTTCTCACGTGGAAGCAGGTGTTCTATTAATGCCGACTCCATCGACTGCTTATGGGCCCGTTTTTAAACATTTATTTCAAAACATCAATTAAAGCCAATGATTATTCTTTTTATAAATGTTCAACCGCCTACTATGTACCAGGAACTACTCGTGGTCATGAACAAAACAGACCCAGAGCCCCTGCCTTCATGGAATCCACATTCTGAGGGAAGAGCTGGGGGAAGACACGTCGAGACGGTGAAGAGAAGAGACTGTGAGATGACACGTGCTGTGAAGAAAACACAGTGGGGCCAGGCGACGGCGAGAAGCCACGCGGTACAGCTTCCGGGCACACACCTAGAGCGACTGCGGGACTGCTCCCCTGGAGCGAGCACTGCCGGAGACGGACGCGCTGCCCCTCATCTAGCTGAAATGCCGCGCAGCTTCTGTGTGAAGAGTGCCCCTTGGCTGGAGAGTTCTAGAGGGAATTTACATTTCACAACTGTCTTAACAAAAATTTCTTAAGTTTGCAGTTTATTTTGAAAATATCTCCCCGGTAGGGTAGATCGATGGATTATATTTATGTTACTGAAAAAGACTAGTAATCACACGGCAGTTCATTTCTAGCATCCTTTTTATTTTTTGAGTCCGGATATAATAAATGCAGAGCCCTGGCCACACATACAGAGAACAGCTGAGAGTGCGCACATGCACACGAGATCTGCCTGTGACCCTGTCACCACGGGAGAGCAAGGACTGGTATTCGTATTTTGTAATGAAAAACTAAATGATGTGAAAACTGAGCCCAGAAGGGTTAAATAATTTGGTTCAAGGTCAAAATGTTTTCTGACTTCAAATGCTACGTTCTTTCCACTCTCCAATATGCAAATCTTCCACCGTTGCCCGAGTGCCTGTTGGTCAGGCCTGCCAGAGAGCAAACCAGCAGCCTGGACCCTCCCTTCTGCCCCAAATCAAGGCTCAGGCTGTCAGGAGCCCCCCTTCTCTCACAGCTCCACTACTGCTCTTCGACAGGACCCACCTCCTCCGCACTGCGGCCGGCCTGACCACAGGCCCGGGCTGGCAGCCAATGAGAGCCCCCTCACACTCCCCTCTTACAGACCCATTTCTCCTTCCCGCTCGCTCCGACTTTTACCAGGCACATCTCCTCCTCTCTCCGCCCCACGCCCACCCAACACCACCCGCAGCACAGTAAAAATGACTGTTCAAAACGTATTCACTCTCTGCAGTTCAGGCCTAAGATGGATATGTTTTGGTTTTTTTTGTGGGGGGAAGGTTAACATTCACAAACCTCTGATAACCTTATAAGACATTTAAACTCCTATCTGACAGTAATCAAGGCAGTAGCACTTAGCAATTAGAAACACCGGCTGAAATATGAATTGGTCTCTGTGGACAAGGACATCACACCGTCGTTTCAGCGGGATGCCTGAGCATAACTGATGGGCTTCTGAGATCGTAAGTATAGAACCCTTTGATTTGTTCTGATCATAATTCTGAACGTTAAATCTTTATCTTCCAATTTCTACAAATTATTCCCTTCCTTAAGCAACTCTCATCAACAGTTAATGAAACCTGTCCAGGTCCACAAAATAACTAACTCTGGGAACAGTGATATTCCTGTTTATGAGAGGACCTCACGCTCTCTTCAGGGGAATGCACTGGGATGGCTCAGCCAGCTGTTCACAACCTGGGTCTGATTTCTGATTGATTGCTACCTGATGTGAAATATTTTCAGTATTACTTCTTTATCTCAGGGCTCATACAGAGCCCTAACAGAGCAGTGGAACAGCAGCTCCAAGACTCACATCCTTGGAGGACGATTATGGGGCTGTGTGTCCACCTGTCAGTGATCACCGTCCTGGTCGCCACTCCGTTCTGACCTGCAGGGGTGAACCCTTAGAGCCCCGTTCCACAGGGGCTCTGCCCTCACCCCGCACTAGCTGTGCTGACTGGTCCAAGAGCAGGAGCTGCTCAAAGTCGCTTCTCTAGGAACCAGGTTCAGGCCAAGGAGAAATTCAGTCTCTCTTCTCTATCATTTAGTCTCACTGTGCTTCCATTTCTCTGTATCTTTTTTTCTCTCTTTCTCTCTCTATACTGCAAAAACTTAGGTATTGTCAACAGCCATATCGTTCAGTCTAGAAACTGGGAAGGTGAAAAAGCCAACCTGAAGTAAAAGAAAAGAATTTATCCTATGCCATTAAGCTCTCTATAATGTACTTCAAATTTTATTGAACCGTATGAAATTGCCAGTATTTGACCATTTTAAAATTGACCATGCTTATTAAAAATTGACATGAAGTATAGTTCTAGCTGTGTTATTTAGGATTTACAATGGTATTGTCCTTTTCAATTTTATAATTGATTTGTTTTTGTTCATGTTTATTTTTCCTGCAGAAATAAACATTATGGTATCTTCACACACACACACACACACACACACACAAAGTGAATGAAACCATGAACTCTGTATTCTGAGGCGTCCTATCATTTCATAGGGTTACCTTTTTTCCAAAAGAAGGTAACCTACATTCTTTTATTTTCCTTTATACTATTCTTAACCAAATATTAGATGGACATACCTGGCCAGGAAAACCCACAAATCTAAAGGGTCTGTTCTCTAACTATGGCAGAGGGCATCCAAACCCTCAGAGACTACTTCTATTTTTTATACTTTTTCATTATATTAAACCCCAAAGCCAGCAAAAGGTCAAGAGGCTAAAGCAGTGAATATTAAAATGCAGTACAAGAGCAAATAAATTCTTGATCCAAAAAGAAAAAACACAACCCAACAGACAAAAGTAGTATTTCTGGCAGGACAGTGCTGACAGCCGTCGTACGTGCCTACACAATCTCAGAAGGAAAACAAAAATTGTTTTAAATTAAATGCATCTTAATTTTCTTAGATTTCTTTCCAATTCTTTAGGATTCTAAGAATTAAATTACCAAGCTCAGTTTATTCTATTCTTTTTTTTTTTGGTGGGAGGGAAGGGAAGAAACAGTCAAAATAAAAACATATGACTATTTCCTTTCTTTTAAAGGCTAATTTTGATTTCCCTTTACTCCAAAAAGGAATGTTCATTAATTCCTGGTGAAATAACTGGGCTTGCAGCACAGGATGTTCTCCTCCACAATAAAATTATAGATGTTCATGTGTGTATCAGTGAAACATGAGAGAAACAGTCATTGACTTACTAGTCAATACGTCTCTTATGTTGGGCAACCTGTCAACATACTAACTGTATTAACACATGCAGCACATTTAAGTGTCTTTTATTTAATAAACCTTAAGAAACTAACACAGATTAGCTAAATAGGACTTTATGCATCACGTGTAAAAAGTTTAGGTTAAAACTTTTTAACTAGAATAGTAATAACTTGAATAAACAGAAGGTTAGAGGACCCTCCACTAAAATAAAAATGACTTAGGTCATATACATATGACTGTTAATGAGTATAAAGGATACTATAAGACTGAACTGTTACGTGTTAGCCAATTACTTAAACCATGGATTTGTGAAAACCAATGAATCACTATGTTTCTCACATCTCATATATATTTATACTGCCACTTTGTAGAAACCAGTAAAAAATTTCTCAAAATTTACCCACTGCTGTTAAACAGGAAAAACCATGAGTTTTTCCAACTGTGCGTCACTACACGCACACCTCCTTTGCCTTTTGGTTCTTCAGAAGATGGGTGTGTCGGCTACCCTTGCTGTGCACCAGTAACAGGACCCGGAGCAGCCGCCCAGGGTTAACAATGGGGCTGAGACGGCAGTGCACCCAATACACAGTGCTCCTCTCAAAACGAATGCTCTTCTTAGACCAGAGAGAATTACTCAAAAACAATTAGGAGAGGGAGTTTCTGCTTAGTATGTAGAGAGCTGGAAAAAGTATCATTCCCACCTTTACGACAAAAACAGCAATAAAAGCAGGACAACCTATAAGGTCATGACTTTGCTTGAACCCATCAGAGAGCTGGGGTTGCAGGGCCACCAACTAGTCTGAAAACTAAGGACAGAGAGGCTAACACTGGGAGAGACAGGAAAGTTCTTCCTCACCTGGGGCGGACACAGCTGGACACGGAAAGAAGAATTTAGCTAAAACAGTTAATGAGCTGGTAGAAGTCAAGAGAGGGCTGGTGAGGGAGGGGGCTTGCAAGAGCCCCACCAGGAGCTGCTGTAAGAGCCTGGTGAGAGTCCCAGGCCGAGCCCCTGTGGTGCAGGCCTGGGCAAGGGGAACAGCTGCTGCAGCGTGGGAGAGGGCGGGGCAGGCAACCCAAACCCACCGGGCCCTTCTCCACAGGAACCAGAAGCATGAATAGGTGGGGCGGGGGTGGGGAGGGAGCAGCGCTGCTGGTGAAGGTCAGTGCAGACGGGGGAAGGGAAGAGAAGAAACACCAGCCCTGGGGGAGGGGCGGGAGCAGGGGGAAGGCCACACCCCTGACACTCAGGGACACAGGGTCGGCCCCAGACTGAGGCTTACCCAAAACAAGTGAGAAGCCTGGCCAACGCCCCCTCCCCTCCCTAACAGCTACAAAGCACTGAAGGACCAGCGAGTGGACCACACGGGTTCAAGCCCTGGTCCAGGAAGATCCCACATGCCGTGGAGCAACTAAGCCCGTGCTCCACAACTACTGAGCCCATGCACCTAGAGCCCGTGCTCCGCAACAAGAGAAGCCACCGCATGAGAAGCCCATGCACCGCAACGAAGAGTAGCCCCCACTTGCCACATCTAGAGAAAGCCTGCCCGCAGCAACAAAGACCCAACACAGCCATAAATGAATGAATGAATGAATGAATAAATAAATAAATACAGAAAAAGAGCAGATTAAACCCAAAATAAACAAAAGCAAGGAAATATAGGTAAGTGTAGAAATCGATGACACTGAAAATAAAAAACAATGGAGGAAGAGAAACCAAACCAAAAGCTAGTTCTTTGAAAAGATCAATAAAATTGATAAACTTCTAACCAGACCAAAAAAAAAGAGAAGATAAAACTAATATCAGGAATGAGAGAAGGGCTATCACTAAAAACTCCTTTAGATATTAAAAGGCTAACAACGGAATACCGTGAACCTATGTATTTGACAACAGATGAAACTCAAGAAGAAAAAAAGACAAGTTGAATAATATTATATCTATGAAATGAAATTAAACTAATTGTTAAAACTTTTCATAAAGCCAACTCTATGTTAAACTGGTTTCACCAATAAATTCCAATCTGTTTCAAAAAACAGCAGAGGGAACACTTGCCAATTGATTTTATGAGGCCAGCATTGCTTGAATACCAAAACCAGATAAAACCATTACAAGAGAAGTATAGACCAATACCCCTTATAAACAGACACAAAAATTCTCAACACAATATTAGCAAATGGAATCCAACAATACATAAAAAAAACAATACACCACAACAAAGTACTAGTTTATCCCAGGGATTCAAAGCTGGTTTAACATTAAAAAAAAAAAATCAATGTAATCCACTATATTAACAGATTAAAGATGGAAAATGATACAGTCATTTCAACGTATATAGCACAAGCATCTGACAAAAATTTAACATTCATTCATGATAGAAACTCTCAGCAGACTAGGAATAGAAGGGAACATCCTCAACTTGATCTACAAAAACCTGTAGCTGATGTCACACTTCATAGCAGGAGACAGAATGCTTTCTCCCTGAGATACTAAGGAACTGAAATCAGGAGAGGAATTAACTATAAAGCGGCAGCAAGAAGGAATTTTTGGATTGATGGAACTGCTCTGTACCGTGATTTTGGCAGTAGACATACATATCTATGCATTTGTCAAAGCTTGAAGAACTGTACACCACAAAGGATGAATTTTACTATATATAAATAAAACATAAAGACACAAAAATTATCTGTATCCCAATTTTATAAATTGGTAAAATATGCAGAGGATAACTGACAAGAATGAATATATTAAGATAAATGATTTTCCTTTTTCTATTTTTCAAATTTTGTAATATGGCTGGATTATACTTATACTAAAAAAAAAAAAAAGGCATATTGTTTATATTATTTTCCTGATCTAGTATTTACTACCAGAATTTCAAATTAAATTACTAATCCCAACCTAATAACTCTGGAAAACAACATAATTGTATAAGATGTTATAGGTGTATTTGCCGAGATGCTCACTCTTCTCTTCACTAGTTTCCTGGGCTTTAGAGAGACTTTGATGTTCTGTCACCTACCTTTTATGATGCGCTTGGCCCTGAGTATCTAAACTGTAGTTCTGACTTCCCATTAAACACAATGCTCAGAAGCGTTACAAGAAACAGTCAAGGTCTTCATTCCAGGTCATTCATCTCTCTCAGGGAAAATATTACAACCTATAGGGTATTTATCCTTAGGCAGCAAGATTTCTTTGTTTCTATAATCTCAACACGTAGTAGGCCACATGGAGATGATTCTCACTCAATTTAACAAATCACAAAAGAGCACCACTTAAAAAACACAGCAAAGAATGGGGCCCATCCTTTTACAGTATCAGTAATAAAAAGTATATAGGTAAGGTGCTTGGAAAGAAATTTCCACAAAATTTACCTTGTTTTCTTTTTAGTTGAAGACAGCAGTTTGATGGACTGAAGAAGAAGGAATGACAAGCGAGATTCAAATATACCCAGGAGTTTTATCACTTCTTCTCGATTGAGACTAGGAGAAGAATCAGCAGCTGGAGGGGTCTCTTCACTCTTAGGCTAGAAGCAACAAAAAGTTATTTCACCTAAGCTGCCTCACAGTTTCATACTAAAGTGATGGAACCACCATTTCAATAATCCAGTAAACTTTTAAACCAAAAGCAAAACAGAGCAAACCTGAGATGATTTTTCCCTCAGGGCCAGCCTGCTGGCAGCCTCATCACGGCCTCCTCCTCCTCCTCCCTCCCCTGAGAACATTTTGATAGACTAAACCACGTTAAAAAAATGTCTCAGACCTAAAAGGCACTTACATAGAAGAAACTAATCCTGAACAAAAACCTCCTGACTTTCCAACGTCAGACGCTCAAGGAGCAAGATGGAAATGGGTACTGTATGGTTTGAGAACCAGAGTTTGGAAATAGGCTGGAGGCCACCGGGACTCAGGCAAGCTTTCAGGAGAAGGCAGCATGAATGCGGGAACGCCTGGCAAACCGGGAAGGCCTTCCCAAGGAGCCTGCTTAAGCCCAATCACCGTTCAACTGCAGACAGTTTAGTGGAAATTATAAAAGAAGGCACAGACCTTTCTCTTAAAAAAACAAACAAACAAAAAAACAAAAGCAAAACTTAACAGACTTTATACTCCCAGGGCCTTATTATTAACCAAGGTCTATGTGGTTATTTAAAGAAATAATTTTTTTTTAATAAATTTATTTTATTTTTGGCTGTGTTGGGTCTTCATTGCTGTGCGCGGGCTTTCTCTAGTTGCAGTGAGTGGGGGCTACTCTTCATTGCGGTGTGCGGGCTTCTCATTGTGGTGGCCTCTCTTGTTGTGGAACACAGGCTCTAGGCGCACAGGCCTCAGTAGTTGTGGCGCACGGGCTTAGTTGCTCCGCGGCATGTGGGATCTTCCCGGGCCAGGGCTCGAACCCGTGTCCCCTGCATTTGCAGGCGGATTCTTAACCACTGCGCCACCAGGGAAGCCCACAAGAAATAATTTTAAAATATAAAAGATACACTTGTAAATTAGAGTTTAATAATTCCACCAAGAAAATGTAATAAATCACTGTTAACATGTTTTTATGCAGAGCATATGTATTTATGTATGTATCTGTACACACACAATGCATATACAGATACATATATACACATACACGCATCCCATATGCCCACTATACACAGTCATGTAGCATTTAGTTTAAGACACATAAAAAACAATGATAAATCTTTTTTCCATTTACCTGGTCAAATTCCTCTACAAGCTCCTTTCTGATGAGCTGGAATGCATGCTTAGTTCTCACCATTATATCAAGAGCCCCAGAAAGTGTTTTTAATTTTCCAATATTGCTATTCTGACCTAGAGTGTCAAACACAAAATGATCATTCCTTTAAATATAAATCTAGAAACCCATCCAATGTCAATGTATTAATGAAAATTCCGATTTTCAAATGCTGTAAAGGTAGCTCATGAGCACCCCAAGAAATCTTCTAAATCCAACTTTTGTCCAGTAATTATCCCTAAAGAAAAATAGTAAGACTAGACAAGGCAATAAACAATCATTGTTTCCCTTCCTCACTATCTGGTTTTACAGTCACAATATTAAACATTTTTTAAAAAGGGAACTAAGCATACTTACCATCTTAGCAAATTTGTTCCCAGTATCTACTTTTTTTTTTTTTTTTAATAAAAACGATGTCTGCTCATTCTAAGGAATTCAAACATGGCAGAAAATTCAAAGATGCAAATTGGAAAAGAAGATCACCCCAGACTGCCCCCAGAAAGAGCTACTATTAATCCTGGGTGACCACCCGAGACATTCAGCTAGGCACTATATACTGGCAAAAAGTTTAAAAAGATGCTTTTAGTAAAAAGTATTTCTAAAAACTGTTCTGAATAGGTAATACACTGTCAAAATGTATAAGGTCCAAATGGGCATACACTGAAAGCCACGGAAGTGACAATGCCGTCAGTTTCTCGTCCATCCTTCCAGAGATACTATATAGTCATGCATATGTTAAATATTAAATTTATTTTCATTTTATAGAAGAAAACAACTGAAATGAAACCAATGGAATTGCTGTACTTCAAATAAATGTCTCTTGCTTCTTTACCACACAAGAGAGATTTCTCAAAAGATCCCTGTGCAGAAGGGGAGCAGGTGAACAAGGGTGAGGAGGGAACTTAGAAAACATCGCGCAGCGGTGGAGGGCCAGCTTACTCCGCCGTGCGAAAGGATAAGTGAAGCGCCTCGCTTTCGCCCTCCCTGCCCTCCCACTTCATCGCCACCTTGCTCAGGATCTGCAGTTAAAGTCTGTTCTAGAACCACAATCCAAAGCTGCCAGTCTTGGTTCTTCGTTCAAAGGGACTCAGTGAGGCCCACCACTTCTCCATCACTGCTTCTCCACTCCCATCTTGTTCATGATGCTTAAAATCTTTAATTGTCTAAACTAACTTGTCATAATTTTTTTTCAAGTAAGAAATCCTGGGCTCTATTTCAGTATTTCTAGTCACTAAACATAAGCTAATGCATTTCTCTAAGTTTTAAAAAGCATTTCAAAAACTGTCCCTACCCAAAGACATTAACTATGGGCAAATTCAAAAGAAAACAATATTGCTTACATCCAAGAGAGATCCATAGTCTGCCTCACTCTAAGACAATCCAACACTAAGCCAATGCATACAAATCTGGGAAATAAAAAAGTGAGACTTACTGGTCATCTGAAATTCTGCAAATGCTACTCTTTCTAACTGTACTCTAAGTAGTTCACATGGAGCATCTTTCAGAAGCTGAAAAAGCTTTACAGCTTTGCTGTAATGAAGATCTGCTAGCACCCGGTGCTGCTTCCTAAGATGTTCATCACCAACCTAGAACCAAAAATAAAATAAATCCTAAGGCTTTGATTTCACAATAACTACTTAAGCAAGTCTCTGGACCACTAAATACTTCTTAGTGTTTTGTTATAAGTCTTAGAGTTTTACCTCTTACATTCAGGTCTTTAATCCATTTTCCGTTTATTTTTGTATGTTACGTGCGGGAGGAGTCCAACCCTATCCTTCCGCACACAGGTGCCCACTTGTCCCAGCATGATCTGCTGAACAGACAATTCTTCCCCCAGTGAACTGTCTTGGAATTCTCTCAAGCTTGCTTTTGCCAGGAGGATATTAGGCCATCTGGACAAATGTGAATTTAGGTTGGGGGCCCTCTGTGGCAAGGGGAAAAGAGTCTAGGGCCAGCTCAGAGTGGAAAAAAACCCTCTCCAGTTTCAGCTGGACCTCAAAGGACAGTATTTCCAGGATAAAGGCGTCCCAGAAGTAAACCCACACCCAAGGAACTGCAAGATAATTTGTCTTGGTGCTGAGCTAAGAAAGGGAGAACAACAAAACAATAAAAAAATATCCCTGAGAAACTATATGCACAAGACTCCTGGCAGGAGCAAGGCAACCTCTCTGAAGGAAGGCGCCTTCAGCTGAGGCCTCAGATTATCCTTAGAAATACATGCATTTGAGCACCAGGATTCAGGTATAAGACTGTTCATAATATTATTGTTAACAGCCTCTAACTAGAACAACCCCAAAGTTCAGTAATCATAGAATGGATAAATAAACTGTGATATATTCATTTAATGAATACTATTGAGCTGAGAAAATGAACAGCTACGTGTATTAACCTGGAAGAATCTCCAAAACATGATGTTAACTAAAAAGCAATGAGCCACAGAAGAATATGTACAGTATGACTTGTTCTATAAAGTTCACAACGAGGTACAATGTAAACATGCTGTTTAAGTGTTAAAACACAGAAAAGGTACAGACATAATAGAAAATCTGGGACAGTAGTTAATCTAGGTGGTAAAAGACAGAAAAGGTACAGACATAATAGAAAATCAGGGACAGTAGTTAATGTGGGTGGGTACTGAGAGAGACTCAACAGGGAGGGGTACACAGGGGATCCCTGAAGGACTCTTCCGTTCCTTAACCTCAAGGTGAGGTACACAGGGGTTTCCTTTGTTATTCTTTAAACTGTATAAATGCTTCACATACATTTTCTATGTGCTTTTATATGCATGCTCTATTTCACAATAAAAATTTTTTAAAATGAGCAATGCATACTTTAAAATTGGCATAGAACTGTTGCTATAAAGCCTAACTACATTTAAAAAAAGTCTAAATAATACACCCAGGCAAACACATGATTTTGCAAACTAAGACCCAATTATAATAGAAAAATACATAGCATAGGAGAGAGGGGAAAAATACCTACAGTCCAAGTTTTTCTCAAATGGCTAAAAGAATAGATGACATTTTAAATGTCTACAGAAATGTAAGAAAAGCACCAGAACACTTTTAAATGGACTTGGCACTTAACTTGAATCGAAATGGCAATACCTGATTCCTCAGACAACTGTGGTACATGGACGCCAGCCTGTGATGGATGGTTGCAGCTCGGTACTGACAAAGAGGCTGTCGAGCAGACACCAAGTCCACGTCACAGTATTTCAGGGACTTCATCATAGCCTCACTGACTTCTTTTTCAATCTGTGTATTTTTTTTAAGGGGGAGGAAAAAAATGACAATCCCATAATCTTATGTAAGAATTTTAAAAACATTTAAATACTGCTTGTCAAGGAAAAGACTATAACAGATGCTCAAAATCTGTCAAACAAAGGAATAAATAAGGTTAAGACTTCTTTATAATCCAGCAAATATTACCTGCTCTTGAGCTTTTCTAGATAACGGAGCATAATCTTGCTGTAGAGTTGCCATAGTAAAATAAGTAGTGGACAATTCCCAATTCACTGAGTCCCAAACAGCTGGGTGTGTGTCTCGTGTTCCCAAGGATCTTAGAGCTTTCAAGTAGTAATCAACAGCCTGCAAGAGAGCAAAGAGGACCGTTGTGACTCAGTTTAAATATACACCATAAAGTAAAACATGCCTCACAATCACCCCAACATTAATTTGAGAGAATTTATAAAAGACCGATATCATGAGTAAAGGAAAAAAGTAAATCAGTGACACAATTTCAATGAAGAAAGTGATTTAAAGTGGACTGCATGTTGCCCACATTTCCTCTCGAGTCTATCATCAGCCCATCTGAGTGTTTTATGACTCATGTGAAGCATGAGGATGCATTTTTTTCGTTTGTTTTCCTTTCTTTCTAAATGAGAATTACAGCTTATATAACTAGCAAACTAGACAAAATAATCTGACAAGTCTATGGATAAAAAATTTGCTGGGTTTGATTGTATAAAGAAGCAACCCTTCCCACCTGTCACCATCATGCTGAAATACATGGTCATTGTATGTAATCAAATAAAATCACACTGAATTCCATCACCCAGCAATAATTTCTACATTTCTGGTGTGTACTTACCCACTTTTTCTGTGTATATGTAGGCTTAAAGAAAAACAAGATCACTTTTTTTTTTTAAAGTTCTCTATGCAATGAACATTGCTCACTAACGTAATTTAAACAGCTTCAAAGTTCTCGACTAATGAGTGTTCTTGTACTTCCCCCAACGCTGGATATTACCATTTGCCAAAAAATATTCACAATTTGATTAAAAAAACTTGATTTTTAAATTTCATAAAAGTTTAAATTTTGAAATTTTTCTTACATATTAACCATTTACTTTTTTTTTTTTTTTACACGTATGACTTTTTTGTTCAAGGTTATTTGTTCTTCTATTGGGGCAGTTTATTTTCAATGATTCTTAATTGTTCTTTATATATTAAGGGTTTATTAACCTCTGATCTGTCATGTGTGCTCTAAGTATTTTCCCTGGATTGTGGACTGCTTTTCAATTTTGCTTTCTGTTGTGCATTTAAAAAACAATTTTTATGCATTTGAATTTATCCATCTTTTATGTCGCAATTTTTGCTGTTTGTGTTATGCTGCAAAAGTCCTTTCCCATCCCATCAGATAACCGTCTACCTGTATTTTCCTCTGGAACTTCCAGAGTTTCACTTCTCCGTGTCGATCTTTAATCCATCTGATGTGCTCTCACTACACCAATGTAATTTACTGATCAATCATCTTTCCCTACCAATTCAACCTGTCATCTTCACTACTAAATTCTCAGTATTCTTAGGCCAGTTTCTAAGTGTTTTAATGATCTGTCTAGTCCTGTGCCATCACCACAGTTGTTAATTATTTTAGTTTTATAACCTTTTAGTGGAACTGTAGCAAAGTGTAAAGGACAATCAGGTGTGAACAGATGCGGTCCAACATGTAAACAAGTTACCTTATTGTAATACAAGCCTTCTTCTGGAGAAAATTCACGTTTAAATTCATCACCTGCACCACAGTGCGCCTGTGCACAAATTCGCATGAGTCGTCCCGTGTTACATAATAAAAGGGCAGCATTTGTGGCATCGTCAATTGACTCAAAGTTGTGAATTCCCTTTTCAAAACAAGAAAAGCTTTTTTTCCACAACTGCTGCTCTGCAGTAGACACAGTTTTGCTCACTTCACAAAAAAAGAAAGAAAACAATTGCGTAAGCAGATATCAGCATAAACCCACCAGTGTCTCTCGATGAGATGATGAGAGCGTGGCAGTGACAGGACGTCTAGTGGACCACCAGCCACCTGGACCCGCTGCAGCGCACTATTCTCATCACACCTGTGTCCCCCCGCCCCCCGCCCCAAATTCATGTTGAGGCCCTAACCACAAATGTGACTAAGGTCTCATTTATGAGGTCATAAGGTGGGACCCTGATCCAAAATGACTGGTGTTCTCATAAGAGAGACGTCAGGAACACACACAGAGAAAAGACCAGGTGAGGACACAGCAAGAAAGTGGCCACCTGCAAGCCAAGGAGAGAAGTCTCAGAGAAACCCAGCCTTGGACTTCCAGCTCCACATTGTGAGAAATAAATTTCTGTTGTTGAAACCACCTAGTCTACGGCAGCCGGGCAGACTGACACAACACTCGGAGTCCTCTTCTCTATTAACCAGATGATATTAAAGCGGGCAAATAAAAACATCGAGCAAAGCACTATTTTATAAAGATTCAAAAGACATGGTCCCATGAACTTCAAGAGGCACAGTCTGTGTCTTCTCTAATTCTCCTAGGTTTCTGACAACCACTTTTCATACACCTTCACCAACTTCCTCCTCCAGAGGCACCTTAAAAGCATAGGTTCTTATATCTCAATTTTAAAAATGTATTATATACGTATAAATAACAAAAACAAAAAAGCACAGGGTCTCCCACCGGCAATGACCTCTGTATCCCTGTGCCAAGTACAGCTCACAGATCAACAGGCACACAATAACTTATTCAACCTACCTGCTGTCCTCAGTTTTATCTCAGCCCTTTTGGTTTCCCATGCTGTGTGTACAGCCTCTACAGTTTCACCCATTCTCATGGCTTCAACTATCACCCCTATGTGAATGGTTCCCAACCTATGCCTTGCTAACCGAAAGAGCTCTAAGCACACATTTCTAACTGACTACTAAATCATACCATTCACGTACATGTCCACTGGCTTCTCAAACTCAACATGGGCGCAGATGAATCCAACCCCCTCTGCCTGAATCACTGAAGACCACTCGCTGCTCCTCTAAACACCCATTGGACACTATATCTTTGGCTCCTTCCTAATGCTGCCTACTCCGGTCAAGACATCCCACCTTTCCCACATCTGCCTGCTGCAATCATATCATGTTGCAATCTGCCCAAACTACACCTTCTTCCCACAAGCCTTCCAAGAACACCACAACTTCAAGGAACGTCTCCTTTCCCCACTCCTCTACTGTACGCCATTTGTACTTACAGCATTTTTCAGAGATTTGTATTCATATCTGGCTTCTCAGCTCGGAGAACTATGTCTTAGCCAATTACACATCCAGCATAGAGCCTAGCACATGGCTGACTGTCCAACTCACTTCTGAACTGACCAGATGGAGGACGGAGGACAGTGAAATGATGACTCCCAAGGGGAAATAATGTCTTTTCCTACTTTTATTCCTTGAGAATTTAGTAATAAAAGATTCTTTAATAGTGCACCCTTTATGACGTAAAATCAAATGCCACAGTTCTTGGCTTGAACCATGTAAAATCAGCATGATTTTCTAAGAGAGCAGGCAATAAAGACAGGACCCCAGAGATGTACTCACCTACTCTCTCACTCTGTAATGCGGCAGCCTGATTCATGTAAAAGACACCGATTTCATTTCTAATGTTACCCATTCTCTTCAATACTTGTATATACTGTTCTGGATTTTGACTTTTTAAGTCACTAAACTGCAAGATTTCATTAGCAGCCTCATAACATTTACAACTAACTGAAAGTTGACTTTCTAAGTCCGTAGACAAATCAGTTGCCCATGCAAATCCTTAAAAGAAAAAAAAGGAAACATCACCATGAGTCATATGAACTCTTCTTCCTTAGTATCTAAGTAATCTAATACTTTTAAGACAAACTAACATATAGTAAAATTATGCTTATACTATAATATGCAATATAGTATAAACATAGTAAGATTCAATTAATACAACTAAAATTTTAAATTTCAAAAGAAAAGATCTCTGAATTTATTTTAAAAACTATATTTTCTTGGGGCATTAATGTTGTATTAAAAGAAATATTTTCCTGCCTAAAAACAACTCCCAAGACCCAGATTTTACCAGGTCCACTGCTTATTGGTACAGACCTAAAGTTGTCCACTGATACAAGGTAAACCATTTTTTCCTTTTTAATTACTGGAAACAGTTCTTGAAATAAAGTTCGGATTGCTACAGAGGCTAGTTATGTGCATTAGAGTTTGCCAATGTAAGTTTAAGTCACTGAAGAAGCTGACAGATAAGCTCTCAAAGACTTAAATGTGCCATCTAGTGGAGACTGGAGTAAACTCAGGTGCAGGGCCCAAAAATTCAAGGGAGAAAAAGGGTAGTACTCCTGCTGATAACTTTCAAGGAGCACATCACTCTTACAAAGAAGTACCTTATATGAAATTAACATGATGGAAATGGCAAAAACAAACTAAGGATTTTATCACCATGTCTATTAAAATCAAATGATTATTTGAGAAACTCAGAAGGGGAGAAGGGGAGAAAGAGGGCAAAAAAACCCCACAATAATACATTTCCTCCCCCAGTATACTTCTCTAGATGTTAACAGTCCAAAGTTTTTTGGGATGTGGATACAAAGTGATACAAACGATTTAAGAGCATAATAAAACAACTCCATGATACATTACAAAAGCACCTCATGTCTCATTTACTGCCCTAATTGCAAGGTGCTTATATAACTGTACTGAGCTAAGAGGGAGGGATACTGCTCTGCAGACTAAATTCTCCTATCTTCCAGGTTTAAAATCTGACAACTCCAAAAACAGACAGCTGTGAACTACATTTAAAAAATAATGATCACTGTATCTTAGCCCTCAGGAACCATTCAAAAGGTGAACCATTCAAAAAGTAATTCATCCACTTTTACCAACTGTTACTCTTTTCAAAAGAAAATCATGGCTTGGTTAGTTGACTAAAGGGTTTCCCAGAAAAACCTTACAAAAAGAGAAGTGTAAAAAGTCAATACGATTGTCTCCAGAGACTATTTTTTAATTAGTTCTAGTTGTATAATTAGTAATTATAAAATACTTCAAAACCACTTTATATACAAATACACAGGATCACGTTCAATTTAACATTAAGAAATGATGAAACAAAACAGCAATACCGAAACACTAACATTGCTAGCATTTTTCTGAATCAAACGATGAGTCTCACTGGCATACCTTGACAACTGGACTCCCTGTGGAGGCTGTGTAGTATCTCCTGGTCTTCTTTTGTTTGGTAATTAAACTCTTCAAGGTGTGCCGCTCTATTATTTGCATTCTGGGCCAGCATTAGTTGGATATCACCACAGAGTGTTAAATATTGAGAAAGAAATAGCAGCACTTCAGAAAGCATATTGGTGCAGAGGCAGCAATAAGTATCTATGTGGAAAGGGTAGGAAGGAGAAAAAACACAGCATGTTAAAAATGAAGGAATACAGTAAAAATTAAGAAAATCTGTTACCAGCTGAAAGCTTTGTACCACTGTATCTAAGTTTATTTTATGTCAGATATCACATATGACTTCATGTATTTCAAAATGAAGCGATGCTAAACCAAAGTGGAAAATACTAGGAAACATACACAAGATTAGAAAAAAAAATTTTTAATTAAATTTAAAACAGAAATAGGATTAAAATTTCACTGTGATTCAGATGCCTTCTCCATTCTCTCCTCCCAATGCCTATTAAATATTTTCATTTATAGTGACTTACCATGGCTCTGCAAAGCTAATTTAATGTATCGTAACGCTCTTCCATATTTCTGAAGACTCATGGCAGCATCAGACAAAACATAATAGGCCTTTGATGACTTGAGAATCAGCTGGAGTTTCATTTTATGTTGCCAAGAACCAGGGATCATTCCAGACTGACTGGAATAATTACCCTTCTGAAGGGAGCCCACTACGACATGAGGGAAAAAAGGCAGCACATTTTATTTGAATATAAGTCTCACTGTAAAAAAAATTTTGCTTCTTGATAAAAACACTCCAGGCCTAGGTACTATTAACAGCTACAACAAAACTGGTAAATACTGTATTTTACTACTTAAATGCAATGAAGTAGAATAGCAGTGTTTTGACATTCTCACTTGGGATTTCCAAAGGCCTGCTTCCCCGCAGCTGTCAACTCTGTCACTCTTTCAGGGTCACTAACATAACTAAGCTCATAACTGACATCTACGTTCTTTCTCTACTCTATGCATCGACCTGCCAAAAAGTTCACCTTCCTAAAGCACAGCTTTAATCACAGTGGAATTCCTGTTCCACAACATTAAAATGGCTTCTCACCATTTATTCAATCATGTCTCAGCATCTTAGCCCACTTCCTAAGCTCCGTTTTTTTTAGTCTTACCTCCTTGTACTCCACGCCTACTCTCCACCAACCAAAATCAAGGTGCAGCTTGTTGCCTACATAGACCCTGTTTCCCCTGTATCCCATCTGGGTTTACTGCTTCCTCCACCAGGAATACTTTCTAAAGTCCAGCCCATTACTACCCACTTCAGCCAACAAATGACCACTTCTGTGCCAAGCACCGTGCTAGGCACCAGAAACAGTGACATGAAGTTATATGGCCTCTGTCCTTGAAGACCCCACAGACCAGGGGTGGAGATGGGCCAATAACATAAACCACAACAAAATATATTAAGTGCAATGACAGAGAGAAGAGCAAAATGCTGTGGGAACCCACCCCCCATCATCTCCCAGCTTCAAGATGTCTCATTTTTTGATCAGCTCCAACACTTGAGTCTTTCGAAGCAATGAAAAGTACTTAGTCTCTTATGGTTTTATTTGTGCATGTATTTCTTTTTCCTCTGCTACTATATGCATTTTCTGTGTGTGAGGCATTGTGAGAAAACCAAAGATGAAGAAGATGAAGTTTTGCTCACAAGTGTGTTCGTGTGTGTGTGTAAAACCATTAGACACAGCTGACGATGACTAAAGCGGGCTTCAGTTAAGTGCTCACAGGACAGAGTGATGAGGGAACCAAGGAATTCTGGGGATAGAGGTGAGGACGGAGACCTTAAACAAGAGCAGGATTTTCAACAGCTGAGATAGGGAGGAAGGAGGAGACAGAAAAGGCATTTCAGAGAAGAGAACACCGTGAAGGAAGCAGAGAGACAGGGGTCTCAAGTGCTGGTGTGGTCCTCCTCACTGTGGGGAGACTCAGGCTGGCACACAGGAAGCACTACATAAATGCTGGGGAAATGAATCCTGCCACGCACGCTGCCCCCCCCGCCCCCTTATGTTCATGAAGGGAAGAAAAGACCTTTTAGAAAGCACTTGATACTATTTTAAACATACAGGCTTTCAAAACACTTTTTAAAATAACTGAAACCGATTAAAAAAAACAAAGGGAGGGGGATAAGGTTGGAAAAAGAAACAAAACTTAGATTAAAATAAACGAGAAATTCAGGACTTTGACTTCAAAGTCCACATGTTCCTCATGAAGTGATGTTCTTGAGGAACAAATCAGACCCTTTATAAGTGACTCTTGCAGCCTATTCAAGTGCCATGAGGGGACAACGGCTACCACTCCTAAGGTGCTCATTATGTGCACAGTTCTAAGTACGTTACATACATTAACTCACTGAATCCGTGTAACAGCCCTTTAAAGTAGGGACTACTATTGTCTCTACTTTGAGAGAGAAAACAAGGCTCAAAAAAGTCAAACAACCTGCCCTAGTGAAGCCGAGATCTGAGGCTGTGCGGTTTGGTTCTAAGTCCTTGTGCTTAAATCCTTGACTGCGTCTACTGAAGCGGGGCTTTCTCAGGAGAACCCCACCGCGCTGAAGGCATTAGTTCCTCACAGCAGGTAACAGGAGGAAGCAGGTTCCTTATGTTCTCCTTAGAACTATCTATAAAGGATCAAAATTATCCTGTTTTATTTTATATTTCGAATGAAAGGATATCTTCCCCTACTTTCCATTCACATGCTATCCTTTCTCTGAATTCCTTTCAATGAATGCCTTAATTGACCTAAGTCTGCTGTTGAAAAGGCCTACTATATTATTCCGCTGAAAAGGCCTTATTTGCACTTCAATTCAACTTACTTTTGTCCAAAAACAAGGCCATCTGCTTCTCCAGACCCTCAGGACCCCCCCTTGTGGATTCATCTTCATATTTTAGTGGGATTGGGGTGTTGGGGTCAGCGGCAGGGAGGTCACTTTCTTTTTTGATGCTGCTGTCCACAGATTTTAAACCCTTTAAAAGAAGAGAAACATTTACTATACATGTCACTGAACACCAACTGGAAACTAAATATAAGGCAATATCTGGACTACTAGTTACATTTAGGAGAATTTAAATTTGGAAAACAGACTTTAAAAAACTACTACATTTGACTTGAAAATTAGGAGACATTAATTTTCAACTTACGCTTAAAGGGGGGGAAAATCACAGTAGACTATCACTCAGAATAACATTTAGGCACCAATAAACAAACACTATTTGCATATCAAGTACAAGTTTTACTGAAACGGTGCAGTCTACACTGAAACTTACCTCCAGAACGTAGCTAAGCACAAGTCTACAGCGCTCTTCTGTGTCATGGCAAACTGGAAACGCACAACTGGGCTTCAGAAACAAACATGTAAAATTATTAATATGCACCAATATGCAAATTCCATCTCCTGGGAATTAGTAAAACTCTACAAGTCAATAATTTTGGAATTTTCTGTATATTCAGCTTAGTGAGGTATCTGACATTTTAAGGCTAATGCACTGTTTAATTGCAGAGTAAACTGATATAAGCATCAACAAAAATCTTGCTTAAAAACATCTTCCAGCATACACGTTGCTTTAAGTACTTAAAATTCAAAAAAATAATTCTATTACAACAAAAAAAGCAAGAATGGAAGGAGTAATGTTTTAAATAAATGTATACCTAATCCGATGGGTGAGCTTGACTCCTAATCAGCACTGGTTCTTGGTAACACACAGTTAACAATATCATCAATTTAGCAATAAGTTAACAAGTATTGCCAATGGTCTCACTGTATAATTTATATACTTAATTAGGAGGAGAACCAGTTAATAGCCTCCATCTACTAAGTGATATCATGTGTAAGAGCTTCTGCGAGGCATTCCATTTGGTGAATTTTATGAGGCTGGAATTACCATTCTCGTTATACAGAGAAGTAAACACAGATGTTAAGTAATGTGTTCAAGCACTCAGTGAGCGAGTGCTGAGGCCGGGGCTCTGGAGCCATGCTGTCTGTACTTCAAAAAGTACTGAGATAAGGCAAAGCTACCACGAAAGACATGTTTATATGAATACTATGACTGTATTTCTGAGTGCTTTCAATATTGATAGAAAGTGCTGTCTCTGTAAAAAAAAAAAAAAAAATCTGTAAGCATACCATTCTCCAAATGTAATCGCGTTCTGTTACAATGCAGTTTCCCAAATACAGGTACCTTTTACAATCAATGTTTTTGTTTATAATCAGAAACATTTTTTTACTGTACTGCGGGGTTCAAGCTGCAAGTGCACTAAAATTCAGAAAGACGGTTTATGAGAGACAGAAAAAAAGGCAGTGGGGCTAAGGTAAATGAGAGGAGAAATGAAGGAAGAGAAGGTCAGAAGGACAGGCAATGTTTTGGGGTGACACAGAGGTGTCCTCTAAAAACCTATCTGGATATAAAATTTCCATCTGAAAGTTAAACTCAGAGCTTAAGAAATTATCTATAAATATAACAGGAAAGTAATTATAGTTTAGAAAAATGAAACATAATTACAGTCTAGAAAAAGATGGATGGTATGACAGTCAACACAATCGACACCAACAGAAACCAAAAGGGCAGGAAGCTCTTAGGGTCTATCGGGCTGTGACCAGAGAAGAGACACGTCCAATCCAGCTGACATGGCCACAGTCACTGAAAAGTACCGTCCTGTAGTTCAGGGACAATGTGCCAGATCTCTCCACATATGGATCAATGAGCCACCCGTATGCTCTGGTTCTACGTTCACCAAGCAACCTATACATTCAGTCTCCCAGCAACACAGCAACCGGGAAGAAGTACTGTGGTGAGCAGCCAGGGCTGCACACTGGTCACTGTAAAGGAAAATCTCCCACATAAAAATTAACATATTGATGTGGTTTACACATCAGCCCACCATAGGTCTACATGTGGATCAGTTACCCTGGGACAATTATAAAACCAAGTTTCAGAATTCATAGAGCTAATGATTATTAGACCCTAGACCGTAAAAGATTTACTGAAGTAATGCCATCTTTTGAGATGCTAACTGTATTCAATTAATAATTGTTTGTTTTTCCATTGATGAAATTTTAATACAAATTTCAATATGCTTACTCTGATCTGATGAATGGATTTGTATTTTTCTGGAACTGACAATTCTCCAACAGACTTAATTATAGCTACTGCTTTGTTATCATCTGATGGATCAGAACAGGTGCTGTAGGATCCGTTTTCATCACTATCTGGCATCTCCTCCTCCTCTTCACTATAACTTTCATCAGAATTCTCATTTAATGGAGATCCTGAACTTTCTTCTTTTTTAGGTTCATCCAATTGGAAAAGTTCTGAAAGCATGTAATTGGCTGAAGCAATAATCTTACAAAAAGAAAAAATATATAAGTAACTCATCAAAATTGAGCATTCTAAAGTGGAATGAATTTTACTACTGTACTAACAAATTTTAGGAGACCTGCAGACAGGCTGTTTCCACCACAGACTGTTAATACACACTGAAATGTTCCTGATTCAAAGTACCAATACTCTGAACGTACTCTGTAAAATCCTCATGGGTTGATATGTTTATTTCCTAAAATTATTCCATTCCCAGCCCTCTCTCTTAAGAAAAAGTGGCAAATGTATTTCACTGGAGACAAGTTTTCATGTGTAAAGTGTCATAACTAAAATGTTAGCAACACATCACTCCTCATCAACCAAGAAACCAGAATTTTTCTTTACAAGCTATGAACTAATTAGTTTATCTCTTTACAAGCTATGAACTAATTAGTTTAACTAATTAGTTTATCTTTAATAGGCAACTAATATGGTTCCAGGGGGAAAACCTCCACTAGCTTAATGAGGAAAAAGTCCAGAAAATCTGGTTTCTCTTAAAATTAGCATTTATTCTACTCTACTGTTTAAGTAATTCTTAGTCTCAGACATGCAATAGTCTTAACACTATTTTTAACTTATTAACCACCATCACCTTAATCAGCAATTAGATATTTAAGCCAGAAATTGCTTTGCCATTTTTCTTCAAAAACAGTTTATCTTGGTTTGGTCTCTAGGATAATCTTTATCTCCAAACTGCATGTGGCCACAATTAAAATGAACTTGGATCTTTAAAAAAAAAAAATCACAGATACTACGTATCTCTTCTGATTTAAACAGGACACAACAACTATCCTTACACTGAAACATACAGTTGTCAAATTCAGACACCTGAGGGTAATAAGGGTGGTGTAAAACCATGGGCACAGAACTGAGGTTGTTTTAAGAGATGCTTTTACATACTGAGGTACAGGATGTGGACCTTATTCATATTGACATTCATGTAAATGGATCTTTCAAGAGACCATAGTTTCCCACCTTCTAACAGTGATAATACAAAGGAAAAACAGCACTACTTTATTAAAATTATGTGAATTCTAAACTTATAGAACAGTGCTATCCAAGAGAAATGTGAGCCAGACACAAAATTTAAAATTTTCTAGTGGCTACATTAAAAAAAGTAAAATCTGGTGAAATCAATTTTTAATATTACATTTGATTCAATAAACAAAATATTTCATCATGTAATGTGTACACACATGCGCGCACACACACTCTTCAAGATTCAGTGTGTATTTTACATTGAAAGCACATCTCGATGCAGATGAAGCACATTTTAAGTGCTCAAGAGCCACACGCGGTACCTGGCTACCAAACTGGATCCACTGGGCAGTTACAGACTATGAATTAGGCAGCTTTAATGTCCAGGCAACAATTCTCTATCGGAATGCCAGAATTCTTTTAGAGAGCATACGTTAATCTTACTTGAGGATGCCTGCTTTTGTCCAGCAATTTAACACAATTCAGAAGCAGGGTTCTAACAGTCCCATAGTGTTTCTTATTTTGATTCTTCTTCATCATCATGTTGCAAGCAACCCTAAAAGAAGTTCATATCAACTTTACTCCCCATTCATCATTCTCTACAATACTCAAGTCTAGGCACGCTCTTCTTTCCTTCCAGTGGAATAAGGGCCATAAGAAACAACTAAATATTGTGTTTTATACACCTGCCCTCCCCCCTTCCCCATTTATTTTGGAACAGTATATAGGTGTATATATACATACATACATACACTTTTTTTAAACTATGAAAATCTAAAAGGTATTTAAAACCTTGGCGTAGATAATGTGGCTATACACTTAAAAATTGTAAGTAAGGCTAATTCTTCATCTTAACTTCTTAAAGCACTCACTTATATAAGAGAATAGCCACTGGCATTGTGAATGGATTTTGGTATTTGTCTTCAGTTTCTTCACAAAGAGTAGTGAGATCATAGAGCTTCACTATATCACTGCCACTTGCTGGGAAAAAACAAAAAAACCAAAAAAACCAAATAAACCTCACTTTACAGTTGTCACTCAAATCAATTACTATTCATTCAAGAATTAGCTTACCTTTAAATAGCCAATAGGTATGTCCTTCTTTGGTACAATTAGATTTCAAAAATGATAAAATATTCTGTGCAATATCTTTTATGACTTTAGTAGAAAAATTAGAGTTTTCCAAATTGGGAATCTCTTCTGTCTTTATCATTTCATACTTCTGTAAAACAGACAGAAGATAGTTTAAGAGAAAACCTACACAGCAACACTTCTCTTATTAAAAAGTGACCAAATATACAAATCCCACAGCTAGAGACCTACGCAGCATGAGAGTTTAAGGCACTGGTTTTTGGTCTTTTTTCTGCCCTGATACTCCAAAGAAATCTGACCCATCCCTGCCAGCAATGTGGTGGTTTACCACAGGAATAATTCTCAAGGGGGAGTCATCACCAGATTTTGAAGCACACACTTAGGCAGGATCTCACTTCTGTCCTAACCATGGAACAAGTCACGCTGTACACTTTCTTCTATTCTACCCTAATGGTTTTCAACTGGGAAGGTGGTAAATGAAGGCAGACTTCGCCCAGTAAGCTTTCTCAAAATATGTATTTCTGGCTTTTTCTTTCCCCTGACACTATAGTCATCTGGGCGGTGTCTCCAGTATATCCTCTTTTCCCCTTGAGCTATGGACTCTATTCCTTTACAGAAATGGAGCATGGAGCGTGGAGGCAACAGTAAGAGTAAAGGCTGCAAGGCTATTACTATCACGATTTTTAAAGCGCCTCCGTAGCTTTAGCTTGTCTTCTGCTTACACTTCCCTAAAGGCCTCTTACCGTATTTTCTGAAGTACTCTAAGACTAGAAACTACAAATTAGTTGGAAAACAGACCAGATCAAAACAGAAGTGATCTCACCGTTCTCCGATCATCCAGACTGCTGTGTGCACTACACTTTGAATCCTTCACCCACTGTCTCCAATTTTTCTCTTTGCGCATTCTTATTTCCCATTAGGTTAAACCGTTCTGAGTAGTGACCAAACCTTATTGTTTTTCCTCCAACATTTCTTTTTTTTTTTTTTTTTTTTTAATTTTATTTATTTATTTATTTTTGGCTGTGTTGGGTCTTCGTTTCTGTGCGAGGGCTTTTTCTCTAGTTGTGGTAAGCGGGGCCCACTCTTCATCGCAGTGCACGGGCCTCTCACTATCGCGGCCTCTCTTGTTGCGGAGCACAGGCTCCAGACGCGCAGGCTCAGTAGTTGTGGCTCACGGGCCTAGTTGCTCCGCGGCATATGGGATCTTCCCAGACCAGGGCGCAAACCCGTGTGCCCTGCATTGGCAGGCAGATTCTTAACCACTGCGCCACCAGGGAAGCCTCCTCCAACATTTCTGATGGGGACAAAGTCCCTCATAAATAGAATATGCTCAATAACAATTTGCTATATAAACTATTTACTTTTATGCAATGCTGGGGCCTTTCCTTAAAACTTTGCATAAACTGAGTAGGTATTTGTATACTGACTAAACACCTCCACTGTTTAGACACTTTCAGGTAATTACTATGGGTGCCTGGCATTAAAATTACAGTTCTCTGGCTACAAATATAGCTTTTAGTACTGTATTATGACCTGCCCACAAATTACCTGTAAAATTAGACTCCTATAACATCTAGAATTCTGATATCACCAACTCAAACGTGAAAACACTCAAATCTGAGTTTATCCATAGCTATCTTCCTTGCCAAAATACACCTTAGTATTTAAGAGCCTTAAAAACTTTAGTGAGGTACTTTCTGCTCCAATCTGTATTTGAGACATTATTTTAAAAGTCACACTGTATCTATCTTACCTGTACAATTCCATTTACATGAAAACACATGACAAGCTCTGGTACATTGCATATCAAGTTGTCCAACCAATAGTCGATTCCAGTTAGCACATTAATTGGTTTGTTGTTATCCCTAAAAATACACATTTCTAGCGTTATTTGATTTAATTAAGCTGTTCCATAATCAATCATCTGAGACTTATCTCCCCCATTAAAATATTTTAATCTATTCTCCCTAGTTGGAGAATGCCATTTATGCTTTCTCTTCTGATGAGACACGCACATGTGGCTTATGCGGTGTGTTGTACTTAACATCCTTCCACAAGCCTTTCTTGGACCTCTAATGGGCGTCCGTAAGAGTTTTCAGCAAGAATAGGAGGAACTATGAGAGCGGGTGACCGGGAGCCTACTGCACGCTCTTCACACAACCTGAAGTGGAAGACTGACCGGCGTGCACCACAGTGCCCAAGTCAGAATTCACATGGACTAGTACGAACACATACACCTGGAACATTAAACAAATGCTCACAATTAGTTAACAGAAAGCTGGGAGACCATCTCCTTGACTAGTTAAATAAACTACATTATATTCTCACAAGCTGTAGATTCAGACTTAAGACTAGGTCAGCACAGCAGAGCTCTGACTCCACTCACTGAGGACTAGAATGAAAAGCCAGCCAGAGGGCTTTCAGCATTTGCCAAAACACTCCTTCCTTACTGCAGCCATTTCAACTGGTGGGGCAAGGAGGGAAGTGAAAAAAAACTAGAAAAGGAAACAATGCTGGAATGGAGAGGTGAAAGCAGATGGAAGGCTGATTCTAAAGGGACACAAGCCTGGTTACCTGAGACGTAGGCTGACTGCTGGATATCTGCCTCCTCCAAATATAGGCATGTTGGAGCCAACTAGCATATGTATGTCTTCAAACGTCCATAAAATATTCCGAGCAAAATCATTTTTAAGACCCTGTGATTTAAAATCAAATAGAAAGATTATATAATAAACAGGAGATCAGTAGTCTCCCCCCATGATCCACAGAAAGACTAGAAAAAGGAAAAGACAAGGGAGACAAGGTAAATTAAAGCCACAGAGCTATAAGATCACAGAGATGCTTAGAAAGAGATTCAGGATCAAGTGGATTTCTTCCCCTATGAATCCAATTTAGACTAGTTTTTAAGTGACGAAGTAGACTGGGGATTAGGTGTCTCACCTTGGACACCACGAAAAGCATACCTGACTGTTCTCCCCGTCATTGAATAAAGTAGTCAGGGTTTGTTCTTTAGGTGCTGAGGCCACATGCCCCACTATGTATGAGGGTTCAAGAGGCTCACCTCCCTGTGAAAAGTGCAAGGATAAGGAGTGATTCTGCTGCCGTAATTACTTTAAAATGGCCTACTGTTACAAAGTATCACCTAAACATTCAAAGTGTACACCTCAAATCTACTCTTGTAAATCAGGGCTAATACAAATCATTAACTCTCATCACTGGGTGACATACTTCAGCTCCTAATTATCGGTTACTATAATAAGCTAATCACATTTAGATCTTATTCAAATAACAATGAAAGATTATTTTAAGCTTTCCAAGCTTTTTTCCTCTTTTTTTGGGTGAATCAGAATAGCACTGCTCTTTCAGCATACCCCATCCCTACTGGATTAAAAAATTCCTAAGAAACCTCAGCCATATTTTTGAGACACTGGTCATCAGAACAGCCTCCAGTTTCACATTTCCTAGTGTGTGTTTCACAGAAGTCTAGTCGCTGGGTGAAAAATTTCTAGAGTCAGGTTTGAAAAACACTGCTTACCAAGGATTTGCTTTTGGAGAGTAACAATTCTTATTACCATTAAAAAGCCCCTAAGAGGTCCTGCACTGGAAAACCTACTTCGCCTCTGTATAATCCAATGTCCTCACATTTATTTGATCTCATAACACTTTCTTATTCTTATTAGAGTCTGTGGAATATATTTTGAAAACACATAGGAAGAGGAATCTTTGACATGGGTAAACGCAGTCCACCACTCAACTTTCCAACCATAGGGTAGTTGCCATTAAAAAACATTACTTTAAACCAAGATGAGCATGCATATGTGCATGCACACGTGAGCATGTGTGTGCGTTGCTTATTCCTATGTGTGTGCTAACAGGCCTAGCACCCGCCGGCAAAGTACGTATAACTGCAAGCATGGGGGGGAATCTCCAGTGCTTCTGCTATGTCTTGTCTTCCTCTCAAAGGGTCCTTAAAGGATTTCAAACATTTATTATACTGTTTATTTACACAGACAAGTTATCAACCCCCAAAACTGTATTTGCCAGGCAGCTGCTTTAGTGGGAGTTTGGGCTCTAGGTTATAATGTCCTCAATAAAGGTCTGGCTCCAGGGCCATACCCCAGAGACCTACTTAAACTCTGTTACTGCCTAACACAGGCCTCAAACTAGCCGTTTCAGTGTTGGGAGCAAGAATTCGTGAGGTGATAGCTTACGAACAAAAATAAATCTCTAAATGTTGAAATTTAAAGATTTAAATATGTTATAAAAAGTATTCTGTAAAAGATTATTTTTAGGCAGGGTAGCTCTACTTAGGAATACGCCATTGCTAAGACAACCCGACTGCTTACAGGGCCCTTCTAAATGTGTGGAATACATGGGCACACTGGAGTAATGCTGTGAGAACAGGCCTCTGAAGTCAGAAATATCAGGGTTCAAACCCTAGCTGGAACTTCATCAGCTCTGTGGCCACAAACAAACATCTACTTTTCATGAGCTTTATTTACTTATTTGTAAAATGATACCATCAACACAATACATATGCAGCTCCAAGGATGAAACAAATTTATACGCCACACGTGGAGTAAAGTACGTGGCCTAAGAGGCATTAAGTAGATTCCAGTTCACTTCCTCCACATGCAGGCCTGCAGATTCTCAAAAGCCTCCAAGGTTTTTCATAGTAACCCTTAAAGGACAGATGATAAGGCTCATAAAGGAGGAAATGGATGGTAGAACACTAGTATTTCTATTATGTGGTCTTTTTATAATGTGTGTGTTTTGAAGTCAAGGAATACTAAGTAATTTTTTAGAAACTCCTTTAGTAACGTACAATCACATATAGGAAACTACATAAAACAAATAATACAGAATATAGTATAATGAAATTAGAAAGCAAATTACCTATGTAACCACTACCCAAGTCATGACATGGGACCCTCCTAGCACCCAGCACCCACATCCCTTCTCATTTAGGTGACATACCCACCTCCTACAGTTATCACTATATGGACGTGCATGGTAATTACTCCCTTCCTTTTCCTTACAGTTTTCCCAACTTTGGAAAAAAATTAAGGTCACTACATAGTTTAATGACGCATCTCTATCTGAAAACCTACTAAAACTAAAATCAAGTTAAAGCTATTTGTCCCCTATAACCTTATAAGGTGTGACGATAGATAGTACCTGGACAAATGCTGAATGTTCAACGTGTGAGAATACACAGCAAGAGGAAAAACACAATTTACCAAGTTAAAGATCTTATTTTTACCTTCCTCAAGCTTGTCAATATATTTTCCTAAAAATAAACATGCACAATTTACATCTATGGAGTTATTTTATTCTTTGATAGACACAATAAGGACAAAAACAAATGAACAATAAGAACCAAGAATATAAGAGACAAAAGAGATAACAGTCTACTCTCTCTTCCTTTCTAAAAGCTTTATAACATTAATGTAGCTTAAGTCTTAACAACTTCATCTAGAAAATCTGCAGGGCTATTTCAGGCCTAACAATCTGACTAAAAGTTAAGGCAGAAGATCAGTATTTAAATTACAAACAGGCCTGTGAGTCTCAATATCTGATTGGCATTTAATATTTCTACAGTTTAAATATACCGTTATCTCCTTATGACTTTAAGGAGATAATCAGTATCGATAAACATATTGATAAGCTATCTTAAATGTGGTAAAAACTTTTAAATGCTTTTGAATTATTTCTTAAAAAACATCACATCTAGCCATTCACGACAGCCCTTGTAAACTCCATATTGAAAAACTAAAAAAAGTACTTTTTGTAACTGTGAAGACATAAATTGATGGAATATTTTTCACTCTGGTTCATCTATTTTTATTAACAGAATAACTGATTTTGTCTCCTTAGATGAGCTTGCTGAATTAGCATCTAGGTACTAACTAACCTGGCTGGAAGCACCGGGGTCTTCAGAGACTGAAGAAGGCATTTCAAAGGGGGCGGGCCATGAAGCCCCATCCGAATCATTTGTCTGATCTGTGCTGGACGATTCCTGCTGTTCTGCGGCAGATGGGACAGGCTGAGCAGCTCCATCACCATTGATACTGGTCAAATCAGAAAGAAAAAATACCACACTGTTACTGAAGTTAACTTTATGTAACAGGCCACCGGTTTTTAAAAACCAGATTCTATAATCAAGCACAAATCTCGTTAAAAAAGCAATATAGGGCAAATGTCAACAATAATAGTGGCAAAACTTAAATTACTTTTGCTGGCTTCAAATTACGTTTTAGATCAGAATTTCATTTTTCCTCTTAAGATAAAAATAAACAAGTAGCCAAGTACCTGTAATATAAAAACTTCGAAAGAATAGCCTTCTGATACCAGTGTTCTTTGCTTTTTTTCTTCCTCTGCCACTTCTGATCAATAAGTCTTTGATAAAACTCTTTTAACCACGTCCAATCACCAGTCTGAATAACATAAGAAATTGATAAATAGAACAAACATAAGAAACTGATAAATTAACCAAGTTTGCAGTCAAAACAATTCGTTACCTATTGCCCTCTTATAGGAAATACTTTTTTTTAAATACCGCTTCATAAACCTACACTCGTAAAACATTTACCTTTCTAGACTCAGTCCCTATCACCTCTTTTTGGAAATCTCCCTGTCTTCCTCCTCTCCTTAAGCCAGACAAGGAGAGGTGACTCTTCTCTATAACATGTTCTTCAGTGCCTGGAATCAGTCCCACTATGCACACTGCATTAAAATTATCTGTGTGTTTGTAACCCCCAAATTATAAGCCGTTAGGAAGCAAGTACTGTGATTCTCAAGATCCTGCCCAGGGGCTAACATATACAGACTGAACTGAACTGTGGTCTTTTCAAATGGAAAAACATTTATTTAAAACGTCAATTTAAATCACTGTAACTTATTTTCCTCTATCAAAGCACTGCAGGAATATTCTTTAAAGAGTAGACTATGGGAGTGGCAAGACCATGAACTATTTGCAACCATGAACTATTGGTAATGACAAGGTAAATACAGAAGTACCAAGTAAGCTTTCAGAAACTGCAATATTATTACATTATTATACTTTACAAAATAACGGGGGTAATAGTCATTCACCACATACAGTTTGAGAAGCTCTACTTGAAGAGAACCAATTAATTCTAATATAACTATATATTCATAGGAATAATTTTTTAAACATTTTTCACATTTCCTGGCAGCCATGTTTCATGAAAATGTCTTTAATGGAGACATCAAAGGATTTTTCAAAAATTTAACCAGTCCCTTAAATTTCAGATTTTTCACAACTTTCTTCATTCACTTCACCCTTTTCCTTGCAAGAATCCTGGCTGTTGGTTTCAATGAAGTAAGTTTCTTCACCGTTCTCTTTTCTATTTTTTCTTTATTAAAGCTTTTTTATCTTCAGCGAAACTTTTCACTTCTTGGTTGAAGTACTCAACCACGTTTCCACTTTGGCGTTTCTTTGAAACAAAATCACATTTCTAGTTCCCTTAAGTTGTTAAAATAGTGCTTTTCTTGTTATTTTTCAAGTATTACCTGAGATGATCTCATAAAGAGTTCCTGAATATCTAACTCGTCTAATAAGAGAGTCCTTCCTATGCGGTGCACTGCCATGCTCACGTGCGATTTGCTGTAGGGAATCTTCAGGAGCTTTTTTATGTTCTTGAAAAAAATCAAGAGGAAAAAACAATTTAGAAAGACCTTTGTAGTGTGATCTGGAATCTTTCAAATTTTAACTTCACTCAACTTTAAAGCATAATAAACCTTATTTCCTTAAGGTCATACAAACTGTATTTTACACAAAGAGCTACCTATAAACACATAGAAGACAGAGCTTTAGAACCAGAATCACCTACACTTTACTAGTCACCCTGTGTTAATGTAAATGACAGTCAAAGATTTATTTGTACATGATGGAATTTCATAAAGTATGTACAGGTCACACTGTTGCACTGACCCAGGCTTTTAGCATCTCAGATAAAATTGGCCAACTAAGGATCAATAGATTTTACCAGAAGTATCACATCTAATTCCCAACTAGTAACATTACATAACCCAACGTTATAATTGCTATCATCAAAACTGCTATCATTAAAACACAACCATCAATACTAATATTAATTACCACTGCCACTATTTGGGGGTTGTTCCCTCCTCTTTGAGGAAAGATGCAGTGAACAGTGTCACTTTAATAAAAAAGGTATTCAATAATCAGATAGTTGTAGCTTATTTCATCACTAATTTTCCAAGACTGCAGACAAAGCAGGCTATAAATCCCCAGCACAAACATCCCAACTACATTTGCAATAAGGACACTTACTTCAGAGTCAGAGACAACATCCACATCGTTTCCCACTGAATCAATAAAGTCGTATGCCATCCCAAAGCTGAAGGAGAAAACAAAAGCCACAAAAATCACGTTCGTGGTGGTGCAGGTATTGTTTATAATAGAATACTATATTTCATCGCTTCTTGGATACACATTTTTCACATTCTAACACCTCCGAAATCAGTATGCCTATCACCATTACAGTTGGCTAGTTTTTCCTTCTTAATGGTACATAAAATAATGGGGTCACTTAACAGACATAGAAAACAGACTTGTGGTTCCCATGGGGGAGGGGGGTGGGGGAGGAATAGATTGGGAGTTTGGGATTAGCAGATGCAAACTATTATATATAGAATGGATAAACAACAAGGTCCTACTGTAGAGCACAGGAACTATATTCAATATCCTGTGATAAACCACAATGAAAAAGAATATGTACATATGTGTGTGTATGTGTGTGTGTGTATATATATATATAAAACTGAATCACTCTCCTGTACACCAGAAACTAACACAACATTGTAAATCAACTATAGTTCAAGAAAAAATAAATTAAAAACAATTAAAATAATGGGGTGACTTAAAAATCAATGGCATCTTGGATTTTATAAGATAGTAATAACAGAATAGTAATAGAAGCAATTAATAGTAAATATTTAGAATAAAAACAATAACAATTATTTTTATTTTTGTAGTCATGAAGTCTAAAAAATATCCAATAGAAAACAGTCAGTTCGAATTAGTATTCTTTTTAGGTGGGGAGATGAGAAAAATAGCAACAGAAACATTTATCAGAATTTTAGTCTCTAGGATTATGTTCCCAGTGATAAACACTACTACCCTTTTAAAAAATATATGAGAAAAAAATGCACATGAAACCAATTCAACCAGAAAGAGAAAAAACAGCTAACTGAGCACCCAACTTGTGCCAGGTACCACATGAGGCACATCTATAATCTGCAAGCCTGAAAGGCAGCTGATGTCACCATTTTTCAGTTAGTAGGTGGCAGAGAGTCAAGATACTTACTTAGGACTGCCTCACTTCAAAGCATGCTGATGATTTACCATGTGGTCTAGGCAAGTTACTTAACCTTTCCAAGCTTCAGTTTTCCGCAGGAAAGTTAGTTAACAGTACCAAACTCAAAGGGTTGTTGTGAGAATGAAATGAGATAAACATATAAAGTACTCAGCACAGTGTCTGTACACAATTATCATTTAAATCACTTTATAACATTTAATTCTCTTGCCCTATAATTTATTAAGCCATTCTTCTAAAAGAAGATATGCAGACTATTTCCAATTTTTTTTTGCTAGTATAAATAATGCTACAAACAAGCAACATTTTACAAATATAACTTTTACCTTATGAGTCATTAGGATAATTTCCAAACTACTGGCACATAAGGTACTAATGTATTTATGGCTCTTGCTATATGTTATGCAGAAATATTTTAGGTTCAATCGCTGAGAGGAAAAAAGAGAACCCCATACATTAAATGGTCTACAAGAATATGGACATCAGTACATTTTTCTCTGTAAGACCCAGGCCACTCTCTCAACTTTAAATACCACCAGCAAGTGTCAAAGTCAAGGGTGTACATCACTGGACATGCTGTGTTTTTACATCACTGCTTTTTCAGCCCAGACAATCCACCACCATTTAATGAAAAATTCCACAGGACAGGTTAGGCAGTGTTAAGGGTTTTCCTCATCATGTGCCACCCTGATTCTCTGCATTCACATATTCAAAAGGTATGTAAATTGGCTAAAATTAAAACAGCTGATGGAATTTTAGTGGTCAAAACTCATCTTTGTTAATAACATGATGCAGACTTGAAAGAAGCATATGCGATTGATATCTTCATATTTTAACAGAGTCCTATTAGCAGGGGGAAAAAGGACATTGAAAGTCAAATATAATCTTTTACCAAAGTGAAATCTTGGCACGTTGATGAGCATTACAAATTAAACTGAACAGCAAGTATTAAGAGTTTTAAGGTGGAGGGTTGAGGGTCAGGTAAAAATGCCATCATTTAATATTTACCTTGAAAATGGCTTGCTTTTCCTACTGTTGCCAAGAATGGTAGTTCCTGCTGGTCCTAGCTTGGCACTCTCTCGTAACCAGTTGGCAGGTGGGAGTTTCAAGTCTGTTTTCTCTTGGAGGCGTGCAAATGCTGTCCGAGGAGGGGCAGAAGAGTATTTCACCACAGCGCGGCTCTTCACTTCATTGCCTCCAAGAAATAAAGCTGATCCCTGATTAAAACATTAAATGAAATTTTAACGTACACTACTAGGAATAAAAAACCCCACCTTAATAATAATAATAAAAACCCTACCACATCAGGCTTACAAGAACATATACTACATGTTACTAACAGCAGTTAATAAATGTGAGCGTAAATGTGTACCATTTACTTAGCTCTTTTTCACATAATTTCAAAGAAAAAAAGGTGAGTCAAGGAGTGTGATGGGTACGGTTATTAGCTAGGAAACAGGCCAACCGAACTATCTTTTAAAACATTCATAAGAAAGTGTAGAAGCAGAAACCAAGGAGTCAAGAGTAGCACGTTAACTAAGTGCAAAATTTAATAAAACCTGTTCAATATTAAAGATGTATTTCAATTTCAATAACACACGTCATTTAGAAAGTTTGTGGTGAGATATCTGGGCCTTTTTTGTTTTTAAGTAAGCGTTTAGAAACTGATTAGTCAGTTTACGACACACATACTCTGAATGTTTAACTTCATTGCAAGTCCCTGGGGGGTGCGCACAGATTTCACTTGCACACCCCCAAGAAAGCTCAGGGTCTAAGTTAACTCTTCCAACCTTCCTTCACGCAGCCCCGCTTCGGCCTGGCAAACACTTTGCGCCCTTCTAACATTAATTAGCTCAGTGCCATCTCGGTGAGCTCGCTCTCTTCTCCCTTCAGCTCTGCAAGGCGGTGCCGACTTGGGAACCACATATTTACACGTACGCTCCTTGAGAGCGGAGGTCGTGTCTAACTCACCTGTCGGTTATCATCGACTGGGAAGCCAGGACTGCTTTTGATACGAATGACCTGCAAGTACATGCCTGAGTACTCACCGACAGGCACACGGACTTCCACTCCGTTTGGGGGGCCGTCGGGTAGGCGTGGAGAAGGCGCCAGAAGCCGCCGGGAACCGTGACATCCCTCACGGGCCAAGCGGGCCCGCAGCCCACGGAGCCCTGCAGGTCCCGCCCCACCGCGGACTCACCTGTGCTGAAGGTTCCTCGGACTCTCCTTGGGACAAGAGGCTGAGCCCTCCCCGAGCAGCGGTCCCGGCCGGCGGAGCCTCGGTCCCGGCCTCCTTAGAGTCCCCCATCACCTCGGTCCAGGTGAGGCGAGGCGAGGCCAGGCGAGGCTCGACCCGAGGAGCCGTCGCAGATTGCCGGGCCCAGAGGCGTCGCTGCCCAGCAGAGCAGGCGCCAGATACGCCCCGCACTTCCGGCCTCTGACAGGAAGAACTGGCGCGGACGCGTTCAAATCTCGCGACGTTTGCTCCAGAGGCCCGGTCCCGCCTCCCCCGGTAGAGACCAGCTTCGCGGCGGGGGCGGGAACTGTCGTGCGCCGATGAAAGAGGGAAACTACCTCTCGCGTTATCTGACTCCCAGGCTCCACCCCTTGCACGCCGGTCTTTGTTGGCCAGCAGTCCTCGGGACTTGGGCTTTGGGCGGAGTCAAAGCCTTGGAGGTCCTCTCTGCGTGGGCGGGGAAGAGAGGCTGTAGGTGTAACCAGCGGCTCCCGGCACGTACAGTAGTGAAGTGTCAGCACTCTTGCCGCCCCAGCTTTCAGTGCCCCCCTCGGTTTGCAGTCGGGCTCACAGGCCCAGGAAGGGAAAGACATGCCCAGGTGAGGGGCCGTCCAGACTCAAGCCAGCCGGGCCTCGGCGTCCTGTCCGCTCATCGCAGTGCGTGCATGGGCCTCGCGGTCCCGAGTGTAGGAGCGGCGGGGCTCTGCGGGGAGAGGAGGCCCTCCGCCTTTGCTGAAGGGATGGATTTCAGAGGAGACGGCACCCCTAGAGGTGCAGAGTTTGCTGCTTACTGACGCCTGGAGCATCTACGGAGCGCCCCGTATTTGTCGGGCCCCAGGGAACTAGCAGAGGGCATTCCGGTGGTCCAGGGACTTCTCGAGCGTTAAAGGGCTCAGGAAACACCTGGGGATCTAGTTGACATGCAGATTTTGATTCAGTTGGTCTGAGAGGGGCCTGAGATTCTGCATCTCTACCAGACCCCCAGGAGATGATGCCAGTGCTTTGAGTAGCAAAGAGGTAGAGAAATAGCCAAGGCCGCTTTAAAGCTTCGAAGGTGCTAGGCTCTCTTATCCTCTGAGCCGAAACCCAGTATCGTATCGTTCCATGCAGCCACAGCCTTCATAAAACTGTTTTGTTATGCAGTAAAATATTGAAAGTTTCTTGAAAAATTAGTTTTGCCTTTGCAATTATTTGGCTATCTCAATTTGTAATTTACATCAGGTGCTGATAATACACTAATTATCTGCAGATTTAGAAGTCCTTGTAACTTAGCAAACTCAATTTACAAATTTTCAATTGTAACAAGACATTTTTATGATTTATATTTAACAGTGAATTTAATACCATAGTATATTTTGTAGCACTTAAATCAACATGTATTGGTTTTGATATCTATAATTTTCTGTTTATATTTTGCAGTCAATTCTTTTTTCGTTTTTTGCAAGTAACACGTTATTTTACATTATAGTAAAAAGTTGAACACAACTTAAAGGTCTAAGGACATTAGGAGGATGGTTAAGTCTACTTTTGGTACATAATACCATTAACTTGTGCAACTATTATCAATAAATTGTTTTTCAAGAATATTCAAGAACATTTAAATTGCACACTGTATGGTACTATAAGTGTACCTGTACTGTAAGATCGTGTGTGATGTTGTGATAAAAAAAAAAATTTAAAGCAAACCTATGATAAGATCTTAATTTCACAGACATGTTTATTTCTGTGTCAATGTCCATAAAAACATATCTCTACGGGGTAAAATGAAATGATTTAAAATTTATTCTTTAAAGCTTCATTTTCCTATTTTTTTTTCTGATTATGCATTATTTTATAGTAAAATGTCATTTTATTAAGCTTTTATACATATATAATTTAGCTTCTAATGATCTTTGAATTCTGTTGTTTTATTGTATAATTCTGTGTTTGCAAGAAGGGATTTCCTGACGTAGCAGTGATTCTTTCTTCAGGACTCATATATACTGCAGGCCGCTTGAGAAGTAAGTGCCTGAACCCTTGTTGATAAATGCTTAGGGAGAAAATGTGCTGGAAACAGCCTGTGAAAAGGCAGCGAGAAGAATGAAACACAGAGAGCCAGGAACGCAGCACAGAAAAAGAGAGGTCAGTGGCCAAGGGGACCATGAGAGCAGGTGTTGGGCTGGGGGAACCAGGGACGCCCAGGAACTGTTTGTGGAAGGAAACCTGAGGAGGGACCAGATATCCTGGGGCCTCTCACAGGGCAGGACTAGAGAGATTTACAAAGTGAAGGAGGATGGTCCCTGATGGCAGGAGAAACTGAGCACATCTGAATTACACAAAGTTGACACATTCTTCTAGCTCTAAGTGCTTATTAATTTTTTTCTTTTCCCTCTTCAAAAACGTTTATGTGCTCTGGGTTTAAGTTAATATCATTGTTTTTAATGTCTGTGATTGAAATATAATGTGGGAAAACATGGGTCATTACTTCCAGAACTTCACATTTTAAGACACTTATTTATGTTCATTTTTATATTTTCCCAGTGTCTGCCTTCCCCTCCTTCCCTGCCCCCCAGCTCCCAGCCCCCGTCAAGGTGTACTTCATCATCTGTGGCCTGCTCTGCCCTGCAGGGGCAGTTATGCTGGATCTTGTAACCAATCAGTGCTCTCACGTGTTTACCTCTCCCCAGTGCCTGATGCCATCACCGCTAAAGAGATGTTTGCTGAATGAATGAACTGCTTATAGTTTGCTGCTTCAACAAGTTGTCCCATAACCTGTGTCTGCTGGTGCTTTTCCTTTGCCTAGAATACCTTTCCCTTCCTCATCTGGCTCATTCCTAAAGACTCATCCGTCACAGGTATCATCCCTAAAAAGTCTCTCCTGACACCTCCTTCTCCTTACCCCATAGAGTCCCTTTCTTTGTTCCCAAAACTTGTATGTAGCTTTTTCCTGCACTTGCCCCCTTATAGAAAAATTACTTACTTGTATCTACCTCCCTTGCTGACTGTGAGCTCCTCAAGGGCTAATGTTCTGTCTGATCATCTGTTTTACCGACGCCAGAGCAGCATCAGCCCACAGAACTGTTTTAGCCCTTAGGCTAATGCAGGTAAAATGACTGGTGCCAACAGGCTTTTAAAATGCTTATCAAAATGTTCGAGACATAAAAACAATGTTGTTGGCCCCAAGATATACATATTTTTAATCTTGCAAAATGAAAGCTAAAATGTTTAATGAAGTAGCTACAAAATTTGCAGTGTCAATGTCATTAATTATTAAAGTTAGTATTCACACAGTTTGTTCCATTCTAAAACAATTTGTGTGTTAGATTTTCTCTGCTTATATAAATCCTCCCAGCATCCAAGATGATTTCAGAGAAATGCCAATCAAAAATTCATTTAGTTACTCGTAGCACACAGTACTTTCCAAAGCAAAATTCGAAATCTTTTCTAAAACTTTTACAGTTGCATGTAAGGCAGATATGCTTAGGGCCCTTGGAATTCCTGAACAGCCCCGCCTGCAGAGAGGGAAACTTGAGGGAGCGCTTAGACTGAGGCTTGGGCCCTTTGGTCTGTTTGCCACCGTCCCCTCCATGACCTAGTGTCTTATACCTACTCAGCCTCGCTTGTGTACTTTGCCTGCTGGTCACTGAAAGTCCCTGGTTTTCTGATTCCTGGTCCTGGACTTTGAGCTGGAAGAGAGATTTGAGATTATCTGAGCCAATCCTGTCCCTCTTTAGAGGAGAGCAGTGCAGTCCAGAAAGGAGGATAGACTTGACCTGTTGAATATCGTGCAAAGGTAGTTTAAATAGCAAAGGCAGGACTGGTACCCAGGTCCCGGAGTACTAGTTAGTACACTTAGTCTTTAAAACAGTCAAATTGCAAACACTGGCCAGTGGAACTTTAATTTGCTTCTGAATCACCTGAGGAACTTGTTAAGCGAGCAAATTCTCTAACCACCTCCAGATGCTAAGTCAGTATTGCTAGGCCAGTGCTGGGGAATCTGCGTTTTTAGTGAGTTACTAGTGTCTGACCGCCTTGGCCTGCAGACCACAACTTAGAACAGTGATCTCCAAGGATTATCCCCTGGGGTGCAGGAAGAACTGTGGCTTCTGTTTTGTTTTGTGTTTTAATCTGGAAAGTAAAGGCAAAATTAAGCCTTACTAGTGCTTAACATACAGGTTGACACAGGTGCCCTTCCTTGGGCCATGGTCAGCTGGTGTATCAGTCCAGTATGATTGGGTTATGCAGCCAAAACAAATGATTCCCAGATGTCAGTGACTTAAATTAGGGATGCCAAGTAAAATAAATAAATTTAAGATAAACAGAAAAAATTGGGGGTAAGAATTTCCAAATATTTAGTAGCAGTATGTCACATGTGACATTTGGGACAGACTTTCACTGGTCCAGGTAATTTTTACTCCAGAACCCAGGTTGATGAAGCAACCTGCATCTGGAACTAGTAGGGGTGGTGGGGCAACAAAGAGATTGGTGAACCGTAAACTAGCTCCTAAAGCTCCTGCTCAGAAGTGACAAACACACTGCCTCTCACTTTTTTTGGCCAAAATGATACACATGGCCAAGCTTAGCATCCAGGTGGTGGTGAAGACTAATGGTCCCCTAAGGAAGGACATTGGGTGTCTGTGGACCATTATGCAGTCTACCACGGCATATGGTGGCTTGGGTGGGCCACCAAATGCCATCCACAGGGTAAAATATGATGACAAAACAGGACCTTTAGGGACTTCACTGGCGGTCCAGTGATTAAGACTTTGCCTTCCAATGCAGGGGGTGCAAGTTCGATACCTGGTTGGGGAGCTAAGATCCCATGTGCCTCACAGCCAAAAAAACCAAAAGGTAAGACAGAAGCAATATTGTAACAAATTCAATAAAGACTTAAAAAAAAAAAAAAGACCTTTAGAAGAATCTTTTCAGAGTTTTGTAATAAGATGAGGGGTGACCTTGAAAATCTCATGTACCACACAGATCACAGATCATCTTGTGACAAAGCACTTGAAAGAATTGTCAAGCTTAAAAAATGAGTTACTATATTTTGTTTTACAGAAACTGTTCCACATTTCCTCATCTTTTCTGTGATGACAAGTAGCTGTCATTAGGATGGTGTAGGAGAGAGTTTTCACAAAAATAAACAGACTTAATCTGTTCCTTCATGATAACGGTGATGTTTTTAACAATGAGTGAGAAACTCATTGGTTTTCAAAAGAATTGAATCCTTCTCTTCTCAGGAGGAGCATTTTTGAAAATAGAGGTTTGCAGATCTTTCCAGTGTTACATGATTTTGTTGCTAAAAATGACATGTATCGCTTATATAAAAAAAAAAAGACAAATATCCACACAAAACTTAGAAACTGAAATTTCTCACCTCTTTATAAATTTATTTATTTATTTTTGGCTGCGTTGGGTCTTTGTTGCTGCGTGTGGGCTTTCTCTAGTTGCAGTGAGTGGGGGCTACTCTTCATTGGGGTGTGCAGGCTTCTCATTCTGCTGGCTTCTCTTGTTGTGGAGCACGGGCTTCAGTAGTTGTGACACGTGGGCTCTATGGCGCAGGCTCAGTAGTTGTGGCGCATGGGTTTAGTTGCTCCGCGGCATGTGGGGTCTTCCCAGGCCAGGGCTCGAACCCGTGTCTCCTGCATTGGCAGGCGGATTCTTAACCACTGCGCCACCAGGAGATCTCCCAGATGGAGAGTTTTTGGATCCACGTCGTAATTGTTTTCTTTGATACTGCTAGTTGGCCTACTCAGAACGCCCAGACTGATCTGTTTGTCAGCCTCCAACTGATTTGTTTACCCCCAAAATGTGCGTGTAAGATTCACCATTCCCAGCTGCCAGCAGGGTTTTTCCTCTCCTCTATTTTATACATCCTGTTTTTAATTGTGTTCCGTGACAACAGTCAATTGACCTTTCTTCCTCATGTACAAGTAAATGAATTGCATGTAAAACAACTAGCTAAGCATCTCTGAATTATTCCTTGACACCATTTAATTGGTTTGTAAAAGGAAGATTGGTGGACTTCAGAGGAGATGGAAATTTAGCCACATTTCATTTAAAACCTTTGCATGATTTGTGGAAACAATTGAAATGAGCAGTTTGACTTGGTAAGCGGTGTGATTCTTCCTAGTTAGTTTACTTATCTTTTGAGATATTTTAAACAATGAGAGCCATTAAAACCAAGTTTTAAAATAAACGGAACTTAGAAGCACACTTCAAATTGTTATATCGCAGAATTTTCAGCCAAGAGTCACAAAAATAAACCTATTTGACCACTTTACTCTCTTTAAAAAAATGCTAGTGAGAGCAGAACTAGTTTGCAATCAACAAATAAAATTATTTAAAATATTGTTTTAGACTTTAAACATTTTCTACTTTTGTGTTTTTATGCTAATGTATTACTGCTAGTATATTATTTACAAATAAATTAAGATGCATATATTGGGGCTACATGTTCAGAATTTTTTTCAGCTAATAATAGTATATGATAAGAGTTTATAGACCACTGCTTTTTAGAACCAAAAACCACATGCTGGCTACTCTTTAGGTCAAGAACAGTTAGTAAATTAATAATCTATATTTTCCTTTACACTTTAATTTAACCAGAGTAGAAAAATTTTAGAGTATAAGGTAATGCAAACCTTGATGTGCAATTTACCAGTGTAATAGCAAGGAACACTCAGTTACAATTACAGGATACCTTACATAGTTATTCTTGATAATTATTTAATTGTTGTTCTGTAGACTAATAACATTTAAGCAAAATACTTGAAACTATTTGGAAATCATTTCGACTGCATTTGAACTCAATGCAGATACTTTTCTAGATACACGATGAACTCAAATTCTTTTGCAAGCTATTAGCCTTGACTTTCAGAATCGAACACAGGTGATCGTAGGGGCAGGTTGTCTCTGCTGGGTGTTACTTTCCCAGCAGAAACGTCCTTAGTGTCTTTGTGAGTTTTATCCTCCAAAGCTGATTATTACTCTAAACGAATCTTAGCAACAGTTCCAAACTCACTAACGACTGCTCTCCAGGCACCTCACTGGTGGCTGGAGCACTAGTGGTGATTCATGCTGGGCACGCACCTTAGGCTGAGGGTGAGAAGGAAAGAATTCTCAAATGAACCTTCAGATCAATCCCTCAGGCAGGCCTCTGCCTTTCCAGTTAAGGGCTTGGCCTTTGCAGACCCTAATGAATCATTTAGCCATTAAGCATTCCCAAGGAAGCTTCCAGTGGAGAGAACAAAAGGAAGGCATCACTTAGTGCAAAAGTGTCCGGTGTCAGAACTGGACCTTTTCACTAAACATTTCTATATTTGTCTTCCTGTGGACATTGAAGAGATCTATTTTACCTTGTCAGTGTAATGCAGTCACAAGGCTGCACCCAGGAATGGAATCCACTGCAGGAGCATGTTGGACAGAATGGTAACTACTGGATGGACCACGAGTGTTATCCACATATGACAATTTTTTACATATTTATTTACATTTTGTTCTCTCCAGGAAATGAAGCCAGAATCCACAGATGTCATTATCCATCTGCACGCTTTTGTTTACTACCCAGAAGGCAAGAATATTGCATTTTAAAAGTGTCCGGACTTTTGTTCTTTCTTATCACAAATGACTTGAGAAGATCTGACCATTCACAGTTACCCTGAGTGGAAGTGCCAAAGACTTGCTTCTTGGAGCGCTTTGAGATTCAGGTACAAAAGGCATTTTATAAGCACAGAGTGAAAAAGCATCATTTATATTCATTTGCTGCTGTGGCATTTCTCTCTGGAATCTTCCTCGTGTCTGTCAACATTGTGCAAAAGGACTGGCCTCATCTACATTACAAATATCTCTCCTTTAATGGTCTGGAAGTAGGAAAGGGACTGCATAAGAGTGAGCTGTCATGTTGGAGGGTCTCCTGCTTGTTTATCCCTAAAACTGGTTGGACATGATGGCTGTGGATGTCATGAATTGTTTTGGAAAGACCTGAGTATGAAGTCAATACAGTGCTTTGTGCATCTTGGCTGCAGTGAATGTGTATTATCTGACTTCAGTGACTCATGGGAGAATCACAGCCATAGGGAAGAGCTTCTGAGGGGTCATTTAGAATGGAGCCATTCTGGGCGGAGGGTGATCAGTTCTCTACTAGCTTCCGGAGTGGAGAAATTTCCACCATGATGGCTCCTTTGACCCGTGGCAGATCCTTTCTTGCAGGGGCCCTGCTTGGTATGATTTAAGAAGCATCAAGGACTTTCTGCCCCAGAAGATCTCAGTGTGTGACATCACACACATGGATGAGGGTTTGCCAACTGTATTAGTTAAAGTAGAGCCTGGCTTGGAGGGGCTCCCATGCCCCTCTGGGAATGTTCTAGAACATGGGGCATTACCCAAGAGACAGAACCTGGGATGGTGTTACTCAGGTCAAAGGTCTGAGTGTGGGGGGCCATATAAATGAGTGGTGGGGCGGTGTGTATAGATGCAGGAGGAGAGATGCTTGGAGAGCAGGAGTGCTGCTACCAGGAGAGATGGTTCCCAAAGGGAGAGACCCATATGCCAAGCCCTTTTTCCTCTGCCCAGGGTCCCTTCTGAATCTGCAAATCAGCTTCTGCTTCTCCTCCTTTGCCGCCTTCTTCAAATCTTTTCATCACAAAAATTTCAAATATATACCTAAGCAGAGAGAACAGTAAAATGAACCCCCATGTACCCATCACCATTATCCACCTTGAAAAATGACCAACACCATCCAATCTCCTTCCACACACCCTCCCCTTCCTCTGATGATTATTGAAATTAGCTCATACTTTTTTTTTTTTAAATAAATTTATTTGTTTATTTTTGGCTGCGTTGGGTCGTCGTTGCTGTGCGCGGGCTTCCTCTAGTTGCGGTGAGCCGGACCTACTCTTCGTTGTGGTGTGCAGGCTTCTCATTGCGGTGGCTTCTCTTGTTGCAGAGCATGGGCTCTAGGTGCACAGGCTTCAGTAGTTGTGGCACATGGGCTCAGTAGTTGTGGCTCGTGGTCTCTAGAGCCCAGGCTCAGTAGTCATGGCACACAGGCCTAGTTGCTCCGTGGCATGTGGGATCTTCCCGGACCAGGGCTCGAACCCATGTCCCCTGCATTGGCAGGCAGATTCTTAACCACTGCACCACCAGGGAAGCCTTCCTTAATTATTTTTAATTTAATGCTCCCTGTTGCATTTTTCTGGCCATTTTCTTCTGTCAATCACTGTCTTAAGTCAGTCTCCTGGATTGGCTATGAAAAGACACCTTTCTCAAGGGAGCCCTAGGCAGACACATTTCTCAAGGGAGAAATGTTGAGACTGGCCAAACGACGTAGGCTTAATTCAGTTCCACCCGACAGACAGGCGTCTAGTCCTAGGCACAGTGCTGGGTTAAGGATGTCGGCAGAACAGGGTTCCTAACCTCAAAGGCACATGATCTAGTTCTGGGAAGAGGACAAGGGCTGTAGCAAGTAGTCAGCAATAGAAGGCGGATGTAACCACTGAGGAAGGGAAAAGACCAGGTGTGGGGGACATTCCAGGTTGAGATAGACACACTGGGCTGGGAGGGGTGAGGGTTCAGGGAGGTCAGCAAGGGCCGTGGAGCCTGAGGTGTTGAGGAGGGACTTGGAGGGTTGAGTGTGGGGTGGGACAGTGAAGGAAAAACACTTGCCAAAACGTGGAGGTGGGAATAGCTGAGGGAGCTGTGGTAGTCCCCCAGTTGGCTGGAACACAAGGTGCAGGGGGCTTGGTGGGAGGAATGGGGGAAGGAGGGGTGGCGGGGGGAGGAGGGCAATTGGTTCTTCTTAGGTTAAGAACTAGATAATACTTATTTCTAAGTAAGGAAAACCAAAACTGGATTTTTAGGAAATGGCTATGAAAAACATACTGCAGACCACACTTAGGAAACCGGAAGAAATCAAGGTGGGCTTAATGGAAGTTAGGCAGCAGGGGTGGTATAAGAAAACTCAGGTAGCTGCCTGAAATAAAGTGGACCCAGCTTCCACTAGCCAGGCGATGCATTTTTTAAACCTATAAATGAGGCTTATTGTGATTCCCCACTACATAAAATGTAAGTATAACTGTAGTCTTTTGCTGCTGAGTTCTGAGAAAATATGGTTTTTTTTTTGTCTCTGCCAGTGAAATAAATACATGGACAGAAAATTCCTAGCATTGCTTCCATGTAAGAGAGGGCAAAGAAGATGGTGAGCTTTGGCAAAACGTTCATGTTTTGTAAATGAAACAGAACAGTAACTTGATTTTTCAAAAGAATAAGGTTTTCATTACAAATGTGGGCCCGTTTATGTTGGAAAATTCAAACGTAGCAAAACGCAAAAAGGCAAGAAAATGCATCATCCCACTATCCAAAGAACATAATTTTTAATGTTTTTGTGTCATATGACGATCTTGGAACATGTTTTTGATACTGAATGACTTCAGTAATTCACCCCGCCCCCCTCCCCACCCCATTCATTGTGCTTATCGAGTTTTGGCATTAATATTTCTATCTCTGTTGACTTTAAGAGTCAATCCTCCTTTGAGCTCAGATTGCAGATGGGATACAGGGGATCATCTCGATATTGAATGAGAGAGAAAGTTTATTCTCAGATATGCATGAAACCAGCCCTGTGCTTGTTTTTTGATTTTTGTTTTGTTTTTCGTTTGTTTTGTTTGCTTTTTTTTTGCAGGGCCTGGGGAAGACTGTAAATGGAGTCTGCTGAGCATATGGCTAAATATCTAAGTTATATATTAAGCCAACAAATTATTAAATAAAATATGTCCTCTCCTCCTTGCTTGGCTAGTACACCTTCATCACAGCCACCCCTTGGAGACTATTAAAATGTTCTATCCTCTGACCCTTCTAACAGGTGCCCCCTGGCCACCCCTTGGGCATAGGGGTACAAACACCAGGTCCTCTGGGGGTCAGGCCTGGGAAGCACACTGTGTGGGCCCCGAAGCAGGCTTGGAGCCATTAGGGCAGGCTCTCAGGAGCTCCAGGTGGGCCTGTCTCCCTGTGTGTTGCAGGAGAGTTAGGGCAGGGGTGGCCAGAGGAAAGCCAGAGCAGGCGCCCCTCTGACTCTGATTTGAGTGAATTATTCCATGTTTCTATGTACAGGTGGTGTGCTGGGTGCTGGGAACACAAAGGTGAGTGAAAACAGTTTAGTGGGGGCATATGCAGAAGCTGTCAAGTAAGTTCCCTCTCCCAAATGTGAACTTGCAACTATGACTTGACCCAGTCAGTAAAGTCAGGGAGGAGGTAACTAGGCAAAAAGGGCAGAGAAGAGAATTCCAGGCAGAGGGAAAAGCATAGGTGAAGTCCTGGTATCAGCGGAGAGAGGCACAGCCATTGTGAGGCAGGGGAACACGGTGGTAAGGCTGGGACGGGAGCCGCAGGAGCTTGAGATGGGAGGCGGGGCTGGAGAGGCAGGTGCGCACTGACCAGGGGAGGTCTCCGTGACCTTGTTAAGGAATTTCTCAGGATCCTCAATGAAAGGCTTTGAGCAAAGGGTCACAGGATCACGGTAAACAAGGCTACACCATCTTGAATTGGTCCTGGCTAGACATAATGGTTCTTTGGACCAGTGGGATAGTGATGGAGATGGCGAATTGCAGACAGGCTCCAGGGAGATTTAGAAAGTAAAATGGCCAGGACTTTGGGGGGATTGGATTAGGGACAAGTGGGAAATACATATCAGGGGTAATTGGTCAGATAAATGGGGTGGACGATCTGCGAACACTGAAAGAAGGTGAGGTTGGAGGGATAGGTCATGAGTTGGCTCTGGGGCATATAGGTTTGAGGTACCTTTGGGGCACCTAGGACGGTCCTCAGCAGGCAGGAGGATATACCACTTGAGCAGTAAAAAGAGGTCAGGGCTGCAGATTTAGGTGTGGGAGTCATCTCCACAGAGGTGGTGAGCCAACCTTAACCTTAGGCTTAGGATTAGGGTCCACGGATGTGATGTCTGGGGAGAGACTGTCCACTCACCTGGTAGAAATTAAACAACCCAAGCTTTCTGATGCAGATGAGAACCTTAAGAATGGAATCACACCAGCTGTGAACTAAAATGACAAAGAAAAACCTTCTAGCAACCTTGCTCATGACATTGGTCGCTGTAAACAGGCTTGTCATGCACAAATCACCTGCAACAACGAAGAGGATTAGGGATGAGTTGGTCACAGTTGCATGGGGACTTTTTGTGCTTGTGAGTTTAAATCAGATTCCTGTTACATGCACACCATTTTGCCATGTGTATTTGTAAATATATCTTGCTGGCATATTTTATGCTTCAGTTAATTTAGTTGACATCTAATTTAATTGACATATAAAAATAAAATCAATTTTCAGACAAAATACCCATAAAATAAGTGGAATGCTATAATAAGTTTTAAGAAATTAAAATGTAATATATTTAGGCTTCTATTCTAAAGCAATTTCATCTAGAATGGTAGATATTGTAGATGTAATTTTTTTCTGAATCTCTGTCAATTATACAATAATAAATGTGGCTACTATATATCCAGAAATTTATTTTTTTTAACATCTTTATTGGAGTATAACTGCTTTGCAATGTTGTGGTAGTTTCTGCTGTATAACAAAGTGAATCAGCTATATGTATACATACATCCCCATATCTCCTCCCTCTTGGGTCTCCCTCCCACCCTCCCTATCCCACCCCTCTAGGTGGTCACAAAGCACCGAGCTGATCTCCCTGTGCTATGCAGCTGCTTCCCACTAGCTATCAACTTTACATTTGGTAGTGTATGTAAGTTCATGCCACTCTCTCACTTCGTCCCAGCTTACCCTTCCCCATCCCCGTGTCCTCAAGTCCATTCTCTGCATCTGCGTCTTTATTCCTGTCCTGCCCATAGGTTCTTCAGAACCATTATTTTTTTAGATTCCATATATATGTGTTAGCATACGGTATTTGTTTTTCTCTTTCTGACTTACTTCACTCTGTATGACAGACTCTAGCTCCATCCACCTCACTACAAATAACTCAATTTCATTTCTTTTTACGGCTGAGTAATATTCCATTGTATATATGTGCCACATCTTCTTTATCCATTCATCTGTCAGTCGACACTTAGGTTGCTTCCATGTCCTGGCTATTGTAAATAAAGCTGTGATGAACATTGTGGTACTTGACTCTTTTTGAATTATGGTTTTCTCAGGGTATATGCCCGGTAGTGGAATTGCTGGGTCATATGGTAGTTCTATTTTTAGTTTTTTGAGGAACCTCCATACCGTTCTCCATAGTGGCTGTATCAATTTACATTCCCACCAACAGTGCAAGAGGGTTCCCTTTTCTCTACACCCTCTTCAGCATTTATTGTTTCTAGATTTTTTGATGATGGCCATTCTGACTGGTGTGAGGTGATACCTCATTGTAGTTTTGATTTGCATTTCTCTAATGATTAGTGATGTTGAGCATCCTTTCATGTGTTTGTTGGTAATCTGTATCTCTTCTTTGGAGGAATGTCTATTTAGGTCTTCTGACCATTTTTGGATTGGGTTGTTTGTTTTTTTGATATTGAGCTGCATGAGCTGCTTGTAAATTTTGGAGATTAATCCTTTGTCAGTTGCTTCATTTGCAAATATTTTCTCCCATTCTGAGGGTTGTATTTTCATCTTGTTTATGGTTTCCTTTGCTGTGCAATAGCTCTTAAGTTTCATTAGGTCCCATTTGTTTATTTTTGTTTTTATTTCCATTTCTCTAGGAGGTGGGTCAAAAAGGATCTTGCTGTGATTTATGTCATAGAGTGTTCTGCCTATGTTTTCCTCTAAGAGTTTAATAGTGTCTGGTCTTACAATTAGGTCTTTAATCCATTTTGAGTTTATTTCTGTATATGGTGCTAGGGAGTGTTCTAATTTCATTCTTTTCCATGTAGCTGTCCAGTTTTCCCAGCACCACTTATTGAAGAGGCTGTCTTTTCTCCATTGTATATTCTTGCCTCCTTTATCAAAAATAAGGTGACCATATGTGCATGGGTTTATCTCTGGACTTTCTATCCTGTTCCATTGATAGATGTTTCTGTTTTTGTGCCAGTACCATACTGGCTTGATTACTGTAGCTTTGTAGTATAGTATGAAGTCAGGGAGTCTGATTCCTCCAGCTCTGTGTTTCTTTCTCAAGATTGCTTTGGCAATTTGGAGTCTTTTGTGTTTCCATACAAATTGTGAAATTTTTTGTTCTAGTTCTGTGAAAAATGCCATTGGTAGTTTGATAGGGATTGCATTGAATCTGTAGATTGCTTTGGGTAGTATAGTCACTTTCACAATGTTGATTCTTCCAATCCAAGAACGTGGTATATCTCTCCATCTGTTGGTATCATCTTTAATTTCCTTCATCAGTGTCTTATAGTTTTCTGCATACAGGTCTTTTGTCTCCTTAGGTAGGTTTATTCCTAGGTATTTTATTCTTTTTGTTGCAGTGGTAAATGGGAGTGTTTCCTTAATTTCTCTTTCAGATTTTTCATCATTAGTGTATAGGAATGCAAGAGATTTCTGTGCATTAATTTTGTATCTTGCTACTTTACCAAATTCATTGATTAGCTCTAGTAGTTTTCTGGCGGCAGTTTTAGGATTCTCTATGTATAGTATCATGTCATCTGCAAACAGTGACAGCTTTACATCTTCTTTTCCGATTTGGATTCCTTTTATTTCTTTTTCTTCTCTGATTGCTGTGGCTAAAATTTCCAAAACTATGTTGAATAATACTGGTGAGAGTGGACAACCTTGTCTTGTTCCTGATCTTAGGGGAAATGGTTTCAGTTTTTCACCATTGAGAACGATGTTGGCTGTGGGTTTGTCATATATGGCCTTTTTTATGTTGAGGTAAGTTCCCTCTATGCCTACTCTCTGGAGGGTTTTTATCATAAATGGGTGTTGAATTATGTCGAAAGCTTTTTCTGCATCTATTGAGATGATCATGTGGTTTCTCTCCTCCATTTTGTTAATATGGTTTATCACATTGATTGATTTGTGTATATTGAAGAATCCTTGCATTCCTGGGATAAACCCTACTTGATCATGGTGGATGATCCTTTTAATGTGCTGTTGGAATCTGTTTGCTAGTATTTTGCTGAGGATTTTTGCATCTATGTTCATTAGTGATATTGGCCTGTAGTTTTATTTCTTTGTGACATCCTTGTCTAGTTTTGGTATCAGGGCGATGGTGGCCTTGTAGAAAGAGTTTGGGAGTGTTCCTCCCTCTGCTATATTTTGGAAGAGTTTGAGAAGGATAGCTGTTAGCTCTTCTCTAAGTGTTTGATAGAATTCACCTGTGAAGCCATCTGGTCCTGGGCTTTTGTTTGTTGGAAGATTTTTAATCACAGTCTCAATTTCATTACTTGTGATTGGTCTGTTTATATTTTCTATTTCTTCCTGGTTCAGTCTCAGAGGTTGTGCTTTTCTAAGAATTTGTCCATTTCTTCCAGGTTGTCCATTTTATTGGCATATAGTTGCTTGTAGTAATCTCTCATGATCCTTTGTATTTCTGCAGTGTCAGTTGTTACTTCTCCTTTTTCATCTCTAATTCTATTGATTTGAGTCTTCTCCCTTTTTTTCTTCATGAATCTGGCTAATGGTTTATCAATTTTATTTATCTTCTCAAAAAAACGCTTTTAGTTTTATTGATCTTTGCATTTGTTTCCCTCATTTCTTTTTCATTTATTTCTGATCTGATCTTTATGATTTCTTTCCTTCTGCTAACTTTGGGATTTTTTTGTTTTTCTTTCTCTAATTGCTTTAGGTGTAAAGTTAGGTTGTTTATTTGAGATGTTTCTTGGTTCTTGAGGTAGGATTGTATTGCTATAAACTTCCCTCTTGCAAATGCTTTTGCTGCAACCCATAGGTTTTGCGTCATCGTGTTTTCATTGTCATTTGTTTCTTCGTATTTTTTTATTTACTCTTTGATTTCTTCAGTGATCTCTCGATTATTTAGTAGTGTATTGTTTAGCCTGCACGTGTTTGTATTTTATACAGATTTTTTTCTGTATTTGATATCTAGTGTCATAGTGTTGTGGTCAGAAAAAATACTTGATACAATTTCAATTTTCTTAAATTTACCAAGGCTTGATTTGTGACCCCAAGATATGATCTATCCTGGAGAATGTTCCATGAGCACTTGAGAAAAAAGTGTATTCTGTTGTTTTTGGATGGAACGTCCTATAAATATCAATTAAGTCCATCTTATTTAATGCATCATTTAAAGCTTGTGTTTCCTTATTTATTTTCATTTTGGATGATCTGTCCATTGGTGAAAGTGGGATGTTAAAGTCCCCTACTATGATTGTGTTACTGTTGATTTCCCCTTTTATGGCTATTAGCATTTCCCTTACGTATTGAGGTGCTCCTATGTTGGGTGCATAATTATTTACAATTGTTATGTCTTCTTCTTGGATTGATCCCTTGATCATTAGGTAGTGTCCTTCTTTGTCTCTTGTAAGCGTTTTTATTTTAAAGTCTATTTTGTCTGATATGAGAATTGCTACTCCAGCTTTCTTTTGATTTCCATTTGCATGGAATATCTTTTTCCATCCCCTCACTTTCAGTCTGTATCTGTCCCTAGGTGTGAAGTGGGTCTCTTGTAGACAGCATATATACTGGTCTTGTTTTTGTATCCATTCAGCCAATCTATGTCTTTTGGTTGGAGCATTCAGTCCATTTACATTTAAGGTAATTATTGATATGTATGTTCCTATTCCCATTTTCTTAATTGTTTTGGGTTTGTTATTGTAGGTCTTTTCCTTCTCTTGTGTTTCCTGTCTAGAGAAGTTCCTTTAGCATTTGTTGTAAAGCTGGTTTGGTGGTGCTGAATTCTCTTAGCTTTTGCTCATTTGTGAAGGTTTTAATTTCTCTGTCGAATCTGAATGAGATCCATGCTGGGTAGAGTAATCTTGGTTGTAGGTTTTTCCCTTTCATCACTTTAAATATGTCCTGCCACTCCCTTCTGGCTTGCAGAGTTTCTGCTGAAAGATCAGCTGTTAACCTTATGGGGATTCCCTTGTATGTTATTTGTTGTTTTTCCCTTACTGCTTTTAATATTTTTTCTTTGTATTTAATTTTTGATAATTTGATTAATATGTATCTTGGCGTGTTTCTCCTTGGATTTATCCTGTATGGGACTGTCTATGCTTCCTGGACTTGATTGACTATTTCCTTTCCCATATTAAGGAAGTTTTCAACTATAATCTCTTCAAATATTTTCTCAGACCCTTTCTTTTTCTCTTCTTCTGGGACCTCTATAATTCAAATGTTGGTGCATTTAGTGTTGTCCTAGAGGTCTCTGATACTGTCCTCAATTCTTTTCATTCTTTTCTCTTTATTCTGCTCTGCAGTAGTTATTTCCACTATTTTATCTTCCAGGTCACTTATCTGTTCTTCTGCCTCAGTTATTCTGCTGTTGATTCCTTCTAGAGAATTTTTATTTTCATTTACTGTGTTGTTCATCATTGTTTGTTTGCTCTTTAGTTCTTCTAGGTCATTGTTAAACGTTTCTTGTATTTTCTCCATTCTATTTCCAAGATTTTAGATCATGTTTAGTATCATTACTGTGAATTCTTTTTCAGGTAGACTGCCTATTTCCTCTTCATTTGTTTGGTCTGGTGAGTTTTTACCTTGCTCCTTCATCTGCTGTGTGTTTCTCTGTTTTCTCATTTTGCTTAACTTACTGTGTTTGGGCTCTCCTTTTCCCAGGCTGCAGGTTTGTAGTTCCTGTTGTTTTTGGTGTCTGCCCCCCATGGCTAAGGTTGGTTCAGTGGGTTGTGTTGGCTTCCTGGTGGAGGGGACTGGTGCCTGTGTTCTGGTGGATGAGGCTGGATCTTGTCTTTCTGGTGGGAAGGACTGCATCCGGTGGTGTGTTTTGGGGTGTCTGTGACCTTATGATTTTAGGCAGCCTCTCTGCTAATGGGTGGGGTGTATTCCTGTCTTGCTAGTTGTTTGGCATAGGGTGTCCAGCACTATAGATTGCTGGTCATTGAGTGGAGCTTGGTCTTAGCGTTGAGATGGAGATCTCTGGAAGAGCTTTTGCCGTTTGATATTACGTGGAGCCGGGAGGTCTCTGGTGGACCAATGTCCTGAACTCAGCTCTCCCACCTCAGAGACACAGGCCTGACTCCCAGCTGGAGCAGCAAGACCCTGTCAGCTACATGGCTCAGAAGAAAAGGGAGATAAAAAAGAAAGAAAGGGAGAGAGAGAGCGAGAGGGAGAGAAAGAGAGAGAGAGAGGGAGAAAGAAAGAAAAGAAAGAATTAAATAAAGTTATTAAAATAAAAAAATTTTTTAATTATTAAAAATTAAAAAAATTAAAAGTAATTAAAAAAAGAAAAAAAAGAAAGAAAGAAGAGAGCAACCAAACCAAAAAACAGATTCACTAATGATAACAAGTGCTAAAAACTATACTAAAAAAACCAAAAACAAACAAACAAACAAAATGGACAGACAAAACCCTAGGACAAATGGTAAAAGCAAAGCTATACAGACAAAATAACACAAAGAAGCATACACATACACACTCACAAAAAGAGAAAAAGGAAAAAATATATATATATCTATATATAAAAAAAAGGAAGAGAGCAAACAAATCAATAAACAAATCTACCAATGATAATAAACTCTAAATACTAAACTAAGATAGACATAAAACCAGAAACAAATTAGATGCAGAAAGCAAACCCCAAGTCTACAGTTGCTCCCAAAGTCCACCGCCTCAAGTTTGGGATGATTCGTTGTCTATTCAGGTATTCCACAGATACAGGGTACATCAAGTTGATTGTGGAGATTTAATCCGCTGCTCCTGAGGCTTCTGGGAGAGATTTCCCTTTCTTTTCTTTGTTCGCACAGCTCCCGGGGTTCAGCTTTGGATTTGGACCCGCCTCTGTGTGTAGGTTGCCTGAGGGCATCTGTTCTTCACTCAGACAGGACGGGGTTAAAGGAGCAGCTGATTCAGGGGCTCTGGCTTACTCAGACCGGGGGGAGGGAGGGGTATGGAATGCGGGGCGAGCCTGCAGCTGCAGAGGCTGGCATGACGTTGCACCAGCCTGAGACGTGCTGTGCGTTCTCCCGGGGAAGTTGTCCCTGGATCATGGGACCCTGGCAGTGGCTGGCTGCACAGGTTCCCAGGAGGGGAGGTGTGGATAGTGCCCTGTGCTTGCACACAGGCTTCTTGGTGGCTGCAGCAGCAGCAGCCTTAGTGTCTTGTGTCCGTCTCTGGGGTCCGTGCTGATAGCCGCGGCTTGCGCCCCTCTCTGGAGCCTGTTTAGGCGGTGCTCTGATACCCTCTCCTCGCGCACCCTGAAACAATGGTCTCTTGCCTCTTAGGCAGGTCCAGACATTTTCCTGGACTCCCTCCTGGCCAGCTGCGGCACACTAGCCCCCTTCAGGCTGTGTCCATGCAGCCAACCCCAGTCCTCTCCCTGGGATCTGACCTCCGAAGCCTGAGCCTCAGCTCTCAGCCCCCGCCCGCCCCGGCGGGGGAGCAGACAAGCCTCTCGGGCTGGTGAGTGCTGGTCGGCATGAATCCTCTGTGCGGGAATCTCTCCGCTTTGCCCTCCACACCCCTGTTGCTGCACTCTCCTCCGTGGCTCCGAAGCTTCCCCCCTGCCACCCCCCATCTCTGCCAGTGAAGGGGATTCCTAGCGTGTGGAAACTTTTCCTCCTTCATGGCTCCCTCCCAGAGGTGCAGGTCCCATCCCTATTCTTTTGTCTCTTTTTCTTTTTTTCTTTTGACCTACCCAGGTACGTGGGGAGTTTCTTGCCTTTTGGGAAGTCTGAGGTCTTCTGCCAGCATTCAGTAGGTGTTCTTTAGGAGTTGTTCCACATGTAGATGCATTTCTGATGTATTTGTGGGGAGGAAGGTGATCTCCACATCTCCTCTGCCATCTTGAAATTCTCTCTGAGAAGTTTATTGCTTGGAGTAGTTTGTAATGAAACATGAAATTTTCTGTGGATGTTTCCTTTAAAATGTCAAAAAACCTAAATACAAATACTTTGTGTGTTGATGTTTGGCTGTATTTAAGCCATGACAATGATTATTACTTTGGGTATAAACACTATCAAATTTTCATTGGGTGAGTTATTTTTAAATTAATGTTGAGTTATGTTCTGTTTATTATCCTGTTTGCTTATGTTTCCTGCCATTTTCCATTTGTCTGTTTGAATCCTCTTTTTTAATAGTGAGTTAGCAACTGATAATGTGTATTGATTTCAGTTTTGCTTCTAATTTACATTTTTATCTCTTTGGTTGATGCATTTGGCTTAATCATTTCATTTTTATAAGCAGCTGTACAATTTGTTAATTTAGCTAGATAATTAAATTTGGCTTTTAAAGAAAGTTTGTTTTAGAAAATGGTCCCTGAAGTAAATTAGCATTTGGTATTTCCAGCATGTCAAAGGGGCTGATCTCTTTAAGATAACTAGACATGTAACTCTAAAATTTAAAAGTGGTTTTATAATTTTGAAACCTCTGAATATATAGATCTGTGTATTCCAGTAGGTGGTGCAAATCGACTCCATTTCAAGTGGAAATGTAATTTTAAATTGTGATGTAACTATTTTCACTGTAAAAATAATATTTCAACATGTTTTCTAACTGAAAAATTGCTTTCCTCTATTTGTAAAGGAAGCTTGATTTACTGTCTCAGTGCTCATTTTTCTTGTGTTTTATTCCACAGGTACCATTATGGTGATGATCACTGTGACAGGGGAGCTGAGAGGGAAAATTGGGGGGGCTGCAAAAACCAGGGAGACCTGTTAAAAATTATAATACAAGAGAAATTAGGGAAACACTCCTATTTACCACTGCAACAAAAAGAATAAAATACCTATGAATAAACCTACCTAAGGAGACAAAAGACCTAGAAAACTATAAAACACTGATGAAAGAAATTAAAGATGATACAAACAGATGGAGAGATATACCACGTTCTTGGATTGGAAGAATCAACATTGTGAAAGTGACTATACTACCCAAAGCAATCTACAGATTCAGTGCAATCCCTATCAAACTACCAATGGCATTTTTCACAGAATTAGAACAAAAAATTTTACAATTCATATGGAAACACAAAAGACCCCGAATAGCCAAAGCAATCTTGAGAAAGAAAAACGGAGCTGGAGGAATCAGGCTCCCTGACTTCAGACTATACTACAAAGCTACAGTAATCAAGCCAGTATGGTACTGGCACAAAAACAGAAATATCGATCAGTGGAACAGGATAGAAAGCCCAGAGATAAACCCACGCCCATATGGTCACCTTATTTTTGATAAAGGAGGCAAGAATATACAATGGAGAAAAGACAGCCTCTTCAATAAGTGGTGCTGGGAAAACTGGACAGCTACATGGAAAAGAATGAAATTAGAACACTCCCTAACACCATATACAAAAATAAACTCAAAATGGATTAAAGACCTAAATGTAAGGCCAGACACTATAAAACTCTTAGAGGACAACATAGGCAGAACACTCTTATGACATAAATCACAGCAAGATCCTTTTTGACCCACCTCCTAGAGAAATGGAAATAAAAACAAAAACAAATGGGACCTAATGAAACTTAAAAGCTTTTGCACAGCAAAGGAAACCATAAACAAGATGAAAATACAACCCTCAGAATGGGAGAAAATATTTGCAAATGAAGCAACTGACAAAGGATTAATCTCCAAAATTTACAAGCAGCTCATGCAGCTCAATATCAAAAAAACAAACAACCCAATCCAAAAATGGTCAGAAGACCTAAATAGACATTCCTCCAAAGAAGAGATACAGATTGCCAGCAAACGCATGAAAGGATGCTCAACATCACTAATCATTAGAGAAATGCAAATCAAAACTACAATGAGGTATCACCTCACACCAGTCAGAATGGCCATCATCAAAAAATCTAGAAACAATAAATGCTGGAGAGGGTGTGGAGAAAACGGAACCCTCTTGCACTGTTGGTGGGAATGTAAATTGATACAGCCACTATGGAGAACAGTATGGAGGTTCCTCAAAAAACTAAAAATAGAACCACCATATGACCCAGGAATCCCACTACTGGTCATATACCCTGAGAAAACCATAATTCAAAAAGAGTCATGTACCACAATGTTCATTGCAGCTCTCTTTACAGTAGCCAGGACATGGAAGCAACCTAAATGTCAATCAACAGATGAATGGATAAAGAAGATGTGACACATATATACAATGGAATATTACTCAGCCATAAAAAGAAATGAAATTGAGCTATTTGTAGTGAGGTGGATGGAACTAGAGTCTGTCATACAGAGTGAAGTAAGTCAGAAAGAGAAAAACAAATACCATATGCTAAAACATATATATGGAATCTAAAAGAATAATGGTTCTGAAGAACCTATGGGCAGGACAGGAATTAAGATGCAGACATAGAGAATGGACTTGAGGACACAGGGATGGGGAAGGGTAAGCTGGGACGAAGTGAGAGAGTGGCATGGACATATATACACTACCAAATGTAGATAGATAGCTAGTGGAAAGCAGCCGCATAGAGCAGGGAGATCAGCTCGGTGCTTTGTGACCACCTAGAGGGATGGGATAGGGAGGGTGGGAGGGAGACACAAGAGTGAGGAGATATGGGAGTATATGTATATGTATAGCTGATTCACTGTTATAAAGCAGAAACTAACACACCTTTTTAAAGCAATTATACTCCAATAAAGATGTTAAAAAAAATTATAATACAAAGACAAGTCATTTGCTTCTGTGCTTCAGTTCCATAATAAAATGAGCATAATGTCAGTATCAGTGTTATTCCAGTAGCTTTTATGCCCACATGATGAACTGAATGCCATGTTTCATCTTTTATAGAAATTGGGGGTGTTCCACTCCCAGGAATCTGATATTCTCACACTAGCGCATAAAATATGTATACAAGCATATTTTTTAAATTAATTTTTTACTTGTATCACAGTAATACACATGCATTAAAGGCAGCAAAGTAGAATAATTGAGAGCAGGGATTCTGGAGTCAGCCTGCCCCGGCTGGAGCCCTCTCCACCTCCCTCGATCTGTTTTCTTTCTCCAAAATGTGGAACAGACACCTACCTCATAGTGATACGAGAATTAAATGAGCATATACATAAAGTATTTAAAGCAGGCCTGTAGGAATGTGAACACTGTACTTTTAAAAGTCAAACTGTGCAGAAAGGACTGTAATAAAAAGGAGCAGTTTCTGGCCACGTTCCTCCCGTCTCCCCATGTCACTTCCAGGTGGTGAGTGCTCACAACTCCTGGCTGTTGCTCCTGTTGGTTCCCACTGTAACTCCAAATATTATTCTTATACAAGTATTTCTTTTAATCCATTTAATCCATTTTTAAGTGTGCAGTTCGGTGGCATTAAGCACATCCACAATGTTGTGGGACCATCACCACCATCCAACTCCACAGCTTTTTTACCTTCCCAAACAGAAACTCTGTGCCCATTAAGCAATAGCTCTCCACTCCCCCATCCCCTCAGCCCCTCATAACCTCTATTTTCTGTCTCTATGAATTTGCCTATTCTAGGTACCTCATAGAAGTGGAATCACAATATTTGTCTTTTTGTGACCGGCTTATCTCACCGAGCATAAAGTCTTCAAAACTCATCCATGCTGCAGCAGGTGTCAGAACTTCCTTCCTTCTTAAGGTTGAGTAATATTCCATTGTATGTATATGCCACATTTTGTTTATGCATTCATCTGCCTGTGAATGTAGGTTGTTTCCACCTTTTGGCTGCTGCAAATGCTGCTATGAACATGGATATCCAAATATCCATCTGAGCCTCTGCTTTCAGTTGTTTTGAATGGCTATTTCTTGATTAATCATTTTTTAACATTATCTTTTAATTTCCAGACATGTTAAATCAGACATGTGAGGACTTAATTACAACAACTCCCTACTTTTCTACACACTCCCCACCCCCACCCTCGCATAGTTTTGGTTAAATAATAAATCAGTGTTTTGTCTATTGTAACTACAAATGTTGTCAGCTGCTGAGCCAGACGTGCTCTAGCCCCTTGTCTATTTTCCGGAATACTCTTTTTTTTCTGGAGTTAACAGTGACATCAACTTTACATTTGCTCAGTTTTGTATATACTATCATCACTACATTTTCCTAATGCCCTGCTACATGTTTACTGATAACAAGTTCCACTGGGGCAGGCACAAGAGTTCTTTTTTGTTTTGTTTTGTTTTTCGTCTTTTTGCAGAAACCCAATATCCTCCTGCTCCAGTCTGGAGTGGATGTTTCTTTGCACCACTGCATCCTGTGTCTTCCCTGCTTTCTCCTGTTATTTCCCGCATTCCATCTGTGTTGTTCGAAGCACATATTTCAATAGTTTCCTGAGAAAATTTACATGGGATATAGAAATATTGAGTTTTTGCATGTGTTAAAAATATATTTGTTTTACCCTTACTATTTGGGAAGATAGTTTGGCTGGGAATAGAAACCCGAACTGAAAAATCATTCAGTATAAGGCACCCTTGTTATTGGTTTTAGCTTTCAGTGCTGCTGCTGAGAAATGGTTATGCTACTTGGATTCTTTTTTTTTTTTTTTCTGTTTTATTCTGAAAAATTTCAAGCCTGCTATTAAAAAAAACCTAAAGAACAGAACAACAAACACCTGAATACTCCACACCTAGCCTCATTATTGTTAACATTTTGCCACATCAGCTTCCTCTGATTTTGTCTTTTTCTCTCCTGGTCAGTTGGTCTATCATCCATCCATCCACCCACTTATATTTCTATCTCTCTATACATATATTCACATGTATATCTATATGAGTATAATTTCCTTTGTTGAATATTTGGAAGGTACAGGTATTGTGATGCCTCCATCCTAAATACTTCAGCGTAGCTCTTCTCAGAACAAGGACATTCACCTATATTTGCATAATACTATTATCATAAAATAAAATCCAATATAGAGTCTGTATTTGAATTCCCCAATGGTCTCATGTCATCCTTTATAGCTGCCTTTCTTCTTTTGCTGATCCAGGATCAAATTGCGGCTGTCACATCACATGTGTTCATTGTAATGGACTCTATCTGTGCCCTGCCCCTGTCTGGAGACCATTCAGTGTGCTCTGGCCAACTTGTGGCTGCCAGAAGCTGTGTCCCTGTGCCTAAGGGCTTTTCTCCAGATTAACTGTGATTATTAGCCTTTCACTGAATTGCCCATTTTTAGTCCTGTGCTCCTTCACCTCCATGTCTCATGTCTCACCTGTGGAGGCTCTCAGGTTCATTTTATCTGGAGGATAAGCCTCTGCTAGCCTGCTGGTGATGTCAGAGTGGAGATGGGAGGAATAGTTGCTTGGCTACATAGGGTGGGAAAGGAGTGAGGGTTTAACCCTCTGTCTACAAATTTTCAACCAATCCTCTGTTTTCAGCCCCCGACTTGCCCTGCCCCCAGTTTCCACACTATCTGTGTCTCCCAGTTCTGTGTGTGTCAGCTGGCTAACTTCCTAGTGGCACCTGAGATGTAGCTGCTGCTCTTTGCTGCACCTGCTACTGTTTCTCCACCTGCTTTGTATATTCCAAAAAAATCTGCTGAATCTTTCTTTCCTTATTGTCTCTTCTTTAGTTCTCTTCGTTCTTGTGGGTCTACACCTTTGAAAAATTCCTTTATTGGAGGGATTCCAGAAGGAGAGGAAATAGAAGCATGTGGTAAGTTGGCCATGTTGACCCAGAAATTTGTCTGTAGCATATTTTTAATAGAAAAAACCTATCATTTATTCAAGAGTATTAAGCATCTGCCATGTACCAGGATGTGGGGGTGAGAGCAAAACCAAAGGTAATTCCTGGGTTTATGAAGCTAGTAGAACACATGACGTATTACAAACTGTGATGGGAGCTTTGAAGGAAGGTTCAGGTTTCTACACTTACCTGGGCGAACCGACTTGGTCTAGAGGACGTGATGTTTAAGATCTGAAGGATGAATAGGAGTCAGGGAGATAAAGGGGTAAGGTGGGCATGGGGCAGAGCAGTGTACTAAGGTCAATGGGAGCAGATTGAGGTCTGTGGAGGGAATGCAGAAAGGGAGGGGAAGATGGTGCGAGACGCAGCCGGAGGCAAGGGCAGGGGCCAGAGCGGCCAGGGGTCTATGGACCCAGGAAAGACTGTCTTTGTGCTCAGCGTAATGGAGACCTCTGAAGGGGTTTTAAGAGTTGACATGGTTTGATTTACAGTTTCAAAGCCCACGGGGTGCAGGATGGCTTGGTGAGGAGGGCAGTGTGGATGTGGGGATTCCTGGAAGGAGGCAGCCACCCAGTTGAGAAATAGTGTCACTTAAACCAGGGTGTTGGAAGCAGAGTTCAAGAGAGGTGGGTTCATTAGAGAGATATGCCAAGACTTGGGGATGGCTTGGATTTGGGGAGTGGAGGAAAGAACGGTACGAGGATGACACCCAAGTCTTTGGTGTGTGGAACTGGATGGATGGTGGTGCCATTCACAGAGGCCAGAAGCTCTGCAATATAACTAGATGTTAGAACTATCAGAAACAACTGAATTGTCCAGCAATAGAACAAGCAAATGGATTGTCACAGAGGCAGAGTTGGAGCAGCTATGGCTTCAACCAACGGGAAGCCAGAAAGTTGAGCAGACTAAGGAGAAAGAACGCGGGTGGTGATTATAGAAGATAGGGTCAGGGTCAAGGTCAAGGAACTGGTGATCAATGAAAGATCCTCTCATACAATCCCAATCCCAGTTTTAAGAAGACAGGATTAGAGAAGGGGGCTCAGAAGGAAAATTCAAGGATGTTGGGTAAGTCGCTCCTTTTATCTTTTTATTTTTTTTTATTGGGGTAGTCGCTTTACAATGTTGTGTTAGTTTCTGCTGTACAATGAAGTGAATCAGCTATATGTATACATATATCCCCTCCCCCTTGGACCTGCCTCCCCCCTACCCCCATCTCACTCATCTAGGTTATCACAGAGCACCCAGCTGAGCTCCCTGTGCTATACAGCAGGTTCCCACTAGCTATTTATTTTACACACAGCAGTGTATATATGTCAATCCCAATTTCACAATTCATCCCACCCTCCCTTCCCCTCTGCCCTGTGTCCACACATCCGTTCTCTACGTCTGCGTCTCTATTCCTGCCCTGAAAATAGGTTCATCTGTACCATTTTTCTAGATTCCGCATGTAAGTCTCTCCTTTTAAAATGTGATGTCTCCATTTCCAAGGGAAGGTGGTCATCCCAGATGATCACAAGGAAGAGTTGGCCTCCAACATTGAATTATTCAGGTGGGTTGTACCTGATGCCACTTGTCTGGAATGGGGGGCAGGCTAGGCAGAGCCAAGCGGCCTCTACACAAAAAGGGGCAGTGGGCTTCAGTCAGATCTAGGGAGGGGCTGTGCTCTGAGCAGGTATTGAGATGCCTCTCTGCTTCAGCCCTCCCAGGCTCTCAGCTCCAGCTCCAACTTCAGCCCCATCCTGTACCACCCTCTGTCCGCCAGGGTTCAGCGGGAAACAGAGCTCACTCCAGACGGTTTAGTGAAAATGCGATAATGAAGGCATCACTCATGGACACACGTGGGACTACAAGGCTTTGTCCCTACCACCAGGGGACCAAAGGCATAAGGGAGGGAGTGGTGTTCTGGAGCTCAGTGAAGACTGGAACTGGGGCAGAGGTGGAAGGAAAATAGAGGTTACCAGAGAAATTATGCCAGAAGAGGAAGGAAGTAGGGAAGAGATATCCCAGGTTTTCCCTCCTTTCTCTTCTCCCGCGTCCTATCACTCAAACCTGCCAGAAAGCCAGAAGGCAAAGGAGCCCAGGTGATGCTGTTGGCAGGGTCAGCCCTCTGGACAAGTCAGACAAGGATGGAGAATGGACCAGGGAAGGGGGGCAGGTGGAGAACCCCTACTCACATCCTATCCTGACCGGCCGGCAAAGCTGCCCGTGCTCTGCAGTGACCAGAGTCCACACAACTGCTGCTGGGAGATGCCTCCCTCTGAGGGTAGCCTCAGCTTGGGACCTGCCCAGACCCCAACGTGCGCCCCAGATCTGGCGGGGAGGCTCGCATACACCCACACTCAGAATGAGCACGGGAACTTCTCCCAAGGCCAAATGGAAATGGCTTTTGGATTGCACACCGTTTGGCTGGATTATCTGCACCATTGCCTCCATCCATTACTGAGGAGAGCCAGGAGGGTCTGGACTGTCCTTGGAGTTCCAGGATGACCTTGTGGAGAGCTGATTACAGTCTGTGTGCGGAAAAAGAAGATGTTTGACTGTCATTTCTTCCCTCTCTCTGGTTCAGCGAAGCTTGATCTTTGGCCTGTGGCTAGATCCCATATTGAAGAGCCTGTCACTGCTGGCGATTTTTCTTGGAAGACCTCAATTCAGACCGAAGCAAGCCTTTCCATTAGCAAAGCTGTGCAGAATCCGTATTTGCCTTTGAGACTTCCAGGCTCCCCGTGTGGTGCTCGGGGGGCCCCTTCTGCAGAGCACTCCTCCTCGCCCTCAACCCACTCACATGCCACCTGGCTGCACCCCCCTACCTCCAAGTCATAAGAAGAACAGATGCCAACACAGCTGCATGGGGTCTCATGTCTGAACCAGGAAGAGAATGAAAGGCAGAATCCAAGGTCAGGGCCTGGGAGAATCCTGGAGAAGCCATCTTTGAGAATTAGGATGTCTTCTTGGTGGGCTTTTCTGGTTGGCCCGGAGAGCATCTGCCTCTGCCACAGCCTCCTTTACATCCCAAAGCCCCGACTCTATGGAGAGACCTCCAGAGCCTCAAAACGGGTCCTTAGCTCTGGTCCTGCCCATCTCTGATTTCCTAGGCCCCCTCCTCCTTCTGCCCTCACCACCACTGAGTTCCCATGGGCCTCTTGACAAAATTCATGCACTTCGGGGGACCACTAACATATAGTCAAAAGAGCTAACATTTATTTCCACCTAACTATGTGTCAGGCACATTTTTGTGTGCATTTGACCTGTATCAATAGCTTCAATCCTTACAATAACCCAAAGTGGTAGGTACTAGTTTTTTATTTCCGTTTTACAGGTGATAAAACTGATGCACAAAGAGATTAAGTAACTTGCTCAAGATCACACACCAAGTAAGTAGCGGTGCTGGGGTGCAAGCACCCCATGCTGTGTTCTCACCCACCGGCCAACGCTGCCTCCAGACGCCATCCCTGCCACTGCTTATACATTTCTAAATGTTGGAATTTTTGTCCTGCAGAGAAATATTGAGAATATTGAGAAATACAGAGAAATATTGAGGTATTAGCATTCAGGTGGCTTTTGCTTTACTGTACAACTTAGAGAACACACAACAGATAATTCAAGACACACTTTTAAAAACTCTGTTTTACTCCACTGGATTGGGTTAGAACAGAGGTTGGCAATATTTTCAGACCAAAGAGTCCAACTGCACTAAAATCCAGAAAACATGGTCAACAAAGATGCAGGATGAAAATGCCTATTTTGTTTAACAGAGAAATATGTTACTTTATGTTAATGATATTGATAGGGTGATTAATAATGGAATAAATCAAATATGGAAGTTATCAACTCTGGTCCTTAGGACTGAGCCTTGGCCTTGATCACTTGGCCAGTGCCCTTGGGGCCTGCCTTAACCCCCTGTCAGGTGGAAGTCTGTCAGGTGATCTATTAACTATAAAAATTAACGCTTGTATCGAAGAAATCATGGCAAAAGCTTTTCAGTAGTGGAGAGGAGGGGTATCCCAAATTGACGTGATCTACCCTTTTGGGGTCTGATTCCTGAGGATGCGAAGCACTGAAAGTTTCAGATTGTGTTCAGAAGAGCCCGTGAAGACGTTTGAGCATGTCTTAGCATTCCTGCTTAAAGATCTCAGCAGCTAGAGAGATTCCAGAGCTACTGCTGGAACTTGGAACTGCATTATTCCTCGTTGTTTGACTTCAAGGTCTTACTCTTAAAAGTCTGGGTTAAGGCCAAGGGTCATGCTGCTGCTGACTTTAAGCTTTATATGATTTTACTTTCCATAATGCAAAGCTTATTAAGGTGGATTCCACTAGAGCTGACGGGGGAACTTTGCCTGCCACCAGGGTGGAATGAAATGCTTCTTTGGAAGTGTGGACGCATTCCTCATTCAGGCCGTGGGCCCTCTAGAGTATGAACCACTGATAATTGACCGTGGTACCTTCAGCACCTAACGCAATGTGGAGGATTGCCTGTAAAACACTTTCCTGGAACACATGTAAATTCATGATTTGACCATAGTCAGTCTAGCCCTCTCTGCTCTAAGATTCTGTATACTTTATAGCTTACTTTATAGCTTAATTTACGTGCCCTTCTCCTTGTCCGGGCCTGAACTGTTGCAAGACATTGATCGTGCATTACTTGCTTTGGTATACCTTCTTTTTAAATTCTTTTAGCTTTGTTTCCTACCACGATAGCAAGACATGCTCATTATGGAAATTTGGAGAAGCTCAATGAAGAAAAAAAAGAAATTCAATTAATTCTAAAATTTTAGTGTAACTTTCCACTTTCCATGAATACGTATGCACATTTTTACAAAAGAGGATCATCCTGTAGAAGTATTTACCTTTCTTTTTGACTGTACAATGCAATGTAAACATTTTTCTGTTGTCATTCGTCTATGTTTTTCATGACTGCATTGGGTTCAACTTTATGTTTCGATTTTTTTTTTTCTCTAACAAATAGTATAATGAGCATACTTCGGGATACATCTTTGTGCAAACATGTGGGTATTGTGGTAAATTTTCAGAAGTAAAATTACTGGATCACAAACATGGATATTTTTAAGGCTTTTGGAGAGCTATTGCAACCAAATCACTCTTTGCTGCCAATAGTAATTTCTTAATTCTTGGTCCTGATGTCAGTGCTGGCAGCATCGCTGGACAGTGTCTGAAGTGCTCCTGGCTGCCCAGTGGGGCATGTGTTGCCAAGAGCTGACCTTTGTAGATGCGACTTTCTGCTTCAGTGGTCCTTTGTTCCTTACAGATGAACTGGTCTTTAAGGGTTCGATGCTTCCCATGGCTTTCTGTTCAAATGTCTCTTTTAAAATTGATGTTGAATGCAACCTCCAACTGGAGATCATGTACTGTCTGTTGCTCGATCACTCAGCTTCCATTCTTGTGGATTTCCCACTGAACCAACCTCATTGATTTCTCCTCAAGGATGGCCTGTAGGTAAGGGCTCTCTTACCTGAGAGTAAGACCTTCTCTCTAGAGGCCAACTTTGTGAGGGCTTTGCCATTTGGAACTATTCTACCCACAGGGATTATTTTGCCTTAGACAATGCCCTGCTGTCCGGGGATGGCCATGGGGATCTTATTGGGAAGGGAGTTGAGGTGCTTCAGCAAGGCAGTTTTTTAAAACTGGGGTCTGACTGTTCTCTGCGGCTTTTTCGGATGCCAGCAACAGTTGGCCACAGTAGGAGATGCTCACTGGAATGTTCCCGGGCTGTCCGTGCACAAGTCCCAGCTGCTCTGGCCAATGGGAAATGAGAGCTAATTTGCTCTAAGGGCCCTAATTGGCTGATGGTGCAGTTCCGTGCCTACTATTTTAAGGCTGTGTTTCTGGCCCCAGCTTGGCAGGCTTGCTTGAGACATCTGGCAACAATGATCAGAATGCCTCTTTTTTCCAAGGAGGCTCACCATCGATTCATCTATGGACTCACAAGGAAAGTCTCATTTAGTAGAGCCAACATGTTTCAAAGAAAAGTATATTTTCATTAACTAGCCTCAAAGCAGTAATTACATGTTCAGAGAACTCAGTAAAAATTTATTTCTAAATATTTGGCAGTGAAATGTTGAAGGCAGCGCGTGAGTACGTGTGAGTGCATGTGTGTGCGCGCACACACGTGCCTAACATGTTGCATGTGTTTTAAATAAACCCAGCATCTAAAAGGAAGCAGGAAATACAATTGTAGCCTTTGAAATTTAATTTTTAGCAACAGGATGTGTTTCTAAATACTGCTAATATATCAAAAGGAAAATGTGCATTTAAAGGCTTTAAAATTGTTATCCAAGCAATTGTAAAGCAAATGAGGTGGCTTTTATTTTTTATTTTTTTACAATGGTGGCGTCTGAACACTGGAAACCAAATTTCAACCGAGGATCAAAAGCAACGGTGACGTCTTTGCCTGAGATGCAGCTGAACTTCGATGCTCCCACAACCTGATTCACAGTTTATAATCACAGTTATCACAGAACCATTAAAAGCCTCTTAACTTGAATTCCCACAATTCCTTGAGGGCAAGGGCAAAGAGAGAGCAACGTAACTTTGAATGTAAATGTAACACAAGGTTCGAACGGAGAGAATCTCTTTTAATTGTGCCAGCGGAAGAAGATGTCGTATGGATGCATCTACCCTAGCAGATGGCTGATGTAAGAATACAACATGAAGTCTTAGGAGGCTCGGGATGTTATGAAAATGATTTCTCTGTGAAGCGACTGGTAAAGTGTCCGCCCGTTCCAGACCTCTTTCTGGGAGGAGGAAGAGGAGGTGACTTGTTAAAATGTGTTAACTGCGCGGTGGGTTGGCTGGACAAACGCTATGCGGTGTCTGATCGAATCAGCCTGAAAAGAATCCTCGGCCCCATTCAGTGGGAGCCAAAGCCCAGCAACTGTCCAAGCCCTCGTCATGTGAGAAATCTGATTTCATGTTTTTCCACCCTTCAGTGCCTTTGCTGACATTTCCCCTAACAATGCTGTTATGTGCTGTACAGCTAGACAGTGCAGTCAATAAGCTGTCCTGAGACTTTGGATAAAACGGAGGGTTCTTATCTCACTGCAAAACAATTAGAGACCTCGTGCAGCCGTGAGCTGTGTGCATACCAACATACCAATGACGGTCTGTTCCCAAATTTCTGAGCCCTCCCTGGAGAGATACACGCCTGCACATTAGGATGCTTGCTCTAAATGGTCCACATGCGTGTGCCCCTGGCGAGCTGGATGTGGTCCTTGTCTCACCTTTGTGAAGGAGGATTGGAATCACCCGAGGAAGGAAAGCGCTCTCTCTCTGCCATCTCCAGCACTGGTTCTGAAATAACTAATAACTAATTCCAATCAGTCCGTCCTCACCTCATATGAGTTCCTGCATGAACTGCCCACATTCACTGCCCAGTTTGATCTTGTTCCCACAATAGAGAAAGCAAATGGCTTGGTCCAGAGGGAGTGGGTTATTGACTAAGTACTTAATTAGGCACACAGCCCTGATGGGGTCATTCTCCCACCGTCAAAACAACTGGACCGTGGCATGGCGGAACCATGAATTTGGTTTACTATCATTTGCCTGAGCCACCGTTGAATCAGTGGGGTAGGAATCTAAATGAAACGTTAAGACAACCACACTGCAGCCTGTTTATATAACTGTGCAAAGAAACAGCATGTGTCTCAGGGTCCTCTGGGGGAAAACCTTCTCTACTTCTCTACTTCCATATCAGGCACACTGAGGTCGGTGTTATGCCTTCTAGAAAGGTTTTAAGCGCCAAAGGGAAAACCTCCTAGGTAAATAGGATGTAAACTCTTTTAGCCTCCTACTTGAGTTTCCAGATCTTTAAAAGTCTAAAAGGACAGTGAACCTTGTCCAAGAATTAGACTGCAATTCTTCTCTGTAGGTACAAGGTCAAATGGGCCCACGGGTGCCCTGAATCCTCTGTCTTTTCACAGAAAGACCGAGAAAGTCTCAAGCACCGACCAGGGCCTTGAGATTCTCCTGGGTGGTGCTTCTCAAACTTTATGTGCACACAGATCACCCGGGCGTCTTGTTAAAATGCAGATTCGGATTCACTAGGTCTGGGCATGGGCCTGAGACTCTGCATTTCTAATAAACTCCCAAGTGGTGCTTGGGTTGCTGGTCCAAGGACCACACCTGGAGCAGTGAGGCCTTGGTGGTGGGAAGGTTCCTTACCTCACAGCCAACTTAGAAGGAAGTAGGGAAAAAAAGACCTTGCGAAGGCAACATCGCAAGCCTTGATGCTGTGTACATTTCCTATTTGCCTTTTCAAGGCACCCCCGGTGGGCAGAAATACCCTGGAATGTGAAGAAAGAGCAAGCAAGAAAGGACAAATTGGTGGTCATCCACATGATTAACTGAATTGATGGACATCGGATCCCGGTCGAGCTGGAGAAATTGGGGTCTAACGTCAGGACTCAGCCCACGTCTGTCATTTATGACTTTGTCTTCTTATTGTCTTTGTAACAAGGCTCTTTTATTAGCTCACAGTTTGCTGCCAAGTTGATGAAATCGCCATTATGTTTTATGGTACACGGTAAGAGGAGAGAGGAGATTTTAAAAGACCTACAGGTCTCTTCTTCGTTGAGGGACCTCGCCTCCTCTCTCTTCTTCCCGCGTGGGATGGAGATGAACTTACCATCACGTTCCAAGGCACTGTCCATTTCCTCTTCAGCTGAAAAATATATATTTATTTGACTGTTTTGCTTTACGATTGTGGAGGCTGGCATTTTCCATTCCAGTGCTCTCCGTTCTGAACCACACTTGTAATTACTGCTGTCTTTTATTTTGTGTCTTCGGAGGACTGTCCCATTCAAACTGTGAGAGGACAAAAGCTGCTGTCTTTCCAGGGGGTGGAAACAATAGCATCGAGTCTTCACATAAACCTCAACAAACACGGAAACACAGAAGTGAAAATAGGAATAACAAATGCATCCAGTGGAGAAATGGAAATCAAACTAAACATTTCTGCCTGTCTTTTGCAGAATTTGGAGAAAGAATAAACTCGGCACGCCTGCTGCATCCTAAGGGTGAGTCTTATTTCTAAGGTGATTTTTCTAAAAAGGCCAAAGTTCTCAACTGGTGTGTTGTTGTTACCTGTTCCTCAAGTCTCTGTCTGCTACCGACATTGGCCAGCTGGTCAAGGTCACAAAGGGCAAGGTGCCTGTCCACAGCTCTCGGATGGCCTGGAGGCCCTGAGTGGCCCACCTTCTGCTTTTTCCTCTATCATCTCCACCCTGCGTGGTCCTCTGACCTCCTTTTGGTTCCTGAGTGAGTCAAGCTCCACCCAATATCAGGGCCTCTGACGGGCTCTCCATCCACCTGGCACGTGCTCCCCATCACCTTCCTGGTCACCCTTCAGATTCATGCAGGTCCCACTGTCACATGATCTTGAGCACCCAGTACCTCTCATAACTATAACCAATTACCTGGGTGGTACGTCTGTCTCCCCACAAGAGAGCCAGCTTCGTGAGGACAGCGACAGTATCTACTGTGACCTTCACTGTGTCCAGTACAATTTGCTAGATTGCAGCAATTTTTCGAGCGACCAATTCTCCAAGTTATCAATGAACCAAAAGCTTCTCTAGACACGATTTGAAAAGTTTATAGCAATTCACGTTTCAGCAAGGTTATCAAAAATTGTCATTACCTGGGCAATGTCTCACATCCTTACCAACTCATGCGTGTCAGCAGAGTCAAGCGTTTTTATAAATGTTACTGTTTCTACCTTTCAACTGAACAAACTTCCAGGTTGGTCAAGTTCTCCTTCTTGTCTTTCAATTCGTCTTACTTGTCTTGATCCAGGAATTGTTTTCTTGAGTGGAAGGGAGAGAGATGCAGTTAATTTTCCAGATAGTTTGCAATGTAGGGTAAAACAAACAAACAAAAAATGTGCTTCACGTGACAGATGCCTGAGTACTTTTCAAGATGATGTGCAAATGGGTTGTGCATCCATTGTAATTTCCACGAGTTCCATACGAATCATGAACCATAATAAAAACGTACAATTGAGTCACCTCAATTCTGTTGCTATTTGCAGAAAGAATCCAGATAGTTTACCTTGCAGGGTGAAAAGAAAATGTGTTTTATAATTCAGATGCCTGAGAATTTCTCAGATGCTCAACACTTTACATGCAGATGGCTCGGCTTTTCCCATATGCAAGTTAAGTCGTCCGGGATTTGTGGACATGAAGGTGGAGGTGAAACTTTTGGTGGCATGATGAACTGCAGCATGCCTGTGTGTGCAGGTCTGAGAGTTGTGCGGGCAGCACACGTGGGCACGTGGCCGATGCGTGTGTGAAAACACACCCGTGGTTCCACCACTTTCTCTCCCACCAAAGACAGCAAATTGCTAATTAAAACAAGGAATGGCACAGTGCACTGAAAACACATGGAAGAGATGGGCACAGCTGCTTTTCATAAGGTCCTTAACACTTCAGATGTAAAAGATCTAAAAGTCAAAGTACACAACAGCTGTCATTTCGAAAAATACATTGGGTGGAACAATTAGATACAAATGTTGTAGATAGCTCACTGAAAATAATTTTTGGTTAATCAATAATTGGGGGTCCTAGTCATCTGATGTATTGGCAAATCCATGATTTACTACTTATGAAAAACTGATTTTGGTGATTGTCTTACCGCTGTTTGAACACAGTGCTGACACACAGTGGGTGTTCCGTCAGTATTTGTTGAACGAACACGCCCATGTCTCAGCACTACCTTCACAGCTACCTTTAACAGGCGGTGTTGCAACACTGCATTCCGAGCAGGGCCCAGCTCGTGCAAAGACCCAACGCAGGATGGAGCGCGACCCTCCAGTGTTCTCAGCCCCAGTGATCTTAGTGCCCTGAGTGCTACAGAACTGGTTTTCAGAATGGGTCTCCAAGTTCAGCTCAGTAATTCAAACCTCTGAAAAGAATAACATCAACAATGAACAACCGCACCCCAATCTGCAGCTAGGAAATCCTAGCTGAAGAAAAATTGAATTTCATTTTTCCTGGCCGGGTTTTCCTTATTTGCTTTTGATTTTCTTGGACAAATTTTTTAGAATTTTAAACAATCGTTCAAAAGGGGAAAATTGGAATACACCTTGACCAGTGATTGTATACCTTGTTTAATAGAGCATAAGACAATACAGAGGAGATGCAGAATATATTTAGAAACGAGATTTTAGATCTAAAGGATTTTCCGCTCCATTGGTGGAGACAAAGGGAATGTCTGTGAAATACTATGGTTTGGAAATGGCACTGTTTCTAGGTTTTTAGTCTCAGTCTTCGGCTCCCTGCCTCCTTATTGCTTTACTTTCAGTCTCTTGATGTGGGAGAAGCAGCATTCTGCACTCATCCTTCCCCTCCATTTGTGCAGAGCTCCCTGGCATGACATCTACTGGGGAGGGAGGGCCACCGGAGGAGCACATGATGGCAGTCATTTGACCCCTGGCCTGCCAGAGCTCACAGTGGGGAGGGATCATGGCTAAGAGGCCCAGTTTCATGCAGATTAAAGAAAGGGAGTTAAAAGCAATCCTAGAAAATTCACTGCCCAATAATTTAATGTGGTCAGGGAAGTGCAGTGAAACGAATCCTGTTTGATGCTGGCATTGAAATTGGCCTCAGTACATCTGGGTTCTAGTTTAGACTTTGCTACAAATTAGCTATGTGACTATGGGTGAGTCCCTCCACCTCTCTGACACTCCCTTTTCTCATCTGTAAGTGGAGATGTTTACTAACACCTGCTCAGTTTCAGTCCGTGTTCCACCTCAGGCATCTCATCCAGGAACACACCTCTCTGGGCCGTCGGTGCTGGCCAGAGGAGAGGTCCCATATCACTAACCCGGCAACTCTTGTTAGGACACCCTCGCCGATGATTAGGGGAAGAGGGGCTTGAGGACACAATTTCTTAGCAAAAAAAAGAGAGTTGGACAGATTCTTCCATTGGTGTTTACTCTTATTTTCACATGGAGTAGCCAAGAGAATTGTCAAGACACAGAATTTATAAAAGGAAGGAAGGAAAGAAATGAAGGAAGGGAGGAAGGAAGGAAAGAAGGAAGGAAGGAAAGAAGGAAGGAAGGAAGGGAGGTAGGGAGGGAGGGAGGAGGGGAAAGAAAAGCAGAAATCACGTGACTGAGTAGAAGTGAGGCAGGACTTGAGTGTCCGGGCCCCAAGAGGAAGGCCAGCTCTCTGGAGCCACCTCTGCAACTTGGGAGACGCCAGGTGGCCCTCGAAAGGCTTGCGAGCCCTGGAGCTGTCCCGTGACCCGGCGCCCCCTCCACTGGGTACGTGGCTCTGTTTCCTCATTTGTAAACCCCAAAGGTTCATGGAGAAAAAGTAAAACACGTGAAAGCGCTCAGCACAGCACCTGGTATTTAATAACTACTCACAATTGCTGCTTCGTCATGGCCTCAGCAGTGTGCAGTAAGGGGAGTCACAGTGAGTGAGCTGGGACATGCAGGCAGCCAGGAAAGGAGCACGTGGGGAGGCCTGAGGCCTGGCTGGGTGTAGACAAGGCAGAGTCAACTCACTTCTCTGAAAACTAAGAGGTTGGAATAGATGGTTACCATGAGGATATTCAACTCAGAAGTCATCAGAGGATTTGGAGGGTACAGAGTTCGCCATTGTCTCAAGACTGTCTGGTCCACACCTGTGTGACCTGTGTGTATGGCTTCCTCACCTGGGACCTGGAGGCTTACACACTGGGGAGCGACAGCTGCAAAGGACCCGAGGCAGGAGCCCTTGGGGGGCTTGGAAGACCCGCACTCCTCCCCCATTGTGATGGGTGGGCTCTGATGCTATGACAACAGGGACCACTCCCGGACTTCCCCTCCTGGTAGAGGCTGAGAATTAAAGATCAGGAACAAGGAGGAGTGGTTTCCCAGGTGTAGAATTCATGAGGCGATGGAGGGATAAGAGAGCCAACCTCAGCCCCCTTCAGCTTCCTGTAGAATATGGCCAAAGGGAGACGCTTCAACCCACCTTTAGACAAGGATGGAAGATGGGTAAGAAGGATGGTGCCCTCTCTCATCTTTCTCAGGTCACGTGGGTGTGGTCAGGACACAGAACTGAGTTCAGATCCCACTTCTGCTACTTACTATAGTATGACGTCTGACAAATCACTTCACCCAGCCTCAGTTCCTTCATCTGTGAAATGGGAATCTCACAGTATCCTTGGGAGGACCAAATGAAATTAATCTGAGTATAAAACGCTCAGCAGGCTGGCAACTTGTGACTGTTCACTAAGCAGTAATTGGTATGTGCCCTGCTTTTTCTCTTTTCTATAACATCTATCTTCTGACATACTATATAATTTATTATATAAACTCCATGAGGCTGGTTATCTTTGTCTTTTTTTTTCCCCACTGGTTGTATCAGAGAAAATTGTGGTACTAGCCTCTTCTAGAGCAATAATACATAGAAAATTTTTTTAAAAATTTGTTTGTTTAAAAGGAAAAAGAAAAATGGAAAACATCTTGGAAAATTTGCGCCTGAAGGCTTTAAAAACCCTAAGCAACTTAGTCTTTCTAAATCTCAGTCTCTTTGTCAAATGGGAGCATAATATCCTAAGGTTAGAGGCCATGGTGGGGATTAATGAGATAATTCGTACAAAGGTGCTTAGTATAATGCATGGAAACATAGTAACCACTCAATACTTGCTAACTATTATATAGATAATATATAATATATGTAATATATATATATATGTATATATGTCCACCATGCAGAACCCACAGATACTGAAGGGAAACTAAGGGACCTGAGCATCCTTGGATTTTGGTACCCACAGGGTGGGATGGGGGGAACCAATCCCCCACAGATTCCAAGGGGTATATATTTATACTGATATTCTTTCTTGTATACCCTGCTCCATTTCACAGATTTAAAGTAATGAATGGAAAATATTCACAATAAAGTAGTAAAGTATATAAAAATAAGAATTCAGAACCAGTTTAAATATACTTTAAGAGGCTGAGACTGGGAAAGTATGTAACATAGATATGCAGGCCATATGGCCTAAACAGTAGCTATTTGGACATCAAATTTGACTCTGAGTTTCCTGGAAGCCAAAGTAAAATGGGAAATAACGTGAACTACATACACTAATTGGTTAGGAAGAGACAACGTAAGCTTCTCAGACTAAATAGCTTGGCCTCTTTTTATCACCTACAGTATCAGTTAGGGCTGTGTTTGAATATTATAAAAAGCTGACTACAGTACAGTACCTTATCCAGACAGGGGTCTGTGTTTCTCAAGTAACAATCAGTCCAGAGGGAGGCAGTTCAGGGCTGGTACAGATGCCCCAGGGCGTTGTCAAAGGCCCAGGTTCTTTTCAGCCTCCTGTCCTGTCATCCTTAGTGCAGTGTGTCAACTCAGGCAGGTAAATGAGAGGAAAGTCAACGGATAAATAGATGGAAGGCACCTGTCAGCTAAGTCGGCCCCTTTTTCTGGGGGAAACAATCTCTTTCCCACGAACCCCACCCACAGACTTCTGCTTTCATTTCAACTGGTCACATGGCCAATTTAGCTGCAAGGGAGTTTGGGGGGGTATTTTTTAACCAACCACGTTGCCACCCCAAACAAAGTCAGGGTTCTGTTATAAGGCAGAAATCGAGAAAGAACATTGCATCTCCCACTGGTGTCCCAGGAAAGTACCTGGGCCCAGTTTAAGTGGGGAGCCTTTGGTGTGGGTCCTTTCTGCTGCCGGCACCTAAGAGCGTAAAGAGAATAGTGCTGACGTGAAGTTTCCCAAAGTAACTTGTTGGGAAAATTAAAGAAACTGTTGGCTTTGCGTCAGCAGCAGCCCCTTTGGGAGACTAATTGCCACATTGGAGGTGACAGTCATTTCGCAGTTGACCTTGCTGGTGGTAACCTGGCTGTTGCTAGGTAGAAAAGGCTCTCTGCACACACTTTCACCTTCCTATTTAATATTTCAGTCACTGAGTGATTGAACGCAGCAAAAATTTCACTGCCAACTAGTTAAAAAGCTGTATTTCATGGTTACAATATCTAACAGAAGGGTTTATTTCACAGCTATCATGTTATAGCCATTAAATATATATTTTAAAAGAGTGAAATTAAAATGCTAGAGCCATTTATTTTTTTACAGTGATTTAGTCCACAGACTTGCAGAATACAAATGAACTCAAGTCAGTTGTCATTTAGCTGGTGAGAGGGATCCTTCATGATGTAGAAAAACTCTCCACCTTGGCCTGATTTTCCATAACTTGGAAAATCAGATTGGAGGAGGGGAAAAGGGAAAGGTTCTGAGTCTGGAGGCCCTCTGTATTATTTATATTTACTTAAAAATTGTTTAAAAACATTAAAAAATATATAATACAGGATGAATTAGAAATGTATAGGTTGATTTTGAAAAATTTCTGGGGTATATTGTTAAGTGAGAAAAGCAAGGTGTAAAATAGTATGTATCATATGGTCCAATTTTTATAAAGCAGTGTAAGTCCCTTTTGTAGGTACGGGTGTTTGTAAAGGATCATACGAGAGCTATTGTCATTACTATTGTTATCACTGTTATCTGGGGTGCTGGTGGGGGTGACAAGAAGGGGAAGGAAACAGAAACCAAAAGTTACTATTAAATTATAAAAAGGCATTTATTGCAAATCAAAACCACAATGAGGGATCACCTCACACCAGCCAGAATGGGCATCATCAGAAAATCTACAAACAACAAATGCTGGAGAGGGTGTAGAGAAAAGGGAACCCTCCTGTGCTGTTGGTGGGAATGTAAATTGGTGCAGCCACTATGGAGGTTCCTTAAAAAACTAAAAATTGAATTACCATATGACCCAGCAATCCCACTACTGGGCATGTACCCTGAGAAAACTGTAATTCAAAAAGACACATGCACCCCAATGTTCATTGCAGCACCAGTTACAATAGCCAGGACATGGAAGCAACCTAAATGTCCATCAACAGATGAATGGATAAAGAAGATGTGGCACATACATACAATGGAATATTACTCAGCCGTAAAAAGAAATGAAATTGGGTCATTTGTAGAGACGTGGATGGACCTAGAGACTGTCATACAGAGTGAAGTAAGTCAGAAAGAGAAAAACAAATATCATATATTAACCCATATATGTGGAATCTAGAAAAGTGGTACAGATGGACCGGTTGGCCGGGTAGAAGTTGAGACACAGATGTAGAGAACAAACGTATGGACACCAAGGGGGGAAAGCGGGGTTGGGGGGGATGGTGGGATGAATTGGGAGATTGGGATTGACATATACACACTAATATGTATAAAACAGGTAACTAATAGGAACCTGCTGTATAAAAAATAGATAAATAAAATTCAAATAAAAAAATAGAGAAGATCAGAAAAATAAAAAGGTCACATTTATAATTTTATAAATTTATAATTTTTGAAGCCACATTTATAATACGATCCTATATATGCAAATTATGCATATATATGGGTGTACAGTTGCACAAGGATGCATGACAAAGTTGGTCACCAGAGAATTAAGGGGAGGACTTCCCTGGTGGCGCAGTGGTTAAGAATCCACCTGCCAATGCAGGGGATACGGGTTCGAGCCCTGGTCTGGGAAGATCCCACATGCCGCAGAGCAACTAAGCCCGTGCGCCACAGCTGCTGAGCCCGCATGCTACAACTGCTGAAGCCTGCGTGCCTGGAGCCTGTGCTCCACAACAAGAGAGGCTGCGACAGTAAGAGGCCCGCGCACCGCGATGAAGAGTGGCCCCCGCTTGCCGCAACTAGAGAAAGCCCTCGCACAGAAACGAAGACCCAAAACAGCTAAAAATTAATAAATAAATTAATTAATTTTAAAAAAAAGAAAAGAAAAGTAAAATAGATAAGAAAAAGTTAAGGGGAAAGAGTGATGGGATTTCAAGGGAATTCTACTTCCTTATGTTTTTCTTTATTGTTTGAACTTTTAAAAACCATAAGCATGTATTACAACTCTAATCAGAAACAAATACAATTATTTTCGTTGGAAAAACGAGACAATTAATAGATGCGCTTCATTAAGAAACATATAAACTACGGCAAAAAAAGTGTTCTTCCTTCCCTGGTGCCCTCCTCCGAGGTGACCCTGTCGCTCGGCCGTGGAAGAGCCCGTCCACATGATGGTGTGTTGGTTTGTGTGGTTGTCTCCTTGCCCTTGATCCCGGTTCCTACTCTGCTCGCCCCACAGGCAGCTATTCACACGTGTTTAATGGGAGTTCTTTTACTGAGATGTGTTCTTGTAAATTATGTATTGTTGTTTTGTGTGCATGGATTATTTATTTACATAAATGGTGTTGGGTTATAGATCTCATTTTGTTTCTTCTTTCCACTCAGCACTGAGTTTACAAGGTCTCTCTGAGGCTATGTGTCATCTGGACGATTGGTTCTCCTTTTCTCTGCCAACAATGCCCCACCAAGTATACCACATAGATGACATAATCTCTCTACCTTTTGACATAAATAGTAGCATACTAAATGCATTCTTGTGCAGAAATTAAACAAAAACCATACTTATATGTGCAGTTATATCATGACTTGAGAAGGAATGGGAGAGAATGGCAGTGTTAGCCAATACCATTATAGTCCCAAAGAGAAGGAAAGACTGGCTTTGGGTGTGACAATGGGTTTGGTGACAAGGGAGGGGACAGCTGTGAGCAAAAATAGAACCTGCCAACAGCTATTGTACACTCTCTGGGTGCGTGCATTTTCTCCTTTAATCACATCTACCCTATCAAGTAAGTATTGTTATTTCCATTTTACAGATGAAGAAACTGGGGCCTGGAAAAATTGTCTCTTGCGGAAGGCTGACCTCGTGGGAGAGAGAGTTGGGATTGGTCTCAGGGCGTTTGGATCTACTCTCTGTGACCCACCACCACATTATGCTTCCTCCCTTTTCAGGAATTTTCGCTAAGAGTCAGGGTCTTGCCTTCTGTTTGTATTGTAGTTTCCATTCATATTCCTCTCCTTGAGATCCCTGCTTCAAAGTCCACTTTGTTGGGGTGGCTTTTAAGAGGTGCTGTTTATATAAAATTGAGGTGAGCTACAGTGGCTGTCAAGCACCACTCGCATCCCTCTTCAGGGGGAATTCGGGAATGGACTACTTGTGCTGCTGCTGAAAGTGTGGCCTGGGAGGCCCACCCCTAGATATTCCTTGGCTGAAAAGAGCTGCTGCCCCAAGGTCACTTCCTGGGTCCCCACCGTCCTCGTCTACCCAGTGACTGATTGACAAAGGCTCACAAAGGCCCAGTCCTCTCACTCCATCAGGCTGACTCTGAGAAGGCATCCCATGTCTAGAGCTCCCTGTGGGGTTGATCCAGGCCTTTGTTGGGACTGCCTCCCTAGGCCCAGTCCTGTTTCCTTCCCTTCTGTTCATAGAGAGATACTAAAGCCCACCCCCAGCCATCCAAATAATCTTCCCACCCTCTACCATTCTACATTCTCTGTGGAGACTCAACGCGACCCTTCTCTCCTCCCCTTCCCCGTGTCCTAAGGTCCACTTCATACCTGCAGGAGGTTGGCTCACCCCTGTGAACATGGGCTGAATCCTTGGCCCCAAGTGCAGAGAGCTCCCTTACCACAAGGAAGATCTCAAATAATACATTGTCTCCTCAGAGTACATCAACCCCCTCTCACGGGGCCACACCCTCCTCACCAGGCCTCGGAAACATTTCCAGGCTCCGAGCAGCAGGGTGGCCCCTGTAACTTGAAACAACCGGCAGTGGTGGCCTCGGGCCATGACAATATTTTTTGTCTTGGAAAGAATACTTGAAAATTACAAAAATTATGCCATTTCCATCGCATGCCAGAAGCACCCAAATTGCATTTTAATCCCTTTACAGAGGAAGCCCTGATACTTGGCTTAGAGATTCAGATGTGTCTGGTTTTAATCAAGGCGTGTGCTGTTTTTCCAGTTCCCTCACATTGGACTAATGCAAAAGACACCAGAATCCATCACACGTACCATGTTAAAAGAGTCCAATAGTCCACGTTTATCTCGGCAAGTGGAGGAGAAGCTACCGCCAATCTACAAAGTGCGGGAGAAGGTGAGTCCTGAGAGCTGGCCATGTGCCCCCCTGGCTCTTCAAGGGGGTGGCACTGCTGCCACCAGACAACTCTTTCTCGGAGGGAACTGCTCACTTGCCCTCCCTGGACCCCTAAATTCTGGTAGCATCCTACCTCATACACTGTTCAGTACGATACCTCAAATAGTCTTTAGAAGGAACTACCTCTGGTCCAGACAATAAAGTTAGGCTCCTCTATGGACAGAGTTCTTTTCTTTTCTTTTTAAAGATTTTTTTTTTTTGGATGTAGACCATTTTTAAAGTCTTTATTGAATTTGTTACAATATTGCTTCTGTTTTATGTTTTCGGTTTTTTTTGGCCATGAGGCATGTGGGATCTTAGCTCTCTGACCAGGGACTGAACTTTTACCCTCTGCATTGGAAGGCGAAGTCTTAACCACTGGACCGCCAGGGAAGTCCCTATGGACAGAGTTCTTAACATGCACATTCTTCCTTGCTGGCCAGTTCATGAGCAACTTTAGGGACATGAAGTGGCCGGAGGGAGAAACAGGGTTAACTTCACATTTAGCCGCCCTGAACCAGAGAGCTCTGGTCTACTAGGATCCTGATTGGGCAGAAGAAGAAGATGGCCTCAAAATTCTTTTCCAGCTTTCAATTCCATGCCTACAGACTTTCCCTTCCTTGTCTCTCAATAAGATGTTTTAAAGAGAATTTTTTATGATTTTCAGCAAGCTGGCAATAAGGTTGAGTTTCAAAGCCTTGAGCTGATGCACACACCCAAGACCTCACCCTGTGCCGTGTGTGCCATCGCTGTCAATGGATTTAATTCTTCTTTTTTTTAATAAATTTATTTATTTTATTTATTTATTTTTGGCTGCATTGGGTCTTTGTTGCTGTGCGCGAGCTTTCTCTAGTTGCGGCAAGCGGGGGCTACTCTTCGTTGTGGTGCGCGGGCTTCTCATTGCAGTGGCTTCTCTTGCTGCGGAGCATGGGCTCTAGGCACACGGGCTTCAATAGTTGTGGCACGTGGGCTCAGTAGTTGTGGCGCACAGGCTTAGTTGCTCTGAGGCATGTGGGATCTCCCCGGACCAGGGCTTGAACCCATGTCCCCTGCATTGGCAGGTGGATTCTTAACCACTGTGCCACCAGGGAAGCCCTGATGGGTTTAATTCTTACTTAGAGGTCACTTTGCCTTCTCCGTCTTCCTTCCATGCCACTATAGGTCGGTTCTGGAAGCATACTGGGGTTCTGATGTGTGCCTTTTTATCTCTTCCCTTGCTCTTTTCCAGCAAGCAGTAAATAACAACTTCCCCTTCTCTGTACACGACAATCGTCACAGCTTTCAGAACTCTGGATTCTACCTTGACTCTGTGAGTATTTCTCTCCAAGTTGCTAATAAAATGAGCGACATTAGGGCTCTTGATTTTCTGAGACATGTTGAAGATAGAGGACTGACCTCAAAATTGGAACAAGATTAAAGCCTCATAACAGGTTACCAGGGGGGAAAAAAGCATAAAATTCTCGGAGTCCCACGTAGCTTTCAAAATCTGCACCAGCCTTCCTTCTGCCTAGGTTTTTGTGAATTTCATGCTCATCAATGTGCTTTCCCATAAACTGTCTCATTTGTGAGCTTTCTTGTGAAGATCTGTCATGGGAAGGACGGATTGCCTATGTGTGTCTCTGAATGGCAGAGCCAGGATCTGTGAGGAGTCAAAGGAATGGATGGGGAGCTTACATGATATAAAGAAGGACGTCCTAATAACTGCAGTTGTCTTTTCTCCGGAGGTGGTGTTTCCCCATCACTGAAGAAAATAAAGTCTGATAGCACTGGTTAGTGGTGGTTAACAAAGCACCGGGCAACGAAAAGAGATTGCAAACGCATATGTAATTTAAAATTTTCTAATGGCCAGTTTAGTAAGAGTTGATGAGGAAACCTGTGATCAGAGACCCAAAGGTGCTGCTTTCTTCATTGGGAATCCTTTGGGATGGGAAAGAATCTTTGGATCTCTCGGTGTAAGAACCATCCCACTGAGTGCTGGAGATGCAGCCTGGGGTGGATAGGCTGAGGAGCCACCTGGGTGCAGAGAACCTACTTGGGGTCCCAGGGAGTCCAGGCTGTGGTCTCTCCGGTCCTGCCCTCCATGTCTCTAGAAGTCCAGTCCTCTTGGTGGGAGTGGAAGGCTGCGAGAACCAGGATGTTGTGAGTGTCAATTTATAGCCTTCAACAGGTTGATAAAGGATGTCTCTTGTAAGAGTGGTCATGCTGTGCATTTAGAGATAGGGTGTCACGAAGGTGGTTTTACTAAAGACATCTGAACTGTGTGACCTTGAATATTTTTCTCCTAACCTTCTTGTGATTCTTCTCCAGGGCCTGGGATGTAAGAAGATCTCCCCAGAAAAAAGGCAACACATTTCAAGAAATTTCAGTCTTTGGGCATGTGACTATGTTCCATCTTGTCTCGATGGCTTTTCAAATAGCCAAATATCACATGTCTGTCAGGAAGCTGTGGTGGTCCCAATTTTCAGACGCTTTCCAAGACATTATAATGAGTTATGGAACACTTTTAAATTTATTCCCCAGCAAAGCTATACAGAGTATCTGAAAAAGAATCCAAAAGTAAGGTTCATGATTAACAAAAAGGCTGGTTCTCCACTGGAGCCCTAACCCTTCCAGAAGATTCTTGATGAGTTTTGCAATATTGTTATTTCATTGCACATTCTAAAAGTATGTATTTTCTGATCCAGCACTGAGGTTTGACATAAGATTTGTTTAGGATTAGAGAATATAGACTGTATGTGCCTCAATGCTGAGGTGAAGTTTTCTTGCAGTGATAACATAAAGAAACATAAAGTCCTTATATAGAGAAACCAGAAAGGCAACAGGTAATGTTGCCACTCCCCCACCTTTAAAGTATTTTTATGGTTTTAATAAGGTTGAAAAATATTCAGGTCCTTATAAAATAAAGATATGTGATGACATACACATTTTAAATGAATGTGTTTTAAACAAACATGTGCTTAAATTTTGAAATTGCCACATTAACTTTTGGGAGAGGTTTTAAATTACATAATTAATATAGGCTTACATTTTCATCTTGAAATTTCAAACAAACAGAGAAAGCAGGAGTCCCCTTTGATTTCACCACATCTCTAATCCTTGTCCTGTCCCCAGAAGTAAGCTAACCATTTGTTTTGTTTTGTTTTGTTTTAATTTGTTTATTTAATTTATTTACTTTTGTCTGTGTTGGGTCTTCGTTGCTGCACGCGGGCTTTCTCTAGTTGCGGCGAGCGGGGGCTACTCTTCCTTGCAGTGCGCAGGCTTCTCATTGCGGTGGCTTCTCTTGTTGTGGAACATGGGCTCTAGGCGCGCGGGCTTCAGTAGTTGTGGCACATGGGCTCAGTAGTTGTGGCTCACGGGCTCTAGAACACAGGCTCAGTAGTTGTGGCGCACAGGCTTAGCTGCTCCGTGGCATGTGGGATCTTCCCGGACCAGGGCTCAAACCCGTGTCCCCTGCATTGGCAGGCAGATTCTTAACCACCGCGCCACCAGGGAAGTCCCTAACCATTTGTTTTTATTCTGTGTTTTTACAATCAGATGCATGTGCATAACTATTAATACATACAAATTTTGAACATAAACTGTATTACACAGTACATATGTTCTTGGAGTACATAACTGATCTTGAAGTTCTTGCAGTGTCAGTATGAATAAACTACTGCACTGTATCCCCTAATATGGATGTACCATGTTTTAAAAAACTATCTGACTAACGAGCCTTTGAATTATGTCTAATTTTTGGCTGCCAGACGTGGTGCTACTTGAACATGCTTTATCGGGCTCTTTGGGTGCATGTTTAAATGTGCTCTGTAGTCATCTCTGAAAGTTACCTTCTTAGTGCCAAGTTGGCCCATATGCACAGAGTATTAATAAACACCGCCAAACCACCTTCAAAAAAGACTGGACCAATTAAACTTCCATCAACAGTATCTGTGAGTTTCTGTTTCTCTCTCCCCTCAAATTATCTTTTAGATATTTAAGGATATTTAAGGACAAAAAAATGGTATCTTGTATTTTCTTATTTTGCATTTCTCTGATTATTAGTGAAGTTGGCCATCTTTTCCCACTCAGGGGCCATTTATATTGCCCTTTAAATGAGCAATGTCACCATCATTCTATATCAAAATTTTCTTGTTTCTATTTAAATATTTTTCTTATAGATGAATTTTAGAATAAGCTTGTCAAGTAAATCCACTGGCAATTTGATAGGAATTTCCCTGAATTTAGATATTAATTTATAGGAGAATCGACATCTTTATACCATGGTGTATCTCCCCATTTATTCAAATCTTATTTTCTGTTCTTTGGTAAAGCTTTATAACTGTTTTTACATAAGTATGGTATGTTTCTTTTCTGTATTTAGTCCTGTATATTTTGAAATGTGGCTCTCTTGAATGTGTGTGTGTGTGTGTGTGTGTGTGTGTGTGTGTGTGTGTGTGTGTGTTTAAGTTACACTTTTAGGTTGGTTTTGTCTGATGCATAAAAAAGCTACTGATTTCTGTATGTGAATCTTATATTTATTTGACTACCTGGATAAACTTCTTACAATAAATAAAAAATATTCTAATAAAATTTAAAAGTTTGAATAATTTTTCAGTTGATTCTTTTGGATTTTCTATGTGGATAATTATACCATTTGTGAAAGTGATAATTTTTATCATTTCTAGCATTTATACCTCCCCCTCATCTTATTGCATCAGGTAAAATTTGAATATTAGCACAAATAGTACATATCCTTATTTTATGTCTGAATTTAATGGGACTGATTCTAATGTGTCACTCTGATGTCTGACTGTTGTTGTGGGTTTGAGATAGATAACCTTTATCTAATTAAGAATATTCTCTTATATTCATAGTTTCCTGGTTTTTTTTCCCCCTAAGATATATATTTTTAAGTATATGTACATGGGAAAATTTCAAAGAAAATAAAAATTAACAGTGAAAAATAATTTCCTCACATCCCTGACTTTCAGTCCCCATTTTCTCTCCCAGCACTGGTTCTGTGGCCTTTTTTTTTTAAGTTATTATTTTTTTAAATTGAAGTATAGTTGATTTATAGTGTTGTGTTAGTTTCTGGTGTACAGCAAAGTGATTCAGTCATATGTAAATTTATATGTATATGTATATTCTTTTTCATATTCTTTTCTATTATAGTTTATTACAAGATATTGAATACAGTTCCCTGTGCTATACAGTAGGACCTTGTCATTTAGCTTTTTATATATGGTAGTTTGCATCTGCTAATCCTAAACTCCTAATTTATCCCTCCCTCACTATGATAACCATAAGTTTGTTTTCCATGTCTGTGAGTATGTTTCTGTTTTGTAAATAAGTTCATTTGTATCATTTTTTTAGATTCCACATATTAGTGATATTATATGGTATTTGTCTTTGTATGACTTACTTAATTTAGTATGATAATCTCTAGGTCCATCTGTGTTGCTGCAAACCACATTATTTCATTCTTTTTTATGTTGAGTAATATTCCATTGTATATATGAACCACATCTTCTTTATCCATTCATCTGCCTGTTGACATTTTTTTATGTGCATCCTTCTCTAGGTAGGCTCTGCATGGATTCTCTCTGTCTCTGTCTCTGTCTCTGTCTCTCTCTCACACACACACCCTTAACAAACACCAGTGGTTCCATGCCACTGTTGCTTTCTGCCACAGCACTACCAACTACACTTTTGAATATGTCATTCCATATCAGTGCTTATAAATCTACTTCTTTTTCAAAAACATGACTGCCTGGTATTTCATTTCATGGATATGTCATAGTCCCTATAATCTTTTGATGGCCATTTAGGCAGTTTTCAGTCTCTTCCTGCTATAAACAATCTGGAATAAACACATTTATAGGTAAACATTTGTATTCATCTATGAGTATTTCTATATGTTAAACTCATAAAAATAAACTTGTTCAACTAAAGAGCATGTGGATTTTTAATTTTAATTCAAAGTTTCTAAAAGAGGCCATGCTTCAGCTTACAATTTCACTAACAAAACATGAGGTAGATGCGTTACAAGTGTTTTCTGTAGTTTGTTGTTGTTTTTTCCTCTTTGTTGATATATGTACATATACATACATATGCATATATATTTTATGTTAATAGACTTTATTTCTTAGAACACTTTTAGGTTTATAAAAATTGAACAGAAAGCAGGCAGTTCTCATATACCCACTCTCCCCCCTATTCCCACCACCCACAGTTTCTCCTGTTATTAACATCTTGCATTGGTGTGGTGTATACCATATTTTAGCCCAGCATATATTATAATGCAGTGAAATGTATGAGTCTCCTATTTAATGGCTTCTGGATATCATGCCTTACTTAGGACCTCCTTTTTTTGAGATTATTAAATAATTTGAAGAGTTTTGTTGTAGTTCTTATTGTTCATGTATCAGGTGACATTATAGCAAATGGTATTTTGGCATTTATTGAGATGATTATATAAATTTTCTATATTAATCTGTTAATGTAATAACATATATTAATAGATTTTATAATGTTGAGCCCTTTTAGCATTCTTAAGACAAACTCTAGTTGCTTATGATGTAATGTTCTTTTGATAAATTCAGGACTTCATATGCAAATATTTTATTTAGGATTTTAAAATGTATTTTTACTATGCTCTGACACTGCTTATATAAATTGCAAATGTCCATAGAATTTGCCATTGCCATGAAATCTCTTGGACCTGTTGTTGTTTACAGATGCAGATCTTTTTTTTTTTAAATTTATTTTATTTAATTTATTTTATTTTTGGCTGCGTTGGGTCTTCCTTGCTGCACGCGAGCTTTCTCTAGCTGCAGCGAGCAGGGGCTACTCTTCGTTGTGGTGCACGGGCTTCTCATTGCGCTGGCTTCTCTTGTTGTGGAACATGGGTTCTAGGTGCGTGGGCTTCAGTAGTTGTGGCACGCGGTCTCTAGAGTGCAGGCTCAGTAGTTGTGGCGCACGGGCTTAGTTGCTCCGCAGCATGTGGGATCTTCCTGGACCAGGGCTCGAACCCACATCCCCTGCATTGGCAGGCGGATTCTTAACCACTGCGCCACCAGGGAAGCCCCAGGTGTGGATCTTTGAAAATATTTTCAATATACTTTATGGAGATTGGTCTGTATGGTGTTTCTATTTCTTTTTTCCCTAATTTTGGACATTTTTAGTTTTTGAGGAAGTGATCTGTTTTATATGGATTTTAAAATTTTGATGTTTTAATATAGTCTTTTTAATGCTTTAAAGTTACATCCTGTCCTTTGACATGCTGTATATTGCTCACATATCTTTGCTCTGTTCACCAAAACTACATTTTTGTTGCTGTTGTTTGCTTTTGATCTTGATAATTTATGCTTTCATGTTTACTAATTCTGTTATTGGGCTTATTTTGATTTCTTTCTAGCTTCTCAAGGTGAAAGCATAACTCAATTCTTTGCAGACTTTCCTGTTTTCTTGTAAATGCAGGTAAGGCTATTTCTTTCAAATGCCACTGTGTAGCTACATCATGGGCCTCTCATGATTGTTTAAGTAGCTTGTAATTGTTTTCTTTTTTAATCCAAGAATTATTGAGAAGGGTGTTTTCTAATTTATTTTTTCTTGTTATTTTTCATTGCCCATATTTTATTAATTGATTAATTTTTGCATTGTGGTCAGTGATTAAGACCTGTATGATTTCTGCTTACTGAAAAATTTTAAATGTTCTTGTGGCTTAACACATGGTCAGTTTTTGTAACTGTTCTACATGTATTTGAAAAGAATGTGCAATCTTCCATTTTAAAACCTTTTTTATTTGAAATAATTATAGATTCATAGAAAATTGTAAAAAAAATAGTATAGAGACATTCTGTGTCTCTTTCACCCACTTTTCCCTGATGATAACATCTGGCATAAGTATAGTAAATGGGTGTATTAATTTTCTATTGCTGCGCAGCAAATTACCATAAACTTAGTGGCTTAAAACAACACCCATTTACTACTTCCCTGTTCTGTAGGTCAGAAGTCTGGGCACTTGTGGCTGGGTTCTCTGCTCAGTCTCACAAGCTAAAACCAAGGGTTGACTGTATTGCACTTTCACCAGTGCTCCAGGGTCCTAATTCCACCTACGTGGTTGTGGGAGAATTCAGTTCCTTGTGGTTGTAGGACTGAGATCCCTGCTCCCTTGCTAGCTATCAGCCAGTGGCCATTCTTAGCTCCTAGAAGTTGCTGCTTTCCTTGCTACATGGCCTCCTCCAGCTCCAAAGCCAGTGATGGAGTTCAAATCCCTCTCACATTTTGTGACCTCTCTCACCAGGAAGAGTCCAGTCCGATTTTAAGGGATCATATGACTAGATCTGACCCACCCAGGATGATCTCCATATCTTTTTTTGTTTGTTTGCTTATTAACAATAAACATTTATTTCTCACAATTCTGGAGGTTGGGAAGTCCAAGATCACGGCGGGGCAGGTTCAGTGTTTGGTGAGTGTTTGTGCTCTCTGTAACCTCACGTGGCAGAAATGCAAACTCCATGCCTTAAGGTCAATGGACTTGGGGCCTTAATTATGTATGGAAAATCCCTTTGGCCTTAATTATATATGGAAAATCCCTTTTTCTATATAACTTAAGTATGGGAATTATATTGCATTATATTCACAGGTTCTGCCCACACTCACATCCAGGGGATTACACAAAAATGAGGGTCAACAGGGTCATCTTAGAATCCTACCTACCACAAATATCACAGCCAGGAGATTGATGTTGGTACAATCCACAGACCTTATTCAAATTTTACCAGCTTTACATGCGTGTGCACATGTGTGTGTGTGTGTGTTTATATTTTTATGTGTGTAGCCTCCTTTTCTGGCTACAAAATTATATATAGATTCTACTTAGCTTGTTGATTGGCTAATCAAGTCTAACATTTACATGATATATATACTTGGAAACTGGGTGGGATATTTCACTTTTAGGATCCTCGGGTTTTTATTTTTAATTTTATGATTTTGAGGGGGTTTCTTTTAGTTGTAGAAAATTTTCTTCAATTATTTCTTTTTTTCTTGCTTCCATTTTCTCCTTTTTATTCTAGAATGCTTCTTAGATGGATATTGAAATATCTGGATCTCTCTTCCTTGACTCTCCAGTATTCCTTTATATTTTCTATCTGCTTGTCTATTTGCACTGAATTCTGGAAGAGCCTCTAAACTTTGTCTTCCAGTTTACTAATTGGCTCTTCAGTGACCCATTCTGCTATTTAGCCAGTGTACTAAGATTGTCCTATAACCAAACAACAGTTTAATCTTCAAGGTCTCTATTTGGCTCTTATTTATGGATGCAATGTTTACTTCTGTCTGATAACAATTTTACTTATTCTAATATCTTATTTTTCTCCATTTTGTTGCCTCGGGTATTGCTATGTCTGTTTGCCTTTCTAGTGTGGTGCAAACATTTAGTGATTTTTGGTTTTATGTGAACAGTGTGTATGTTCTTCTCACACTGTTGGCATGAGGATGGGTGAGAGATAGGACATACTGCCTGGGGTGTGGCCACCAGCTCTGCTTCTGGGAGAGGGTTCCCAGTTCATCTATTGCCCTCTTCCTAGCGCACTGCCCTGACCCCCAGCCCAGGTAAACATGCACTCTCAATCCTTTTGCTTTGGCACAGACTCAGATTCGACTCACTGCTTGATACAGAGAATGTGATGAGGACCAACTCTGACAGATGATCTCTATAAGTAACCCCACCAAGTGCCCTGGGTGCTGCCTCTTCCCAAATCCGCTACCACCACGCTAGTACCCTTGGAGCAGTTACCAAGTCTGGAGCATCCCTGACGTGCACACTTCACTCCTCCCTTCCATCTCATAGAAAATCAAGATCACGTGTCATAAATAGAAAGTAACCTAAAAGTAAATGCAGTGGGGGAAAAAAAAAAACTAATCCAAAGTGATTAAATTCCACCCAAACATCATTGCTTCTTCAAGACTTCTTGTCTGAGGCCTGCCCATGGATTTTTGAAAAGGGATGTTAGTAAGTGTTAGGAGGTTTAGACACGCTATCACCAAACCCAGGGCTTTCTCCCCAGCTCAAACATAAGGTTTAGAATGGAATAGAAAAAGAAAAAAATTTCTTAATGTGTAAGCCAATATTATTGAGTGCTGCATCAGTCAGCCACCTAAACGTGTCTCCTACACTTCAGGAAAGGGTTGGGAATGGATGTCCTCAAAGTTGTCTTCTGACACTGAAAGACTAGGTCTCTGTCCGTACCAGTCATGTCCCTCCCCTTGAAGGTGCTCCCTGCTCTCAGTTACACTTCAGGACACCCCCATCCTTGTGGCACACAGGTGACACATGCAGGGCAGGCTCAGTGGATGTTAATCACAATTTGCTGGGAGTAATTTTTAAACCCTTAAACGTTGGTTTCTTTTCTGTAATATATGATTTCACATCTGGACAGTCGAGTGAATAACAGTTTTTTACCCTGAAAACTACATAATGTTTAGCAAACCAAATATTTTAGACTCTTTGTGTTGACTTTGAAGTTACAGTGGTGACTTCCCATCTAAGAAGGAGGGTTGGGCTCACCTCAGCCCCACCTCTGGTAGAATTCACTGTTGAAGAACTTCCAATCTTAGGAGAAAAATAGAAATGAGACAGTGGAATCATAGTCAACCCTGTCACAGCCTTTACAAAGTGTTTTTATATTCACTAAATAAAATTTTTTAAATGACACACTAAAATAAAGAGACTATCCAGTGACACATTATACATCTTAAATCATGGGCATTTCCATTTACTGTTCCTTTTTTGAGGAAAACTGTAGGTGATCCCTGTTGCCCCCAGTTTCAAAGAGATGCTTTGTTTTTGTTTTGTTTTGGTTTAATAGAATGCCAGATTCTATTAACAGGCAGATTTTATGATACCTGAGCTGCTTCTGATGTCCAGTGCTGCTTCTTGGATCCCTGATCCAGATAGTCAAAATAATTGAATGCTTGAACATTTTGGGGGGATTGCACTGTACCTGACTCTCAAGTCCATATCCCCACACACAGGGTTACATGACGTTAGCTCTGTCTGGGGTAGGTTCTCTGCTAGTCACCGTCTGACTCCCTGACATTCAGGACTGCTGTTCTTCACCAGGTACATTTCTTTCTATTTCATTTTCTTTTCCCAAGGTCTTCTCACAAACCCTCACTGACTGAACCCCTGCCTTGCCTCACCTTTCTCTGCTCAAATGCCAACAATCTCCAACAAGAGTGACCCCAAATTCAACGTACTGGAGATGAAATTCAAAAAATTACCAAAAAGGTATATAGAACCAAATCTGCAAGTATGTGAAGCAGGGATGTGAGGATGGGGAAGATCAGTCTCTACTCTTTGGGATTGAAGAGTATATTTACTGTCTCTAGAAACACAAATTAGATAATTTGCCCTTAAAACTAGTCTTTTTCCACTTAATTGTTTTCTATGTAAAAAAATAAATGACACTGTCCAATGACCTCACAGGTCTCAGTCCAATGAACCAAGAACAAAAGGATACAGCGCTTTAATGAAGGGGTTGGTCTTAGGGGCTCCGGGGTTGATGCCCCAAATACAATAACCCGCTTTGCAAAAATAAGTCTTTAATAGCTTGGCAAAATGTCAGAGAATGGACTTGAGGACACGGGGAAGGGGAAGGGGAAGCTGGGACAAAGTGAGAGAGTGGCATGGACATATATACACTACCAAATGTAAAATAGATAGCTAGTGGGAAGCAGCCACATAGCACAGGGAGATCAGCTCGGTGCTTTGTGACCACCTAGAGGGCTGGGATAGGGAGGGTGGGAGGGAGACGCAAGAGGGAGGGGATATGGGGATATATGTTTATGTATAGCTGATTCACTTTGTTATACAGCGGAAACTAACACACCATTGTAAAACAATTATACTCCAGTAAAGATGTTCAAAAAAAAAGGAAGAAACTTGGCAAAATGTCAATGACTTGCCATCGTTGGTTCTTTGTTTTAGTGTGTTGTTTTGAACAGAGGAATAAACAACCAGTTAAAGAAAGCCCAACTTACTAATCAGTTACATGCAGGTGTTTATAGATTTCTTCTGTTTTAATGAATTAGACTTGGACTTGTGCCATCCTAGAAATGACTTAGACACTAAAAGAATGGCTGATGGCTTAGCAATAACGTTTTGGAGTGATGCTGCCTTGTATCCATTCTAGACCCAAACCAGGAAGCTTCAGTTAATTACTGTGCATGTTGTAGGCATGTGCATAACTATTTTTCTTTCTAATTCATACTTGCAAAAATCAGATCTAAAGACCCTTAGACACGATAGTTTAAAGAGCAGAGTGATGATTTCCTGTATGAGACCAACTCTTAAACTCTGTTTTTAGGCAGAGAAGCACACTCTCATTTGGTCTGTTTTGACTTTTATGACTAATTTTAAAGATTGCTCTGTGCCCTCTCTTTGTTTTGCATATTTTGTGGCTGTCTTTGGCCACGGCCGTCTCTGTTCTGATGGCTCCACACTTGAGTCAGATGTGGTGGCTGTGTTTCCCTTCCACGGCTGATACGACAACCATTGTGTGAACAATTTCCTCTTTGCAGGTTAGTGGTCAATTGTAACTCCGGTCAAAGCTCAGGACACATCACTGCTGGCCCATGGGTCAAGGGGAACAGACATTTCACTCAATTCAACATTTTTTTTTTTTACCTACAGAACTGGTACCATATTGAGGCCTCTGAGGGGGGAGATAGGTGTGGGGGAGGAAGAGTTTGAAATGATAAGCTAAGTATAGGTTTCCCATATGTTCCGCTGAGTTCAGGGAAGAATCCATGCTGTTATGGTAACACCCTAAGAACCATAAAACAAGCAAGAAGAATAAATTTCCTCATCTGAGCTCTTTGCTGCCGCCCACAATCCTTGGTCCCAGCGTAGTGTCTTGAGCCAGCAATGGGGGAAGACCCCCTTCAGCTCAGCTCTGGGCTTTGGGATTTGACAGCACTGCTCAATCCTTGCTTTCCTCTGGGTGAAACGAGGCTGGCACTTCCCAAACACACAGGGTAGTTTTTGTGGGAATCCTGGTGCCACGTTGCGGACTCGGAAGGGCTGTGTAAGTGTGAAATGCTGTACATTGCCTTTATAAGTGCCTATCAAAACAAATGAAAACATCTCATTTAACACACAGTATTTAAGTAAACACATTACGGCTACACCAAAATAATCCTCCCAAATATTAAACAACAAATCAACCCCCTGTCAGAGCCTGACTCACTGAATAAATGGAATGAATTAAATTGTAACTCATGCGTTTGACTACGGCTCTATGAAATTGTTGAATTTGTTAGGTGTAGCGTGTGATTTCTGCACACAGTTACCAAAATAACTTCAAATGCTTTATTCTCTCTCCCAATCGAAATCAAACAGATCTGCAAGTTCCCAAATCGGGTAATACAGGCACAGGAGTGCAAATCACATTTTCTTCTCTTCTACCCCTCCTCCTGCCCAAATAGGAGCTAGCAGCACAATGTTCAGATGCAAGGACCATTATTTCTACTCTACTTGATCACCGGTCGGGCTGCATCGTTTGTAGTGGGCAATCCTAGTTCCCAGAAGAAAGAACAACTCCGCCCATTACCCACGTGCCATGCAGTTGTTCACAGGGTTATAAGTGACCATAGCGGAACACAGCCTTCTCTGCCCGAGAACACATTGCTATCTATTCCTTAGGCCTGAAAGAGAAACACTGAACCTGTCTTAAATATTCTCCTGCTGTTTATAACCTTCGTCTAAGCTTCTGTGACTGTTACCAGCCATGAGTGGTATATCCAATCCTTCGCCAACAAATGTCATTGCGGTTCCAAAAGAGGATGGGAAAGTCTCAACATAATCCCACGGGAGAAATCTTATTGTTCCTCCAAAGCATATTTTGTATCGAAACCAATGCCTAATACCTGTGACATTCTAGAGCTTTAAAGGAAGGATTTGGCTCTGCCGGTACACAGCCGTCTGAGCCTCCAGCGTCTTCAGTCAGTCAGAATAGTTCTGGTTAAAGCAGATATGTTGGCCAACAGAATCAGGGCTGATTTCCAGCTCATTCCTAATATGGCCCTGCCCCAAACCCTCTCTCAATTGCCCCACTCCTTTTGGGCCACGTTCTCATGGGTACCAGTGTGGATACACGTAAGACATGCCCGAACACCCCATGTATTTACTTATCATTCGGTGACTATTTTTCAAGCCCCTGCTTTGGCCATTGAACTACAAGGGTGAGCAGCAACAGATGCGTCCTTACTCAAAATGTGTGCAATCTAGACTGTCTGTCCGAGGACAAAACGCTGCAACCCCCCTTGCGATAGCCAAGATTTCAAGCCAAGAATGCCAATTAAATGTCGATCAGGTGATAACGCTTTGAAAGGTCATAATTATAATTTTATTAAGCTGTGATCAGGGAGATAAGATAAATGTCATAGAAATGTGTTTAATATTGGTTACATACTACGTTACAGAACAATTATGAATTTGTGTATCTTGTGTACATTAAAATTTGGATATGTTTAAGGGCAAAAGCCGAGTCTATTTTTCTTTTTTTATCTGCTGGATGAGGAAATGATTTTAATTCTTTCTCTGCTAATTAATGGAGAATTAGAGGGACTCCCTTGGCGGCGCAGTGGTTAAGACTCTGTGCTCCCAATGCAGGGGGCCTGGGTTCGATCCCTGGTCAGGGAACTAGATCCCACATGCATGCTGCAACTAAGAGCTCGCATGCCACAACTAAGGAGCCCGTGGCTGCAACTAAGGAGACCAAGTGCCACAACTAAAGAGCCCGCGAGCCACAACTAAGACCTGGTGCAACCAAATAAATAATGAAATAAATAAAATAATAATAATAAAAATCCTTAAAAAGGAGAATTAGAAAAACAAACTGCTAAAGCACTAAATACATTTTGATTACTTATGGTTATAAGCAGTTATTTGGGTTTCATTCCTTTGCTTACTGAAAGCATAATGATAGGTGAAATTAAGAGTTAATAGTGTAATAGTGAGGGTTTATTTGGCAGATGGAATGAGGTCTGCTGTTTTCCCTCCTTATAGCTGGGAATGTGAAGTTACAGGGTTTGCTCTTGGGTAAAGTCACGCAGCATTTAGCCACTGTTCAAATAAATCGAGCTATTCAGAAATGGAAAAAGGCTCCAGCTGGGGGAGCAGGTGATGAGTGTGGTTGCAGCTGGGTTCCATTTAAGGTGCCTGGGGGAGCCAGGGAGAGCCCTCCAGCAGACAGCTGGGCAGGGAGGGTCAGCTCAGGATGGGGACCGGATATGAGGGAGGAGATGGGATGATAGCTTGATGGAGGAATGTTCAGCAGAAGGATTTTTTTTTTTGGCTTAAAACAACACGAATTTATTATCTTACAGTTTTGGAGGTCAGAGTCCAAAATCGGTCTCAATGGGCAAAAATCAAGGTGGAGGCAGGGCTGTACTCCTTTCTGGAGGCCCTAGGGGAGAACCCATTTCCTTTCCCTTTCCAGCTTCCAGAACCTTGGTTTGTGGCCTCTTCCTCCTACCTCAAGGCCAGCAGTGTTTGTCTGAGTCCTTCCCACACGACCATCTCTCTGGTTCTGTATTCAGATTCCCCCTCCAACCCCCCTATTTTTCTTTTTTAGGATTTTTTTAAACATAGTAAAGAGTGGTGCTTACAGACCAAGGCAAAGGAGAGAATGGAAGTGGACAAACTAGGCTGCCTAAGGATGAAGGAGGAGTAGGTGAGGCTGGTGCATATTGGGTGGGATGTGCTCCTGGAAGGGGGACCCGCTTCTGGGTGAGGGGCACATGGCATGAGTGGGTGGGGGGAGGAGATGAGAGAAACCTTCAGGGGAAGAGGGAGGACTTGAGTCTCTCTGGAGTGACTGCTTCCTCCTATGGAGGTGGAGGGTGGGTCTTCATCTGAGAAGAAGGTGCCTCAGGTAGGACCTTGGAGAAGGTGGGCGGGGCCACCAGCTGGAGGAGGCCCCGGAGCTGGGAGGTGGTCTGGATTTAGAGAGGGTCCGTGATCCTGCTTTGGGGTTTCCTAACAGGGTTCAGCAGATCTGGAGTGAGATGGGAGAAAATGATGGGAGGGGATTGAAAATCATTCCTGCAGGCAAAAGTGAGGAGATGGAGCCACGAGAAGGCCGGGGGGCAAGCTTCCTGAGGCTGGCTGCCCAGTTAGTCTCCTGGGGAGGCTTCGGCAGTGCCAGGGCTGGGGTCCCACCCAGATCAGTTAAGTCAGGTGTCTGGGGTGGGAGCCAGCTTTGGTGTATTTTAAAAGCTCCCCAGGTGATTCCAGGGCCAGTCAGAGCTGAGAACTGCTGGTGGGACACAAGGAAATGCACAGTCAACACACCAGAACTTTTGGAGAAGCTAGAAGGGGACTGAGGATGCCGTGGAAGATGGGAGGAAATGAGAGGAGCTCACCTGAGCATGCACAGGAGTGAGTGGTGGGCGTGTGTGCACATGCATGCGTGTGCACACAAGCAGTGGTACGACGGTGGCTCAGCACGTGGAGCAGATTTGTAGAACTGGAGCACAGGACTGAGAAAAGTGTATTTGTGAGTGTATTTGGATCTTTTACAAAGATATCAAAACTGAATCTCATTTGACTATTCATTTAACAAATCACCTTTATAAAATATTTGAGCAAACAAGAGGAGTAAATATTTGAGTGTCCTAGAAGTTCAGGCTGCCCATCACAAAGGAGAGAGATTTAAAGAGTCCTGGAAACTGGGGTCCAGTCTGCGCTGCAAAGGAACTCCCAGCTCCGAAACTCATTCATGACTCAGAGAAGGAGCGTTGGCTGGTGTGCAAGGAAAACAGGAGGAAATGTGAGAAAGTAGGCGGGGTGATGGGGCATGAGATGACACCAGGACATGACGAGGTTCTCAGGCCTGGATAATGGCAGCATTTGGGGACAGAAGAAGACCATGCACTTCCCCCTCTATGCTGTACCCCCAGACCCCAAGACACCACACCTGCCCAGCATACAGGCATTATTGAAAGGGACTACCAAAAGAGCATCCAGAGTGTCTTTGCAGTGGGCAGTTATGAACGCTGGTCTTTGCTTACTGGGTTAGCGCAGCTTTGGTACACAGCTCGGTTATTTATTATCTTTGTGGAATCTGGCAAGTTACTCCTAAGTATGGTTTTCACATTCTTATATTGGGGCTACTTATAAAATTCACCTCCTAGGATTAAGGATTACATGAGAGGATGCATGCAAAGTGTTTTTCACTGTGTCGGGTGAAAGGGTGAGAGTTCTGCAGGTAGGCACTCTGGCTACCTGGAAGGTTCCAATGGCCAGTCGGTGAGGCTGGCAGGGTGACCCTTCTGGGTCCCTTCTCCTGGATGCATGGTGCTGTGGGGCGGTGCCCACTTGTTATCAAGACTCTTTGCCATTAAATCTTCACAAAATCGGGTCCCTAGTTAAATTCTCTTGCACCAAGAGTGGATTGCATTAGTTCCTATAGAACTGAGGAACACTGGGTGGGTGTTGGGTCTTATGTGGTCTTGACCCCTCATCCTGCCTTGCTAAGGGAAGACCTGGCCATTCCACCCCAACCCCCAGCTGGGGGTAACGTTTCTTTTCTCCTCTGAGCTCCCTCACAGCCCTGAGCCCACTGCTTTGTTAAGTATCTACTTCATTTTCCTCCTAGACTGCAGGGCCTTAGGGACAGGCTCACATCCATCCCTTTCACCTTTACCTTGTCACAGCACTTAGTTCTCTGTCTGACCTTCACCAACGATTTATTGCACTAATGAACGAGGGAGTGTTTCAAAACACCAACCACTAAAACAAGTATATGCAGATATAGGCATTTTTTTAACCTTCTTAATTTTAACAAAATGGACATTTTCCGTTCTAGAAGTGGCAATGATCATTTTGCTTTACCAAGCTGCCGCAGGTAAAGTAAAGATGGGTCTACAAAGATGACAACGTTTTACTGAGGTCATATTGGTGGAAAAGAACTCTCCAATTTTTCTCCTCTGAAAATAGATTCCCTTTAGTTATTTATTTAATAGCTGTGATCACAGGTAGAGAAGATAACAATTTTTGCCCTGGACTAAATATATATGAAGAGATACATTTCACGAGAAAAAGTGCCCAAAGCAAAAACCGCTTTCCCCCCAGAACTCTGGTTAAGATGAACAACCCCAGTGGGCTCTCAGAGGAACATGTCATAACAACGTAGTCTCTCAGGGATGTCATAAAAACGTGCGGAGGTCAGACCACCTCCTCCATTCAGCATGAAAGAGACACACCAGAAAGCTGGGAACTGCCTTCCTGGGCTCTGCAGAATGAATCACTCCATCTATATTTTAAGTCCCTAAGCACTCAAGTGTACACAAGATTAATCAGATTCAGAACGTGGCTTTTAAAAAATCACATATGCAGCAAACTCCCTTTACCCTTTCCCTTAAACGACTACAAAGATCAGTTCATTGTTCTTAAACATTCGGACAAAAACAACAACAACAACAAAAAAACCCACGTAGGTAATTTTTTTAAACCAAAGAAACTAAAGGTACCTAATGCCCAAGGAGCAAACTGGAAACTTGAAAGCAGCTGGGCAAGTACTAATGGCCCCATAAAGCACTGCCCTGCCTCTGCCTGATACCTAATTACTCATCGGCATGGCCTTTGTTCAGCCAGTGCCTGCTTTTACAATGCAGTCAAACTAGGTAGAACTGTGTCCATTTATGGGAAAGTCAAAGACCAATAAATAAAAAGTTTAATTTCCTGATTCCCTGAAGTCGATGGGGCTTAGAAAATACTCACCAATTCTTGCAATGACAGTCTGTTAAAAAAACCGTGTGAGCAGCACCTCGTATCAAATTTCATTGCTCGTAAAAGAGAATCAGATTATGTTAAGTGAAAAAAAAGCAGGGTACAACGTCCCGTGTGTTTACAACTACAAAACTATCTGCTTAGGGCAAAGGACTGGAAATGTCCAATTGCTATGAGACGTTCGTGATGGGGGCAGGATTCAGGGAGACTGTTTTCCCTGTTTTCTAAATTTTCTGCTGCTATTTTCGTTTCACAACAGCAACAAAAAATTAGACATTGATCGGTAAAACAATTAGTTAATTGTTTAGCAGATCTTGTTCCTCAGAACAAAGAGTGTCACATGAGGCTTCCAACGTTAAGCGAATCAACTAAAAACCAAGAAATTCAATTAAGTATCGGAGGACTGAGCGTCTTAGCTTTCATCTGGAGGACGGTTGATTTTTACAGATGTCCAAAGTAACTCCACTAATAAAAAATAATCCCTCATCAGGTCTTTCCACTTATTGAATTCTATCAGGTACTTAATAATATTTAGGAAACTTTTTCTCCCTCAGTTTGATATGGAAAGATAAGGCAATGAACCGGGTGTATAATTCCTATCTCTCGTCATTTCCCATTGTTTAGAAAATGGCTTGGGAGAGACTAGCTGGATTGCTCACATGGACTGTTTACAGGGAGCAGACCCTGCATGAAAGTGGACAGAACATGCACTGACTTATTGCAGCCCACACTGTCAGGCTGAGCAGGTCAGCGCCAGCTTTCCATCCAGAGACTGTGTCCAAGGGGCTCACAGCTGGTCTGCTGCTGTGTCAGCTGACGTGGAAGAGCTGCAGGCGAGACATTTGCTGGACTGGCTCTCTTGCCTCCTCATTTCTGCTTTTCCCCATCACCTTCACTGGCTTCCCTTTTTTCCAACCATTTCTCAAAGGGTGGTCCTTAGAGTTCCGCTCTTCGCCCTCTCCTTCCCCTCCCTCCTCTCACTTGCATGCATTTTGTTGGTCAATTACTTAGGTAGACAACCATTTATTCAGCAAAACTGGCTGCACCCTTTCCAGGTGCACAGCAGCTTCAAGAAAAAGGAGAGTGGCTTCCCTCTGGGAGGGCACATTCCGGTGGGGAGGAGACATGCAGACCAGCAGAAATGATTTAACTTTAACCAGATACATGCCCCAAGGCAGGGCCTGGCTTGGGCTGGCTCCTTACATGTCCCAGAAGCACGTACCTCAGCAAGTCCAAATGTTAGCTCAAGCTCCCCTCCCCCTTGTACCCCACATTTTGGTTAAAGACACCACCATCTATCTAGTCACCAAAGCCCAAACCTAGATGCCTCCCTCCCTTCTCTCACCCCCAGCATCCTGTCTTTCTGCCTTAGGAACGTCTCTTTAATAATTTCCTTCTTTCCATTCCCACCACAACTGGGGCACAGCCGTCCCTCACTTGCCGTCATCTTTTGTCATATGCTCTTGTTCCTCCATGGCCACCAGGCTCCGAGTAATTACTCTAAAACACGCCTAACTGCATGGTGCCCTTGCTTGAAAAACATTGAAGGCTCCGGGCAGTGAATCAAGTTCACTTCCCTGCCGTGGTCCTCAGCCACTAACGTCAACCTCCAGGCGCAGCCTCTAACCACACACTTCCTACGCCACCTCTGGGCCTTGAGTGCCTGTCATTTCCCAAGCACATGGCACTCACGGACACCACTGAGCCTTGGCTCATGCTGTTCTCTCTACCTAGACTGCTTCCCCCACATCCTATCAGAAGGAGCAATCCTGGGAAAAATCCTGTTCGTCTGTTGTTCAGGTCGCAAGTCCAGTGCCATCTTCTCAGGATCCTCTCACTCCCCAGTCCTGCCCCTAAGTTGTCTCCTTTCTGATGAAAGCACAGAAAGTGTTCGCCATCAGGAGTGAGATCTCCAAGATATCTTCTAGCTACACCAAGAGAGCTTCTAGCTACAGAATCGTCCCCGGCAAAGCTTGTGGGTAGGGATCACGATACCAGGCTTTGGTATTTCTGAATACTAGGAAATTTTTTAAGATTAAAAAATACTCGTATTTTTAAAAATAAAAAAATCTGAATTAAGACTCAAGATATACTCAGATAATTATAGGCAGCAGTAAATTTGCAGATTAAATGAGGTTGCACTCATTGAGAAAGCATTCTGACCACACCTTTCCCGCCTAAAAAAATCCTTTCAGGGTATCTGATTGTTGCTCCAATGTCTGTTTCCAGGGTTACTAATGAAATTGAGGTGTGTGTGTTTTAATGTGTATTAGTAATTCGTATTTCTCCCAGAGTCCTTGATGAAATCCTCTTAAAGTGCAGGTGGAGGTGGGAGTAGGGAATGGGGGCAAGGGCCACGTGGGGGGACACTTCTCAGAAGAGGAGAGTAGAGAGAAGTCCCCATTCCCTCCCTTCCTGGAGCCTGACCACCTCCCACCCATCTGTGCTAGAGCCCCTCCCCTGCCCTCCCTTTTTTCCTTCAAGAACAAAATCCTATACAATTTCACTTCTTCTCTGGGATGATTTACTCTAATTGGGACTTCTCCCTTGGTCCTTCTTCTAGAGACACTTGATCAGGAAGGATAGGGGCCTTCAATCCTACATGCTGACCCACAGTTGGCTGGAGAGCATGTTAGGACTAGGGGCAGAAGATGATGACAGTCATACCTCACATAAAAATAAAATACAACGTAGGTCCATTATTGAAATGTTCGCAGTCAGTCTTCAAGACGGTCCCCAAAGATGCATGCCTCACTGTATTCATGCCCTGTGTAGTCCCCTCCCAGATTGAATCGGGGCTGGCTTCTTGTGACCAACAGAAATGGTGGAGGTGATCATACTGACTTCTGAGGCTAGGTCATAAAAATGGATAGAGCTTCTGCCTGGCATTCTCTCTCTCTGTCTCTTAGGACACTCGCTAGGCTCTGAAGAAGCCCAAACCGGCCCTCATGAAGAGCCCTGTGCTGATGAAACTGAGGCCCCCAGCCTACAGCCAGCTTCCGCCACCAGATCTGAATAGGGAAGCCTTCAGATGTTTCCAGCCCTCAGTTTTTAAGTCTCCACACAAGACCCCAGAGAAACCATCCCCTTCCTGAATTCCTGACTCACCGAATGGTTGTTCTGCACCATTATGTTTTGGGGTAATTTTTTATGCAGCCTCAGCAGCTGGACCGAGATAGTGAAAAGCCAGTAATTAGAATTTTTCCCCAGTATTGTGATCACCAAATGTGAGCATGCCTCACAGGCTCTAAGGTGAAGCAGAGATGTCTGATAAATGCCTGTTGGAAAGAATAACTATTCACAGACGAGGCTCTGTAGTTAGATGTATAGACAGACAGCTACGTAGGATATTGGTTAAGATACCCATGTTCAAAGTCTTAAAAATGCATGGTAGGCGACCATACAGATGAATACCACAAGAGGGCAGGTGTACATATGGAAATAGGGCTTTCATGGACTTAACCCTAGTCTCTCATGTTGACTTTTTTTTTTTTACATTTCACTGATGATTTCGTTAGATATTGATCACTGCCTACAGATGGGCTTCATTTTGAAGAAGTGAATCTACATTTCAAAACGCAACCATCTAGGAAAGACTTCAGTAGGAAAGGTTCCCTAACAGTTAATTTAACAAAGCCATATTTGTATTTCTTATAAAACATATTTTTGTAATGAAAACACCTACAATTTCATTACTAAGAAAAATTGAGCTGCTATTTTTAAATGTCAGTGGGATAAACATTTCCTGACTTTATATCACTGCATGAATGCAGATGTGCTATTTACTCACTCTCATTTATTTCATAATGGGATTAAATAATGCTTCATTATTTCATAATGAACAAAGTAATATGTGATTTTGAAAAAAGAAGCAATTACACTTATTTTTCTTTCACCTCAGAGCCCCCCTCCCTCAATGCATTCTGGCATTAAAATGAACTAATTTGTTGGGTAATTTAAAGTCGCCTCAATTTCTCCAGAAAGATGAAGAAATAGGCTTCTCAGACCCTGGGGTTTTACTGATTACAAATTGTTTTACTCAAAATGTTTCTTGTAAACTCCAGACAGCCTCGCTCATGGAGTGCTTCTTATACATTACGCATTCAGTACTTTTTTGTGGCTGGTCAGTGCACAGTTTAATTGCACTTATGGTACCAACAGCGCTGAAACGCTGAAGGCTTTAATGGGTCGCTCACTTGCAATTTGCCCCTCACCAACCCAGAGCTGCCAAGTGGAGGCCCTAGAGCTTAGCGGTAGAGTGTTGGGGTTAGGAGTCCTGTGACCTTGGACAACTCAGTAGCCGCTCTGAATGTCTCATCTGTAAAATGGAGCTCTTACTTCTGTTTTTCTCAAGAGGATGTTGTGAGGATGGCATGAGATACGGATGTAAAGCACTTGACCTTGTGCCTGGCATATAGCAGGCTGTTCTACCTCCCCCCACCCCAGCTATGCCTCTCCTGTGACCACACACCACCTGTGGAGCATCTACTACATTACCTGGGACATAGCAGCACTTGGCAGACAGCTATGATTACTGCCCTGCTTTTTGTTCTATAAACATCTTTAAAAATGATTTCGAAAGCGAAGATGCTAAACAAGTGTTGCATCTCCATTACTAGCTGTGTACAAATGCATGCCCTCTCTACAGTCTTCTAGAAGATTCCTCCAGAATGGGTGTTCCTTTCCATGCTTCCATGCTGCATCTGAAGATACAACTATTACCACTGGAAAAACTCCCAGATCAATGAAGGCTTGAGTCCCATTTTCCTGGTCGGTGATGGTGGAGACGGACACACTGATGTATTACAAAAGGCAGCGACTTCCAAAGCAGCCCATCTGCTGGTTTCCCCTCTGAAGGTTTGCTGCAAAGGGATTCTAGGAAGATTTCACACAACTGCCACAAACCCACATCAGAGGCCACAATAACAAATTAGCTGTAGAGGGACATTAGCTGTGTTTCCATGTCCGAGGTGCTGAGGTGGGAATCATTTACGACAGAACATGCACTGTTTGCATTAAGCAGACCTGGCTTATGCAGTGACTCCAAATGGAGTTCTTTAAAGCTATGCTCCCTTCCAGGCCAGCACACAAAGTCAGATGTTTTTATACAGGAGAATTCTACAACAGCTGCATTTTTTCCCCTTCAACATGCCAAATGTTTCTTATCATTTCATGGTCCCAAATATATTTTACTATGAGGTTTTTTTTTTTTAAAGCACCAGTAACTTGCATAACCTTTAACCTGTGAGTGTAAACATGCTAAATTTGGACAGGCAGTAAATTGTGACTCTAGTCTTAAAGCCACTTGGGTTAGCCTGGACAAATCTCTTAACCTCTCAGCTGGAGAATCTTTGAAGAGACTTTTGTGGCTTTAACATTCCCGGAGTCACACTGGGCACTTCCCAAATCCCACGGTGGGCGGGGTTGGTGCCCTCCTCTGGGCTCCAGGGTGCCCTGGGCTCCCTTCTGTTGGGCGCTGCTCCTCTGACCCTGAGGCTCTCCTCACTGGTTAGTCTCACACACCACGGTGTGTTCCTCGAGCACAGGGACTGTGTCTTACCACTGTAGCATCTGTCATAGTTCAGGCAGCTGTAACAAGATATCATAGACTGGTATGTCTGAAACAGCAAACATTTACTTATTTATTTATTTTTAAATCGGGACTCTTTTTTTTAAGATAGATTTTATTCATTTTATTTTATTTATTTATTTTTGGCTGCTTTAGGTCTTTGTTGCTGTGCGCATGGTTTCTCTAGTTGCAGCGAGTGGGGGCTACCCTTCGTTGCAGTGTGCGGGCTTCTCACTGCAGTGGCTTCTCGTTGCAGAGCACGGGTTCTAGGTGCACGGGCTTCAGTAGCTGTGGCACGTGGGCTCAGTAGTTGTGGCTCGTGGGCTCTAGAGCACAGGCTCAGTAGTTGTGGCGCACTGGCTTAGTTGCTCTGTGGCATGTGGGATCTTCCTGGACCACGGATTGAACCCGTGTCCCCTGCATTGGCAGGCAGATTCTTAACCACTGTACCATCAGGGAAGCCCAGCAAACATTTATTACTCATTGTTCTGGAGGCTGGGAAGCCAGCACAGTTGGGTTCTAGTGAAAGCTCTCTTCCTGGTTTGCAGACAGCTGTCTTCTTGTTGTAACCTCACATGGCAGAGAGAGAGAGAGAGAGAGAGAGGAAGAGAGAGCGAGCACTCTGGTCTCTTACTCTTCTTATAAGGGCACCAACCACATCATGGGGGCTCCACCCTCATGACCTCCCAAGGGCCTCACCTTCAAATACCATCACACTGGTGGTTAAGATTTCAGCACATGAATTCTGGGGGGACACAAACATGCAGTCCAAAACAGTATCCCAAGAGCCTCACACAGACCTGGACCATTTCCCAAGATCACAACATGAATGGTGCCCCCTGGAGTTGTACGATATGGTGGCCCATCTTATTAGCACTCAAATACTTGTTGAATAAGACATTTAATAAATTATAACATATTTCTGATTCAAAACTTTTTTTAATATTTTTATTCCAGTTAAGTTTGGTGTTGTTTTATAATAATGTAAAATGCAATGCTTAAATAGAAAATGACATTTTAAATTAAAGTCATGCTTTCAAAGAACTTAAGTTAATAGATTTTTTTTTTTCTGAATGACTCTAAGCATGACTTAAATATTCTAACAGGCCAATGGTTTATTGATCAGAAAACTTAGGTATTAAATTACTGGCTGAATACTGCCCTAGGAATCCCATTTGTCTTTAGATTATAGGGTGATTAATTTGATAAATATCCAAGATATATTTTCATCTTTTTAACATCTAAAAGCATAATCTGATGTTCATTGTTCTTCTATGCAGAGATGTTCTAAAGAAGGGTCTGACCCCCCAATTAAGCAATCGAAATTTTTTCCAAGTGTCAATATGCCCCAAATTCAGATTAGTGACAACATCTCACTTACGTGTATTTTTTTAACCTTGTTCTCTCTAGATTCTTCCCTTACTGGAGACACAAAATTCAACAAATCCTGTTGACTCTGGAAAGTACCAAAGACGGATTTAAGTTAATCCAGTGCTTGAAGTGGGACCCGGGGCAGCTTGCCAAGATCATGTTATTCTTTTGTTTGGAATCCTACCACCCACCACCCACTGCCAGGAAGCTCCCTCCTTCCCTTCTTACTCTCCTCTCTTCTTTCTTCCCATCTAGCTGCACGGGGTCCCAACCACCTGTGCCAAGCAGGAAAGGAGACCCCTGGGAGGTCACACAGGGGGAAGGGGGAGGCCCCTGGGCTCCGCAGACTGTGCCATCCTGGGGTAAGCCCGTGGAGACCTCAGGGCAGCTCAGTGTGTACGCAGATATATCAGTGCCGGGGCCTGACTGTAAGTGTTGGTATTGGGTTGAGTGATCTCACTGGTGCTGCCTTGCAGCTCCTGGCTCAGCCGGGTAGCTCATCCCCCGGGAAATCTCCGCTCTCTGGTCACCGTCCTTTTCCCCACTTCGTGGCCTCTCCTAGCGTGGCCTTCAGAGTCAGGGAGAATTCTCCATTTTGGCATCAGCCTTCTACTCTAGCCTGTGAGCTCTCAGAGGGAGGGAAAGTTTGCTTTCTTCTTCAGATCTTTAATCTTGGTGCAGAGCAGGCCCTTCACTGGCTGGAAAAGTGAATGAATGAATGAGCAGAAACCAAACGAGAGAGTGTGCACGGAAGTGCTTTGTAAACAGCAAAGCACTAGGCGAAGCACATGAACATCAGTGACTATTCTCTTTACATCCGCCGCTGCCAGGGCCTTGCCCAGGACAGAGCAGGAGCTCAGCACCATCTTTGGAAATGAAGTCTGGAAGGCTGAAGGGAGCCCACGACGGCAGGCTGGGCCCCCAGGAAGCAGAGACTCCGGTGCCGTTCAGTGTGCAGATGTTCGCTCGGGAGAGCTTGTGGCACCAGACCTCTGGGAGGGAGGAGCAGGAAGTGGGGCTGGCAGAGGGAGAAGTCGGGCTGTGACGCTAATGGCCCGATGACAGCCTTGGCTGTCCCCGTGGGGAGACCTGAGCTAGGATGGCCCTTCAGAGTTGTTCTGACTTGGGTCAAGATGGCCTGGCCTTTATCCCCTGTACTGATCAGACATCGGATGTGGGTCGCCCAGGAAGGGGCACGACCTTGGGCCAGGCAGCCCTTCAATCCCCAGAGGTGTGTGCGGCGGGGGGGTATTGTCTGACAGCACTACAGAGTCTACTACACCTGCTCTTATGGAATCCACGACCCGAGGGAGCATACTTGGAGCTGAGGAAGCTGGGCTTGGTGAATCCTTCACCCACAGTGGAGGCAGCCTTGAGCTTGAAAAACACAGCCTGGTGTATACATGGAGGGGGGCGGGTCTTTGCTGCTAAAGTGGTTCTGTACTAGGCCAGGTGCTGGGACCCTCAGTAGTCCAAGACTGGGCCTCTGGGGTGCTGGAACGTTCTGTCTCTCGCTCTGAGTGTGGGGTTACATCAAGTGGTACACTTATGACATTGACTTTCCTATATACGTTATGTAAACTACATCTCAGTAATGCTCTTCAAATTATTTTAAAAGTTTGCAAGAAATGTGTCATGTTCAATCTCCCAGTCTGCCTCCTGTTTCTCCTTTTAAAAGAGAAAACATCATTGGGGTTTTATGACGCACAATTCTGCCAACCCCCAGATGGAAACAAACACTTTAAAACTAAACTATGAGCTGAGCCAGAACGTCAAAATAATCTTTGGCACAAAGCTGAATTTCACTTTACATTTGGACACCTCTCCATTCTCTACTCAAACCCTTTAACAGCCTCCCATCTCACTCAAAAGAAAAATTTAAAACTTTTTTTGTGGGGAGTTGGGATTGCAACTATTTTTAGTTCTTTTCACAAAACTTTCACTGTGCCTCTACTCTGCCAGCCACTGCTCTGGCTCTGGGCTTGGAAACAAGGGTGAATGAGGCCCAATCCCTGCCCACAAGGGGCACACGGGAGCTTCCATGCACACGTGCCAGCTATGTGGTGGCCAAGCTGGGTGCGTGGGTTGGGGGGAGACAAGGATCAGCATGGACTTTCTGGAATAAGTTCTCCCTTGCCAGTTTGGAGAAACTGTGATCTAAATGGTCTGGCTTGTCTCCTGGAAACCTCATTTTGCTTGTGTTTGTTCTCCAAACTCCAGATCTCCCTGGCCACTCCATGATGATGGCTCCTATGTTGCCTTTGTGCGTTTGTACTCTTGCCTTTGTACGCCCTTCCTTATCTTTCTGTGCAAAAAGGCGCTTGCTCTCAGATCCCCGGGCTTGCTGTTGGAGGGCCAGGGGCTTCCCCTGGAATCCTCTGCACCCGAGTCTCCTCTTACAAAGCCCTCGCTGCAGGGTTCCCAAGTTCCCTGGTCGGTGCTCCATTAAATTCATACAGCGTCAGCTACTGTTCTCTGGTCTCTTTTTTTAAACGGCAGAACTGTACATCTCACCTTGTGGAAGGTTCCTTCCTCATCTCAGTCCTCTTAAACTTCCATGTAAGATTAGCCCACAATACCAAGGTGGGCGGGGCAGCCTGGGGGACCTGAGGGCCTGAGTGACACCTTCAGACTGAGCCTGACCAGCAATGACCCTCCCACCTCTTCCTTCAGCCCCACTGATCCCTTCGCTCAGGAAGGTGTAAAGAACCAGATCTTTTGTTTCCGTTCAGACCCCAAACAGCCTCAAAACCACAGGACACACACTGGTGATGTTTTGGGCTTTTCACTTTGTTGTCTGCCCACTCCCAACACTCCCACAACCTTGCTTCCAGCTCCAGGGGAAGGAGTGTCCTGCCAACGATCTTTGGAGCATCAGGCATTGTCCCCGCATCCTTTCACTATCGTTTGGGAAGTTCTCAGAGTAATCCTGGGCAGCAGGGGGTCTTGGGAGATGAGGACACTCAGCAGCCATAGTGTGTGTTTTTTTTTTTTAATTTTTTTAAAAAATTTATTTTATTTATTTATTTTTGGCTGCACTGGGTCTTTGTTGCGGTGCGTGGGCTTCTCATTGCGGTGGCTTGTCTTGTTGCAGAGTACAGACTCTAGGCACGCGGGCTTCAGTAGTTGTGGCACGTGGGCTCAGTAGTTGTGGCTTGCAGGCTCTAGAGCACAGGCTCAGTAGTTGTGGCGCACGGGCTTAGTTGCTCCGCGGCATGTGGGATCTTCCCGGACCAGGGCTCGAACTCGTGTCCCCTGCATTGGCAGGCAGACTCCCAACAACTGCGTCACCAGGGAAGCCCCAGAGTGTGTTTTGTTTCCGCAAACCCTGGAATTCATTTGCTTTTCTTGAGCCTGCCGCAATTCACAGCTGGGAAAAGAGATCCAGGACTACAACATCTGTCCAGCTTAGAATAAAAAAGTCACTGCAGATAATTCTGAAAGGCTGAGACTTAAGAAGTGATGATACCAAGAGGGAAAATAATCATTGCCATAGAAAGCCTTCCAGCCTGTCCACACACGTCAACCCAGCTGATTCTCACATGTCTGTCCCCTCCAGAGCCCCATCTCCAGAGCCAGAGCAAGGAGGCGACTGATTATTTGTAAATTCAAACTGCGTAGACTGCCATTCAAAGTAATTGACCTCAAATCTTTTCTTTAATGTGTTTTTAAATCCCTGGGTACAAATTTGCCGATATAACAGTCATAGCAAGGCTGCAAAGAGCTGGAATGAACCTAAAATACTTTTCACACACCTACAGGGTCACTTCAAACCTACCTATCAGCTCTCTATAGAGCCTCACACCTTGATGTTTCAGGGTCTGTGGAGGATTTGGTTGATCGGGGACTGACACAAGCTTTCTCTCACATTTTGAAATTGGCCAATCATAGGGATGATTTCAAGTCAGCTTCATATTAAAGATGTTACAAAAAAAGAATGAGCTAACGCAGAAAGACAATTCCTCCCAACATTGTTAATGCTACATACAATGACGGCAAATGCGATGTCAAAAATCACCTATCGTAAAGATATAAAAATGGCCGACAAGCACCCGGTTCAACATCACTAATCATCAGGGAAATGCAAATCAAAACCACCATGAGATATCACCTCATACCCATCAAGATGACTACTGTCAAAAAAAAATAGAAAATAGCAAGTGTTGGTGAGGATGTGGAGAAATCATGTGCACTGTTAACGGGAATGCAAAATGGTGCAGCTGCTATGGAAAACAGTATGGTGGGTCCTCAAAAAATTAAAAATAGAATTTCCTTATGATCCAGCAATCCCACTTGTGGGTATATATCCTGAAGAATTGAAAACAGAGTCTTGAAGAGACATTTGTACACCTAAGTTCATAGCAGCACTATTCACAATAGTCAAAAGTTGGAAGCAACCTAAGTGTCCATCAGTGGATGAATGAATAAAGAAAATGTGAAATATATATATATATTATATACACAATGGAATATTATTCAGCCTTAAAAAGGATGGAAATCCTATCACATGCTGCATCATGCATGAACCTTGAGGACATTACAATAAGTGACATAAGCCAGGCACAAAAGAACAAATACTGTATGATTCCACTTATATGAGGACCCTAGAGCAGTCAAAATCCTAGAGACAGAAAGTAGAAGAGTGGTTGCCAGGGCTGGGAAAATGGGGGGTTGTTGTTTAATGGGGACAGAGTTTCAGTTTTGCAGGATGAAAAGTTGCGTAGATTGGTTGCACAACAATGTGAATACACTTAACAATACTCAACTGAATACTTAGAAATAGTTAAGATGGTATGTTTTATGTTATGTGTATTTTACCATAATTTTTAAAAAATTACATGTGGTTGCCACCCCACTGTAATTGTCATTGACCATCCAGGAGTGTCCCGCTCAAGTGTGTGTCACCCAGGTGTGCTGAGTCCTTGACTGTATCTTCCTGACCCATGCCCACCATGGTCCCTGGACAGGGTCTGGCAAATAGGTGATCAGCACACTTTTACTGAATGTCTGAGGAAAAGAGGGAGAGAGGGAGGGAGGAAGGGGAAAAGGAATGAATAGAAAATCCACAAAAGATAAATTACAAAAGGACAGTAACCAAAGGAGAAAAGTTTCAGCTTCACCAGTAATCAAAGAAAAGCCCGTTAAAGCAACAATGAGTTTCCATTTCTCACCATGAAATGAGCAAAGATTTTTATTATTATAATTTAAATACTTAATGCTAGCAAGGATTTGTTGAGATGGATAACTTCAGACAGAATTGATACATTTCTATAAGAAATGTAGTGGTACATATGAACAGCTCTTATAAAAATTCGTATCTTTTGACCCAATAATCCCCTATCTAAAAACATATCCTAAGGAATTGATAAGATACTTAGACAAAGATTTAGGGGCAAAGATGCTTATTACAGAGTCATTTATAATAGCTCAAAGACCAGAGCTAAATATCTGGCAAATGGAAAACTCCTGGGTACGAGATGAAAAATTTTGTAGCTACTAAAAATCATATCTTAGAAAAATATTGAATGATGTAAGAAATTGTTACAGTGATATATACATATAGATTATGCATGTAATAAGACTGGTTTTGTAAAAAAAAACACACATTGAAAACAGAGAGGAAATACATCAAAATGTAATGCTTGATTTCTAGATGAGGTGACTAGTATTGATTTTCCTGTACCTTTCTATATCACCTAAATATTCTAAAATAAGCATTTGATATTTTCTAATTAAGAAATACGATTAGAAAACCATACAAATTATGTCACCATCTAAGCATCTAAAAGGGCTCAGGGAAGGCAAAAATGACGAGGCATGGTCCCTGTCTTCAAGCAGCAGACAGCAGGGTGGGGAGACCTCCACCACGATGCTAGGAGCGTTGGTGTGCGGGTGACTGGACAGGGCGAGGGAAGTCTCTGCAGAGGGGCGGTGCTTGGGCAGCCGTGAAGGATTTGAACCTACGTCTCTGCTTCCACTGGGCTTGGTAGTGCTTCCCGCTGCCTCTTCTTCCCTGACATCGCTTGTCTTGGGCGCTCTGTTCTTACGGTGGGTGGACAGTGCTTTAGGGTTTATTCTCTCTGTGTAGGCTCAACTCAGCCAACATAGGATATTCTCCAAGGTTTATCTCCTTAATACCATGGCTGCAGCAGGCTTTCACGTCAGTGCTTATTTAAGGCATCACTTGGCTTGCATACACCCTGGCAAGTATCACTTTGCTCAGAGAGCAGGGGCTAGGAGGTGGCAGGACCCACACTGCCTGAAGGGCCATTTCAACACAAGCCTGGAGTCCCAGGCTGCAGAGCTGGGAGGCAGGTGCCTTGATTGGAAAGTGGGGAAACACCCATAGCGGGGCAGTGACTTGTCCCAGACAGGATGCCAGCTCAGGGCCAGAGCCGGGACTCGGTGCTAGCTTTCCTGACACCCAGGCGGTGTGCACCCTGGTGCTGCTGGAGGGGCATGACCCTCGTTTTCCCCTGGAACACTGGACTCACTGCAGTGGTGCAAAAGGAGACCAGGGCAGGCTGCTGGGAACGTGGGGGTAGGTGGTGGCTGCTTTTAGTACTGGTATGAGAATGATGAAAATTATCTTCGTGTGCACATCAGGGGACCATCTAGATACCTTTTGAAATTTAAAATTGAAAGAAATTGCAACCTAAATACAATATAGCCATCTTCTATTTTGGTTTTATATAGTTTTTTTTTTCTTGTTTATAAAAGAACCACAAGTTCTGGAAGTTTTAGCCAATGCAATAAACAAATCAAAAATGTGAATTATGAGTGGTAGAAATAAGACAAACTAAATTATTTTTAGATATTATGTTTGCTTGCTTATAAAGCCCAGGGGCACTACCTAGAGAACTACTGCAGAGAAGAGAATGACACGGTCAAATGAGCCAAGGCAGCCCCTTGTCTGGCTGCAGACTCATAAGAAGGAAGGATAGGATACAACTATATAACTATAAAACTATAAACATATATATGTGTATATATATGTGTGTGTGTGTGTGTATACATGCATATTAGTTAAGCTAAATATATACAGGTAAGGGCCGGTAGGAATAAGTGGAAATTATCAGGTGCCCTAAACAAAGCTAGAATGGTAACACGAGTGGATGCAGGTGCCTGGCATTTTTATGGGTGCTGGGGACACAAAAGTGGAAGAGAGACAGAGATCCTGCCTTCATGGGACTTGCATGCCATGGAAGGTCATAGATATTAGTCAAAGAATCACACACCATGAAACATAACCATCGGGAAAGTGGTAAGAGGGAAGGTACCCGGGGTTCTGCAAGCATATAGTAAGGGGATTTCACCACGCTGGAGAAGTCAGGAAAGACACAGTTGCCACCTGCAGAGTGAGTGTAACTAACAAGTGAATTAAACAATGAAGAACAGAATCTAAAAGAACTGAAAGAAAACATCAAGGAATGATTTTGGGTAGGACTTTCTTTTTTCTCTTAGTATAATATTAAAGGAAAACATTGCTTGACTTGATCATATCAACACTTAAAGCGTCTTCATGTTGAGAAACTACCACAAAAGTAAAAAGTAAAGTGCAAATTGCAAAAACAATTTGCAATCTACATAAGCAAGAGTTGTCATTTTTTCATATGTAAAGAGCTTTATCCATAAACAAGAAAAAGACACATGCACCTACACATAAATAGGCTTCAAACAGGACAGTTTCACACATGTATGTTAAAATAAGTAAATAAAAAGGCCAATAAACATACAAAATGTTCATCGTCAGTTGTCATAAAAGGCACATGAATTACAACAGTATGTCTTTATTTATTTGTTTTTGCCCATGAGATTGGCAGGGATTTAAATGCTGAGGAATTAAAATGTTAGGAAGGTGGCAGGGAACAGGTGGGAATATAAATTGGTACAATTTTTCTGGAGGGCAATTTGGCAAAATCTATCCAATGCTTTAAAAATATGCCTACTTGCTAATTTCACTCAGAGAATTTACCTTCAATCAATATGCGTTTGAGCAAAGATCGTGTGAAGGATATTCACCCCCAATGTTATTTACAACAGAGCAAAACTGAAAAAACGTTAACAGCCTAACAAAATGAAGGATGGCAGACTACTAGGCAGCCACTGAAATTTACATTGTAAAAGAACCTCATTATGGGGACAAAATGTGTTGCAATATTTGGTTACCTGAGAAAAAAGCAGGTTACACAACAGAAGAATTTGAGTAGGGAGACCAGAGACATGAACTACACGTGTATGGAAACTTGATATATGACCTATGGCCAGGTGGCATTACAAACCCGTAGGGAATAGATGGATAACTCAATGAATGGCTCTGGGGTAATTATTACCCATGTGAAAAAATAAAATGAGAGCGTTACGGCACACCACAGACAAACAAATTCCAGGTGGAAGGACAATCTGTGAAAAGAAACTAAAATTTTAGAAGAAAATATAGCATGATGTCTGTATGATCTCAGGAAGAGAAGAATTTCTTAAAAAACAAAGAGGACATACAAACCATAAAACAAACTTTTGGTAAATACTACAATGTTAAACGTTAAAAAAAAAAAAAAAAAAAAAAAAAATCTGGGGGCTTCCCTGGTGGCGCAGTGGTTGAGAGTCTGCCTGCTAATGCAGGGGACACGGGTTCGAGCCCTGGTCTGGGAGGATCCCGCATGCCGTGGAGCAACCGGGCCCGTGAGCCACAGCTACTGAGTCTGCGCGTCTGGAGCCTGTGCTCCGCAACAAGAGAGGCCTCGAATAGTGAGAGGCCCGCGCACCGCGATGAGGAGTGGCCCCCGCTTGCCGCAACTAGAGAAAGCCCTCGCACAGAAACGAAGACCCAACACAGCCATAAATAAATAAATAAATAAATAAATAAATAAATAAAATTTAAAAAAAAAAATCTGTACGAGACAATAGAGCCAAAAAACGGAAAGACAGCGACAGACTGGAAGGTAATGAATTCAATGCACATAAAAGATGAATTACTGCAGAATGTGTGAAGCAGTGCTGCTCAAACTGGTACCGACTGTCCTGAGTCAATCCCCAGCAAAGGTCCTTCAGCTAAGTCAATAGAATGAGATCGAGTTTGGTTCAGAAGCAAAGGAGAGCTTTATTCTTTGATCATGGAAAGGAGAGGTGCGCGAGCCGGGCTCTGGAGCACGCGCTCTCCAGGCAGGCCCTGGGCGGGGCCGCCGTACAAGGGTCTTGTCGGCCGGGAGGGGAGGGGGCGGGGTTCTTGCAGGGCGGGGCTCTCTCAAGGCGCCGCAGGTGCGCGGCTCACGCTCCAGATCCAGTGCGGGGCGGGCGCAGCCTCTCTGCGCACGGCCCGCCGCCGCCATCTTGAATTGTGGTGTCGAGCACAGCGCTTCTGCCCACGACCCTCGGGCTGAGGTCTCTGCGCGGCCATTTTGCACCAGGAATTCTGGTCTGAAGCGCCGAGTTCGCGGCCTCTTCACGCGGCCCCCTGTGAACAAGTGACACCGGACTAAGCACGAAGGAAAAAAAAAAGGTTAGACTTTATTTTATTACCCAGATTCTATTTTTGTTTCCCAGGAATTGTTAATGGGCTTTGCAGGTGACAAAACTTTGTGCACAGGAATCACCAGGAGATGTTTTGAAAATGCAGGTTCCGGTTGAGCAGGTGTGGGTGGGGCCTGAGAGTCTGCATGTTTAACAAGGTCCCAGGTGAAGTTTATGCTGCTGGACCACAGACCACCTTTTGAGTAGCAAGGTTATAAAGGACTCCTACAGATGACTAGGAAAGAAGAAATAAGCCCGTCCTACGTCCGGCAGAGGGTCTGAGCAGGCAGAGCTCACAAGACAAACCCAGTGAGCCATTACAGCATCTTAGTTGGGATGGGCTTCTGCTGTCACATCGAGGCCCCGCTATAGAAGTTTATTTCTTGCTCATGTAAACGGGGCACATGTCCTCGGCAGGTGAGGGGCAGCGGCGGGGCTCTCCCCTCACAGCCCCCAGGAGCCCAGGCTGCTGGAAGCCCTGCCATCTTCACTATGGGACTTGCAAAGCTGCCCTAGGAACTGGGCAGCTGGAAGAAGAAAAGAGGTTTTTATGGGCCGGACCTGGAAATGGGGAGGACACTACTGATCGCCTTTTACTGGTTGGAACTCTGAGGCCACAGCCGACGGCACGGGAGGCTGGGAAGTGTAATCCACCTGGACCCGGGAAAAAGAGGAACCTCGTTGGGTGACCAGCTAGCAGTCTGCCACACATCTGAAGAGATGCTCAGCTCTCCAGTGATCAGGAAAATGCAATTAAAACCACAACAAGACATCATTTTACACCACGGCATTGGCAGAGCAAAGTATTAGGACTGGACGAGGCGCCATGCGCATAGAATAGTCTCTCCATCACCTCTCCATCCCCCTCACCTGGTTTAAGTTTTTATTCCATGCACGTATTACCCCCAACATACCATCAGTTTACTTATTTATAATGTTTATTATTTATTGTCTGTCTTCCATCTGACTGTCGACTCCAACAGGGCAAGGATATTTGTCTGTTACGGTAATCGCTATAGTCTCAGTGTCCACAGCAATGTCTGGCATACAGCAGGCACTCAGCAAGGATGTGCTGAATGGAGGCGCTCCAGGTGACCTTGTTCCAGTCACCCCAGCCTAGAACCCAGGCGCCTAACATGTGAGAGCGGGGGCCTCCTAGTGACTCAGCCCTCGGCCGTTTTAGACACGTCCAGCCTATAGCTCTTCCCCGCTGAAGCCCCAGGATAAGCCTCCCTGCTAGGTCAGCCCAGATTCCAATCCAAAGTATCCATGAGTATAATCAGTGGCTGTTGTTTACAGCCTCTGAAGTTGTTTTTGTTTATTTGTTTTCTTTTTAATAATCTTTTGTTTATTTATTTTATATTTATTTTTGTCTGTGTTGGGTCTTCGTTTCTGTGCGAGGGCTTTCTCTAGTTGTGGCGAGCGGGGGCCACTCTTCATCGCGGTGCGCGGGCCTTTCACTATCGCGGCCTCTCTTGTTGCGGAGCACAGGCTCCAGACACGCAGGCTCAGTAGTTGTGGCTCACGGGCCTAGTCGCTCAGCGGGATGTGGGATATTCCCAGACCAGGGCTCGAACTCGTGTCCCCTGCATTGGCAGGCAGACTCTCAACCACTGCGCCACCTGGGAAGCCCTGTTTTCATTTTTAAAGTCAGTTTATTAAGGTATAACTTACGTTAACTAAAATTCACCCTTCTATGTGTATGGTTTGGTGAGTTTTGACAAACGTATAGTCATGAAACCACCATCACAACCGATAGATAGAACATTTCCATCATCCCTCAAAGTCCCCTCCTAAGCCACTAAGCTTCGGCTACTTTGTCACACAGCAGTAGTAACAGGGAGCACATTCTCTTGGCTCTATTATGTCCTCGTTTGATGACTGTTTTTCCTGCTCTGGGAATCTCCTCTCTTGGGAGCTCTTGCTAAAGGTCTGTTTTCCTATTAGACCAGAAGCTCTGTGTGGGCTGCATAGTTGTTCCTAGCATAGTTCCTGGCACATAGCAGGTGCTCATTAAATCATTGTTTAGTAAATGGAATGTGATGGAGCTTGATGGTCTGGAGACTCCGGCTTCAATCATGCGTGAGAAAGTGACGTGACTTCTCAGCCTCATGCCGTTTGAATATCAGATAGTCATACTACCCAGCTAAAGGCGAAAGGCACAGAGCTGGTCCAGATAACTCCCTCAGTTATATCTCAATTTCTAATAAATATTTATCGAGCACCTAGTGTGTACTAGGTGTTGAGGATGTGAAGGGGACCATAAGCAGATACGGTCCGTGTGCTCATGGAGTTTACCAGCTACTTGGGGGATCACATGTTAATGCAATGATCACACAGATTACGTGCCCTGGTAAACGATGGTACGTGCCATAGAAGCCCCCCAGTCCTGAGCTAAATGGTTCTGTAATGTTCTCTGGCGCATGAATTGCCATGTTAGAATCGTTGCTCAGGAGGGGAATTGTCTTCTATCATGGTTATTTGCTATCAAGGTTAGGGATGTTCTGAGAATCACCCTGTTTATAATAGTAGTGGATTCTTCTGAAATAAATGTGTGGAAGGCAGAAATGGGCAAAACCAGCAGGCGGTCGCTTCCCTCTAATAATCTCTGGCTTTAAAATGACAAAATAGACCTTTCAGATAAACCCAGCAGCCTCATAGAAGTTGTCCTGAGAATTCAACCTGGGGACACTTGCTTGAGAACACTGGAAATTTCAACTGCCTTCCCCCTACACTTCAGTGACTTTACGGTCAGGGAAGAAGCATACTGTCTTATAAATATTTCCCATTATGGAACTTTCTGGTAAGCTCCTCAAGTAATTTTAGATCTCAGCTAGTTCTGTTCTCCCTGCTGCCCAATACAATATCTTTCCGGGCTGCCGCACAGAAGCGATCTAGGGAAAAGAGAAATTAAGACAATTTCCCAGCGTTGTGTAAGCATTTGCTTGTGAATGCAGGCTGTCCTGCTGTTTGATAAATCAGATATGTAAGGAAAGCACGAGAATCAAAGTTCACATCCAGTTGGATGCTTTACACGTACGTTGCTAAGGTTGCTACAAAATGTGATAATATCCTTCCAAGTATATGACTAATGAGACTACGTATAGCACATCCGAGGCAGCTCAAATGTGTAATTATTGTGAGGATTTCACAGACACATAAATATAATGATCTTCAGCTAAGTAAATTGCTAGCTACCAATGAAATAAATAGGGTCCCTTCAGAATTTGAAATAATTTGGAATGGTAGGTGGTGGGAAATGATTCACCTTAGCTGTTATCTCTGGAGCAGTAATGTAGAAATATATCTGCCAACTCTGGTGCGTTTACATTGTTCTTCATATCCTGCGGAGTTTGTCAGAAGAGCTCTGGGCCCTGCTGCCTTCCGCCCCCTTATTCTGATAGGCCTCTGCGCAGCATGGCTCAGCGCTGGGTAGGAGCAGCTAATATTATTTACCTCGGTAGGCATCCCAGCCATAATATTTTTCCAAGAAACACTGATGTGTTTAAAGGTCAGGTTGATACTGATTTGACGGAGTAACATAAATTGATCTTTCTAGCAGTAAAATGGTGTACATGACTTGGTTTAAAGGTTAAACTGTTTTTTGTGCACTGGATAAGTCAGAGATATAAGACTTTAGTACACAAAGTATAATTACCTGTTTAGACAGACAGGGAGATGTGGCCCAGGGTTTGAATTTTCGGAGAGAGGTTTGAAAACAGGAATCTATTGACATCTTGTCATTCTTGAATATATTTCATTATAGGGGGAAAAAATCCTACAAGGATGCTCAGTTAAAAGGACTGTCTCTTTCCTACTCCTAGTTATATGACTGTTGGGATTCCAGGAGTTCAGTTTTAGGGCAACAGGAGAGTCTAAGAATGTTCTCAGATACAAAGATCCCTCAGGGCCAATAAACTCCCAAATACAAAAATCATATAGTAGGTGATTCATTGGTAGATGAGTGAATTAAATGCATCTTTTTTTTTTTTTAACCCACAAAGTTGGTTTTGATAAATAAGGAGAAGATTCTCTGTAACTAGAATCTAAACATAAGCCAATCTTGGATTCAAGGAGTTTCCTTCATTCATTCCTTCGTACACTTTTTTTCATTCAAAAAAAATTTTAGTAAGAACTTACACATCACTGCACTATGCTGGATACTGAGATGAACTGGGAGGGCATGGTCCTGACCTCACAATGTACAGTCTGTCTGGGAAGAAAAGTAAAGTGAGAGGAGGTCATGGGAGGGGGAAGAGGACAGCAAGGGAGCGTGGTGCCCTGGCCTGGGGCTAGCACCTGGCCACTCCACACATCCTCCTCCCCTCTCCCTGGGGAAATCGTGCCTCTTTTCCTCACGCAGGTGCTTTCCACGTCCCTAGTGGGTCCTGGGAGAGGCCTGGACTGAACCAGAGATGGGCCAGGAGCAGCCTCTTCCCCCCGACACCCCGCCCTCTGCTCCCCATTGGCGCCCCCTTTGCTCGCAGGCACAGGGCACCCCTGAGGCCCCACTCTCATGTGCTCTCAGCTGGGGCAGGAGCAGCTCAGGCTTGGCAGCCGGAGGGCGGGCTGTCATCTTCAACACTAGGATGGTGGTGGGGAACCGTGGGCGCTCTGTCCTTCAGCGGAAAGAGGAGACAGGGGCCTGCCCCGCTGCCCCCCCGGACGCGAGGTCCCTGCACTGGCCGTGCACCCCCAACCCGGGACCCCCTCCACCGCTGCTGAGTTCCGGCCGCGGCTTAGCGGGTCCCCGACTTTGCCATCAACCCCCGCCAACCTTTTAGAGGTGAGAATCATCCCACAGCCTTATTCCTGTAGGCTGTGAAGTTTCAGTGTTAATCAGTATGGCTGGGGGTCGTGTTAAAGGAGAAAAATGCTGGATGGCTGGGGGGTGGTGCAGGGGGGGAAGATGCGGGAGACAGAGGGGGAGAAATGGGGGGCAAGGGCTTTCCTATGAACCGCACCCCCCTATCTTCAGGTTTCTGGTGTGGGGATGGGAGGGTCGGGTCCTTGGATGTCGGAGAAATCTAAGTGGAAACCATCTGTTTCTGTAGTTTCTAGAGGGGAGAGGTGAGGAGTGGTGGTACTTGTATTTAAATCATTTTAGTGACAGGAAGACCACTCGGCCTTACCCCAGTCAGTACTTACACTTGAGAAGTTGTTCTAATCTCTTTCTGCCCCTTTTCTGCCCAGGGGAGCTGTTCATGCCTTTCCTGTATGGTGGGGCACCAGGAGGGCCTGGGCCCAGGAGATGCAGATACAGGGAGAAGGAAATCTCCAGGTGCCCTTTAATAATCAGACTCCACTGGAAGGCCTCATTTGTGCCACGTTCGGGTGGTACACTTTGAAACGTATTCCATGGAAAGAACAACAGTGTTAATTTTTTTTAAAAAAAGGAGTGAAATTCTATATAGCTTAGAAATACAAACAAGAATATAAACTGGATGGAGAGAGTTTTGGGATATGTAGGCTTATTTGGTTATGTTTCCACCTGTGCCCTCTACCCGCCTTGGATGCCACGTGGCTTCTCTGGCCTCTGTTGAGCATCTCTTGGGCAGAGAAGAAGCACTCAGGGTGTGTTTGATGAATGACTGAATGGTTCAAATACAAGCCAGAGTAATACAATGCCCTGCAGGGGGCACACAGGAGGATGCCTGAATTCCAGGTAGAGAGGCTTCCAGAGGTGGGAGCTTCACAGGGGGCTTCAGGCTGACTTCTAAAGTGCAGGGAGGAGGGGCAGAATGAGAAAGGGCAGGAAAGCACCAGGCGGGATGTATTGGGAGCTGAGTTCTTTTTTAATAGATGAAAAGTGCTTCCCCTGCTATATCTTAAAGCGCGAATGACAATTTTCACTCCAGATTTTATGATGAAAGGGAAGGGCTAGCGTATCCCCAGAAATGGGGTAGAAATATTGGTGGAGGATCTGCTAGGAGATGGGCCCTGGGCTTGCCCTGTATCCCAGGAGTAAGCAGGACAGTGTCTCTGCCTCACTAAGTCACAGCTGAACCCTTCCCCCTCCCCCAGGCCACTGCCACCCCTTCTTTTGGACAGATAAGGATGCTGAAGCACAGAAGAGGGGTAGTGACTTGCCCAGCAGGAGGGGCAGCACCTGGGCAGGCCTTTCCCCGCTGGATCTCACTAAGAACCTGTCCAGTTCCCTCTCGGGGGCAGCCAGGGCGGCCCCTGGATGTGTGGCCCAGGTCTCCCACAGAACATCAGGACTAGGGACAAAGGAGGCTCCCAGAGGTCAGTTCCTGCGCCTGGGCCCCGTCCAGAGCCAAGGCGAGGGGACTCTGAGGACCCTGACGATGCATTTCCATCCAGGGTTGCTGAGCATCTGCTGTTGCTCCTGAAGATCTGCAGTCAGTGTTCCCAGAAGGTATCTCACGACATCCCTAAAAACTGCACCAGGGCCGCAGCTCACCCTACAGATGTAGAAGTGAAGCCAGGGATTGCCCGTTAACAACGTAGGGTGGTGGTTGTCCGGGGAGGGGGGGGGCGGTTCCTGGATTCCTGCTTGAGCCGTCGGCATTGGGGAGCAGCTGGAAGCATCAAGGACCATCTTTTTCCAGCATATTCTAAAGCAAGCGGGCAAGCTGGTGAGCAGCATTGTGCATAGGTAATAACTCAGCCGGAAACAAGTGTCATGATTCACGTGTCACGGCTAATGTCTAGCTAATATCCCCCAGCAGGGATGAGCAATTACAAATTCCTGAATTATCTTCCCTGTCTGTACCTCAAACAAACAAGCAATCATCTGTTTCCTTAGCTAACCTCCCCTGGGTGAGATGGCTGAAAGGTTGAGAGAGACTGGGCCTCCGAGGTGGAGGCCTGGCATTGCCACTTCCTGGCCGTGCATCTTGGGCAGGTTCCTGGGAGGTACCCATATAATAATTATTTTCATATCTGCAGTAGTATACTTGTTCCATAGGGTTACTGTGAGGATTAAATAGGATTATTAGTTAAAAGTTCCTTGCACATACTAAGCACATAATAAATGTTAGCTATTATTAACTGAAAATTAAATCAAAAATATTAGGATGTGAACATTAATAGATAGAAGCATGCTTAGATTTCACAAATATGTTTAATTTTTCCAAGTCCTATGTTTTAACAAGAGAGCCAAATTGAATCAACACTTACACATGCCAACTCCTCTGGCCAAGCAAGAAAGCTAAAACAAAACTGCCTTCAGACTTGGCAAATATATTGTATTCTTCAGCAGTTGCTCCTGTAGGCTAAGGTCATCAGCTAGGCTTTTGTTGTTCATGCGTTTCAGGTAAGACCCAAATAGAAATGGCCAGGTGGTACTCAGCATCTCACATTTACAAAATCAAGTCTTCTTACTTCTTCATAGACAATGCTTCATGTCCTGCTTCCTTGAAATACTAATGAGATGCCAAGAGATTTTCAAGTCTTTCCGTGGGGTTGTATTTAGAAACAGACTGATTTGTGTTTAGTTTAAAAATGGAAGCGTGTATCTTGCCCTCTTGAGCTCTGTAATTCTGAGGCCATCACCGTGAGGGCTGCGATTGGGACCCTGGGGTATCACTGGGCAGCCTGGGTTCAAGCTCCTTGATTAGTTGTGGTCCTTGGTTTCCACAGACGTTGAAAGTGGGTTGGAACTGAGTGCTTCGTTTTCTCTGATTTAAAAAAATTCACCCACAGTAGCTTCAGCAGAGGAAGGTCTGTTGTAAGCGCAGCCAGGAAGGCTCAGGAATTCGAGTTTCCAGGTAGAATGGTTCTCACAGGAGTAGGGACAGCGGTGGGACAGCCATGTGGTCTTTCCTGAGACCCCCCCCCTCCATCTCATTGTGCATCTGCCCAGATCTCACTCTTCCCTTCCGTGGGTTCCCAGTCTCCACTCCGTCACCAGCCACACGGGACCCATCACGACCTCCCCGGCCCCCTCTACACAAACTCGTGATTAATCCCTGCAGGCAACTGTCCCAATCTCTTAGTTTTCTCATGCTGACTTTTTGAGAAAGGAATCAGATTGGCCCAGCTTGTTTTATCAAACGAAGGACATAGGTCCTAAGTTACCGACCAGCCTGTAGAGGGCTCCCCTTGGGTCAGTTGCCTGCCCGGGGCTGGGGGAGGGGTGGGTGGTCAGCTGCGGCCTGGGGTGGAGAGAGGAGGATGCACTTCCCTCCACAAGCTTTTGGGTGGGCGAGCAGTGTGAAACCCACCCAGAAAATACCCAAAGACCAGTCCTGCCTTTATATCCTCCAATTCCCACCTCCTTCCCACATGCTGAGAGGGTGTTGACACTTAAGAAAACCTCTGTAGCCTTCTCTCTACTTGGACCAGCTCCATCAGTGCCTGCTCTATGCAGGCTTTTTTGATTGTTTCTTTGTGGTGTTAGTTTTGCCCTTGTCTGAGTGAGGGGCTTGGGCAGGGGAATGAGAATCGGCCTGTGCATCCGAAGAGGAGTTCCCTTCTCTGCTCCTTTCCTTCCTCACCCAGGGCCCTACTCTCTGTGAGCCTCAGTTTTCTCATCTATTACAGGATGTATTGAAATCTTGCATCTTCTCAGGATTTTGGCGAGGATTAGGTGAGATACAGGCTTTGAAATTGGTGAAGAGCTTTTCAAGTGTGAGTTTATCGTTAACAACTCAGGGGAAAGTGGAAGGGAACCTCTTCCTTTTGGAGGAGCCCCACCCGGGGTTGGAGTTCTGCAGTGAGGGTCTCATTTTTCCACAGGGGCGGGGGCTGTGGTTGTAACTGGACCAGATCGTCTTACTGCCAGTTGGAAGACGGCTGCTGTTTCCTCTGCAGAAGTGTCCATTTGCTGCCACTCAATAGCAAATGATTTCCCCCATGTCCTCCCAGCTCCTCTCTTTGGGAAAGTGGGCCTGAGCCTGTCCTCCTAGGGCCTTCTCATCGTGTGAGGGAGGGGTGCTCATGGCAGCCAGTCAGGAAATCCCTTCCGGAAGCTTCTGCACCAGAGGCCAGCCCTCTCCCTCCCCTGTGGATGACTCACTTCTTGAGTTTTCCTGCTGACCTCTGCCCACTCCCTTTAGCTATGCTGGTAACGGCTCAGGCCTGGCAACTAGAGATGTGACGACTCAGAAGCAGGCCTGGGGGGTGGAGACTGGAAACAGGACATCAGGGGTTCCGTGGACCGCCCAGTCAGGGACGATGGTCAGTGCGTGTCACCGAGAACAGAAAGAGTGGATGCTCGTCTCAGAGCCCCTCTTCCTGCCTCAGGTGGGAGAGATGGAAGACGTGCCAGAGCACACGGTCTGAAGTAGCCTTGGGGGGAAGGGGCAACAGAGCCGTAGAGTCTTCCTGCTGACAAGCTCCAACACCATCTCCAGCCATTTGTGCAAATGCAGAGCTCATTGGGCCTCCTCAAGCACCCAACTCCATGCAAGAACTGTGGGGCCCACTGGTAGCTGGGCAAGTCCTGCTGCCCCTTCTGAGCTAGAGATGGCAGGTGCCCAGAGCCCAAATCCTGCACTGTCTCTATGCCCAGCCTTATGGCCAGCGGAGGGGAGATCCAGGGAAATGTCGGAATGGGGTTGGCTGTGTCTAGAAACACTTGGAGGGTCAGAAAGACCACGTGTGCTGTTGGCAGGATTGTGGCTGCCTGCCTGTCTTCGTCCTGTCCTTCCTTCTCATTTCCCTTTTTCTTCCATTTCCTTCCATCCACAGACATTTACAAAGAATCTGTCACGTGCCACTTACTATATTTGCTGAAGAAGACGCTATGGCCTTTCTAATCCTCTCAAGGCTTCCAAACAAATAATTATACAATTACAGGATAGTAGTGGTTCTCAAACATTGGTGAGCATCAGACCCACCTGGAGGGCTAGTTGAAACACTGCTTGCTGGACCCCACCCCAGAGTTTCTGATTCAGGAAGTCTGGGTTGGGGGGCTCTTGAGAACTTGCATCTCTAACATGTTCCCGGGTGCTGCTGCTGCTAATCTGGGGACCATGGGACACACTAAGCACAATGCAGGGGAAGCACCCGTTAGGAAGAGGGTGAACAGAGTCAAGGCAGGTGATGACCCCAGACCGGGTCCCCCAAAGGTGCGGGAGAGCCAGGTGAAGAGGGGTAGGAAGGGCAGCAGGTGTAAAGGCCCTGAGGTGAGAGAGAGTCTGGAGGAGGATGTGAAAGCTGATCATTGTGGCCAGAGCCTGGAATGGGGTGTGGGGACAACAAGGTAAGAGGTGACCCTGGACGGCTCACCAGAAGCTAGGTCATGGAGGAGCCTCTGTGCCTCTGGAGGGCAAACCACTGAAGGGTTTCAAGTGGAGGGTTTGGGGAGCAAGTCAGATTTACGTCTTAGGACGATTGCTTTGGCTGGAGGGTAGAGAATACTGGAGGCGAGAAAAATAGGAAGCCATAGGAAGCCACTGTACTAATCCAGGCAAGAAATGCTGGTGGCCAGAAGCAGGGTGGTGGTAGGCATTGGGATGGAGAGAAGACAGAGCTGACATAGACTTGGGAGATGGAGTAGACAAGACTTGGATGCGGGGTGTGGTGAGGGGAGAGAGGAGTCTAGAGTGATGCCTGGACATGGAGGGGACCATCTTGGTGTTTGGGGTGGAAAGCAGCAAACAAAGCACTATTGACACCAGGTAGTCTGTCTGGATTCCAAGGGACGAGTTATACCTAAAACATGCTGGGCGAGACCCCTCACCTGAAGAGGGTATTAATTACAAGGACACCAGGGCATCCTAGGGCACTGAAGCCAGGAATGGGCCAGTTCTTAGGAAACGTCCCCATCATGACACAGGAGAAAGTGGCTGCCTCTTGCCTCCTTCAGCGTCATCCTCTCTCTTTGCCGATCTAACTCCTCTCTTCTCTTCCTGCCTGGTGGACTCTACCTGCCCCACTCTCACTGCAAGATATTACCTTGTAGTCTTGCTGAACTCTAGATTCAAAATCCTGCCAGAGAGAATTTGATTGGTCTAGCTTGGGTGGAGTGATCAGATTTAGCCAATAAAAATTAAGGATGCCTAAATACTATATAGTGGCATACTTATACTAAAAATGACCCATTGTTTATCTGAAATTTAAACTTAACTGGGCATCCAGTGTTTTTCTGGCAATCCTAACCTAGGCCACATGTTCCCTCTTAGGCTGGTCAGTTATGGCCAGAGGGCCCGGGTGCGGTGGCTGCTGGGAGCACTGCCCCTGTGGTGAGAGGGACAGTTCAGAGAGACGAGGGTCCAAGCAGATGCCCCACAGTGTGGGGCTGTTCCCAGGCTGCGAGGTGCTCAGGATGCCTAACCCTGAGTGTTGGGATCTCATCAAGAGAGGGCAGGGCTTCCCTGGTGGCGCAGTGGTTAAGAATCTGCCTGCCAATGCAGGGGACACGGGTTCGAGCCCTGGTCTGGGAAGATCCCACATGCCGCAGAGCAACTAGGCCCGTGAGCCACAACTACTGAGCCTGCGCGTCTGGAGCCTGTGCTCCACAACAAGAGAGGCCGTGATAGTGAGAGGCCCGCGCACTGCGATGAAGAGTGGCCCCCACTTGCCACAACTAGAGAAAGCCCTCACACAGAAACGAAGACCCAATACAGCCATAAATAAATAAATAAATAAATAAATTAATAAAACTTAAAAAAAAAAAAAAAAAAGAGAGGGCAGCTCAGAGTCAGGGAAGCTGGGAGGAGTGAGTTCTTAGAAATCCTGGCCTCAGGCCCCCAGACCCGGGCTCGGGGCCGAAGTCTGAGTCTCCCAGGAAGAAGGTCACAGTCAAAGGTGGGAGTGGAAGTGTGGGGTGGCTGCTAGGCAGGTCACAGGTGCAGGCCAGGGAGCCAGGCAGATCCGCGCATTGGGCTGGGCGCAGGGACACAGGTAGAGAGGCAGGCATTAGGACAGTGTTGTGCTGTCCTGTCTGCCTCCCCCTGGCTGCTCTGAGTAGGACGAGGGCCACTTCTCTGTGTATCCTGGCACAGTGCCCGGCTCGGAGCAGAAGCTCAATTGTGTTTGCTGCCTAAATAAATCAGACCTAAGCCCAGTTCCCTGACCTGGGGTAGGGATGTCAGGGCTGGACACATGGCACATCCTGGAACGAGGAGCTGAAGCTTCATTGGTCCTCAGGCCAGCATGGGTCCTGGAGTCCAGGGCAGGGCCCAGCGTGGGGTGGGTGTCTCAGTCACAGCTCCCACAAGAGAGCTGCGGTGGCCGGGGAGCCCGGGAAAGCCCCCCCAGGGGTCCTTAGCGACTTCTCACATTTACAGATGGGGAAACTGATGCTCACATTTACAGGTGGCTCCGAGCAGTGAGCCACTTGTGAAAGATCACAGTCAGGACTCTGATTCACGTCTTGGGGGCTTCTGGCCAGTGCTCACCCTGAAATACTGGGCTACCATGCTGTATCTGCACAAACTCGGGGGAGGTTTCATTGCAGGATTTTTCATCAAGTTGTTTGAAGCAGTGAGGTGTTACTAATTCCGGGGAGTCGTGCGGCCCCTGGGGGTGGGTGAACCCTATGCACACGTGGGCCCTCTTCCCGCAGGCAGAGGGGCAGGTTCCGTCCGCTCTGTATTCATTTCCTCCTGCATGTGTGGAATTGAGAGCACGTTAATGAGAGAGTCATCTCTTAAAGAACTTTGCCTGGAAGGGGAGGCAGAAGAACAAGACCAAAAATGAAAAATGAATAGGAGAGAGCATCACCAACAAGAATGCACGTGTGTGCATGTGCACACCCCAAATAGGAAGCTGCCCCTGCTGGGAAGCGGTGGGGCCTGTCACCACGCGGGTGGACCTCAGGTGGACATCTGCAGGGACCACCATGTGGACATTCACCGTAAACCATTAGCTGGCTCATCTTGCTGGGATTATGGGTGTTTCTTTGTTTTCTTTTTTTCCATTTTGCAAATTTTCTTTAATGTGGTTACATTTCATAATGAAAGAGTGTTTTTTTCTTTTTTTTTTTTTAAGAAGAAAAATCCACGATGAGTACACCTTTCAACCGTTAAGTGAGTGATTTTTCAGGTGACGAACAGAGAGTACACGAGAAGGGCAGCAAGGTGATGGTTTAGAGAGATAAGACTCCACAGAGAGTTTCCGCTTTCGGAACCACATGGTTGATAGTGTCAACTTCACCTTTAGCTCCACGTTATTGTTAATGGGCTGGTCAGTGGGACCAAAGAAATAATTGTGGATTAGGAGTTCCAACAATGGTATGGAAATTTCAAGGCTATTTAGTGTTAGTCATTTTTTTTCCTACAGAAAATGTGCTGTTTAATTCAGGTAAAGTCAGTTATTGTTGAAACAATTCTGAGCCTGGCCAGTGATGAAACAGGGCTCGGCTATTCTCTGAGTGGATTTGATTTCCTGTAATCAATCCACTGGGTTTCTAAAAACCTTCAAGTGAAAAATCAGTGAGATCTACTGATTAGTGAAGTATGGAGTTAAATGTTGAGAATGGCAGGAATGCACTTTCTGGGTTTTTTTTTCTGAGCACAAAAATTAGGCCCATTGAGCGATAGATGTTTATCAGCTGGGCTCTGTGGGTTTGGAGAGAGTTGGCCTTGTCATGGGCCCCAAGCACAGACTTTCCTAAGGTCCCACTTTTTATTGATCAATGTGAACTGGCTGCTGAGCTGTGCAAACCCCGACCAAGGGGTGGGGGGAATGAAGAGAGAAAGAGCACTGGCCTGGGTGTCACCCAGGTGACCTGGTTTCCTCCACTGTTGCTCTACTGCAGGGTTGCTGTGAGCTAACAAATAACAGATGGGCAGGGCCTGCCCTGGGCTGTAACCCAACCAATGCATGTTATTATTGTCATTGTTAGATTGTTATTGGCACTGGGATCTTCAAAGGCAGTCTGGAGAATATGGCAAACAGCCACATGGGGGAGGGGTAGGAAATCCATGTGTCCTGCGAATGCTGGACAAGAGGCTGGAATCAAATTTGCAGGTGGCCTGAAGCCTGAGGAGGTGCCTGGGCTCTGGAGGGACCTCATCCAGTGGGACAGTGCGCTGACTTCACCTGCAGAGGGAAGTAGGGTCAGTCCAAGCCTGAGGTCCAGACCCCACCTGCACTGGATGGAATAGGAAGCTGGGCGGTGCGGCACTTGGCAGATCTGGGTGATGGACGGTGAAGCCAACAGTGTGATGGGGTCACTCCCCTAAACCCGCAGGGCACCATCCCAGGGCAGGCAGCCCACAGGAGCTAGCCGGTTTTGAGCACTTACTGAGTATGGGCTGCATTCCAGGAGTGTTACGTGGTCCACCTCGTGTAACCCCATGATGGCTTTCAATGTAGGTTGATTCTTTACACATGAGAAAAGTAATGCAAGAAATTATGTCACTTGTCCAGATTTACACTCTGCATCATGAGCCAAGATTCCCATCCAGAAATGTCAGAATCAAGAGTCCCAGGTCGTCCGTTATACTCAGTTGCACAGGGAACAGTGCTCCGTAACGAATGTCTAACCTTGGCCTTGCCAGTAGCACCAAGGGCCTGCCCTGCCCACGTCATAGCAGGTGCTGAGTGCTCTCTCCGCATCTATGGAGATGATTTTTTTCCCTTTAATCTGTTAATGTAAGTTACTGTATTAGTTTCCTAGTGCTGCTCTAACTAATCACCACAAATTTAGTGGCTTAAAGCAGCACATTTATTACCTTATAATTCTGAAGGTCAAAAGCCTTAAAATTAAGGTGTCAGCCCGACTCCATTCCTTCTGGAGGCTCTAGGGGAGAATCTGTTTTCTTCTCATCTTCTATAGGCTGCCCACATTCCTTGGCTCATGGCCCCTTCCTCCATCTTCAAAGCCAACAGTTTAGCATCTTCAAATCTCAACACCTCTCGCCGTCCCTTTCTTTCTCTCTCACATCTTTATTTCTGTCCTCACATCTCCTTCTCTGACCCTCCTGTCTTTTCTCATAAGGATCCTTGTGACTACATTGGGCCCACCTGGATTATCCAGGATAGGTTTCCAAGCTCCACATTTTAACTTAATCACACCTGCAGCATTTCTTTTGCCACACAAGGTAGCATATTCATAGGTTCCAGAGATTAGGACATGGATATCTTTAGTAGAGGTGGTGGGCATTAGTCAGCCCATAGCAGTTACATCAGCAAATTTTCTCATGTTAAATTATTCTTGCATTCCTGAGATAAATACTACCTGGTCAAGATGCAGTTATGCTCTCTAGGGTCCCTTTTTATAAGGGCACTAATCCCATCATGAGGGCCCCACCCCCATGACTTCATCTAAACCTAATTACCTCCCAAAGTCCCCATCTCCAAATATCATCACACTGGGGGTTAGGACTTCAATATGAATTTGTGGAGGGAGGGGGAGGAGACACAATTCAGACCATAGCAATAGACAATGCTGTCGATGGTGTAGAAAGTCCATACTTTCTACAAAGGGTGAGAGAGGTGGGGGATGACTGCTATCTTAGACAAAAGTGGTCAGGGAGGCCTCTGAGCAGAGGACAGTTGAACAGAGGCTGAATGAAAGTGGGGAGAGAGCCATGTGAATGTGGGGAGAAGAGTGGTCCTGGCAGAGGGACAGCCAGTGCAAAGGCCCTGGGGCAGGAGTACTCTTGCTGAGCATGACGAGCAGCAAGGGAGCTAGGCAGAGGACAGGACAGAGAGGTGGCCGGGGGCCAGAGTATATAGGTGGTGCCATAATCTGATATACTTTAAATGCATCATGCTGGGCTTCAAGCAGAATAAACTAAGGGGGCAAGAATAGCAGGAGTTTTAGCCAGGAAGCTGCTGCGTAAAATTGGCCAATACTTTTCCTTTTCTAAATGTTCTTGTCTGGTTTTGACGTTAACATGATGCTAGCTTTGTAAAATGATTTGGGGCAACTTTTCCTCTATTTACTTATTTATGTATTTTGGAGGGGGAATAGTTTACAGCAGTGAGAGATAATCTACTTATTATTCGAAGGTTTGGTAAAACTTACCTGTCAACATGCTGGATCAGAGGCCTTTTGTGTGAGAAGAGTTTTAATTATGATTCAATTTATTTAATAGATCTGTTCCAATTTCTGTTTTTTCTAAATTTACTTTTTGTAATACGTATTTCTAGCAAATTAGTCATTTTCACTTAAGTTTTCAAACCGTGGTGTAAAGAATACTTTTTTACATCAAAGTATTCTTCTGATGTTTAAAATCTTAATTATGATTATAATTATATTCCCCCTTTCATGCCTGACAGTTTGTATTGTGCCTTTTCTTTATCTCCTTCTATCTCTTCTTCACCCAAACTTGCCATAAGTTTATCTATTTAAATTAATCTCTTGAAAAACAGATATTGGTTTTGTGGATTCTCTCTATTATTTTGTTCTATGTATTTCTTGCCGGCTTTATAATTTCCTTCTTCTGCTTTCTTTGTGATTATGCTGCTGTTCTTCTTCTCACTTGTTAAGCCAGTTTATCCATATTTAATCTTTCTTTTTTCTAATATATATATACTTAAAACTCTGACTTTCCCTCTAGGTAAAACATTAGCAAAACACATAGATTTTGATATTTTGTGTTGAATTTTGTTTTAAAATTTCTAAAAATGTGGGTTTGGGTGTTCTTTTGGGGGGAAAAACTTTTGGTCTACTTGATCAATTTCTGAGGGAGGCGTATTAAACTATAATGCAGGCTTACCAATCCCTTCTGATCTTTCTAAGTGCTTCACAGTTTTGAAGCTATGTTGTCAAGTATATAAAAGCTCAGGCTTAAACTTCTTATCAGCATAAAACATCCCTGTTGCCTCCTTTAATGATTTTCAATTTTGTCTGGTATTAATTTTACTGCATCTGCTTTCTTTTTGTGCTCGCTTAGCTGGGACATCTTTTTTTTCATACCTTTACATTCAACCTTTTCTTGTTTAAATGTGTACCCAGCAAACAGTCTATTGCTCTATGTATTTGAGAAGACAGCTAGCTACTATGTGCGGGAAACCAGAAGTTTAACATTTAAGTTCTTGTGGGCTAAAGTGAGATGAGCCCCTCTCCCCGCAGCCTAACTCAGATGGCAGCTGGGCCTCCCGCTTCTTGGAAGTCTGGTCGTGTGGGACCCTCAGCTCCCAGTCCAGCCCTGCTGGCCTGTGCTGTGTGCTCCTCTGTCAACACACTCCTGTGCCGGCTCTGCTAGGGAGACCAGGTCTTTTTTTTTTTTTTTTTTTTTTCAATTCAGATGAAATTCACATAATATAAAATTAACCATTTTAAAGCGAACAATTCAGTGGCATTTAATTACATTCACAGTGTTGTGCAACCACCTCCTCTATCTAGCTCCAAAATATTTTCATCACCCCGAAATAAAGCCCGTGTCATTAACGCGTCACTCACCCTTTCCCCTCCTATCCCCTGGCAGACACTGATCTGCACTCTGACTCTGTGGATTTACCTGTTGTGGGTGTTTCATATAAATGGAATCATGTAATATGTGGCCTTTGTGTCTGGCATCTTGCACTTAGCATCATATTTTTGAGGTTCATCCTCAAAAATGTAGCTTGTAAAGACCCCCATCTTTACTGATTTCCCCAAACACCCAGATGCATGACACTTCCTGCCTCTGGGAGCTTCACTCAGCGTTTGGTGTGTGTGCTTGGGCTTGGGGTGTTCTAACCAACGAGCAGGCGGCCTTCTGCCTTTCTGTGGGTTTCACCCCACGTACCCCTCTTCCTTCTCCATTTCCCTGGAGAACAGACATGCTCTTCACCTCACCGGCCACAGACCGTTCCCACTCACATCAAGGCATCTTCCTGGGTTTCAGCTTCCATTCCAAGGTGTTTATCAAAATTCGTCTGAATAACTCAGTTCTCTCCCTGGATCCCCTCCTTGGAGAGAGGACAGAGTGAGGTAAGAGGGAAAGAAATGGCCAGGATTTTATCTGTAAGAGCAGCATCGATGAGTTGGGAGAGATACAGCATGATCCTACATTGTGGTTTTCCTGAGACAGTTCCAACTTATGGCTGTGGTCCCCCTTTCTTGAAAACACCCTGTTTTGGAGGATAAGTTATAAGGTCATCTGTAACTAGGGAGTTTGTGCATTCCCTGTTTCAATTACAACCAGTCTAAGGAAAGAAGACTCTTCTGTGCAGGAGACGTGGTCAGCCCTGGACACGAAATAAAGGAGAGAGTGAGCAAACGGTGGTGGTATTTGTTCATGTCCATCTAAGGAAGGAGAGTTTGTCCTGGCTAATGGAGCAGGCCAACAGCCAGGCCATTCTTGATGAGGAAATAAGGTCAGGGATGGTCATGAATGAACATGAATATTACCAGTCAAAAGGCAAAAGAATAAATGTCTTCTGATGATGATTTGGCTACTTACATGCTTTGACCACAGAAAGAGAACATGTCCAACATGGACACAACCATTTCTGATTACATGTAAGTTAAATTCCTTGCTTGTAAATAATCCTGTGTCTCCAAAGCCATCTGTTTGTTTATTTATTTATTTGCATTGTGGGAAAATGTATATAACATAAAATTCAGCATTTTAAGTGTACAATTCAGTGGCATTAAGAACATTCACAATGTTGTATAACCACCACCAGCAGCATCCATCTCCAGAACTTTTTCATCATCCCAACAGAAACTCTGTCCCCATTAAACACTATCTCTCCATTCCCCTTCCCCCACCCCAGGTAACCCCTATTCTGCTTCTGTCTCTGTGCATTTGCCTATTCTAGGTACCTCATATAAGTGGAATAATATAATACTTGTCCTCTGTGCATCCGCTCATTTTCTAAATTTTATTTTATATTTCATCATCAAAGCATTTCATAGGAGCTAACCTCACACGAGGTCATTATAAAATACCTTAACGTTTGTGTGATACTTTGTACCTTCTAAGAATTTTCTAATGTATTAGCCTGTTTGAGTATCGTAACGACACTTTAAGGCGAGCACAGCAGACCTTTTTACCTTAATGAGACCGAAGTCCAGAGAAGCTAATTATGTTGTGTAAAGTCACACAACAAGTGGCCAAACCAGGATAAGAAGCCCAGGTCTTCAAATTCTATTATCTTCTCTAGAGTCTGGCAACTTCTCAGAAGTTGGGAATGATTCCTTTCCTTTGGAATCTAAACATAAAGTTCAAGTAATTACATTTTGTACAAGCAAAGGAAGAATCATGCTGAATTTATGAGCATGTGGTTAGGGGAGACTTGTTATGTAGGGTCAGAACCCACTGGTGGAGGGCCAGATGTGGGCCAGAGGTGCCACGTGGGTATCTTGTCTTCGTGTCAATGGTCTCCACCTGCCGCCTGCACCTTCACGCTCTTCAGGCCCACCGTCTTTACCAGGGTTTTCTTCCAGGGGGTGGGTTTAGGACGTACAAGCTCTTCCAAAAAGGCATTTCTCCAGGAGCCAGAAAAATCAACTAGTGTGCAAACAGGCTGGAAGACAATTTTGTTTTTCCCAACTCTGAAATAATCAAGACCTCACTGGATACATGTTTGCAAACAAGAAAGGACAATAAGCGTATTCAACATCTAGAGTTTTATTTGCAGTTCTATTGTGTAGGACGGTCATTTGTTAGAAATTGATTATAGCTGTCACTTTGTGAAAACCCTGCTGGGAAATGAAAGCTCGCTGACTTGTGAAATGCGAAGGTCCACCTTCCCTCGTTGGGCACTAAAGACTGTCATGAAGGTGGGGGGAGGTTGATTTAAACAAAGAACAGTCGACAACAGCAGAGGAAGCCAGACCACCGTGAATGCACCTGCTGATTCTTTGATCCTCTGAGTTTGAGGGGTTTTCCTCTTTCATATGGCAGCTCCAGGTACATACACTTTCAGTGTTACGACTGAGATCTGCTTTGAGACGGGGATACTAATTTTCTATGGACTTAGGTAAATCAGAGTGTAGGGAGACCTGTGGGGACACAGGGCCTCTGTCGGGGGGGTTTCCCAGCGTGTCTCTGCGCGCAGAGTGAAGGCATCCAGGCAGCCATCGACTGCCCCCTGTGGGAGAGATCTTGCCGCCAAATCCATGTAGCCTGGGGCCCCTCACCTCTGGGGCTGGACCCTGTTGCCTCCCAGTTACTACAGGTAGAACTAAATGGCCAGCCTTTTGGGGATTTGGGGACTGGGATCCCGGATGAAAGCCAGTTATATACAATTTCCCAAACTTCCACCACCCACCCCACCCCCTGCATCTTTCTTCCTGTTGATAATCAAGAGTGCAGTGCAGTCATAGGAAGAATATGAATGACATCAGACACTCATTGGGCACGTCCCATCGGCCAGGCACTATTTTAAACACGTTACCTTCAGTAAAGCGTTCAGTTCTCACAATTGCAAATGACGTGGTTTCTATCGTCATCATTCACAGTTTACAAGTAAGAAAACAAGACAACCCCCCCCCCAAATGAACCCCAGTCCCAGAACTCATGCTCCTAATTGCTGAGCTGTACTGTCTCTTAAGTGTAGTGAGGCCCAGGCCAATTCTGTTGCTGAGACTATTTACCTCTGGGCCATATGTTCGGGAAAAACATATTCCATTAAAATTACTAATGGGAGGGGCTTCCCTGGTGGCGCAGTGGTTAAGAATCCGCCTGCCAATGCAGGGGACATGGGTTCGAGCCATGGTCCGGGAAGATTCCACATGCCGCGGAGCAACTAAGCCCATGCGCCACAACTACTGAGCCCACGTGCCGCAACTACTGAAGCCCACACACCTAGAGCCCCTGCTCCGCAACAAGAGAAGCCACTGCAATGAGAAGCCCATGCACCACAACGAAGAGTAGCCCCTGCTCGCCACAACTAGAGAAAGCCCGCATGCAGCAAGGAAGACTCAATGCAGCCAAATAAAAAATAAATAAATAATTAATTTAAAAAAATTACTAATGGGACAAAACTGCAGAGACACGTTGAAACCGTGCAATAGGAGAACTTTTGGCACTTTTGTACCCGCGATTGCTTAATATTTATATGTAATGAATCTCTGTGTGGTGTCACGGTGTGTTCCTGTAAACCACATCGTTCAAAAGATCAGCATAATGTGAATCATACTTCTTCACCAGACAATGTCATTGATGGTAGCTAACATCAGTATAGTGCTTTCGTTTCCAATGTATTTTCACGAACATCATATTTGAGCATTCAGCAGACACTTAGCACATTACTGACATGAACTTCCATCAGGTGGGAGTGGTTATCAAGAAAAACCTTTAGCCTAATGATAATAATAATATCTGCTACATTTTGAGCACTTACTCTGTGACATTGTGCTAAAGGCTTTCATAAACATTATTTCATTTAATCCTCACAAAGTCCTGTCACCATGAGATAGTATTTATTATTAACCCCATCCCCTTTTTTTAAATAAAAGAGGAGAATGAGGCTGAGAGAGATTAGGAACTTGCCTGAAGTCATTACAATGCTAATAATGTCTGCTGACACTCTGCAGACAGGTGATGGGGATTGTGAAAAAAGAGACCTGGGCCTAAATTATGCAGATTTGAAAAAGCAAAATGAGGCTCAAAGTTGAAGATTGCTCAAGAACAATCTAATAGATTGTGATACCCAGACTTTACAGATATTACCAAAAGGAAAACCATACAGTAACCTCTCATATGAATATATATGAGATGCAGAAATCCTAAATAAAATATTAGGCAATTGGGTCTTATACTATATTAAAAGCCTGTTAAAAGCACCATTCCAGGAATGCAAAGATAGTTCAGGATTAGGAAATCTATTAATATAATTTGTCGTAAGACAAAGATTATTTGAATATATTCTGAAAAGATAGTTAATAAAATTTAATGTCCAATATTGATTACATTTAAAAAACATTACTAATAGTTTCTCAGTAAATGGGGAATAGGGCACTCCTTTAAAATGGTAAAGAGTGTCTACCTGAAACTGTCAATCAGTATCATTTCACTACTAGTGAAAAATGCTGGAAGCCTTCTCATTAAAGTCAAGTAGAAGATAAGGATGACCACTGTCTTTTGGGCTTGGCATCCCATCTGCACAAGTCACCCTCTATTACTGAACTTAGACAAAACACCACAAGCTAGGACTTCCTGAGCAAACACCACTAGGTAGTATGGGAGAACTGGCTCCCTATGGGGGGTGACCTTAGACTTATTGGAGATGAGAAACAGGAGGGAATAGGGCAGATACATCCCATCCTCTTTCTCCCCTTCAGGAACTACCCTATGGTGAGCTTCCTCCTTGCAGCCCTTCTGGGAAGCTCCAATGCCCAGGGACCGTGTCTGTTGAGGGACCTATTGCATCCGTTTGCAGCTTGTCCCGAGATCGAGGCCAGCATATGGTGACTCATTATAGGGCATTACCTTGTGGTTTTTTTTTCGTTTTTCTTTTCATCGTCTGGGCCCTGGGCCTGCACCTCACAAATAAACCATCATCATTTTAATCCTTGCCTAAGGCTGTGTTTTCTAGAGGACCCATGTGAAGACATTACAATAAGCCATTATTTGAAGTGATGTTAAGACTGTATTGTTTATATATAGTTCTTATCTTCTATATATTGTGATGTTTTGATATCTTAAGAACCTTTCTGGCTGGGGAGAGGCTGTCCCTCCTGGGGCTAGCCAGTTGTTAGAGATAGCAAAGGGCTCAGCTGGGAGTATACATTTGACATACAAACTTAGCCTGCAGACCCCAGGAAGCAGTATTCTTTGGCCCTACTCCTCCCAGGGCCAGGTACCAGACAGCTGGAGACCACCCCCATAGCCCAAAGCCTGCCAAAATTATTCAAATTTGCCAATCCTACCTAAGCTGTTTACCTGCCCTGCCTTCCTCTTCCTGAGGAAACTCTGATAAAGGCTGTGGCCTCTGCTCTCCCTTGGCTTCTGCCCCTCTGCCTCCTGACCACCCTGGTGCTTCCCTGTGTGGCCCTGTGTGGTGTGGGGTGCCTCCCGTGTCTGAGACCTGTGAGTGTAATAACTTTGTTTTCCTGGGTCTCTCCTGCAGCTCCTCTTGGGTCTGTACCCAACTGACCATCACATAAAAGAACTCTGAACAAAGACTTTTATGACCCAGAAAAACATTCACATTTTATCCAAAAAGCACATTTATAAAGCAACATTAATATGTTTCCATTCATGTAAAAAATAAACACAAAAGAAAAAATTTGGAAGAAAAATACTGACATATTAATGGTAATTAACATTGGAGGTAAGATTGTTTCTTTGTGCTTTTTTTTTTATTTCTGAATTTTTTACATTTATTAAAAAAAAAACAACAACAACCCATTTGGGACTTCCCTGGCAGTCCAGTGGTTAAGACATCACACTTCCACTGCAGGGGGCACGAGTTCAATCCCTGGTCGGGAAACTAAGATCCCGTGTGCTGCGTGACGCGGCCAAAAAAAATAGAAAAAAAAAAAACTATTTGTACCAGTTATCTATTGCTATATTACAAACCACCCCAAAACTTAGTGGGTTCAAACAATATGTTTTATTTGTTCGTGATTCTGCAGGTTTGCAGTTTGGGCTGGGCTCTGCTGGGTGGTTCTGCTGGTCTTCCTGAGTCATTCATGTGGCTCCAGTGGTCTAGCGCTTCCCTGGGACTGTCTGGTCCAAGGTAGCCTGACATGTCTGGTGGTGGGTACCGTTTGCTAGGCCTCTCTCTCCTAGTGCTCTTTCATCTCCAAAGTGCTGGCTGGGACTTGATCAAAGGGCGGCAGCAGCAGCATTCCAAGAGGGTAGAGCTAGAAGCTGCAAGGCCTCTTAAGGCCTAGGCTCTGAGGTCACCCAGTGTCCCTTCCACCCCAGTCTGTTGGGCAAAGCAAGTCACAGGGCCGCCCAGATTCCGGGGTGGGGAAGCAGACCCCTCCTCTGTCTGAGAGAAGTGGTACAGTCATGGTGTGAAGAGGCTAGTGTCCAGGGATGGAAGGAATGGTCAGGTTCTCTTGGTAAACATTTGCAAGCAATCTACTGTGCCATTTTAAGGGATTCTTCTTCTAAAAGTTTCTTCTAGTCTGTGTACCTATATTGAGACAATAATAATGGTTAACACTTTTGTATTGATAATTCTGTACCAGACTCAAGATTGTGTTTGGACTTGAAAGAAAAAAATTTTCAAGTATTAAGCAAGTCCTGCGGTGAATATTTTTCACCAAAATAGATTGGCTGTTCCTCTCCATCAGTTTGAATTAGTGAGATTTACAGCATATGTATCAGGGAAAGAAAACTTCTTTAATTTAGTTCCTGGCTGCCAGACAGATTGTCAGATTTGTGCTAGTGATCAGAAAAATGAATTTCTCACAAATCTGCAATTAAAACCGTACCCGCTTTCCATTCCTGATTACGTGATAGGATAGGAACCATCTCCCCATAGCTTAATGTTATTAGATTAGCAAGAAGGTGTCTAACATGACTCAGTGTTGTTCTTGAGAAATAATTAGCTACCTAAGTGGGTAGACCTCCATGGAATACAAGTATATCTCTTTTTATAACATTTAAATTTGGAGGCTTAATTATCCAGTGAAAAATAGTTACTTTAGCACTTTAGTCCATTTGGCTATATATTGACATTATTAAAATGCTTTCCTGGTCTTTATGCAAATTGCTTTTTTAAAAAACCAATTTATCTCCTAGCAACCCAAAGTGAAATAAGCACTGAAAAATGACATCTCAAGAAGACTTTGGGCTCTTAATCCAAGTAAATTCCTAGGGCTTATTTGTGGATTATCTGAATGAACAAATGGTAGATTTGTGCCTATAGGTATATTAGCAGCTGAGTCACTCTCTAAACTTTTAAGCAGCTAATTAAATAGCCAAGTTCACACAAATAAACAGTAAAATGTAGTACTTTTGGTCACCAATTCCAATCTGTAAGTATGCACTCAGCTGAATGGGATAACTGACCGTGAAATTACTCACCTGTACTTGAAAGACTTGCCCAAGCTCTGGAGCCTGCGGAAGCTTCTTTCTCTTTTCTCTTTTTAGGGACGCACCTTAGCCAGGGGGTGCTGGCAGCCACCTCACCTCCCAGAGCCTTAGCTTCCTCCTCTGTGAAATGTGCCTGAAGTCTGTGTTCTAGATTCTAGGTTGAGAACACAGAGTTGGATAATGGGTGTGAAAGTGCCTTATTGCTAGACATCCCGGAGGTGAAAGCCATGGCTCTTCCTATGGATGACATAGCACTTAGGATGTGAGCTACAGGCCCAGCAGTGACCTGGCAGGTACCACCCCACCCCTGCCTGCCCACCTCCCTGGCCGTGAGCTGTCAGGCCCGAGGGGCCACGTGTCCCTTTGCTTCCTGACTCAGTTGCCTCTGCCATTGGAGGGCACTCAGACCCGCCCGCTCCAGCTGGCTGCCTCAGGAGGCGTGCCACTCCATCTCTGACCCCTCCGTCTGGAGCCGTGGTCTGGGGAGAGCCCTGCTTGCCCTGTGGAACGTGTCACTGAAGCCTCGTAAGTGGAGCTCAGGCTCCTAGTCTCCCTGCTGCACTGTGGCCACAAGCTCCTCCTGGTGGGAGGACAGACAGTCCCCTCCCCACGCAAGGCTGTGTCCAGCTGGTCGTGCTCCCAGGGCTGCTGCTTTTCAGACCCACTTCCACAGACGGGGATGCGTGAGCCCGGATAGGGTCAGAAGTTCGCCACCACTCCCCACCTCTAGCAAACGGCCACTTCCCTCAAAGCCCGTTCTCTGCGGTGACTTGCCCATCTGTGTTTGTTTTTGTTTTTTTCAGGGTTCCTTGAGAGTGACAGAAGCCAAATTCAATTCCACAAGTTTAGGCCAAAAGGGAATTTTTAGGTTCAGGCAATACAGCCTCCAGAAGGGCATAGACAGACTGGCTTCGGGGATGACCATAGCCAGGCCACGTCTGGTTAGGGTTCCCCAAAAGATGAGCCTGAGACAGGGACATGGCTGCAGGTCATTTATTTAGAAGGTGTTTCCGGAAAGCCCGAGTGAGGATGTAGGGGAAAGTACAACAGGGAAGCAAGAACAGCCATGAGGACGCACGTGAGTGTTGAGTTACTGCCTCGGACAACTGGGCTCTCTGGCAGGGACCCTGGAGAAGCCAGACTCTTCCAGTGCAGGCTGGGGAGGCTGAGGCACTTATCCACCAACTGCCTTCCCCTGCTGACTGAGGGCTGCCCCTGGGAACCTAAGCTTCGCTGTACCTGGGGGTTGTCTGCTGGGGAAAGCCCAGGCAGAGAAGAAGAAAGCGGCCAGGACTCGAGGTGGGAAGCTGGCCCCAGGATGCTGCTTCTGCTGCTGGAGAACCCAGGTGGGCCAGAGGCTTTGGGGTGGGCACAGGCTCCTCCTGCTCTGGGCCCAGGTGCCCTAGGGACTCTCTGTCTCCTGTCTGTCTGTCGGCCTCTCTGGTTGTTTTGCTCCTTCTGACAGCAAGAGGGCTTTCTTCAGGGAACTTGATCGCAAGCCCCTCTGGGCTGATGTCCATCACAGAGGGCTCTTCTCTTCTGGCTCCAGCCATCAAAGTCCCAGGGAAGGACTCTGATTGGCCTGGTAGGATCGTGTGACCATCCCTGGGCAGTCCGGGTGATGGAGGATTATAATTGGCCCAGGATGGGTCACTTACCCACGCCTGGCCAGAGGGATGAGGTATGTTCCCAGAAGTGGAAATGTGAGGCCAGAAGAAGCTTTCGGGCACTTTCCCCATTACATGTTGGCCAGGACCACACAGCCCACCTGGCAAGCTTCAGACATTTTGAACTTTGGTAAGGAGAGTTCGGGGCCTTGATCCCTTCCTTCTCAGAAGGCTTCTGGACACTAAAGTTAAATTAGCCCTTTTCTCCCCCGTCTCCACTTTTACTTCCAACTGACCAAGGCCTGCAAGTTAAGAAGGTGCTTAAAACTCATAAACTCCATCTAGCTGGGTATGTTTTTATGGTATACTGGGGAAACTCTCTTCTTCCATTTATCAGGCATGAACAAAATTTGGAGAAAAGATTTTGACAAAGGATACTACCACAAAAGAGTGAATGGAGAATTTAAAAATGTTTTTCACACCGTAGGGCAAAGTGACATTTTAGTTAGATTCATGCTTTCTCTTCCCTTACTGGAAATAAGACTTTCACTTGCCTGACCTAGTGAGTGTTAAGGGGATCCTTTCATAGCTCAAAGACAAGTACAATATGCAGAAAACTAGTGGTAAAAACCAAGGGGACGTTGACTGGAGTGAAACTGATTCTCCAGAATATCATTTTCCATGTCTAATAAGAAATGTGTCTTCTCAGAATTGGACGTTCATTCATTCTTTCCTTCAACTAATATTTATTAAATATCCAGCAGGTTCTTAATAAATTGTGTTGACAGAGATCAATAACATTCCTGCTTTCAAGGAGCTTACTTTGAGTTGGGGAGACAGAAGATAAGCATGCATGAATGAAAAAACAAGAAATGCAGTAAAACAGGAAGTGTTCAAGGAAGTCTCACTAAGGATGATCTGGACTTTGAGTCAAGAGTTAAATAATCTGAGTCTTTGGTATGATGAGTTGGGGGGAAGCAGCTCAGGCAAGGCACCAGCAAGTGCCAAGGCCCTGAGGCGGGAAGCAGTGTGGGGTGCTCAGGAACTAAAAAGGAAGCACGAGTGTCTGGGCTGTGGTATGTGGGGAAAGGGAGATGGGGGTGGTCAGAAAGGCATTCCATCGCAGGATCACGGCCATGGTGGAGTGGGGATTTTGATCTCACTGCAACAAGAAGCTCTTGGAGGGCTGTGAGCAGGGGAATGGCACATGTGGTCTTGGATTTTGAAAGGTCATTCTTGCTCTTGTGAGGCTAGCCTGCAGGCGTGCAGGTAGGATGAGCACGGTCCAGCTACTGGTCTGGTCTGCTACGGGTGGTAGCAGAGGAGAATCTAGAGAGAGAAGTGGCAGAACTTGTTAATGGGTGGGATGGACAGGGTGAGGATGGCTTCCCTTGGCTCTTCTTCAAAGAAAACACAGCCCACTGAATACCGGCTAAGCCTGCAGCCACATTTGGCTGCATATATGAACTGTCTTCTCTGAGGCACTGACAATACCTGGGTCCTGTCCATGTTATCTTGAGAAAAAAGAAAATCCAAGTCAGAGAATGACAGAAAATTTAGTGCTGTTAAATGAAGACAATTTAATTCCAGTTGAAATGTTGTCTCTGTGCCAGCAAACAAGTTTTACTCAACCACTATCCATGAGTGACCCAGGGATTTATTTTCATCATTCATAGTAGTCAAGTTGAGCTACGCCAGAATTAGGTTTTGATGTGAATTTCAATTAAGGAGCTTCAAAGCCTGTGGGTTTGGATGCATGTACTATCAGCAGCTCTCAGAGTTGCATCCTCTCCTCACCTGAAGCTGAAAGTGCTTTTGGAAAACCCTGTTACTACCCTCCGCTTCCCCCTCCCTCCACCACACACAGCCATCCATGGATTCTCTGGGAAATCACTCCTTTCCCTGCAGGACTCTGTGCTGGGGGAGCACAGCTTCCCATTGGCATTCAGGACTCTCCGGTGGGCACAATTATTTTTAAAATTTGGAAAAAAGCATTTGGTGATTAATGACTATACCTTTGATACATAAGCCATTTCCAAGGCACTCTCACACATAATATGTCATTTGTTCATCTTAGCAGCTCTGTGAGGTCAGAGAGGCTTGTCCTTTTATTCCCTCTTTCTCCTCTCTTTGCTCAAATTCCCCCAGATCAAAAAAAGCCCCTACTCCTTCCCGTTATTTGTGCAGTCTACAAATTCTGCTGCCAAAGAGCTGAGTGGGAAAGGAAGTGATTGTGCAGGGCACAGAGTCAAAGGAAACAACATGAGAAAATCCTTCTGTTATAATTTCAAGTAAAAAGAGCAGGATGCAAAATTGCCAATACAGTCTGGTAAGACTGCATTCAACATGCACACGTGCCTTGAAAAAAAGAAAAAAGACTTGCAGGAAATATTCCATAGTGTTAACCACAGTTGTTTTGGGATGACAGGATTATTTTTACTCTGAATTTTTAATATTTTCCCATGATTTTAGATAATGAATATTTGTAGTAGATATGTATTGTTTTGTTCGTTCAGAAAGAGCATGTGAGACCTTTCAGAAAATTCTTCCCTTGCTTCAACCCTGTGCTCCTGCTGAGGGCCGCCCATTACTGCACCCTACCTGTCTGGCTGGAAGGATGGACACGTACATGACTCAAATTGAGCTAGTAATGCCACCCTGTTCCCTGAGCCCAGCTCAGGCACAGGCATAGGAATCAAGCCAGGTCACACGCAGTACGTCCTCTGGTCCTAGTAAGTCAAAGAGGAAGACAGGAAAGAGGGTCGGAGTGATGCAATGTAAGAAAGATTCAGTATGCCACTGCTGGCTTTGAAGATGGAAGGGGCTACAGAACAAGAAATGCAGGCAGCTTCCAGAAGCCTGAAAAGGCAAGAAAATGGACTCACCCTCAAGCCTCCAGAGGGAAGCAGCCCTGCCAATACCTTGACTTTAGCCCAGTGAGACCCATTTTAGACTCCTGGCTTCCAAATAAATTTGTATGGTTTTAAGCCATTAAGTTTGTGGTCATTTGTTGCAGCAGCAGCAGCAGGAAACTCATACAGAAGGAGAGAGCCACCTCTAAGTGTGGGGAGCCTGGGCTTTGTCAGGACGCCAAGGCAGAGCAACAAGCTGGCTGCAGACCCCACCTTGGGGGGGATTTGCGGGGACCCCGCCTTCCCCATTGCAGCTACGATATTCAGGGGGACCTGTCAGTGATGGTGCTCCAAGCACACAGTTTTAGTTCTAGGGGTACACACTGGGCCCTGGGATTAATGAACTGAAGCTAGAGAGAGTCAGTCACTCTTTGTGACACAAGTGGGCCATCTTCCCAACCATGTCCTGCAGGAATAGGGCACCTGGGGCAAAGGGGCTCCGCTGTATGGGAGCCATCAGCAGACAGGAGGTCAGCTGAAGGGTCCAGGGGCTGGTGCTGAGTACTCCTTCCCGGCAGCTTGAGTCCCAGGGGTCTGGGGACAGGCCAATGCTGGATGCTCCCCCAGCCCCCGTTTCCACCTCACAGACACTGAGTTAAAACCAGTCAAGGTGAGGAGAAGAGAAAGGGTTGTTGGAGTTCCAGGAATGTCACTGAATGAACTGGGGATAGATGTCTCTGTCGTTGGATCAGAAAAGTTCTCTTCCTGGGACAAGAACACAAGTGGAAGCCCTCATACCACATGTCCATGATGATCATTCAAAATACCATCAATCTAACAAGCTATTAAAGTATGTCCCATCCTCCTCACTTGAGAGCTGCACCGTCATAAGAAAAATTTAAAAATATGTTTAAATATGTTAAAATTTTAGATATATGTTAAATATTAACCCATTAAAATAAATATGTTGTAATATGTTAAAAATATGTTTGACTATAGTTTTTACATGACAGAAAGTTAGCAAAATATCAAAGATGACCAAATTTAATTGTGTATGTGTACACATTTTGCTGATGGGTCAGTAATGGATGGTAAGTAATAAAATAGAGATACGTAATTCATAGATTACTTACAGCATAAAGTTTATATTTCTTATTTTTATTTCAGCAAAATTATTCTATTGTCATTATAGAGATTTTCATATAACTTACATATTGTATGGAATAATGCCATATTAGACATTTCTCGAGTTAACCATAGTTCTTAGATTTTTATTAATTTCAAGTTGGAGAAACTTTGTGAAGTGATAACTACTAGAGTCATCAATAAACCTCAAGCAACAGAGTCCAAAATGATCATGAACTGTACATGTCACGTTCACATATTAAAATGGCATCAAATATGATAAATTATTGCAGAAAATATAATTTTATCATATAAATTACTATCATCTATTTAGCAATTCTAGCCATCTCTTAAAGCAGTGTCTAGATTTATTCAATATTTCTTAATTCCTTCTTTCAAGTCTTTCAGTGCTGGGCTTTTATAAAGAAAACTGAAAATATCAGTAAATGACTCAACTTTTTCACATCTCTACTCAACTGAGACTATTCCTTATTCCATAATGACCAGAAAATACTCTCTATAGAAACTAATTTGGGAATTACTTTTATGTAGATCTTCATAGTTATCCAATTATTTTTTCCTTGTGTTAATTTCTTTATATTTTAATGCAGTGCCACATATTTCACATGTATTTTCTTTTGATTTTTTTAATAATTAAAAAATGAAGTAGCTACACAAACTATTCTTTTTGAAGCTTTTGATAATATTATTGAGAGCAAGCAATAATATATACCAAGCAACAGTGGATAATGCAAATTCAAGATTATTTCATTTTCTACCCATTCGTTTTTTTGGTGGAGGTTTTGTTGTTTTGCTTAACTTTTCTCATATTTTGTTTAAACTGAACAGCAATTAGTTGGTGTTCCCATTGTATGCCTGAGAGAGGTTGTAAGGTCAAATTTGTTGTATGTTTGATCAAGCTCTTCCCGTTTTGGGAAGATCCAGAAAATACTTTTTATACTTGCTTAATTATTCTGAAGGACACATCACTAGGGACCAACTTGAGATCATGTGTTAGTGACAAATCCAAACTGTGAGTTACATGTGGGGTGTTTCTGAATTTTTGACAAAATTCTGACCCATACACCTTTTTCCTTACCAACTATGTTTGTGCCATTTTCATAGACTTATTCTCAACAATCTTTCAAATCAATGCCTAAAATTGAAAGTTCTTTTTCCAGTTCTTTACTTAAATCAAAAACTGTACTTCTAGGTGTGAAAACAATGCAATATGTTCTTGTTTTCTTCTTCAACAACACATATAGCAAATGTTTGTTGTTCAATATGACTTTTGTCAGTGGTTGCACTGACAGCTAGTTGCACTGAGTAATGTTTCCTTATGTTTTTATGTTACATATGATTGATTCTCTCACTTTGTTTCCTGCTACATTAGTAATTTCATTTAAAATTATTCATCCTAGATAGTGATTGCTTGTTTTATTACTTTTACCCATTCTAACATAAATAAAAATTTTTGGCCATGCTAACATAAAAATTGGAATTATTTCTATTAAACCTAGAAAAATTGTATTGCCTTCTATAAATATTGTGCTGTTACTACAGTAAAAAGTACCATAACTCTTGGATAAATATTGGACCCAAAACAATATTTTTTCAGAACATCACATCAGAGTTCTAAACTGGCATTTACTTGTCATTGTTGACCATGATTGGTGGTTTGCTATTTATTCAGCCTAGTTTTAAATTTCTGGTGCTTGCATGTGTACTTTTTTCAGTGTGTGCAAGTGACATTTTTTATTATTTTAATAAAATATCCAAATGTTTCTGGCCACAAGTAACTTCTTTGGCCAAAGTTGATCTTGAAAATTGGTTGTGAATTATGTAACATTATGTAACAACACACTTTGTCTTTCTCCTTGGAATATGAAAACCTGCTTTCAGAGGTTATTTTTCCATTTGAAAGAATTTTGGTATAAAATTAAAACTCTGAGTTTTCTGCCATACTCATCCAATGAAAAATCGTATTAGCTGATTTGAATTGGATTGTGTTTTGCTAGAAACATTTCCATGCTGTCAAAGAGGGTTTGACACCAGTGTTAGGATCGTCCTACAATAAATGAGTGACACTCCAGAGAGTTCATCTGTCTCATCCAATTTGCTAATGTCATGAATGGATTTTTCTACATCTTCCAATGGATAGGCCAGAATTGCACTTGCTGCTTCTGAGTTGTGAATTCGTTATGAACAATCCTCTTTTTCATTCTCATTGCTTTGATCAGTAATTAAATCTTCATGTAGTAAAGAATATGAGGTTCCAGGGATTTCATCTAAGCTCTTGAAGTTGTGAATTTTATTTGAATAATTTTCTTGCTCATTTTCATTGTTTTGATCAGTAATTAAAACTTTATTAAATATATAATTTAAAATATCTTACTAGCAAATTTTAGATGGGTCATGCCTGACACACTTCTCACTTTTATTATTCTTAGCTTTAAAAAATTTAGACAGACCACTTATTTGAAGGTATTCTATTTATTTTTTCTTTTCAGTGTTTTTCTGAGCTCCCCTTTCTATTTTTTATTCCTATCATGATCTTGCCTTATATTTATTCTCAGTGATTTAAAGATTAAAAATAGAATGTAGTTGTACTTAAAGTAAATATAATTTAAATATATTTATATCAAAAAGGAAATGAAAGCAAATGTGACCAAAAAATCAACATTTTTTCATGTTTTTAAGTTACTTTCTTTTAAAATAGTAGAAGTATCTATTACAATTAAAAGGGAAAATGGAAACTATCATAAACGAGTGTAAAAAGTGAAAGTATTTTTTTAAATAACTTTTTAAAAGATTTTTGAATTTATTTATTTATTTATTTATGGCTGTGTTGGGTCTTCGTTTCTGTGCGAGGGCTTTCTCTAGTTGTGGCAAGCGGGGGCCACTCTTCATCGCGGTGCGCGGGCCTCTCACTATCGCGGCCTCTCTTGTTGCGGAGCACAGGCTCCAGACGCGCAGGCTCAGTAGCTGTGGCTCACGGGCCCAGTTGCTCCGCGGCATGTGGGATCTTCCCAGACCAGGGCTCGAACCCGTGTCCCTCGCATTGGCAGGCAGACTCTCAACCACTGCGCCACCAGGGAAGCCCGTGAAAGTATTTTTTAAAGTTGAATTTTTATTTAACTTTGAAAATTTAGCTACTCATTAAATAGTTCACAAATACAGGATTACTTTCCATTCTAGTGTTCAGTGTCCAGTTAGCTGCAAGCACAGGAGTTGATACCACACTTCATGCATGTTATATCTTGATCCATATATATGCAAATTTAAAAGTAATGTGAATTATTTAACTATTGCAAAATGTTTTTCAGAACGTCTGGGTCACGAATTGGAATATGAAGAGAAACAGGAAAACGGACTGTCAGCATCACACAGAATGCTTCATTATGCAAGAACCTCTCTTGGTTGTCCTATCTAGGAGAATGCATTTGACAAGGTAATGAATTAGTTGTTTATCTTACCTAAGCATTTCTGCTGCTCAAATCCTCCCCTGTTCTGAAGCTGTGTCTATTTCCGACATCTACAGGTACAACCCCAGACCTTCATGGCATTTGAGCTCTGGTACTTTTTGTTTCAAGGACATAGAGCAAGAGGTGTAAAGAAGTGTTTCCCTAGGGCCTGAGCCACGTTACTCACCTGAGCAGATGTTTAGAGTTGCCGGTGGCACAATACCAGCATCACCTGTCAGATCTCCAGTGACAGAGGCACCCATGTGTTCTTTAAAACATTGTGTGTGTGTGTTTGTGATATGCAGAGCCCTCAGAAGTTTGGAATCCAGGACAGAGGCCCCTCTTGCCTGAAACTAAGGGTGGTACTGAACTTTAAATACTTTTATGGATGGAGAAACTTAGTCTCTCCATCCATCAATCCATCCATCTTTTCTTCCAATCATTTACTCAAAAAACCCTACTTTTTGAGTACCTCCTGTGTACCAGGTACTGTGCTAGGTGCTGGAGGTTGGGGCATTGAGAACCCTTTTTTGGAAGAAAATAGGGAAAGCTGTATGGATGGGGCAATATCAGACATGTTTTTGGGAGTGAGAGAGGCCCAGGGAGAGAAGAGGGAGAAAGACTATTTAGAGTGAACAGTTTGTGCAAATGTACAGATTCATGAAAGGACTTTGATGTCTAGGTTTGAACAAGGCTGGAGGGCAGTATTCCACGGAGCCAGGAACACACAATAAATCTAGAGAGGTATGCTGGAGCCTATTTTTGAATGGCCTTGCTGCCAGGTGAAGGAGTTTGTACTTTATCCTACAGGCACCAGCATGACATGATCATAGTGTTGGGGAGGAAAATCTTTTCCTCTACCCTCTTAGGTTCAGTGATGGGGGTCATGCAAATTAAACTCACAAAAGCCAGATTAGCAAAAGAAAAAACAGATTTCATTAGATACATACAGGCGAGTTCACAAAGAAATATGATTCAAGGAGGTGGTTAGAATTTGTGGCTTATATACCATCTTACTGGGGGAATGGGATGGGGCAGAGGGATACTTCTGGGAGAACAAATGACTCCTTAGAAGAGGGGAAAAAAGGGCACTTATGGAAAAGCAAATGACTTTTTGGAAAGATAAATGGGCCCTTGGGAGAATAGATGGGAGATATGATAGTCTTGTGGCAATGTCTGTTTGGGTCAGAGAAGGGAAGATTAGAGTTGCTCTGGGAGAGGGGATTGATGACCACTGAGTTCTTGTGGGAGGCTTTGCTTTTAGTCAGATAGGAGATTTCAGGAACTCAGATGTCTCAGCTCAAAATAATTTTACAGTGGCTTATTCTGAACCCCTTCAACACTGTGGCGATTGCCTTAAAATGGGAGAGAACAGAGAAATCTAGAAGACCCCCTAGGACACTGTGGATGAGTTCGGGCAAGAGATTTTGAGGCTTAGATCAGTGCTTCTTAAAGTGTAACTTGTATGCGGCGCATCTGGGGATCTTGTAAACATGCAGATTCTGGTTCAGAAGAACTGGGGTGGGGCCTGAGGTTCTGCATGTCTGTCGTGCTCCCAGATGTTGATGCTGGCGGCCCATGGACCGCACTAAATAGGAGGGCTTTCACCACAGCAGGAGGTGCAGATGGGAGGAGAAGAGTAAAGGTTCTTGGCTTCAGCCTCACGGTGGAATCACTTGGCCTGCATCCAGAGCAATCACATCCGAATCTTTGGGGGTGGGCCTAGATATCAGTGTCTTGTAAAGCTCCCTAGGTGGTTAAAACTGCAGGTAAGGTTGAATGGCCGTGTCTCTGAGCCAGTATCAGCGGATTACCCTTCCATAACCACACCACTCCCATCCCTGTACATTAAGTTCTCTGGCTTTTAACGTCAGAGCTGACTCCCGGCAGCGTGCATGGAATGGCTTTGGGGAACTGAAAGACAAGCTGAAGACAGACGCCAACAGGATAGAAATCATGACCATTTTATCTCCATCTTCCTTGTTTGTGATTTTGCTGTCTCACAGAGTCAGAAAGCAAAAGCAAAAATCTGCTGTTGTTTACCACAATTGGGTAAACATCCTTGAACCCTGAGCTGCTGCTGCTTTCCACAGAAGACCGAGCTAGACAAAAAGCAAGCGTGAAAAAACAAGTTGTGTTCCTTTGTGTTAAAAAATGTCAGCTGCTTTTTCTAATTACAGAAATTATACAGGCTGATGGTAAAAACTTTCAAACATGATGGACAGGTAAAACCCAGAAAGGGGCAGTCCCCAATATCAAGTTGTTTTATTTTAATTTCCATTTAAATAAAAGAACTCAATTGTGAAGGCGCTGAAGCTCCAACACAATTGGAACTGAAAACAGCATTCTTGTCAAGCTTCCCCAGCATCAGCCCATGAGCTGTTCGTCTTCCAAACTTTCTCAGATGTGAAGCAGCTCTCATCATCTCACCTGGAGCGATCACTACTTAATGGTAGTGATTAACTCTCCAGCTCAGAAGGCAACTGGTTATTAAGTAACAACCCCCTGCCACGTTATCTTTCTCCAAAACAATGCGCTCACAAACCCCAGTGTTCTCCTCACTCAAGCCGTGCGTGCCGCAGCTCTGGGGCAGGTGCCCAAACGGATCCATCCCCAGGAAGGCACCGCACTTGCAACCAGCTCCTCCCACGAGAGGTTTAAGAATATGTTGCAGCAATTTCTAGTGATTAGACGCTCTTTCTCTGGTTAAAAAACCCACAAGTTCGTGCTATTGATGAAATGTTAAATCATAAATCTGTTAATGGAATTAAGGAAATAAAATATAGATTATTTTTAAAACATTGAATTGGCACAGTTGTGGGACATATGGGGGAAGCTATTAAAATTCTGCGAATTCTTGAGCATGCCAGAGGAAGACTGGAAGGAGAGGCGTGTAGGACTGACGAACAAGGCAGCTGGCTCCATTAATCTGAGATGGAAACAGAGCCTCGGGATCGGGGTCCATGCTGGGTTAGGACGTGCACACCTGTAGGAAGCCTGTCCACTTCATTAGAACTAAAGGGAGATGGGTCATTTTGGATGTATCTGTCTCCAAAGGATTGGGGGCTGAGATGCAATGAATGAATGAAGGGGGGTGGGATGAGATAGCTGGTGGTCTGGCTCATATGATAATTTAACAAGGAGAGGATAATTTAATGGGTGATGGGGAGTGTTATCACAGAGGCCCGTAGATGGAATATTTTAGCCAAAAATGATACTTTCCAAGTTTCTTATTTTATTTCCCCACATAAGGTCAAGAGGAAAGTTCCATCAGTTGAGATCTAACAAATTTAGTCCCTTTTCATACTCAATAACCTCTCTCTGTACCCCACTGTTTCCTTTGATGCAGTTAATTCCATTCACCTTCCTGGTGTGTCCTGAGCTCTCCAGCTGATAATCCTCAGAAGCTCTCCTCAGGAAGAGCCCACCTGCAGTGGGGAAGTGAATTTTCAAGTTGAGTTCAGTTTCCCACAGTGCATATCACTCTTGCAAGGGGATTTCTTTCCCTTTTGATTAATGATGCCATTTTGCTTGGAGGAGCTGATCTACTGATTCAGGATCAGGAATTCAGGAGCTTACGTTCCAAGTGAATGGTTTTCACCTTTTGGGTGCTCCTTATTTCCTCTTCAGAGAGTTCAGTTAGTGTTCTAGAATACAAAATTCTCCCCATTCAGCCATTTCTCATCTTTCTGACCCATTGCCTCACTTTTGTCGTGTCCGTGAAGCAATTCAAGCCACAGCGATGCTGATTTTGAAAATAAGTTGGGATCAAAATACGAAGCAGTATGTCCCTGATGGGAAAGGGAAAAGGGGCCATGTATTTTTAGATCCACTCTAATCAACCACAATTGCCTGGTTAATTCAGGTAGAAATGCGGTCTCTTTCCACCTAAATGATCCAGGTAATTTAGGCTATGAACTTTGGTGTGCGCTGGTAGACACTGATTATAAATGACTCACACATTAGTCATCCAGTAATAACTAAATACTTTGAAAAAAATTGCTCCCATCAGACGTCTTGATGTCTTACTATTTATGATGATCAAAAACTCATCATGTACGGGGAGGGGGAAGGGTAAGTTGGGACAAAGTGAGAGAGTGGCATGGACATATATACACTACCAAACGTAAAATAGATAGCTAGTGGGAAGCAGCCGCATAGCACAGGGAGATCAGCTCGGTGCTTTGTGACCACCTAGAGGGCTGGGATAGGGAGGGTGGGAGGGAGGGAGATGCAAGAGGGAAGAGATATGGGGACGTATGTATATGTATAACTGATTCACTTTGTTATAAAGCAGAAACTGACACACCATTGTAAAGCAATTATACTCTAATAAAGATGTTAAAAAATAAAAAAATAAAAAAAACTCATCATGAAAGCACTCCAAATATATTGTTAAGTGAAAGATACAAGGTGCAGAACAAGGTACATAATATGCTGCCATTTATGATAAAAGTAGGTGGAGAGGAATATATATCTGCATTGGATTGTAAATGCTTTAAAAATCTCTGGAAGGAAAAAGAAACAAAAACAAAAAACAAATCTAAGAATGCTTTTCCCCTGTTGGGAGAGATGAGGAATTGGCATCCTTTGGGGATTTTTTTAACATTTGAACCATATGAATGAATAATTTGGCAAAAAAAAAACAAAAAAACAAATAATTATTTAATTTAAAAACCTCCATACCAAGTAATTGGTGATTAGTGACTAAACAAAGGAGGGGCACCTTTAGATACCCTACCAGCTTCTCTCTAGTATTTGTTCCTTGGCTGAAGGGAACAGTTAAGGCAGAAATAAGGGCTAACGCATTTGCCTTCCCTCCCAAGCAACTCAAGAAGAAAACTTGACCATCGAGCCTGAGGTAGCAGGAAGAGCCCCCAGTCACTTAGAAGGTTGCTGGCCAGCCTATGGGGTGTATACCCCCAAATCTTGTGCCCTGACCTGCACTCAAAACTGGTTTAAATGGCAACTTTTATGTTATATATATATTTTATCATAACCTTAAAATTTAGTATTCAAAAACCCATTTAATTATATATTTTAAATGGGTAAATTATATGGTTATGGGAGGTGTATCTCAGTAAAGCTGTTAAAAAAATCAGAGGAAAAACCCTGCCTTCTCAATTGTTGTAAGCTCTTTGAACACACTAGTATCCCAGTGCCTTTAGGAGGGCTGGCTTGGCAGGGTGCCAGTAAATGTTTGAGGACTGAATGATGATTCACATTAGCCATATGGATAGTTCATATTCACCTACTAATTCTCTCTGGCTTATATTGGAAACCACCTCTGTATAATTATCTGGATCTCCATTACAGGAATCTAGTCATTGTCTTTCTTTTACAATTTTTTATGGTTAAAAACAAAACAGAAACCATTTTATGTCTCTACTTAAGAAGAAATCACGGGCTTCCCTGGTGGCACAGTGGTTAAGAATCCTCTGGCCAACGCAGGGGACACAGGTTCGAGCCCTGGTCTGGGAAGATCCCACATGTCGCGGAGCAACTAAACCCGTGCGCCATAATTGCCAAGCTTGCGCTCTAGAGCCTGTGAGCCAAAACTACTGAGTTTGAATGCCACAACTACTGAAGCCCATGCGCCTAGAGCCCATGCTCCACAACAAGAGAAGCCACTGGAATGAGAAGCCCGTGCACCACACAAAGAGTAGCCCCAGCTCGCCACAACTAGAGAAAGCCCACGTGCAGAGAACCAACACAGCCAAAAATAAAATAAATAAGATAAATTTTAAAAAAAGAAGAAATCACAACTCAACAATTAAAAAATCAAGTAACCCCATTAAAAAATGGGCAAAGTGCTTGACTAGACATTTCTTCAAAGACAATATACAAATGATTAACAAGCATATAAAAAGATGCTCAACATCACTAATCATCAGGAAAATGCAAATCAAAACCACAGTGAGGTATCACCTCTCATCCATCACAATGGCTACTATCAAAAAGCCAGAAAATAACAAGTATTGGCAAGGATGTAAAGATATTGGAACCCTTGTGCCCTGTTGGTGTGATTGTAAAATGGTGCAACCTCTATGGAAAACAGTATGGAGGCTCCTCAAAAAAAAAAAAAAAAAAAAAAAGAACTACTGAATGATCTAGCAATCCCACTTCTGGGTGTATACCCAAAATAATTGAAAGCAGGGTCTTGAAGAGATATTTGAGTACCATGTTCATAGCAGCACTATTCACAATAGCCAAAAGGTGGAAGCAACCCAAGTGTCCACCTACAGATGGATAAAGAAAATGTGGTATACTCATACAATGGAATATTATTCAGCCTTAAAGAGGAGGGAAAACCTGTCACATGCTACAACGTGGGATAAACCTTGAGGACAATCTGCTAAGTGAAATAAGCTAGTCGCAAAAAGACAAATACTGTATGATTCCATTTACATGAGGTTCCTAAAGTAGTAGAATTCATAGAAACAGAAAGCAGAATGATGGTTTCCAGGGACTGGGACAGGAGAAGAGGGATGTTGTTTAATGAATATAGAGAGTCACAAGGTGAAAAAGTTCTGGAGATCTCTTTTACAACAATGTGAATATACTTAAGACTACTGAGCTGTACACTTAAAAATGGTTAAGAAGGTAAATTTTATGTTATGAATTTTTTACCAAATAAAAAAAGAAATCAGCTGTAAGATTGTAAAAGATTGCTAGTTGGTGAAGCTTAGTGATGGGAGGAGGCTCACAGAGGTTCATGAGGCTGCTGTCTCGATTTTAGAGTGCTTGAATTTTCTGTAAAAAAAGTAACTGAGAAGTCTGGATTTCTGAGGATCCACTGAGGATCTGGATTTCTGAAACATCCAAAGGGGTTGAGAACGCGTGAGCATGGGCTGCAACACCGGTTTGCACTTGGGTCACCTTCGGCCACGGAGAGAGTTCAGCGCTGCCCATCAGACCTTGGACCACACCTGCTAGGAACCTAGTCAGCAACAGTAGGCAGCCCATTTTTACTTCTCAGGTTCCTCTAATACCCGACAATAATCTGCGCATCACCCTAACTCTGTAGTTTTCTATTGGAGAGATGCAAATAAACTGATTATAGGACATGTATTTCTGATCTATTTTATTTACCTGATACCTGATGAAAAGTCTCTGCCTACCTTCCTGGAATCAGCAATATCAACAGTCTTGATGTTTTATTAAGCTTTTCAAACACACCATTGATCCCCCAGCCTGAATACGTTGCTTTGTTACCATGGCTTTAGTCCCAGTGCAGCTTCCCGGGGATATTTGCCAAAATATTCTTGGATTCATTCGTAATCCATTTAGTAACTTACATTTGAAGGATAATTACTTGTGTAAGATATTAACCACATTATTATGCCCATTGATGACTACCTTGGTGAGCTGGTAAATTATATAAAAAGAATAATAAATAACGATGTAATGTTAACCAAATGTGGAAGATTGAAAGGATAGGCTAGCTTTCATCCAAAGTATCTCTACATTATGCCAAATTTCCAGATGCAAATGGAAGCGAGTGCACATCTGGATGTTTTATTTACCTGCTGTCCAAATGTCTATACATTTGGACAGATCACAGAGAGATGGATCATTTTCAGTGCTGCGGACACAGATGTAACCATAGGCGATTCAAAGAAGACCACACTTAGAAGATGATAAAGATGATGCTGAAGAGAAAGTTACAGGGAGACAAGTCCAGGGGATACGGATATATTATGAGAGGATGATATTCCAGAAAGTAATAATGATGGGATATTTGACATATACACATACAGTCACATAGTGTCGAACTCAGAAAAAGCAGCATTCTCAGACATGGAGGGTTTAATTAGGATCGCATATAGTTTACAGTGGTCTTGTATCGCCTTCTTTACTGGGGAGGGGGTAGGATGAGAGGCATGAAAAGCATTTCTAAGTGCAATATTCCTCGCCGTTCAGCCAGCTGACTGAGCTCTCTTGACACTGGCTCATGAATTTCCAGCCCTTGGGTTATGGGTCTGAAATACAAATTGCCCCCCCAAAATAATAATAAAAACAAAGGGTATGCAGTTTTGTGTGGTATTTCGCTTCTGAGGTCAGCCTTTGATCTCTGCAGCATACTGAGAAATCAAGTTACCGGGTGTTTTTTTCCACTTCAGCCATTTGTCAGCACATGCCATAAAAATCTGAGTTGTCCCTCTTGATCTTTATCAGAGATCGCCGTTTGCTTTGATCTCCTCCTCTGTGTATGACATTTGTGCAGGGTTTCCCTGTTTAATTGTCTGACTTCGGGTTGCTATTTTAGTGTAAAGGTTAAGAGTAGTGCTGTTTTGTTGTTTTAACTCCTAGTGTCCTCAAGCCGGTCGTCCAGGTAAGGCATTCCATTTCCCAATGACACCTGGTCAGTGAGGTCAGCAACGTTGGCCTCCTTGCAGTTTTGCACATATATGAATTTCTGAATTGCAAGGAGACTCGTGTCGTGGAAAGTTCATAAAGTTGTCGCGAATCTCACGTTGCCAGTATCTGTGTAGAAGACATCAAGGCTAGTGTGCAAAAGCACACACCTCATTTCCCACAGTCTGCCAGGTCCACGTCCCTCAGTTTACCTCCTTCCGAGTGATCACCCACAAGGGAGGATGACTAGAAAAAGGGTACCGCGCATGTGCGCACCTTCTTCTCCCTCCCAGCGCTGTTCAGGTGCTGAGATCTGTGCGCGTTTCCCAGCTGGTGGCGCCTCCAGAGCCCGTCCCCCCCAAGTTAGCATAAGGTTCTCAATTGGGACCTTGAAATCGCACGTATCAGGGAAAGGGGGTCGACATTTTGGGGGGCAAACAGTGTGCACAGTGCTTTGGAAATGTATCTTGTGCTCTCACCATCCCATGTCACACACGGGAAACTGGGGCTGACGGTGCTAGTGATTTTCTTCCAGTCTTCACTATTTTTAGGCTTTTAAAGACTCTCACTTTTTTTCTTCGTTCTGTGATAGCAAGGAACTTGGGACTGTCATAGCTGTGTTCACACTTGTGTCCTCAAATTCATGGTCAAGCTTTGCCCCAGTGAAGGCAAATGGCAAAGGCTGGGAGGCAGCGGTTGGAGTGGGAAAGAGGGCTGGGAAAATGGGCCGTGTTCACAAAGCACTTGAGAACACACTTGAGTCCCACAGAGCACTTGGGGGTGGCGACAGGATGAGCTCCCTCCCGAGGGAAGGACCACAGAGCAGTTATTTTCCCCATTCCAGCCTGTGGCATTCAGCTCAGCATCCTGAAGAAGTCCGAGAACAGTGGAGGCCATCGTCCACCCATGAGGATGGGCCCTCCTTCCGTCCTCAGGGATGGGAGGGTCTTAAAAGCAGAATGTGGTTTTCAAGGAGCAGCACCTTTGGTGACCCTGACGGAGCGGGCACACATGTGGGATGGATGGCAGACTCTTCCTTTGTGACACATGTCACCATGTGATGAACACATGTTGGCAGATGTTGGCTTGGTGTCTGTTGAATGAATGAGCAGAAGACCATTTTTACTGGGGGAGCTAAGAAAGACTCTCTGTGGTGGCTGTGAAGGGAAGCAGAGGCCCGGGGTGGAGAGGTGAGGCTGGTCCAAGGGAAAAGGCAAATCCTCATCCTGGAAGGGAGTCAGTCACAAGTGGGCGGCTCAGGCAGGACAAGAGGAAGACGTCAGGTGGGCCAGGGGTTCAGACTGCCAGGCGGAAGAGGCCCTGGGGCAGGCGCGTGCGGGGTGGCAGTGGGCAGGTGTATAGAAAGGAGCTGGGGGGGCTTCCCTGGTGGCGCAGTGGTTAAGAATCCGCCTGCCAATGCAGGGGACACAGGTTCGAGCCCTGGTCTGGGAAGATCCCACATGTCGCGGAGCAACTAAGCCTGTGCGCAACAACTACTGAGCCCACACACCACAGCTACTGAAGCCCGCACACCTAGAGCCCGGGCTCCACAACAAGACAAGCCACCAATGAGAAGCCCACATACCACAACAAAGAGTAGCCCCGCTCGCCGCAGCTAGAGAAAGCCCGTGCACAGCAACAAAGACCCAATGCAGCCAAAAAAATACATAAATAAATAAATCTTTAAAAAAAAGAAAAAGGAGCTGGGCAGAGCAGGGCCAAACCTTAACTTCCTGGTGTGAAGGCATCAGGACAGGGAGGGAATAAAGAAGGAGGGACAAGAAAAAGAAAGAGAAATAAGAAGGAATGGAGAGGAAAGAGGAAGAAGAGGACACGGGAGAAGGGAAGGAAAGAAGAAAAGAGGAGAGAGGGAGCAAACATGGGAGGGAGGGAGGAGAGAAGAAAGGAAGAAAAGGAGAGGAAAATTTCCTCCTCTCCTATTAAGGCCGGTAGGACACGATTATTTTATAAATCATCACAGAAGGTGAGGGAAAACAAATAGCAGAAGAACTGGAGCAGCTGGTCTGTGATCTAGCATGGGAGAAGAGGCCCCATGTATCCATAATGAAGGAGTGAGATTGACAGGAAAAAGATGGGCCAGGCAGAAGAGGATAAATAGTCTCTCCGGCTTATTTGTAACTTTCATTTTTAGGTAAGGATGATTGGCACATGGATGGCTTAGATGAAAGGGGCCCCCTGATCTTTAACTTGCAGGTCACATGGAGAAAACTTCAAGAAAATGTGCCGACATGGAGATGTCAACGTGAGTGACAGCCCCGCGCGAGGTGCCTTGCACTGGCTGTCTCCTTGGCATGTATCACTTCACAGCAATGATGACTGCCGTTTGAACAGAAAGACGCCCTTCCCTACCAGGGTCAGGAAACTGACAGGGCCCACCCATTAATAGAAATAACTGTCATTTAAAGTAAAATGCTTGGTGGAAAACTTCAGAAATCTATTAGATAACATGGGGCCTGTGATCGGGGCACCCATGAATCACGGGCGCTCAGATACGGCACGGCGAGTGGGAAACAGTTACATCCGGAGCAGCTCATTCCGCCAGCCATGTGGTTTCTTCATGCTGACGTGTCAGCGGCTTCTCCTAATTTATTGCCCACCTGTGTCTTAGTTAGGAGGCTTCCCTGTGGGACAGTGAGGGATGGGATCTGAATGAAAAGATGGATGACAACATAGTTTCTGATTTGATGACTTCTTATGGCAAAAACTCTTTGGTGATGGGGCTTCTTTGGTGAAGATTCTTTCCTGATAAAATAACAAAGCCAGTCGTGCTCACTGCTGAGAGAGGCTCAAAGCCTAGGACCTCCTCTGAACTTTCATGGTGTCTTATTTTTTTGATGCAAATGAAATATTGCATTGAGATATTTGGCTACTCAAGAGGATTATATGATATTTAGGAATTTTTTTCTTGAACATTCAATAAATTTCTTAATTAGAGGGGCCTAAACTACACGAAAATGTTGGTGCTTGATGATATGCTTGCAAGAAATGGTCCTTTATGGCCTGTTTCTGGGTGTGTGATGTCTGTGGTTTGTGCTGAGGCTGGTGGTGTAAATAAAAAACATAGGTGTTGCGCCCTCCATTGTCTCATGTGATATGATCTTTAGAACAATGGTAAGGTGAGTATTAATGGGGCCCTATTTTACTAGGAGACAGCTGAGGTGTGGAATGGTTAAGCACTCTCCCAAGAGCAGCCACCTACCTCAGACTCCAGTAAATGGGGCCACCTTGAAAGGTAGGAGTTATATCCATCACTTTTAGGTGAGGAACCTGAGGCTCAGAGGTTGTACAGCTGATAAGAATAACAGGAATTCATCCATAGTTTATCATGCTCCAAAACCTACCACAAAGAGCTTTCAAAGAAGACTGTATCAGTCTTCTTTTGCTCTATAACAAGCCTTCACAAATCTAGTGACTTAGAAAAACACCCATTATCTCACAATTCCATAAGTAGAAGTCCACTGGGCTCAGCTGGTCTCGGCTTAGGGTCTCACAAGACTGAAACCAAGGTGTCAGCTGGCTGGGCTCTTATCTAGGGAAGAATCTGCCCATTCAGGTTGTTGGCAGAATTCAGTTTCTTGTGGTTGTAGGACTGAGGTCCCCATGCCCTTGCTGACTGTTGGCCAGTGTTGCTTTTGGCTCCTCCCAGCTACTCTTCCGTCCTTGCATGTGGCCTTCTCCACCTTCAAAGTCAACAACAATGCACTGAAGCCTTTTTGTGCTTTGAACCTCTCTGATTTCTCTATCTGCCATCAGCCAGAGAAAAGTCTCAGATTATGTTAGGCCCACCTGGATACCCCCCCTATCACAAGGTCAACTGATTAGTAACCTTAATTAGAGCTGCAAAATCCCTCTGCCACATCACACACCATGATCACAGGAGTGACAGCTCGTCATATACACAGGCAGGGATTACATGAGAGTGAGGGTCATCTTAGAATTCTGCCCACCACAGACCATGGGCTGGGACTGCTGGCCCTTGGGTGCTTAGCGGTGCACCCTTGGTTCGAGAGAACCCACTAACTGTTTTCTCCCAGAAGGCTGAAGCTGAACCTAGTTCTACTCAGGCCACTCATAGTTCCCAAGCAATAAAGGATGGCCAACTGGAAAGAGCACAGACCCAGGGATCTGGAGATCCAGGTTCTAGCCCAGGCCCTGCCACTCACTCACTCTGGGACCCTGGGCAGGTGGCATCACTGTGCTCTCTGTAGTGGATAACTGCTTTAGAATCCAAATATGAATGTCTTTTAAGGTCCTACCGTGTGCAAACACCCTGCGAGGCAATGAAGGTGACCCAAGGAAGGAATGAGGCATGCCGCCTGCTCTCAAGGAGCTTACGACCTTGAGTAGGGATACAGGTCACCAGCCAGAGTCCACAGACCCAGTTTTCCAACAGCACTAGCCAACAAGTCCTGTTTTCATCCAGCCCTCTGCTCCCAGGACTCTTGACTGAATTACAGTTTACCGCCTGGGCTGGGTGCAGTCACTCCCTACGTCACTCTTGTTGTCCCGCCTGCTGGAGCACTCCTCCTCCACCCAGCTGCAGACACAGGCTCCTCCCTTATGTCTACGTGGCCATGGAGGCTTGGGGGTAACATCAGGGCCACAGTGTGAAGGAAGAAAACTTTTAAATAGACCCCAGAACGAATATCTCCTAGAGTCCATTGGCCATGCCCTTGGCAGGGGCCCCCTTTTGGCTCTCTCTCGCCTTAGGTGTCCATCGCAGACGGCCACACTTTGCAGGGCCAGCTGGCTCCTCCCAGGAGTGAGGGGATGATTTTGATCATCTTCCTTTAATAAGAATTGATTCAAGGCTGTGTGCTTCCTCTCAGCCCAGAAGAGGAAAGAAACCCAGCCCCCTGACTGGTTTCACTGACAAGATGCAGCTCCCTGCCTGGCAGAGACATCCTGGAACATCAGCACACGGTGTTTAATTGTGTTGTGGCCTCAGCCTCTCCAGCCCAGAGCAGGCTTGGGGCTCCACGTTGCATGACCACAAGGACACTGACATGTCCTTCCCGCTCCCAAACAAACAGACACACAATCTTTTCCCAGGGACAAGGTCAGCCTCCACTTCTAGCGAAGGAGGAAACTGGGGGCCACTTTAAAATTGCAGTTTTCCTCCTTTTTAGCCCTCAGGTTTTCAGAAAAATAAACATCAGTGTGAGTTCAGCCCCAGAGCACTCAGTTAGCAAACATAAACATCAGGTGCCATGAAGGAGTGTCCCAGGTCACACTCCCTGGAAACAGACTCTGAGAGGGAGAGCTGCATGAAGACATGTCCTGGAGAGTATCATTGGGAACTGGATCTCAGAAAGCAGGGATGGGGCAGGAGAAGTGGGCCCACCATGCAGGTGTAGCACAGGCCCCAGACGATCCTACAGGAGCTCTGAAGCCAGAATCTGCCCAAATCAAGGGAAATAGGCTGAACTTGGTCTCCCAGCCTCAGCCCGTCACTGGCAGCAGGCTCGCTTGAGGCATGTGACCTTGAGCAAGTCTGTTCTCTGTGGCCAAAGGCAATTGCCAGTGAAGGCTGCTGCTGTGAGCAGCTGGGGGATGAATGCTTTCGTCCTGAAGATTGGAACTGGGCAGAATACCCCAGTATCCACTGCAAGGAGGCACAAAGAGTTACAGAAGGAGAACTCCATTCCAGGAAGGCTTCCTGGAGAAGTAGCATATAAGCAACGTTTGGAGGACTTGTAGGATTTGGAGGAGGAACCACGTTACAGACAATATGGGGCCAGGATCTGTGCCCACCTGGTAGCCCGCTGTGACTGTGTAGATTGCCCTCAATTCCTTCCATCTCTGGGAAGCAGGAGAATGCTGGGATGCCTGCAGCTCTAACAGGGTTTGACCCCGTGATCTCCCATCCGTCAGAAAAATGCATGGGGAAATAAAAATAATGGAGAGGTTAATTAATGGTGCCTGCAGACTTCTTTTTAACCTCCTCCACTTCACCATGTCAATAATAACCCGAGAGTAGACTTTCCCCAGGATATTCCAAAGCGTGACTAATTGCAATAACACTGAACACATTTCCCACACTCCGTGTTCCCTCCAATTTGGAAACTGATTTTACCCTTTTCCAGATATATGATGCAAAACGGGTGAGTGCATTTGAACATATTTACATAGTAAAAGCTCAGATGCTAAGACCTGAGCACGTTTAGCCAATCCTAGGCACTCCTCTAGAAACCAGGCCCAGCAATAGCCTGACAAGTTAGTGCCCTGTTGGGGCGTGAGGGCAGAGACCTACAGAATCCCCTACTTCCATTTATAAAAATGCCTTTTGAGAATTAATCTAGAATCACATATGCAAGATTTCTTTTTCTGAAAGTAAATTTTGCCCCTAAGACATTCACATTGCTTTTTTAAAGGTCATGAAAATACATTTATTGTCTAAGTTTTATTTAACTCCTGCGACGTGAGCCTCTTGGGCCGCGTATGAGTCCAGTGAGGACCAGGCAGTCTATGTGGCCCTGTGGGAGGTGATGCACGCCTGGAACACATCAGGGACACAGACGACTTGCAGGCTGTGCTTACCACATGCCTGGCCGCCCAAAGCACCAAAGAAGGAAGCCAGCCATGCGTTTATTTTGTGCCCCAAGCAAGGCACTTGTGTAGATTACCAAAATGGCCATCAGTTATTTGACTTCCTCTATCTACCACCGTGGAGCATCCCCTCCCACGCTGGCTCTAGGCTGGCCTCATGTCGTGCTTTGGCTACTGGGACATTAGAAAACAAGCCAGTGAAGGCGGAAAGAGTGCCTGCACACTGAGGACTGCTCTTTTGCTGCCTTTGGAACCAGGATGTCCACATGTAAACAAACCCCAGCTTGTCTGCTGGGTGAGGAGACACATGGCTCAGGCCATCTCTATTGCCCAGCCGATGGCCAGCCAACCACCACACAGGTGGGCGAGGCTATTTCAGACCGGCCAGCCTCCAGCTGACCTGCGAGCTGACCATGGGTGCCTAGTGGTCTCAGCTGAGATCAGCTCACAAGAGTCCATCTAGCCCAGCCCAAATTGCTGACAGGCAGCATTGTGAGCTGAATAAATGGTGCCATTTAGACACTAAGTTTGAGAGGGCTTGGTTATGTAGCAAAAGCTAATTGATTCAGTCCTAGCCCTCAGTCTCTTCGTCTATAAAGCAGAGAGAAATTACTTACTTCATAGGGTTTCTTGAAGCTGAAACGAGTCCTAGCCCATGAGTGGTGCTCAGAATTTGCTTGCTCCATCCTTTTCTGCAAACGAGATGTTGTGCATTGGCCCCAGTTGTTTACTCCTCTCTCCCACCACATTCTTGTCATGGCCCTTTTGGGGGAGTGCTGACTTTGGGCTTGGCCCTGTGACTTGCTCTCGTCAGTGACATGTGGACAGAAGTGACAGTGACTGGTTTTGGGCCTAGACCTTGGGAAACCTGGGGGGTTTCCACGGGCCCTCTAGCCCCTGCCATTGTTATGGGAGGAGTATCCTCTAGATCAGCCCCAGATTGCAGAAGGAGGAGGAGGAGAGACAGGTCCTTGCAGAGCTACCTTGAAATCTCCCCCAACCAGAGCGGTCGGAAGCAGAGCTCAGCCTAGATTAGTCGACACCAGCTCGCCTACACGTTGGTGAGGATAAATCATTGTTGTCTTAAGCCACTGAGGTTTGGGGTTCTTTGTTACACAGCATTATTGGGATAATGGCTAACTGATGCAGATAGGATCCAAATTCACTGACCTCATTTGAAAGGCTTTGTTCTGGACAACACTCACAGGTGTTTGGAATCAAGGCCAAAGGAGAGGAGGTATAGCAGTGGCTGGCCCCTTACTTCTGCCATGTATTTGTTACCCATGAAAATGCTCATTGACCCCTGCAGACCACTCTGTTGGGAGTAGCAGAAACTGAGAATGACAAGCCTTTCTACAACTGACAGACAATCTGCCTTGTGTCAAGGGCTGTGTAAACACTCTACATGCACCAGCCCTCCTAACCCTCAAAACAGCACTAAGAGGTAGGTACTAGCTATACCCGCTCCCCAAGTCAGGAAACAGAAGCAAGTGGGATTGAGAAACACAGCCAAGGGCCGGAGAGCCGCGAATTGAAATCCAAGACCCAACCTCAGCAGTGTCTCCCACCTGACCACAACTCAGCAGCCTAATTCCGCTTGGTAAGCCCCAAATCTCCTGGGTTTCAGCTGCAGCCAGACTCAGCCAGTGCTCTGTGCTTATTGCCCAGGCCAGCAGCACTGTTGCCTTGAAATACAATATTTCGGTTTATGAACTCAAGAATGCCTTTGTGCAGGAAAACGTTTCCTTATGCCCAGATTCTGCATTCATAATGGGTGTTCCACAAATCAATTTTTTTCCTCTTTTCTTTTTTAGAAACCTTTAGGCAAGTGTGCAGCAGAGTACTCATTTCTGTGAACACATTTAATTTTCACACCTGAGTTGGTTGCAGCTTCAAAAAGAGCAGGTATTGTCAGGCAGAGAGGAGCCTCTGTGAATAGCTAGTGAGATATGGAAATTTCCTGCGACAGAGCATCACACTGGAACCCTGGCCCTCCTTTCATGCTTTTCTCTTGCACAGATGATCCTACCAGTAGGGGATCGTATAATTTATCTGCCAAACTGGGACACCTGTAAGAGTGAAAAGGGGCTGGGAAAACACGTGTAACCTGGGACTTTTCTGGGCAAACCAGGGTATGTGGTTGCCCCCCCCCCCCCCCCGTCAGGGAGCTTTACAAAAATAATGATAACTAACCTTTGTAAAGGACTTTATGGTTTACAGAGCCGTTTCACCTGCTCTGAGAAGCATTATCAGAGTTATTACTTTACAGGTGAGAAATCTGAAACCCTGGAGTTTTAAATGCCTGTGAAAAAGCATGCACCCAGCAGAGTGGGGACTTGAATCTAGTTTTCTAACTCCAGATCGGATTCTCTCTTCTACAGCATTTTGGTGGGTCCTTAAAATCGTTGTCGATGGCCTGTACATAGAAGTCACTTGATAAACGTTTGTTGAGTGAATGCATGAACATAACAGCCAAAAAATAACAAGTAACACAACAGTGTTGTATCTTGTGATTTTGTGAGGGGCTCAGAAGTAGTTTGTAATGTACAAAATGGCTCTGTTCCCTTGGAACTTCTCTGAAATCTCCTAATAACTTAATTGCTCCTTAATAAGAAGGGATTCTGCCAATATCCCCTTCTTCTCCTCTGGGGTTGCTAGAAAAGGGTACTTTGTTCTTTCCAGCGTGGGAGGATTTGGTTGAGGTCTGTAATCAGCAAAGTGGGAATGATGTCTTTTTCATGTGTTCTCTGCCTCCCCTCACCCGCTCCAGCTATCCTTTCCTTCTTTTTAATTTTGAGATGCACTTTTATTCGTGATGCCCACCTTCTACCCAGTGTCAGAGGGGGTGCTGCTACCTTTTATGAAGGCTTTGAAAGGCTTCCTCTTCCTCTCCAAGTTTCCACTGAGGCTGTTTGCTGTAAACACTTATGAAATTAGTTAAGTGGTATAATTCCCCAAGCACTTCGTTCTTACATTAGCCTTCATTTTTTCTGGAGAAAAACGCTTTCATTCCTAGGACCTGGAGACAGCAGGGAGTGAGGTGAACGGTATAACCTACTAAAATGTTTTGGCCACGGCATTCCATGGATATAGCGCTTCATGATTTTTTAAACAGTAATGTTTTCTAGAAATAAACTCACAAGGAAGGAAAGAGAGCTCTGATCTCTCTGTGCTTAGCCCTCAGGGCTTCCGTGGCGACCTTCGTTCATCATCTCTGGCAGTTTACCAGGTATCTCAGAAACTTGCTTTGATCTTCAGGAAGACCTTTCTCTGCCTTCTTGGATTACCCAAGCCACCCCGCCTACTCTGACACAGTGTGATAAAGTCCTTAGCAGAGGACTTGAGGGCACAGTTGACGTTCCTCTTAGTACTGGACAAGGGAGCACAAGTTTGGGTTCAGCCCATGCCTGTGGCATCGACCTTCGCTGTCCAACCAGATGGTGTGATTGCAGGACGTGTACAGGGTGTTCAGCATTTAGGAGGCCGAATGTGGCTGTCGGCATTTGTCAAACAGACTCTGAAGTACAAATAGAAGCAAGGGGTCCCCCACCCCAGAGCTCTCGAACAATCTTGTCCCCACAAAGTGTAGATGTTCCTCATAGACCCCCAGCTTCCTGGCCTTTGCCTCTCCTGGCCCAGCCTCCTTTAGAGGCCTGTCTGCCAGCTACTGGGGTCCAAAGGGCTTTTGAGGTTGTGTTCCCCTGGAGTCAGCTTTGAGGTGCATTAGTCAGGTTCTCCAGAGAAACAGAACCAATAAGATAGATAGATAGGTATAGGTATAGATACAGATAAAAAATACAGATATAGGTATGAGGAGATTTATTACAGAAATTGTTCACATGATTATGGAGGCTGAGTCCCAAGATTTGCTGTCTACAAGCTGAGGAACCAGGAAAGCTGGTGGTATAATTCTGTCTGAGTCCAAAGATCTGAGAACCAGGGGGGCTGATGGTGTGAGTTCTGGTCCAAGTCTGAAGGCTCAAGAAACAGGAGAGCCAATGTCCAAGGGCAGGAGAAGATGGATGTCCCAGCTCATGCAGAGAGAGAATTTGCCCTTCCTCTGTCTTTTTGTTTTCTTTGGGCCCTAAACAGATTGGATGATGCCCATCTGCATTGGGAGGGGCGCTCTTCTTTATTCTGTCTGCCAATTCAAACAGTAATCTCTTCTGGAGACACCCTCGCGGACTCACCCAGAAATCGTGTTTTGCCAGCTATCTGGGCCCCCTTAGCCCAGCCAAGTGCACACACAAAATAAGCCATCACAGATGTATGCATGCTCCAGAACTCCCTGCAGGACTGGGGCTGGGGCTGGGGCTGGGATTGTCCCTGAAATTGTCCCACTGCCACCTGGGTCCCCAGGAGCACTCCTTTCGTATATCCCTCACACGAATTCTTATCCTGGACGAACCTAACCTATAACTCCAGTTTGTAAGAAAAGTGCACGTTTGCAGGAAGTGAGTATTTCAGCAGGAATCTCTTGAGAAGGGAGACCCCTTTGTTTCTGCGCAGAGTGTTTGCTCAGGGAACTCCAAAGTATGAATTTCTCCATCAGCACATATGCCCTACAGGCTATCAGCCTCTAGCATGACAGTCCATCTGCAGGTAGCACCGAGGGTTGTACGGCGCCTTACGCACCTGCACGTACCTTCATGGCTGAGTCAGTTTGCTCACTCATTCAGTGGTTCGTGCATGCGCTGAGGGCACAGGACTGCATACGCCTGGACCTGTCCTTGGTGCAGGGACGCAGACAGGTTAAGACCCACTCCCGGGCTCCAGGGGTGCACAGTGGGGAGACAGACAAGTAGCCAGCGTGACTTGCAGGGGAAGGAAGCGCTGCGAGCACAGCACGGTCCGTCTCCCCCACCTCACTGCTCGCTGAAGGCGGAAGCCAGGTCTTGCTCATCTTTGCATCTGCCTGCCCAGCCCAGGGCCCTCACATCGGGAGGAGCCGACCGAGGAGGGGCTCCCCTCCTGGACCATGTGGGGTTGGGTGGGATGAGGGTGGTCGGAGAGTCTTCCTGGGGAGCTGACGCCGAGTTGGCCACAGCTGGGTGAAGATGGATGAGGGGCAGAGCTGTACCCAGAGGAAGCAGCAGGCTGTGAGATGAAGGCCCAGTCTGTCCTAAGAAATTAGAGCAGTGGGGCGATTCCGAGCCCTGGGGGCAGGAGAGAGAGCAGCACACACCAGACCAAGCACTCGGAGCCTCTGGGTTTCAGATTAGAGTGGGGAGAAGTGGGACTATAGAAACCGTTCAGCAGGTTGGGGGCAGGAGAGGATAAAAAAAACACTCCAGGGTCAGGGCTAAAAAGGAGAGCGCTGCATTTTTAGAAAGCATGACGTCCCAGATGCAGAAGTGGTTAGAATTGGGGTGAGTGTCTGCATCTTCGGAGGTGTAATTATGAGTTCCTATGAAAAGGTACCTACTGTGTGTTTAGGCCGTGAAGACGCCCAGGGCGGTGGGAACCAGGAGAGCAGGGGTCTGGTCCCAGCCCTGTCACCAGCCCTCAGTGTGACCTTGGGCAAATCATGTGACCTCTCAGTCTTTACATTAAGTGAGTTTAAATTCACTTCTGGCACTAACATTACAGGATCCAGTTTGAACCCCTCATTTCTCAGGGAGGAAACCAAGGGACCAAGTGATGGTTTGGGGCCACACCAGTGGCCTGGCCAGTAGGTGGCCGAGCCAGAGCTCACAATAGCCCCCTCAGGCAGGAAAAGTCTACAGCTTACCTGAAACGTCTGGGGGGACACATCTGCCTAGAACATGAGGTACAGCCTTCCTCCTCCCAAGCCGACTTTAAACATCTTAACTTTCTGCAAAAGAGAATATCAGCAGAAAGACCTGAGGGCTTTTGAGGAAACCAAATGAGATAATGCAGGTCAAATACTTCTAAAATAAAGTGCCCTAGCAATGGAAGATAGTAGTAGTAGTGACTGCAATGGTAATAAAGCCGTTTGTGAGCTTAACGGGCCAGACCCCGCTTGTTCTCCTAGCCTACTGAACCCTCCCCCCCCCCACACACACACGCACACATGCACAAACATGCACACCACACGAACACTCTTAATACACTGTTACTTATGTGGCATATTTAGTATCAAAAAGGCTACATTCTCCCCCCCACCCCCAAAAAAACCCCATTCTAAAAATATCCAGTGGTACCCGTAATATCCTCCACCCTTTCAGATAGGGTTGCTCCTACCTAGGCTCACTGACCATTAAGGTCGATGAAAGGGCAGGGGAATTCATGAGCCAGCGTTCTCGAATCTCAGCTCAGCAGCGTGAAGTGCAGCAGTTCAAGGCAGCAAAATCAAGCTGAAGGCAGAAGTTGGGAGCAGCAGCAAGCAGCAAGCACAAGGCCTGAAACAGGTGAAATTACTAAGTCACCCAGCAGAGGAAAGACTTTTACAGCCAGAATAGGATAGGCTTTGATTTAACTTTATTACATTCAGGGAGTTATGAAAAGGTCTTTGGTTGGGTTAGAAACCGGGTATCTTAAGTCTTGGTGAAATTTACAAAGCGAATTCCTGGTTACACAGGTAGTTTAAAAATTACCCAGTACCTCTATTCAAAAAGAAGAGATGAGAAGAATTCTGATCTGTCTGTACAGTCCTGGGGATCTCACTGCAGCCCCTTTATGCACACAGGACCCTTGTGTGCCATTTCCACCGCAGCCACAGAGGAGAAAGTCCAGGGGCACCAGCTCACCATGTCTTGTGTCCACTCCCGCTGGGGAGCTCTACTGGTCCACAGGCATGTGCAATGGAAACAAGATATCCATGTGCAACGCTTGCCCCCTGTCACCTGCCACAATCCACACCCCCCGCATCCCCCTGACGTCCCTTGCTCCTCTTCTCTTCTTCCTCTGTCCTCCAGGGAGGGTTCTGCCTTTCCCCACGTGCTTCCCAGACTTCCAAGACTGGATAGAGAGACTCAGGCTGCAGTGGTGAGAGGGAAGAGGGACTCAGTAGCAGGAATAGACTCAAAAGCCACGTGGGTTAAGGATCTGGGACACTTGGAAGCAGAATTTTGAGAGTGAAGTGTTTATAGTCTGAGAGCCCCTGCAGGGACTGTGTAAAAACTGGAGAAAAAGGGGAGGAAGGAAAAGGGGGTTTTCAGAAGTGTTTCTAGATACTGTAATTTGGATTTCCTCCAATATTCCTGCAGAGGAGATTGGAGTTATTTGTAATCGTTTGTTGTTGCTTGACAGTTTCTAACATGACAGTATCTGAGAGTAGACGGTGTGAGGCCGCAGGATTTACTCAGGTTATCCACGGTTGTCTTGGAAAAGCTGGAGCAGCCTCCAGGGCTTCTGAGGTTATTTTGCTACCCTGCATGTGAGGAGCTGTGGACCAATTAAGAAATACCTGAATGTGAGTTGAATTGTATGAACAACCAGGTCCCTCTTGCTTTGTCTCTGTCTTCGGAGGCCAGCCTGGTTCCTCCTGAGGCTGTGGAACAGACCCTTTCCATTTTATCTACTTGACCATTGGTGCTGCCTTTGTGTATCTGCGGAACATGAATGTGAACATATCTGCTCAAGAAATCCCCAGGTTCACATTATGTCTGGTGCATATCTGAGATATTTTCCAGACCCCTAGGGAAGGAAGAAAAAGTGAAAGAAAGGAAAGAAAGAAGGCGAGATAAGAAGGAAGACAACATCGTCCACCTGCCCTGAGCCAGGCACTAGGTCTGATACTTCGCACACTGAATGCTCTTCAGTCCTCCAATAACCACACACTCATGATTTACATGATTTCCTCAGTTGTTGAGGAAACTGAGACTCAGAGAGGTTGCATAACTTACCCAACCAGTAAGTGGAGAGATTAAAACCCAGTTCTACCTGCTTGACAAATCTGACCTCTTTACAGCAGGGCACTGGCCTGTCCAAGCCTCATGCCATACTGCCAATCTGAGCCTCTCTGAACAAGCCAGTTGTCCGTGTGCAGAGTTCTGTGGACTGAGAAAGATGAGGCTCCTAGGAGTTCCTGCAGGTGAGAAGCCTGCAGTCATACAAGTTGAGTCCCAGCTCCCTGAGGCCCGGCTGGAACTGACCTATAGGAGCATGAAAACAAGGCCTTGGAAGGATATCCAGGCCCCAGTATCCTTGTGCCATTTGGAGACAGTGTGGTCCAGTGGGAATTGCTGGGAACCAGGAGAACTGGGCTCCTCTTTATGACCCTGGGGAGTCAAACTCAATGAACCTCAGCTTTCTACTTTGTAAAATGGAAAAATAATATTTATTAAACCCTTCCAAAGCTGTTAAAGAATAAAATATATACTAGATGTGAAAGTCTACATAAAAGAACAATACAGAAAGAATACATAGTGTTTGCTTCAGTTATGATTACGTCTTATACAGTAATAAGGTTTTTGCTTTGTGTGGTTTCACATTCTTGTGAAGTAGGTGGGGCAGGCATTTGTGTCCCCATTTACCAGGTGTAGAAACTGAGGCTCAGGAAGTTCCATGATTGATAGATGATAGGGGAGCCCTTGCCTTCTGAGTCCTCATGGCCTGATTCTCCCTCCCTGTTGCATCCAGCACCTGTCTGCTCTGTCCAGGCCCATCACCTGCCTAAAACATCCTGAGTTGACAAAGGCTTTCAAGGCTGACGTTTGGTCTACTTGTGGTCCAAAATGTCACCCAAAGGGGCTACCAGCTGTGGCCAGGCACCACCGGACTCAAATCAGAAAAGGAGTGTGTGCCTGGCCCGTTATCACTCATAGGAAGGAAAAGCCACTAAAAGAACTTGTACTGCTGGTGGCAGGGTGCAGAGTGTCACCTTCAGACAAGAGGGAAAAGTAACAAATGTGAGTACCCCTCAGTAGGGCTCAGCAAATGAATTTACTACCTCCAATCTCAAAGTGTTGGTCTCATTTCCATGGAATAACATTTATTTCAGTTTGATGGATGAGGTATAAATCAACTTCTCTGTATTTGTTGAGTGTACTATACTGTTTCTTTAAAAAAAAAGTTTGAAAGGTAATTCTTCCCAGAACTGGATTAATGATTGCATGCCTCCTGTTACCAGGGTTTGTAAGACGAGGATTGACAGCTGTTTGAGTGCTCCCCAGCTGGGAATGGTTTGTTTAACAAACACGGCAGGACACTTACATGTGCCCCTGGCTGCTTGTTCTCATTCCCATCTCGTAGAATGGCACTGTGCCCACTCACAAGCCATCAGCTCCCTGCCCTTGGGCAGAGGTGCCAGGGAATTGGGGCTGTAAACTGGCATCGAGCAGAACACAGAGGATGCTCGGCTTTTCCTTTTCCTGAAGTTACTTGGTGTCCCCAGCAACCCAGGACCCCTGCATCCGCTCCATGTGCACTTTCCCAGGCTGGCACCTGAGTATTACAACAAGATTCTGAACAAGCAATAGTCACCAGTGTGTACTGAGTATTTATTAGGTGTCAGGCATGGGTTAAACACTTGAGATTCTTTCTCTCACTTAAGCTTCACAGCAACTTTCGCAGGTTTTCAGATAGATAATATTATTACCCCCATTCTACAGATGAAGAAGTGGAGGCTCATAGAGTTTAAATAACCTGTCCAACATCTCCAAGTTGTAAGTGGCAGAGCTAGCAGAGACCCAAGGGCAGGATCAAACAATTCACATGTAGGAAAATTCAAGTGGCAATAAACATATGAAAAAGTTGAAGACTGGAATAAGTTAAAATGAAAGCAACACTGGTTTACCATATCTTATCTGTCACATTAGCAAGCAAATAAATATTTCTTATAATAATACTCAGTGCTGATGTAGTGAATTAGAGGTGGCCACAGATTCTTTGACATTCCTCCCACTGAGAAATGATGTCTCGGAAACCTCTCCTTGAACCTGGGTGGGCTCTGTGACAGTTTTGACTACAGAATATGACAGAAGTGATGCTGTGCCTTAAGACACTGGCAGCTTCCACTTCCTGTCTCTGGGAACCCTGGCTCCCCTGTGGCACCCTGAGCCACCCTGTAAGAGGTCTGACTGCCCTGAGACCACACAGAGATGGGGAAGGATCTGACAGAGCCCAGCCTTCCAGCCACGCCTGTAAGCGTGCGGGACATGTGGGGAAGCCTAACCCTAACCCTAAACCTCCAGACAAGACCAGCTGCCAGCTTAACACCTCCAAGAAACCCCAGTCCAAAGTACTGGAGTTTCTCCCCTTTTAAGAATATTTTATTTATCTTTTGAGATTATATATTCATTATTGCTGATCTTATACAATCACTTAGACATAAAGATTTCCAAGAGCCTCTCAGAAATGGCAGTCCTTAGAGGAGCCCATGCAAGGCAGAAGAGCTGGCTGGCTGAGCCCTGACTGAATTCCTGACCATTGTCAGAGAATAAAATGCCTATAGCTTTAATTGCTTACTTTGGGGATGGTTTGTTCTGGAGTGGTATATAACTGGAAAAGCTGGTGAAGTGGAGTGTTGAAAGCACTCTCAAACCCTGTGGGAGCAGGAAACACTGAGGAAAACATTCTAGAAAGCAGTTTGGTAATGCGTACCTAATTAGGATTTTAAGATATTTGTTTCCACTGATTCCATTAGATTCCACCATTCCAATAGGTTGAGGGATCTGTTCTAAGCAAATAACTCAAAGTGTGGGCAATACTTTATAAAGATTTCATTTCAGCTTTATTTATATTAACGTAAAATTGAACAATCCAAATATCAAACATGATGGAAATTTAAGTTATTGCATAATCAAACAGTGTCACATTCTGTGGTGTTTTAAAAAGAGTTTTTAATGACAGTGGAAAGGACTCTAAATTGTTTTTAATAGTGCTTAACAATGTTAAAAATACATACACACATGAATGCTGTAAAGAAATATGCCAAAAATAATAATCATAGTTGCCTCTAGGTAATGGGATTATGGTTGATTTCCCCCCTAATTTTTCCAATGTTTCTCTACTTTCCAGATTGTTTATAGTGAGACTGCTTTACTTTTTTCTTATGAGAAAATAAAGTAAAAACAAACAAAAACAAAAAAAGGAGGAGAAAAGCCTTTGAAATTAATACCAAGAGACTACTGAATGTTGGGTGTGCACTGGGGTGGAGAAAGCCTTTCACCCGAATACAAGCTGTAAGCTATGCAGGTTGACATTTGAAGAAAGACACTGTCTTTCCAAGGATACCATGAATTTACACTTAATCTGTAAAGGTTTGAGCAAAGAGATCCAGTGAAGTCCTATGGGATAGCGAGAGCTGCCAGGTCCACACATCCCCTTCTTCAGGAAGCCCCAATCCACTGGCCCACCCCAAGTAGGACATGATCCACTCCCCAATCCCAACCTGATTCTGAATTTCCGAAGCACTTGATCCGTCTTATTCATTTAACCCTGTTTAGTGAGCGTTGTCTCCTGCCAGACCCTGTGCTCGGCACTGAGGTCCAAATTGTGGAGCCGGCTCTTGCCTTCAGGACTTTTACAATCTAGTCTCAAGGCCCCAGCACCTTCTAGATTGTACCAGATGCTGCACCCATGGCTTCTCTCGTCCGTTAGCCTGCAAGGTGTCTGACAGCAGAAGCATCCAAGTCAGACCCTCCTCCCTGTTGCCATGGTACCGAGGCTGGGGCTGGGCACATAGCAGGCACCTGTCAGGCATCTCTCTGTGGAAGGAACGGTGCCTCGAAGGCCCTGCCCACTTCTCTGTATTGTCACCAGAGTCAAATATGCTAAAGTACACAGTGTGTGGTGTAAATGGCAAACTAACATACAAGCGGGAAGAGCAGAGTTATTAATTACACAGAACGCAAAACACTGAGCATTTTCACATAAGGGGAAAGTATTCCCTGATTCTGCATTTGTCTGGGAAGCAATTCTGCCTTCTAAATAAGACTTTCTTGTTCCAAAAAGTGGGAGCAGAGAAAATAGATCATCAGTCTCCAGGATGTCAGCTCCCAGGCACAAGCTGATCAGAGCGCACGTCTGAAGTCTTGATTGCTCCTGCTATTGTTCTGTTGTGGCAGCCTTTAATAACAGCCTTGATGAAAAGGGTAAGTGTCATAAGCAAACGGCAGGGACTGATGAAATTCCACGAGCATTATTGCATGCCAGAGATAACACTTATTTTTCCTTTGTATCTGTGAATATTTCCAAAGGCATAATCCCTTCTTATAGTCTTAAATCTTTTGTTTATAAGGAGAGCACTGAATCGTAAAGATTAACAGAAGGGCAGACATGGGAGCACTGGCCCTCCAACTGTCATGTGCCTGAGTCCCACCTCCGGTGTCTGTTCACAGCGCGCATATACTCCCCACCCAGGGAACCTTACTCAGCAGGTCTTGGGGGGCGGCGGTGGGCATGAAATTCCCATGCAGGTGGCCCCAGGTCCTCAGGTCGAGAAACTGTGATATGGGCGTGTGCTGATTTGGGGCATCTCCAGAACTGAGCTGGTTAGAGGGACGGGGAACAGAGTGGAGAGAAGTCAGCTGAGGTTTTCTTATAAGATTTTATATATTCACCTATTTGTTTATCCGTTTCTTCATTTAGTTTACATAAACGTTTAAAACCAATTACATGCCAAGAAAAAGACGGAAACAACCTAATGGAGGTCACTGGCAACCTGAGGGACATTCTATACGGCAATGGGAGCACAGGCCAGTTTGCTGAATAAGAGGAGGTGAGGAAATGGGCCCCATGAGTGCTGGGGACTTTTGTATGAAGGTTGGTTGTGGAGAGGAGGGTAGGAGAAAATGAGAGAGAGAGAGAGAGAGAGAAAAGGGGAGGGGAGGTGAGGGGAGGGGAGGAGAAGGAAGGGAAAGGATGGGAAGACAATAGAAGAGGGATCCAGAATTTTTAAAACACGGGTTGAAGGATGGAGGACTTGAGTGTATTTAACTGTTGATGGGAAGGGACCAGTAGGAAAGGAGAGGCTGATGATCAGGTGGAAATAGTCCTCGGAGAGAGTCCCTCAGAAGGGGGGATGGGTTAGGATCCAGGGCCTGGGGGAGGAACTGGCCTGAGAGTAAAAGCTGATCTGCATCTTAGCATAGTGGTTAAACAGTGGTCACACGCTGGTTCTGCCACACACTATGAGTGTGGCCCTGGGCAAGGGTCTCAACCTCTGTGTCCCTCAGGTCTTTGCCTGTGACATGGGGATGACTCGAGCACCTACATCATCAGGTTATCATGAGGGTTAAGTAACACATGCAGAGACTTCATGTTAAGCAGTCCGTAAGCATTATCTGTTGTTGGTGTTATCATTACAACAGGAGAACATGAAGAGAGGATGGAGGAAGGCAGTTTGGTCTATAGGGCTGGTCATATTCCTGCCTGAGGGCTTCTGTTTTCTCTGTCAACTGGGGGGCAAGGTCACCTGCTGAGAGGAGGGGCCACCCTGGCAGAGTTGGGCAGACATTTGAGGAGGAGGCCAAGATTCAAAGTGGTCTTCCCTGAGCGTTGGAAAGGGAGTCACCCCCTCAAAGGCTGTGGGCTTCAGGGGCAGTGTTGAAGCCCAGCTGAGGTTAGGTGCGCCAAGTCCAAGCTCCAACCTGCCACAGGTATGACATCACCAAGGAGCAGCCCAGGGCCCGGCAGAGAGCTGGCACAGAGTTGGGTGTGTCCAAGGTGGGGCCTGTGCAGCAGGCACCACGAACAGATGAGTCCCTTTGCTTCCGCTCTCTCTGGCTTCGTTCTGCTCTGCAGCTACAAGTGTACGTTTTCCCCAGGCAGCAAACCCGCACTTGGGTCACTCGGGACAAGGTGTGCGTATGGCACAGGTTGAATCATGTATCCTCCAGGCAAACGACTCCTGTGCTCAAACCACAGTTCTGAGTTAGGCACATTATCCAAGGGCTTGAGAATATGTCCACAAAGTGAGTAAACAATCTCATCATGATACCAAAATGAAGCTCTTATTCTATCACAGGAGGCAAGTTTGACAGTGATACCATTTCTTTAAATTAAATCTTTTAAATTTCTTTTCATGTGCAATTAGATGCTCCTATGTCAATAACACCCAAGAAATGCTTGGTATAACTCTAGCCCTCAGATTCTTCAAGACAATGGCACTAAGTGACGTGACACAGACTGGCAGCTACAGAGCTGCGTAACAAGCATGACTTTGTGCACACAACTCCTAAGGGCCAGGATGAAAGCTTTGTCTCCTCCAACATCTAAACTGTAACATCTGCTCGACAAAAAACGTCTGGTTGGATGATTCTTATGGAACAAAGTCTAGTATGTCAAACATACCCTCCACTCCATTTCAAAAGAGACTTTTCACTGCTCACCACTTAACATTAGACTAATAACATTCAGTATGGTTCATCTATGTTTTCAAAACACACAGAAATGTTTAATTAAGCAGTGAATATCTATCTTTTTTCTTTCAAAAACAGCTCAAATGAGGTCCATCAAAACGTGATTTTAATTTGATCACCTGCCTTTTGAAGTCAAGTCTTTCCAGCTCCAGCAAACTGTGGGGTTGAGGCAATTATCTGAATTATTCAGGAAGCAGAATTTTAGCCTAAATCATCACATTCCTAGAGAACAAAGAATATCTGTCAGTTCAGCCGAAAAGCAGAAAAATTGAACACTTTGCTCTTTTTCTACATGAAATAGCATATATGCTGCCTTATTTTCTCTGAGCTAATTGGCTAATGAATTCTATTTGACCCTGTACAAAGAGGGAGAAAAATCTTAAGAAGATGAAGCCAAGAAGTTAAAGATTCCTTCTCTTTGCAAAAGTTGGAAGAGATCTATATTTACGAAAGGTTATTCTGCTTCAAGTTTCTGGTGCCAAATTGGAACTTTCTGAAGAATGGTGTTCAAGCCTTTTCCTAGTTCTCCAGTAATATTTCAGCTCAGTTAGCTGCATTCTCCATTCATACCTTCTCACCTGAAAACTTCCATAAATATAGAATGAATTGTAGAGAATAATTTTATATTCAATTTTCTGTTCTTTACAAGTGATGTAAAGAATACTTTATAAACTTTAGTGACTCACGGAGCTAACACTAAAATTTATAAATTATGCTGCTTCACTGGTGACAACATAATTTTAGATGAAAGCCAGCTTTAGGTAAAAAGCCTTTGACCCTAGAGATGGTGAATTTAGCCAGAAGCACTGGATATCCTATTCTATTCATTAAAACAAAGTTTCCTTCAGAGGTGAGTTTGACTTTGAATGAAATCAAATAAACCAATGTTGGAGGAAGGGAAGTGCCAGGGTGGATTGTATAATTGTTTATGTCTTTTCAGATAAAACAACAGATCACCAATTAATTAGTCTCTGAAAGAACAGAAGTACTCCAGGCATTTCTAATTTTGAAATTCTCAAAGTGTAAGTCCTTTTAGACTCAGAGCTAATACGGCAACACAATATGCTCAGAAAAAAGGCCGGGTGGAGTCTGGGTCTCTGTCCTGGAGTTTGTCTGAAGGAAGGAACAGGAGGGTGAGATGATGCGCACACTGGAACCTCCTCGGCTTGGTCATCGCCTCCCCCCGATGACTGAGCCATCAGCTGATTCATCTTGATTTCGATGCTGCTGACACCTGCTCTGAGTGCCTGTCCTGTTTCCATGGTAACCAAGGGAAAGGATCCTTGTCCACATACTTTGGGAACCTCATTAAATCAGGCAGCAGGACAGCAGCTGTGTTCTCCATGCGTTACTCTGACAGCCATGGACAAATTTTATGATGCTCAGGTGATTTTGGGCGCTTTCTAGGCCAGACTGTTGAGCATGTGTAGATAGTGAGACAGATGGCAGAATAAATAAATATTGCCAAAGTGTTTAATGCACACAAAATTTCTGAAAGGTGCGAACCAACAATCGTAATTTTATTGACTGCGGTAATTTGAAGCCAAATGATAAATACTAAGGGGATGGGAAACTCTTGGAAAATGTTAACTTGAGGTGCTCTCCTGATGATAGTAATCTCTTGGAAAAACAGCACTTCACAAGTATCACTAATATGGTTTTAATGCAGCTGGTGCCCCAAAATGTGAAGTTCTAAAGTACAGAACTTTCCTTTTCCTCCTTAACCATCTTATTATTTGCTGGATTCAAAAAAATCTGAAGGAAAGTCCTTTTACACACACACACATACACACACACACACACACACACACACACACACACACACGAGTATAGATGCTTGATTAAACCAAGAATTCAGTCCAAAGCCCAATTTATACCAAAGTGACATGCAGATTTTACAAATACTGAGTCAAGAGCCAGATTTTTCCCACTGCTTTTTACCCCTAAGGGTGCTTGAAGATACACATTCAGTTGAAAGGAGTCTGGGATAGCTTGACTAGCCCAGAACAGACATGTCTTGCCAATTTCCAAAGATAATCCAAAAATCTCTTCAAGCTGAGGATGGCAGAGCAAGAGTTAGATTAATCAGTTTTTAATGGAGATGACCAACAGCCAAGAAGAGAGTCCCAGGGCTTCTGTTGCTCTCATGCAGGGGAGAGTAGCTACTTCTTCCCCAGATCTAGAGCCAGAATCCTTGGGATCCAAGCCCTGCCCGGCTGCCACCAGAGGCATGGCCTTGGGCGAGTTGTCTGACTTACCACTGTTTCCCCTGTAGACCAGAGACAATAGTGGTCCCCACCTCCTAGGGTTATTTTGAGAAGGTAATGAATTCATCTCTGACAAGTGCTTAGACCAGTGCCTGGTGCTGCTCAGGGGATAAACAGTTGGAGTTTTCCTCCTATTATTGCCACACTGTACGAGTATTGTCTAATTCATATGCTAATTCCAATTTTCCCACGTAGCAGTTACAGACAAATGGTCTGGCTTTGAAGAACGTCAGGCCTGTGCCTGAACCCCTGATCTAGTGCATACTCACTAGCTGTGCCATCTTGTGTAGTGACTTAACCCCCCTGAGCCTTGGTTTGCTCACCTGTAATAGCAGAACCCACCACCCAGGGGTTCTGAGGATGAAACAAGGGAGCACTCACTTGGTGCACAGCCCCAAGGAAGAACTCAGTCCGTGGAAGCCATTAAGATCATCCTGTTCTTGGGATTAAGTCGTCGTTTGTGAAAACTATGTTAAAATCTTAGGAAAACTAGGCTTTGTCTTAATCTGACAGAGACAATAAAAATAATACAGAGTGAGGTAGTGGTTGAATAGATTCTGGAATGCACATGTGAATTTTGAAAGCAGGAAAGAGATCACTCTTTGAAAAATTAGCTCTTGATCTTTTTGTGTGTGTGTGGACTCAGCCCTTATAGGAGATTCTGTATATTTAGCCTTCAAAAATTGCCTAGTGAAATGTTCTCTGTGTTAGAAAAGGTCAAGAATTACGTAAACCTTTGTGTAATTAGTCAGAATCAGAATCTCATTAATAATTATAGCAGGAGTTGGAGCTGTTACTAGATATCCCCATTCTCTCTGTAATGAAAAAAGTCCATTGCTGGGTGATTATCCAATATACAGCATTTCACTGTTACTCTGAAATTGGGTAATAGTCATGTGTAATCAATTAAAATTCCATAATGTAGAAAATCTCTGCTTCGAGGGTGGGGGATCCAGTGTGCAGGAATGGAGAAACTGGATTAGAAGGGAGAGTCTGCAATGGCCTCAGTGACCCCATAGAGCTCCTTGTGCCTCTAACACTTGTTCTTCCTGGAGCTGTAGAATCCTTTCGCTTCCTTCTAGACTCTGCTGAGCAGGGCTTGGCGGCGGGGGGCGGGGGGTCTAAAGAGGATGACGCCACTTACGTTACTTTAGAATATGAACAAACAAGTGCCCGCCTCTGTCCTTCATAACACCCTGTGTTAATTGCCAGAAAGAGTCAGAGGTCCATCAGACACTGTCCTTAAACTTGGAGAAGCTGTGGTCAAAAGGGAAAGAGAGTCTTATATAGTTAGTACAAAAATGAGATGGAAAGGGAGTGAGGGAGGGGTGGAATATGTGCTCAGCAGCCTGTCTTGCTAAGTTAGAACCTGGCATTGCAGTGTAGGAGCGGCTGCTCACACTTACATCCACACCAGGGACATGGCCAGCCCTGGGAAGCCCACTGGCAGGAGGCAAGAAAGAACCCTAGGCAGAGGCCCTGGCACCCAACATCTGCTGACAGTCCTCCCTCTGCCAACAAACTCCCACCTCCATGCTCCCTTCGGGTAAAACTTGGAGGCTTCTATTATCTTGGTATTACCGTTTCCCCCCAAATATGGAAGCAATACATGCTTATAGAAACAGAAAGAAGAAAATTAAAACAAACAAAACAACCACCATCCAAGGTGACTACTTGAATCTTGGTGAATTTATTCCTAATCACTTTCTCTGTTTTCATTTCTTTGTTTGTTTTTAATATACATGTGATCACATAGTATATTTTTATCCTGATTTTTCACTTAACATTAAAATGAATGCATTTTCATGCCTTTATGAAAGTTTTGCACGCAGCAGCTTATGACTGCATAATGTTCTGTTCCACTATAATTCACCTACACATTCCCCTATTGTTTAGGTTGTTTCCTAATCTTTTTATTGTAAATAATTTATAAGAAATGTCTTTGTGCTTAAAATGGCATTTCTAAAACTGGTATCTCTTTAGAGATGTCCTGTAGGATGTTTTAATAGATAAACTTTAAAAAAAGTATTCTGTGCTCATATTAGTTTGGTAAAGGCTGGGTTGAAAAAATAAGCTTCTTCCCAGCAGGAATTTTCAGAGCCTTCATACATGATGTATTGTGAATCTCCAACAGAGGGATAGACTTCCCAGAACTGCTGGACCATGGAATCCTTTCTTTTCAAGAATTTATTAGCATGACTGACACTTTTCAATAGAATTAGAATATAGTTCATATTTTTTGCAAAAACACATTTGGAATGCCTTTCAGACACATTTTAAATGACTAATGTGTCCCTAATATCAAAATCAGACAAGTGCAGCTCAAGATAGAAAAACTATAGGTCATTCACTTTTAAACAAAAATGCAAAAATCCAAAGGAAAATTTTAGCAAATCAATTACAACAGGGTGTAAAATAAATTAAAGATGCAAAGACAATTCACTATTAAGAAATCTATTAATGTAAATCATTACATTGAAAGATTAGGAAAATATCTAGTGATCATTTCAGGAGACATCAAGACAGCCTACAAAATTTCTGATTATTCTAGACTTAAATGAAAAGAAATAACTCTTAGAATATATATATATATGTGTTAGCATGTGGTATTTGTTTTTCTCTTTCTGACTTAACTTCACTCCGTATGACAGACTCTAGGTCCATCCACCTCATTACAAATAACTCAATTTCGTTTCTTTTTATGGCTGAGTAATATTCCATTGCGTATATGTGCCACATCTTCTTTATCCATTCATCTGTCGATGGACACTTAGGTTGCTTCCATGTCCTGGCTATTGTAAATACTGCTGCAGTGAACATTGTGGTACATGACTCTTTCTGAATTATGGTTTTCTCAGGTTATATGCCCACTAGTGGGATTGCTGTGTCATATGGTAGTTCTATTTTTAGTTTTTTAAGGAACCTCCATACTGTTTTCCATAGTGGCTCTATCAATTTACATTCCCACAAACAGTGCAAGAGAGCTGATTTTTTTTAAAGTTACTAGAATTAATAAGGTAATATGTAAGGTGGCCCCATACAAGATGAAGTCACAAAATTCAACAGCTTTCCTTTCTTCTAAATTTGAGCATTGTGCTGGATACTCTCCATTTGCCTTCTTGATCCTCTGCCCTCCCTTCTTGCCTGGCTCTGCTCACCTGCAGGGACTTCCTTGCCCTCTGGCTTCCAGCTGGGTTCAGCCAATGGGAACCACTGGCCAGAGGTGGCAGGGTGGCAGGAGGGGGAGACAGGGTATCTTCCTTTCTGCTGGTCTGTGGATGGGCAATGGCTGCTCCTCTACCAAAAGCTCCTCTCCAGCTATCCTCCCCTGAAGCTGTAGCTTTCCCTCCAAGTTCTGTACATAACTCCCTTCCAACCCTTCCAACTCCCTTCCAACTCTGCTTTGGCTCACCCTGGCACGCTTCTCCACTCACTCATTGACTTCTCTTACTTATGCCCACACCTTTATAAACACTTTCTTTTTAAATTTCACTACCTCACTTCAGTATACCATGTGTTTCTCTCCAGGACACTGCCACAAGCACCTAGAAATAGAAACTAGAAAATATATTTCACAATGGTAACAAAAGCCACAAATACTTAGAAATGAATTTCACAAAAAAATGCAGTCTCTAAAAGGAGAAAACCAAAGACTCGTATTGGATGATATAAAACAAGATCTGAACAAATATTCTTTTTGGATTGGAAAAAATACCATAAAAAGTCAATTCTAAATTAATATATGAAAGTCTTCTAATTCTAATTAAAATATCAATGAGTTGTTTCCAAATTGGATGGAATGATATTAAAGCTTAAATGAAAGAATAAGTGCCCCTAGAATAGCTAAGAAAATTATGGAAAAGAACAGTGAGTACACTTCCTTACAAAATAATGGGTCGTGATCTAAGCTCTACAATCAAGTCGGCATGGATTCCAGAAGAGACAAAGAGATCAGTGGAACCAAACAGAGAAGACAAAATTAGATCCCAGCAAGTACAAAAATATAATAGATGACAAGGTTTCATTTCAGTGGAAAAAAGATGGATTATTTAATAAATAGTGTCAGTACAATGGATGTCTGAAAGAAGATATAACAGGATCCTTATTTACATCACATTAAAAAATATAATCTAGATGGACTAAAGATTTGAAAGTAAAAAAGTGGAACTCTAAAAATTTCAAAAAAATCTAGAGGTGTATGCATACCATCTAGGGACTGAAAAGGCCTTCTTAATCACCACTGGAAACCTAGAAGTTATAGACAAAATGTATATATGTATAAATTATATATATATATAAATATATATGTAAACTGTGTGTGTGTGTGTGTGTGTGTGTATACATATATATATATATATATATATGTATACACACACACACACACACACACGGTTTTTAACACCGGGAAAACAAACTGGGCTCTATACAAAGCCAATAGACAAATGGTAATTTTGGAAAAAATATTTGTAATGTATTTAGGTGCCAGTTTTGCCAGTGGAAACTCTGGAGCAAAACTGGGACAGATAGAGGTCTTTCTTCCTGTTCCAGTGTATTCTCAGCATGCTCCTGCTGTATGCAGCAGCCAGCAGTGTACAGTACACCAGTGGTGCCACCCCCAGTGAGTTTCAGTGGCCCTACTTCAGCAGGTGGCTTCCAGGGGTTGCGAGGTATATAGTGACAGAGATCCCTGCCAGCCACACTGGCCCCTTGCTGTTCCTCCAGCAAGCCGTGCCAAACACGTACCAACCTCAGAGTCTTCACCGGCTGTCCACTCGTCCCGTGACCCCGTTCCACACTTTCTCCAAGTCTCTGCTCAAATGCCACCTCGGAGATGTCCTTCCTGAGCACCCTGTCTCAAATAGCACTGTCTGCTCCACTGCCTCTGTCGCTCCTGTCCCCTTCTCTTCAGCTCCCCTCTGACTTCCATGTATTTACGTGTTTGTTGTCCATCGACCTCTCCAGAGTGGAAGCTCTGTGAGCACAAGGACTTGCTTTGTTTTGTTCACAGCTGTATACATCTCCCAACAACAGCATCTGGTATATAGGTGTTCAGTAAGTGTTTGTTGAAGGAGTGAGTGAATCACTTTACAGCCACTGGACTAGCAAGAAGTTTAAATAACTCAAAATTAATTCTTAATATTGTTAGGGATGAGCATTAAAAGATACGCACACATTATAAATTGTTCCAACCCTTTTTTTAAGATGCTATCTGGAAACATCTATCCCATTCCTGGGAATCTAATCCACAGAAATAAAAGCAGAAGGACATAAGCACATATATAAGAGAATATTTATTTGTACATTGTTTAGCAAAAAAATAAAAGGGGGAAATTAAATTAAACCCTTCCAGTAGGAGAATGACTGAATAAATTATGGCACAACCACATTATGAAATATTATGCAACACTTTAAAATGAATTAAAGTCATACCAGTTGTTTTGGAGGGATTTCCATGAGGTTTTGTTGAGTTCAAAAAAGCAAGATTCAGGGACTTCCCTGGTGGTCCAGCAGTTACGACTCTGCACTCCCAATGCAGGGGCCCCAGGTCAGGGAACTAGATCCCACATGCAGCAATTAAGGATCCCACATGGTGCAACTAAAGATCCCACACACTGCAGCAAAGATCCCGTGTGCTGCAACTAAGACCTGGTGAAGCCAAATAAATAAATAAATATGAGGGAAGTTTATAGCAATTCAATCTCACCTCAAGAAACAAGAAAAATCTCAAATAAACAATCTAACCCTACACCTAAAGCAGCTAGAGAAAGAAGAACAAAGAAAATGCAAAGTCCGTAGAAGGAAAGAAATCCTAAAGATGAGAGCAGAAATAAATGAAATAGAAATGAGGAAAACAATAGAAAAGATCAATAAAACTAAAAGCTAGTTCTTTGAGAAGATAAACAAAATTGATAAACCCTTACCCAGACTCATCAAGAAAAAAAGGGAGAAGACTCAAATCAATAAAATTAGAAATGAAAAAGGAGAAATCACAACTGACACTGCAGAAATACAAAGGATTATAAGAGACTACTACAAACAACTATATGCCAATAAAATGGACCACCACGAAGAAGTGGACAAATTCTTGGAAAGATACAATTTTCCAAGACTGAACCAGGAAGAATTAGAAAATATAAAGAGACCTATCACAAGTAGTGAAATTGAAACTGTAATTAAAAATCTTCCAACAAACAAAAGTCCAGGACCAGATGACTTCACAGGCAAATTCTATCAAACATTTAGAGAAGCTAACATGATCCTTCTCAAACTCTTCCAAAAAATTCCAGAGAGAGGAACACTCCCAAATTCATTCTACAAAGCCATCACCCTGATACCAAAACCAGAAAAAGGTATCACAATAAAAGGAAATTATAGACCAATATCACTGATGAATATAGATGAAAAAATCCTCAACAAAATACTAGCAAACAGAATCCAACAACACATTAAAAGGATCATACACCATGATCAAGTGGGATTTATCCCAGGGATGCAAGGATTCTTCAATATATGCAAATCAATCAATGTGATACACCATATTAAAAATTTTAGAATAAAAACCATATGATCATCTCAATAGATACAGAAAAAGCTTTTGACAAAATTCAACACCTATTTATGATAAAAACTCTCCAGAAAGTAAGCATAGAGGGAACCTACCTCAACATAATAAAGGCCATATACAACAAACCCACAGCAAACATCATTCTCAATGGTGAAAAACTGAAAGCATTTCCTCTAAGATAAGGAACAAGACAAGGATGTCCACTCTCGCCACTATTATTCAACATACTTTTGAAAGTCCTAGCCATCGCAATCAGAGAAGAAAAAGAAATAAAAGGAATCCAACTCGGAAAAGAAAAAGTAAAACTGTCACTGTTTGCAGATGACATGATACTATACATAGAGAATCCTAAAGATGCCACCAGAAAACTACCAGAGCTAATCAATGAATTTGGTAAAGTTGCAGGATATGAAATTAATGCACAGAAATCTCTTGCATTCCTGTACACTAACGATGAAAGATCAGAAAGAGAAATTAAGGAAACAATCCCATTCACCATTGCAACAAAAAGAATAAAATACCTAGGAATAAACCTACCTAAGGAGGTAAAAGACCTGTACTCAGAAAACTATAAGACACTGATGAAAGAAATGAAAGATGACACAAACAGATGGAGAGATATACCATGTTCTTGGATTGGAAGAATCAATATTGTGAAAATGACTATACTACCCAAAGCAATCTACAGATTCAGTGCAATCCCTATCAAATTCCCAATGGCATTTTTTACAGAACTAGAACAAAAACTCTTAAAATTTGTATGGAGACACAAAAGACCCTGAATAGCCAAAGCAGTCTTGAGGGAAAAAAACAGAGCTGGAGGAATCAGACTCCCTGGCTTCAGACTATACTGCAAAGCTATAGTAATCAAGACAGTATAGTACTGGCACAAAAACAGAAATATAGATCAATGGAACAGGATAGAACACCCAGAGATAAACCCACACACCTATGGTCAACTAATCTATGACAAAGGAGGCAAGGATATACAATGGAGAAAAGACAGCCTCTTCAATAAGTGGTGCTGGGAAAACTGGACAGCTACATGTAAAAGAATGAAATTAGAACACTACCTGACACCATACACAAAAATAAACTCCAAATGGATTAAACACCTAAGTGTAAGGCCAGACACTGTAAAACTCTTAGAGGAAAACATAGGCAGAACATTCTATGACATAAATCATAGCAAGACCCTTTTTGACCCACCTTCTAGAGAAACGGAAATAAAAACAAAAATACACAAATGGGACATAATGAAACTTAAAAGCTTTTGCACAGCAAAGAAAAACATAAACAAGACAAAAAGACAGCCCTAAGAATGGGAGAAAATATTTGCAAATGAAGCGACTGACAAAGGATTAATCTCCAAAATTTATAATGTGATTTTAAGAGAAATGATAGTTTAGATCAAGAAAGTAGTAAATGGCTAGCAAATTTGCTTGCCAAAAAGTTTTTACTTATGTGGGAATATCAGGCTCGAAGGCTCATGTACATAAGTTCCATAAACCAGGAGAATTTATACAAAGTTCTGTAAATCAAGATGATAGGCCCATTCATAATGCTGTAATTAAATAATTTGCATCATTAGTGTATATCATTTTTCAAAAAAGATCTGTTAACACATTTACTGAAGAATTATATTCAGTATGATATGATGCATTCATATGGACATAGTCACTAGCTTGAAAACTTCTGCAGTGTAACAATCCATAATAAACAGAGACTGGATAAACAAAGAAAATTATCTATTTGTTGTTATAAGGAAAGAAATTGAATTGTTTGTACAGCCAACTGTTCCTAATGTTTCCAAACTCCATCTTCTCATCAACATGTGTATTTGAGAATGGCGGATTGTGCAAATCCTGATGAGGGTAACCATCGCCTATTTCACAATGAGAGTCAACATTCATTGAAGAGAGAAGTAATTAATTAACTGCTTTTTTAAAAAAATTTATTTTTTTTTTCACACACACACACAGTATTTTATTTTTACAAGAGATAAATAAACTGACACCAAGCATTGTAAATGGATGACCACAACAAAAGCAACAATGATTGCAATTACCAAACACGAAACACACTCATACTATGTCATAATATTGACATTCAGTCCAGTAATCCTCCACTGTAACAGCTCCTTTACTTTGCAGTGAAAATTGGTTTGTATAGTTTTTGCCTCTGAGTCCTTGTGGGATTTTTTTTTTTCATTCAAACAGAAAGTCACAAAAATTATAATCATCCTCATCACTTCACTCAGTCCCGTGTAATTAATTTTATTTTTATCCTGATCTTTTGTTATCACTTTTATGAATTCATCAGTTTTCCATTATAGTTCTGAAAATGCTTATTCATTCAGTCCAGCAGTATAGTCGGTTACCAGAAACCTGTACTTGTCAGAGTCTTTTACATGAATTCCTTGAAGATGAAACCCTTTTATAGGAACGTTTCTGCAAAAGCATCAGAGTACACCCAGAACTGTCTGTAAATGACAAAAGACTTAAAAATGACCACGGTTAAAGATTTGATGAAAGTTCATAATAATGCAATTGACAAGGAAATTTACTTATTTCTGAGATATACATTTTAAAGTAATAACTACAATTATGACTTATAACATTATACCAGAACATATAAGATTTTTAGAAATTTTATGTAATGTCTGAAACATTTATATTAACATATTTCCATACAAATAACCCAAAGTTTAGTATGTTGGGTTTTTTGTTTGTTTGTTTATACTGCAGGTTCTTATTAGTCATCAATTTTATACACTGATGTGTATACATGTCAACCCAATCGCCCAATTCAGGACACCACCATCCCCACCCCACAGCAGTTTGCCCCCCTTGATGTCCATACGTTTGTTCTCTACATCTGTGTATCAACTTCTGCCCTGCAAACCGGTTCATCTGTACCATTTTTCTAGGTTCCACATACATGAGTTAATATACAATATTTGTTTTTCTCTTTCTGACTTACTTCACTCTGTATGACAGTCTCTAGATCCATCCACATCTCAACAAATGACTCAGTTTCGTTCCTTTTTATGGCTGAGTAATATTCCATTGTATATATGTACCACTTCTTCTTTATCCATTCGTCTGTCGATGGGCATTTAGGTTGCTTCCATGACCTGGCTATTGTAAATAGTGCTGCAGAGAACATTGGGGTGCATGTGTCTTTTTGAATTACGGTTTTCTCAGGGTATATGCCCAGTAGTGGGATTCCTGGATCATATGGTAATTCTATTTTTAGTTTTTTAAGGAACCTCCATACTGTTCTCCATAGTGGCTGTATCAATTTACATTCCCACCAACAGTGCAAGAGTGTTCCCTTTTCTCCACATCCTCTCCAGCATTTGTTGTTTGTAGATTTTCTGATGATGCCCATTCTAACTGGGGTGAGGTGATACCTCATTGAAGTTTTGATTTGCATTTCTCTAATAATTAGTGATGTTGAGCAGCTTTTCATGTGCTTCTTGGCCATCTGTATGTCTTCTTTGGAGAAATGTCTATTTAGGTCTTCTGCCCATTTTTGGATTGGGTTGTTTGTTTCTTTAATATTGAGCTGCATGAGCTGTTTATATATTTTGGAGATTAATCCTTTGTCCATTGATTCGTTTGCAAATATTTTCTCCCATTCTGAGGGTTGTCTTTTCGTCTTGTTTATGGTTTCTTTTTCTGTGCAAAAGAAGTTTGAAGTTTCATTAGGTCCCATTTGTTTATTTGTGGGTTTATTTACAGTACTCTAGGAGGTGGATCAAAAAAGATCTTGCTGTGATTTATGTCAAAGAGTGTTCTTCCTATGTTTCCCTCTAAGAGTTTTATAGTGTCCGGTCTTACATTTACGTCTCGAATCCATTTTGAGTTTATTTTTGTGCATGGTGTTAGGGAGTGTTCTAATTTCATTCTTTTACATGTAGCTGTCCAGTTTTCCCAGCACCACTTATTGAAGAGACTGTCTTTTGTCCATTGTATATCTTTGCCTCCTTTGTCATAGATTAGTTGACCATAGGTGCATGGGTTTATCTCTGGGCTTTCTATCTTGTTCCATTCATCTGTGTTTGTGTTTTTGTGCCAGTACCGTATTGTCTTGATTACTGTAGCTTTGTAGTATAGTCTGAAGCCAGGGAGTCTGATTCCTCCAGCTCCGTTTTTTTCCCTCAAGACTACTTTGGCTATTCAGGGTCTTTTGTGTCTCCATACAAATTTTAAGATGATTTGTTCTAGTTCTGTAAAAAATGCCATTGGGAATTTGATAGGGATTGCATTGAATCTGTAGATTGCTTTGGGTAGTATAGTCATTTTCACAATATTGATTCTTCCAATCCAAGAACATGGTGTATCTCTCCATCTCTTTGTGTCATCTTTAATTTCTTTCATCAGTGTCTTATAGTTTTCTGAGTACAGGTCTTTTACCTCCTTAGGTAGGTTTATTCCTAGGTATTTTATTCTTTTTGTTGCAATGGTAAATGGGAGTGTTTCCTTAATTTCGCTTTCAGATTTTTCATCATTAGTGTATAGGAATGCAAGAGATTTCTGTGCATTAATTTCATATCCTGAAACTTTACCAGATTCATTGATTAGCTCTAGTAGTTTTCTGGTGGCATCTTTAGGATTCTCTATGTATAGTATCATGTCATCTGCAAACAGTGACAGTTTTACTTTTTCTTTTCCGAGTTGGATTCCTTTTATTTCTTTTTCTTCTCTGATTGCCGTGGCTAGGACTTCCAAAACTATGTTGAATGATAGTGGTGAGAATGGACATCCTTTTCTCGTTCCTGGTCTTAGAGGAAATGCTTTCAGTTTTTCACCATTGAGAATGATGTTTGCTGTGGGTTTGTCATATATGGCCTTTATTATGTTGAGGTAGGTTCCCTCTGTGCCCACTTTCTGGAGAGTTTTTATCATAAATGGGTGTTGAATTTTGTCAAAAGCTTTTTCTGTATCTATTGAGATGATCGTATGGTTTTTATTCTTCAGTTTGTTAATATGGTGTATCACATTGATTGATTTGCATATATTGAAGAATCCTTGCATCCCTGGGATAAATCCCACTTGATCATGGTGTATGATCCTTTTAATGTGTTGTTGGATTCTGTTTGCTAGTATTTTGTTGAGGATTTTTGCATCTATATTCATCAGTGATATTGGTTTGTAATTTTCTTTTTTGGTAGTCTCTTTGTCTGGTTTTGGTATCAGGGTGATGGTGGCCTCATAGAATGAGTTTGGGAGTGTTCCTTCCTCTGCAATTTTTTGGAAGAGTTTGAGAAGGATGGGTGTTAGCTCTTCTCTAAATGTTTGATAGAATTCACCTGTGAAGCCATCTGGTCCTGGACTTTTGTTTGTTGGAAGATGTTTAATCACAGTTTCAATTTCATTACTTGTGATTGGTCTGTTCATATTTTCTGTTTCTTCCTGGTTCAGTCTTGGAAGGTTATACCTTTCTAAGAATTTGTCTGTTTCTTCCAGGTTGTCCATTTTACTGGCATAGAGTTGCTTGTAGCAGTCTCTTAAGATGCTTTGTATTTCTGCAGTGTCTATTGTAACTTCTCCTTTTTCATTTCTAATTTTATTGATTTGAGTCCTCTCCCTCTTTTTCCTGATGAGTCTGGCTAATGGTTTATCAATTTTGTTCATCTTCTCAAAGAACCAGCTTTTAGTTTTATTGATCTTTGCTATTGTTTTCTTTGTTTCTATTTCATTTATTTCTGCTCTGATCTTTATGATTTCTTTCCTTCCGCTAACTTTGGGTTTTGTTTGTTCTGCTTTCTGTAGTTCCTTTAGGTGTAAGGTTAGGTTGTTTACTTGAGATTTTTCTTGTTTCTTTAGGTAGGCTTGTATAGCTATAAACTTCCCTCTTAGAACTGCTTTTGCTGCATCCCATAGGTTTTGGGTCATCGTGTTTTCATTGTCATTTGTCTCTAGGTATTTTTTGATTTCCTCTTTGATTTCTTCAGTGATCTCTTGGTTATTTAGTAACGTATTGTTTAGCCTCCATGTGTTTGTGTTTTTTCCGTTTTTTTCCCTGTAATTAATTTTTGATCTCATAGCGTTGTGGTCAGAAAAGATGCTTGATATGATTTCAATTTTCTTAAATTTACTGAGGCTTGATTTGTGACCCAAGATGTCATCTATCCTGGAGAATGTTCCATGTGCACTTGAGAAGAACGTGTAATCTGCTGTTTTTGGATGGAATGTCCTATAAATATCAATTAAATCTATCTGGTCTATTGTGTCATTAAAAGCTTCTGTTTCCTTGTTTATTTTCATTTTGGATGATCTGTCCATTGGTGTAAGTGAGGTGTTAAAGTCCCCCACTATTATTGTGTTACTGTCGATTTCCTCTTTTATAGCTGTTAGCAGTTGCCTTATGTATTGAGGTGCTCCTATGTTGGGTGCATATATATTTATAATTGTTATATCTTCTTCTTGGATTGATCCCTTGATCGTTATGTAGTGTCCTTCCTTGTCTCTTGTAACATTATTTATTTTAAAGTCTATTTTATCTGATATGAGTATGGCTACTCCAGCTTTCTTTTGATTTCCATTGGCATGGAATATCTTTTTCCATCCCCTCACTTTCAGTCTGTATGTGTCCCTTGGTCTGAAGTGGGTCTCTTGTAGACAGCATATATATGGGTCTTGTTTTTGTATCCATTCAGCAAGCCTGTGTCTTTTGGTTGGAGCATTTAATCCATTCACATTTAAGGTAATTATCGATATGTATGTTCCTATGACCATTTTCTTAATTGTTTTGGGTTTGTTTTTGTAGGTCCTCTTCTTCTCTTGTGTTTCCCACTCAGAGAAGTTCCTTTAGCATTTGTTGTAGAGCTGGTTTGGTGGTGCTGAATTCTCTTATCTTTTGCTTGTCTGTAAAGCATTTGATTTCTCCATCGAATTTGAATGAGATCCTTCTGGGGTAGAGTAATCTTGGTTGTAGCTTCTTCCCTTTCATCATTTTAAGTATATTATGCCACTCCCTTCTGGCTTGTAGAGTTTCTGCTGAGAAATCAGCTGTTAACTTTATGGGAGTTCCCTTGTATGTTATTTGTCATTTTTCCCTTGCTGCTTTCAATAACTTTTCTTTGTCTTTAATTTTTGCCAATTTTATTACTATGTGTCTCGACGTGTTTCTCCTTGGGTTTATCCTATATGGGACTTGCTGCGCTTCCTGGACTTGGGTGGCTATTTCCTTTCCCATGTTAAGGAAGTTTTTGACTATAATCTCTTCAAATATTTTCTCTGGTCCTTTCTCTCTCTCTTCTCCTTCTGGGATCCTATAATGCGAATGTTGTTGCGTTTAACATTGTCCCAGAGGTCTCTTAGGCTGTCTTCATTTCTTTTCATTCTTTTTTCTTTATTCTGTTCCACAGCAGTGAATTCCACCATTCTGTCTTCCAGGTCACGTATCTGTTCTGCCTCAGTTATTCTGCTATTGATTCCTTCTAGTGTAGTTTTCATTTCAGTTATTATATTGTTCATCTCTGTTTTTGTTTGTTCTTTAATTCTTCTAGGTCTTTGTTAAACATTTCTTGCATCTTCTCGATCTTTGCCTCCATTCTTTTTCTGAGGTCCTGGATCATCTTCACTATCATTATTCTGAATTCTTTTTCTGGAAGGTTGCCTATCTCCACTTCATTTAATTGTTTTTCTGGGGTTTTATCTTGTTCCTTCATCTGGTACATAGCCTTCTGCCTTTTCATCTTGTCTGTCTTTCTGTGAATGTGGTTTTTGTTCCACAGGTTGCAGGACTGTAGTTCTTCTTGCTTCTGCTGTCTGCCCTCTGGTGGATGAGGCTATCTAAGAGGCTTGATGGGAGGGACTGGTGGTGGGTAGAGCTGACTGTTGCTCTGGTGGGCAGAGCTTAGTAAAACTTTAATCCACTTGACTGTTGATGGGTAGGGCTGGGTTCCCTCCCTGTTGGTTGTTTGGCCTGAGGCAACCCAACACTGGAGCCTACCTGGGCTCTTTGGTGGGCTAATGACAGACTCTGGGAGGGCTCACGCTGAGGAGAACTTCTGCTCCCAGTGTCCTTGTCCCCACGGTGAGCCACAGCCCCCCCCCCCCGCCTCTGCAGGAGACCCTCCAACACTAGCATGTAGGTCTGGTTCAGTCTCCCCTGGGGTCACTGCTCCTTCCCCTGGGTCCTGATGTGCACACTACTTTGTGTGTGCCCTCCAAGAGTGGTGTCTCTGTTTCCCCCAGTCCTGTCAAAGTCCTGCAATCAGTTCCCACTAGGCTTCAAAGTCTGATTCTCTAGGAATTCCTCCTCCCGTCGCCGGACCCCCAGGTTGGGAAGCCTGACGTGTGGCTCAGAACCTTCAGTCTAGTGGGTGGACTTCTGTGGTATAAGTGTTCTCCAGTCTGTGAGTCACCCACCCACCAGTTATGGGATTTGATTTTACTGTGATTGCACCCCTCCTACCATCTCATTGTGGCTTCTCCTTTGTCTCTGGATGTGGGGTATCTTTTTTGGTGAGTTCCAGTGTTTTCCTGTCAATGATTGTCCAGCAGCTAGCTGTGACTCTGGTGTTCTCACAAGAGGGAGTGAGAGCAAGTCATTGTACTCCGCCATCTTGGTTCCTCCCTCAATTAACTGCTTTTTAAAAATCTCAAACTTACAAAAAAATTGTAAGTATGGTACAAATAACTCTTTTTATGCACAATTTCAGAGAAAGTTGCCTACATCATGCTCCCAACATCCCAGAATATCTTGAATGTATTGTGTATTCCTACAAACAAGGATGTTCTCCAACAGAAATACAATTCAGCTAAAAAAATCAGGAAATTAACATTGATATAATACTACTATCTGGCCGTCAGGCAGCATTCAAGTCTTCCTAATTATCCCAATAATGTTTTTATAGCAAAAGGATCCAGTTCACAATCACAGGTTGAGCTTAGTTGTCATTTCTTTCTTTCTTTCTTTTTCTTTTAGAAGTTGGTTGGTATAGGTATCTTTATTTTATTTTTGGCTGTGTTTGGTCTTCATTGCGGCACAAGCAATCTTCATTGTGGTGTGCGGGCTTCTCTCTAGTTCTGGTGCCCAGGCTTCTCTCTAGTTGTGGCGTGTGGGTTTCCTCTCTCTAGTTGTGGCGCACAAGCTCCAGAGAGCACGGGCTCTGTAGTTTGTGGCATGTGGGCTCTCCAGTTGAGATGCACGGGCTCAGTAGTTGTGGTGCGAGGGCTTAGTTGCTCTGTGGCATGTGGGATCTCAGTTCCCCAACCAGGGATTGAAGCCACGTCCCCTGCATTGGAAGGCCATTCTTTACCACTGGACCACCAGGGAAGTCCCAGTTGTCATTTCTTTTAATCTCTTTGGTCTTTCCTTGAGTTTCATGATCTGGACACTTTAAAGATTATAGGCCAGTTATTTTGTGGAATTTCCTTCTATTTGGGTTTCCTATTTCCTCGTGATTAGAGTCACAATACATATCTGTGGCAGGAAAACCATAGGCATGATGCTGTGTTCTTCTCTTGGATCTTATCAGGTGGCATACAGTCTCAGTTTGTTCCATTACTGATATTGCCTACTTTGATCCTTTGATTAGGGTGGAATCTGCCAGGCTTCTCCACTGTAGAAATTCTCTTTATCTATTTGTAATTAATAAGTATTTTGGGGGGAGGTGTTTTGAGACTATGTAAACATCTAATTCCTCATCATACTTTCAATTTACTCATTCATTTATTTATATCACTGTGAACTCATCGTTTCCTATTTTATGTAATGGGTTATAATTTATTACTAAAATTATTTAGTTTGATCCTCAAATTATACCAGATTTGGCCAGTGAGAGCCCCTTCAGTCTGGTTCCTGTGTCCTTTTGGCATGTCCTCATCATTCTTTAAGCACTTTCTTACTTCTGGTCAGAAAAAGAAACTCCAAGCTCATTTTGTTCTTTCTCTTTACCAGCCATGGAATCAACCATTTCCCCAAGGTGCCCTGGTTTCTTTCAGTAAAGAATGGTATTTAGAAACCAATATCTGAGTGCTAGATGTGCTCAGTACTATTGAGATGTCCCTGTTTCCAGGTCCTTTTGGTGGACAGAAGTAGGAAATATATATACATATACATACACATGTTGTTTTTTTCTGTATCTGTCTAGATGTATTGAAAACCATGGTTCACACCAACATGTGAAAACTTTTAGCTCTCTTCTTTTCCATAATTGTAACTCCCTTCTCAGACAATGAGAAACCTAGCTCCCATTATCCGTAACACGGTATTTAGTTAATCGGAATCCAATGTGAATGCCCTCTTCACTCATTCAGTCTCTGACCCTCTTCATCAGCCCACCTCCAACCCCTGCCCTCCCACAAAGATGCCTTTTTTGCCCATCCTGACATCCTGCACTGGGCAACTACCTTCCCGGAAGCACGGATACCCTCCTCATGTCAGTCAAGTGCAAGCCCCTGCTCTGGGACACTGCAGTTCCACCTACCACTCACAGATGCTTTTTTGCTCAAGCCCACTGACCAACTTTTGCACTGGATTCGTATCAACCTCTTTACCTGTTCGTACTGCCTTAGTAAGATATTGTAATAACCTAAGTGGACTTTCTGGAGGCTGCATAGTCTCAGAAAGGGGGGTGGGGGGGACGTGGTAATGGAGCCTTCTAATATGGCCTGAAGGAAACAGTCCACTCTCCTGCTCCACCTGGCCTACCAGAATGAAAGCTGTCACCCTGCTACACATGTAATATAAATGTGAGCAGTCAGCCGCTCCTGTGCACTGGGAGGCCTGCACAAAGGGCCTGTGCAACCTTCACAACTCTCTGCATTGCAAATGCCGCCTTTCCCCAAGGCACTCTTTCTTAAGTTGGGTGGAAGACAGAAATCCCAGGGTGTAGCTGCCACACTGGCCATGAAATGGAATGCACTGTCTGCCCACTGCCCCCCCACCCCAGGGCTTTAAACCTTGCCGTTGTCTCAGTGTGCACCTTTAGAGACTAGTGAACTGAGAAGGAAAAGGCTTCTGGTTGAAGAGTTTTCTTGACTACAGAGCTAATATTTTAAATAGGACTAAAAATACCATTGTCTTTTGCCATTAAATGACTGAAGGTGAAATTTAGTGAACTTAATGTATCAAGGAGAGTAATTATGAGATAATTTAATTGCTAAATCATCCCATCTAAATTGTAAATTGTTAAAAGCAGAGTCTGTGCTCATAAACATTTAATATTTTATACTAATTTTTATTTTATGCCTGTAATAAAAATGATTTAACTGTGTTGTCTTATATTTGAAAGGTTTGGAAATGCTTATGATGGACTATTACATTTTTGGCTCTCTGACACTTATTCTGAAGGATGCCATTTCTCAGCTTTCTTTTTCTTACATTTCAACAATAATGATATGGTTAGGAGGAAGACTCGACACACTCTGGGAACTTAAATAACTGTGAGAACATTCCAGCCACAGGTTCAGATTTGTTCATACAAAACCCGAGGTGTAAGTTTGTCACAGCATTTGCAGCTTTCTGATTCTCGGGAATCATCTTTTATTTTGAAAACAGTCACACAAGCTCCATCTCCAGAGGCATCCAGGGCAGGGCTCTCATCTTCCTGTTGTGTCTGAGAATCCCGCAGACATAAGGAACATTCCAGTCACTCCAAGCCAGGTTCAGGGGGCACTCAGGCATGACTTAGAACCCAGCCAAATTACGCATTGATACTACAGGGCACCCCCTTTTTTGTTTTAGAGAGATTTTTTAAAGTTCCTCAAATCCAGATCATTTTAAGCTTTTGTTTTATTTTTGTCTATTTGTGTCAGCTTTACATTTTTTTAACCTGGCTGGCTGTGTTGGAGGAAGCAAGTGCCTGGAGCACGTCCACCAGCATTACTGAGGCATTTCCCAGCTCCGTCAGGAACCGACCTGGCTGGAGGAAGTGAAAAGAAAACGGTGCTCCATGCTTCCTCAGCTCAAATTGGAATGCCCACCCTCAGCCTCTGCAGATCTCAGCCCAGGGATCCTTCAAGGCCTCCTCAGGTGCAGGTCCCTCCTTGCAGTCATCGTTGATCACCACAGCTGAAGCAACCCTCCCCTCCTTTGAAGAACTGCTGTTTTCCAGTGCCTTCCTAATGGCCCTCACTGCTTTGGGCAAATCGTGGGCTACTCCTGTCCTTTGTGCTATCTTATGATCTCTCTGGGTAACTCTAAGTTCTTTGAAGGCAGGTACTGAATGGAATTCGACCTTGAATCTCTCACAGTGCCTCAGTAGCGTGGAAACAGGTGTTGAATGAATGAAGAAAAGAGAAGCAGACGGAATGCCAGAGTTTTGGAGGGTGAAGCCTACGTGTGACATAGTTATCACAGAGGCTACAGCTGTAACAGTTACAGTTGTCTTAAGAGTGAGGAAGCTGAGCTAACAGAATAACGTCTAACCAGGCACGTATGGGCGTTACTCTCAAATTCCCCTGTGGCCTTGGCTTGAATACTCTTATGTTCTTCTCCTGAAATTCCTGTAGCTTGGAGATGCCTGTGAAGAATCAGAGAAGTGTTCTCTGCTTCATCATCAGGAACAGCTCAGGACTGACATGTGAAATGTTCAGGTAAAAATGCAAAGCTTTAAAGAAAAAAATAAAGCAGTGTTTGTTTACTGAAGACGGAAATGGATGATAACACAGCACAGTGACAGCAGACAAGGGCGTCAGCCACATGTCTACATGCACTTGGTCCAGGTGCTCCCCCAGCCCCACCTCGGCAGCCACGTATCAGTCTGTACAACGTCAATAACACACATACCCGGCAGTCACTCCATCAGTTAAGCCGTGCCCACCACCCTGAAACCTGCTCCGTCAGAGTCGGACTCTCTGTGGTCGTGGGCCTCCTTTTTCTCTCCTCTCAATTGTGTGGAGCGGTTCTTTGGCCTCGGGCTTCGTTTCATAGAGCCTGGCTTTGGATACTCTCCAGGATCTCTCCTCCCTGCTTACGAAAGAACTGGGCTGAGAGGGCAAATTGGGACCAGAAAAGTTTTTTTGGAACTTCTTTTGGCGACAAGCCTAAAAGGCCATTAAAGCTAAAAGCCATGTAATTTTTCTGCTGGGCAGAGAATGGAGCGAGGGTCTGGTTCTACTTAGGAAGTAAGATTCCCGTTTTTGTGGGAAGTTTGTGGTAGAAACAACCCATTTTGTGTTTTTAGTTTAAAAATTATTTCCTCTGCTCTGCTAGGTGAATAAATAATTGTGCTCCACTATGACAGAAATAGTCATTTTGTCCACATAAGAAAGCCTCTGGCAGCTTAGAAACAACAGACAATAAAACATCCATGCTGGGTATCAGTTAAGTCTTAACTTTTTCAAGTGTGTATCTTTGAAGAATGTTAAAGAATAAAGACATCCGGTAAAGGTCAAATTCGTGTTCTTATTTAAGGACTGTGTTCATTTGACATTTCTGTTGAGGAAAGACAGTTTCTCTGCTACCCGGAGAGGAAGTAAAAGTTGTCTAATGGCAGATGTAGTGCCGCTGTTAAATTAAGGCCTGATATTACTTTCCTCTCTGTTCTAAATCACTGGGGGAAGAGGGGACGGCTTTGCCAAATGAAGGGATACAAACAGCAAAGGAAAATAAAACAGTTCCCTATCCATGAAGAGACAAACACAAAAACCATTTAAATGAACCATGTTTGACAGACGTCTTTAGTTTTAACACACATACACAAATACGCAACCTGAAAAATGGCTTTTGGAGGAAAAAAGGAAACAAAAACGTTGGCAGAACATCCTTCAGACCTCAAATTTTGTGCTGACTTGGAGGAATAAAGTGCTTAATGAAGACACTCATGTGAGTTTGGACAGCTTGACATGACTGATACTATTCAGTGATGGTCAGTCACTTAAACCAGTGGAAGACCTCAGAGAGAAATGTCATTGTCAGAAAGAACCTTGATTGGTTCCTACACCTCTTCCAGCCACGTAATCCCTGGCACAGAGGCATCAAGGTGTCCAGAAGCCCTGGAAGGTCGGACGGCCGTGCTGAGACACTGCTGCTGGGCACCCGTGGGGGCAGGCCCGAAAGTCCTAGCCTCTGATGGCCTCTGGGCACCGACCAGCATCACCCCACCTGCCCACCTCAGACACCATCAGTCCTGCCGTCCCCCACACCAAAATCCTCCCTGCTTCCTCAGCAGCCATGGGAGCAAGCGCGCTTCTGCTGAGTTTAATTCATCTTCCTCTTACAGTGTGTGTTTGGGGCTGGCTGGCAAAGATCAGTGCTTCTCCTGTGCGCTTTAGACCAGAGAGGAAATGAGCAGAGATGTTTTCAGCTCGCTGCAGCTGTAACTGTCTCCTTAGAACTCTGTCTTCCCTGCCCTGATCCACAGCGGTCCCCTCATTTGGACTGTGTCTGGCATCAGTGGGTTGAATTCTGTTTAAGAAGAACCACCTGCCCACCTGCCTGCTCCTTGACAGCTGAGATATTTTGTTACTTATAGGACGCTTATTGTAAAATCTTTACTATCCATTTATTGTAAATAACTACATTTTCAAGTTGCCAGAAAAATTCTTTTCTATAAGGCTAGTGGCATATCTTTCTTTAAACAAAAATGATCTAAACATTTATTTAAGTATTTATGGAAGGAGTAAAGTAGGAAACGATTGCTGCAGAAGTAATGACTTTGAATGTTGTTTTAAAAAATTTGGTTTATCCCAACTTTTTTAAGAGCATATGCTCTGCACATATTGCTGATAACATACATAAGAGATTAATTTTTTCCTTCATGAAAGAAAGGAAAGAACCAGAAAGAGTTCAGAAGGCAGGATTTTAAATGAGTAAGTACTTAGGGGATATGAAAGCTGTTATGTGTTTGGAGAGAGAGGAAAGGGAGAGGCAATGAAAATATCTTGCTCATGCTAAAGAGAGAAGAGAATCAACTCTGAGTTTTGCTTGAGATAACACCTGGCATGTTATCACTCTGGAAGATATCTTCCATCAGCATACAAAGACCTCGGGTTGCCATTACAAAGCAGATTTTTGTCGGTGACTCAGTTTTAATTTATTGGGATTTCTGAAAAACACACATTTTGGTAAACTTCAGATACTGTTCTCTGACTACCAACCACTAAATGTGTCAAGATTGATGATAAAAGAGAGTCCTCCTCCATCCACCCCCGCCCCAGCTTTAATTCACAGGTAAAGTCCTCATACTGTGATAGTGTATGACTCTTTCTGTTTTAAGAAAATGCTGGTACAAGGATAGGAGTTGGGCTACCCAGGTTACATAGATCATGATTTGAGACCTTAGAGAAGCACTTCATTATAAATAAAAGGCAGTTCCCACGTTCTAGAAAGTACATCAAAATGCTTTCTAAGGTGGCTCTATCCCTAAGATTCCCGAATTCATTGTGTATTTTATTGTTGTTTGTTATTGGGATACCCTCCACTGAATGGTGATCAAAAGAAGCGATTTTTTCTTCTTTTTTTTCAATAAGTCAGTGCAAAAAATTCTATGCATTCTAACCTATTTGGTCTCCCACAATGCCCTTTAATTTGAAATAAAATGAAGAATTATAGAAATCCACCAAAAATTTTTTAATCCAAAATGAGCTAGACTGTTTTGTTTCTGCTACTGGTGCAGTATTTTCTCACGGTTATGTTCTTGAAACATGAATCTGTGATAGTTTAAGAGCTGAATACATAATTTAATACTGCCCAAGGCCAGCATTAGCTAAAGCAGATGTTTGTGAAAGATGCATGTCTTTACTGGAGGTCTGAGCTGCCCTAATTCCGTCCATTTCACTCTGCCTCCTTTTTGGTGCTCACTCTGTCCTTCTCTTCTGCAACGGAGACTGATAACAAACACCCCCCTTAAAGGTACCCGAGGAGAGCCCATTGCACACAACAATGAAGCTGCCCCAAACGCAGAAGGTGGTTGTCTTTGAGGGCTAGTTTACATATGTAGCTGTTGACACGTCACTGAATCCCTGAATCTCACAAAAGGAAGACTCTCAGAAAGTTACTGGTTATCCTTGATGTCTGGATTCTCCACAATACCCCAGCCACATGGTTAAACACCTGCAGTGATGGGAAACTCTCAGAGTTACACATTTGCTCTGTGACTGCATAATTCTCACAAGGAAGCAGTTTGAGGTTGGAGACTAGGAGCATCAACTCTGGAAACCCAGCTCTGCCCTGTCCTCCCTGTGTGACCCTGAGCTATTTAATTTAACCTGTCTCTGTTTCCTCATGGCATTTACCTCAAAGGGTTGTTTTGAGGATCCAACAAGATAATGGATATAAAACCCTTAACACAGTTTCCGGCATATTGTAAAAGCTAAGTGGAAGCCATTATTATAATTTAATTTTTAGTCAATGTCCTTTTCACTGGATTTCTACCCTTTGATTCTGGTTCTGCCCCCTAGAGCTAGCTAGCTGCTAATCTCTCTTCCATGTGCCTGTCGTCCAGATATTTCAAAATGTTCATCGTTTTCACCCCTTTTTCCCCGATCCTTTGGACTCTTTATTACAATCACCCCTAATCACTAACATTTCTCCAAATGCCCAATGTTCTTTCTCGGCCCTAGGCTTTTGCACACGCTGTTTTCTCTCAGCCTGGACTTCCTCCTCTGTCACTTCCAACCCCCTTCGGCCTGATCAAATCCAGCTCATCCTTCAGGCCTCAATTAAGATGTCCCTTCTGCCTGCAAGCCTTCCCTGATCCCTGCCGTATTTCCCAGAACCAACTGTCCCTTATTTCCCCCAAGCACTACCTTCAGTTTTGCAAGAAGAGGAAGATACAAGGAAAGAATTAGGCAGAGGGGAGGGGGAAAAACTTCTGGATCATTATTGAAAAAAAGTAACCCTGCAGCAATATGGACACTGGACTAAAGTCACTAACAGAGGATAATACTAATAATGTCATGTCTTTGGGGGGCAGTGACTTTACCTCTTGATGGCTGAGACCGTGGGTCTCCAGGAGGTAGGGTCAGGGTCTTCCTCATTGCTGATCTCCAGGGCCTGGCACAGAGATGCTCACGAGATATTTCTTAAACATGTTTGTAAACTTTTCTGCGAGCTTACACATCCCGTTTCCAACCTGCTCCTCCTGACAAAATCGGGGAGTCAACAGAGCTTTTTTATTTTCAACCCTCTTTGCAGAGGAATAAAGTGAGAACTCAGGAGCATCGGCTCATGAGAGACAAATCCAGTCCTAGCTATTCAGAGCAGGACTCTTTCACAACACTATATGTCTCTCTCTTTCCTCCCCCATTGCACACAGAAGGCTCCACACATACAGCTTGACAAACAAGAAGTTAAACTGTAGATAGATGTCTGCACAGACCCTTTCTCTTGTGAGGAAAAAAGGATTATATCCATCATCATTATTTCACAGGGAAAGTAAAGACAGGAAGGCAGATCTCTGGTATCATGAAATGGTAAGAGGTCAGAGGGTGCTCTGTACCATCCCAGCTCTGCCTGATTCTTGGCCTTGGTCTAAGTGTTCCATTGTCATCTGAAGAACCACAGCTTGATCCTCGTACAGTATCTGGTGTTGGTTATGCCCGCTAGTGCTAGCTATCTCCTCCTCTTAGCTAGGATGATTCCATTATTCAGGGGGCCCTTCTAGGAAACAAGCAAAAGCAGGGACCTTTTCTGTTCTGAAGGTACCTTGCCCAGCCTTTGCAGTGAGGTGGAGGCCTTCTTACAAAGTCTGGGCTGAAGTTAGGAACAGGTGTCCATCTTCCTTTGTCTTCTGGAAAGACTTGAGCCCTGAGCTGATCCTGAACATGGAGTGCTTCTCCAAATGTCTGGAAACAGTTGGAGAGACTTTTGACCAAGGCCAGAGAAACAACTGTTTATTCCTTTTTGCTCTCCCATCTCCAGTCTCTCCCTTGGGTGTATTAAACCCAAGCCAGTGACAACCCTGGCCAAATAGCAGGCTAGAGTCCACAGCTGTGCTTTGCTAGTGCTGAGACCCAGCTGAAAAGCAGTCATGAAGCTGGCCCTGAGGGTTTGTGGAGACAGGTGTAAATAGACGACAGGCCCAGTAGGAAGACGACTGTGAACACAGACTCACCAGCCCAGAAGCCTGTATGGAAGCTCAGGCTACCCCAGAAGCCTCTATTGTCCCAGCCACCCCAGAGGAATGCACTTAGCCCAGTGTAAGGGGAAGATGGGAAGGTGGGAAGGGAGTCAGCCTCCTTGAAGGAGAAAGTACCATGGTGAGCTCTGAGGCCAGTGAGGAAGCAGAGCTCACAACAGTGTGGCCCAGATGGATTCTGAGCCTTTATCTTGGGAATTCTAAAATCAGAGGTGATGACATCTGACCCCTGAGTCAGCAAGGGCAAGAAAAGAAACCATGGGATTTGGGAAGGGAAAGGGTCACCACCGCGAGACTTACTTTATAGGAGCCTTTGCCCCTCTGGTCTACGAACCCTGCCTGAACATTAAAAAAATATTCCAGATTTACTCACCTGAGTTAGACTGCAAAACAGTATACGGTTTCCTAAAGTTTTGATTTTTAGTCATTTGTCAAGATCACATGTATGCCTTTTTGAAATTCTATGCGAAAGCCTGTGGCCATTGAACTGTAGTAAATGTAGACACTTTAACTGATAGATGGATAGATAACATGGTGTAGCTCAACAAGATAAAATTTTTAAAAAACCCTTCTTAAAACAGTTATTCCTACTTATAAATAGTTAAAAGGATTCATGTTTGGTTTAACTAATTCTCCTTTCACCTCAAGAAACAGCTTTGGGGCTGTGTTCGCTGTAGATAAGGCGGGATGAGTCAAAATGAGCCAGCTGAGAGAATACCACATTGGCATAAACTAAACAAAGAAGTCAAGAGACTCGACTGAATTTCAGGAAAAATAAGTGCTATCACTTGAGAAATACTGAGATGTTAGATGTCAAAATTTGATCTGCAAGGTTAGGGGGCTTACAGAGAAACCTGCGCATGTAGTTCTGTGATCTCCAGAGTGTAGCCAGGATTACAGAGCTTACTGTGGAAGCTGTAACATATTCCCAGCTTCCTTTTTCTGGGAAATAATTTTACGTTATGACTGAAATGTAGTTCTATTGCACAATATCATCATCAGAGCCATCTTCCTCTCTGTCCAGGCATCTGAATTACATTATGCCTTCAGGCATATTACATACAATTAGGAAATCTTCTTTAGTAGCTCTTTTTTTTTTCCAAATATGTAATTTTGGCTGAATAATATTAAGGGATTAAAAAAAAGATACCATTACATTAACTGAAATTATTACTATTTTAATTTGCCTGCAAAGCCTTTATTTCAAGTATCATTTCTTATAACCTGTAACTTGGTGGGTATCATAATCCTGATAGAATTTTAGCTACTTGATAGCCTGAGACATTTGAGGGGGAATCATTGTCAACAGAAAATCAGTTTAATGAGCACTTCTGGTGTTAACTGTGAACAGCTATTTTCCACACTCTTAAAGTACATGATGAAACCAGGGACTTATGCCACCTTTTTTAACGTAACACCTGGTGTTCTGTTCCTCCCCGCTCCTGACCCTAACAATCATCCTCCAGGAACACCTAGCCAATTTATGGAATTGACAGACTACAGAAAAAGCAGAGGAGCTGAGCCAGTTCCCTGAAATAGCAAGTTTTAAGATGAATTTCTGGAACAACCACCTTGAGGTGCCATACAATGAAATTTTCTCATAATTTTCAACCAGCCAAGCCTTTGCCAAGAGGGTGTTATTTGTTGGAGAAAGTGACATCCCTGAGAATACAGAAAGCAAATCACTGAGAGCAATGGAAATATCTAACCACTCACTATATTTTCTCTTCAACTAAAACATGGTGCAGACCTGGGACACAGTGCTCTGTGAAGTGTTAATCGTACATACAGCATATGGTGGTCTTGTGGTGAAGGTGGTGCTTGGAATGTCTCCCCTCTGCTCCAAACACAGCAATGACAAGACACGCAGCCAATATTTCATATGTATTTTACAAATTAAATTAAATGTTAAATATATATTATAAATGTAAAACTATGGCTAAGCTGAAGAATAAGCTAAACATCCTAACAGACCAGAAACAGAACTACAAAGCAGAAAGTGTCATGAGCCAGAAGTCTACAGGGCTTTGAGCACTAAAGCAGGCAGGGTGGTAAAGATCTGACTCCTGTGGGGTAACCTGGACAGGAGCATCCTATGTACAGTTGGGGACAAAGTTGGGCTTTCTGCACACAACTAAGAGCCGGGTCATGCTTTTAATATGTGAAAGGAGCCCCCAAAACCCCTAATTGCCATTCACTGACTGTGGCAGTGGCAGAAGGAAGCAGAGCAACAGCACTGACAACTCTTGGGCCAAGCTGTCCTCTGGGCCAGTGGCTGGCCCTGGGACAGCGCCAGTGTCACTGTGGGAATGGACACTGAATTACTAGGTTAAGACCTGGGGTCCCGGGGAGCTTCCTAATGTCCACAAACAGGGAGACAGGAAAGGGGAAGTATATAGCGAGGGGGAAAACACCACTCAAGATGAACCTGCAAGCTAAAATGTCAAAAAAGCGACACTCAGAAAAGGAGCCCCCCAATCTCAAATGTCAGATGTATTAGTTTCCTATTGCTGCTGTAACAAATTACCACAAACTCAGTGACTTCACAACACAAATTTATTATGTTACAATTTTGTAGTTCAGAAGACTGAACCGGACCTCAGTGTGGTAAAAGCTAGGGGCCTGCAGGCTGATTCCTCACTGGAGGTTCTGGAGAGCATCCATTACCTTGCCCTTTCCAGCTCCTCGAGGCTGCCTGCATCTCTTGGCTCATGGCTCCTTCCTCCACCTTCAAAACCAGCAACAGTGGGTCAAGTTCTCACATTGCATCACACTGAACTCGTCTTCTTCCTCCATCTTCCACATTAAGGACCCTTGTGAATATATCAGGCCCACCTAGATAATCTGGGATAAACTCTCTGTCTTCAAGTCCATTGATTAACAGCCTTAATTTTATCTACAACCTTAATTCTCCTTTTCCATGTTATGTAACATATTCACAGGATTAGGATGTAAACATCTTTGTAGGGGGACATTATTCTCTCTATTAGATCAGGAGACCGATTTACTCCTGACAAAATGGGAGTGATAGAGCAATCTCAAAAATCACTTTACAATAACTATCTGTAAGAGCCCCCAAAAGATAAAAGTAGGAATAACACCAATTTTAAAAAGCAAAGAAACTATGAAGGATTTTATGCATGACTAACATAGTAGAGAGTCTATGAGTTTGGGGGTAGATTTGATAAGCTGAATATCTCAATTCTGTTATCTCCTGCTAGTATGCTTTCTTGGGTTGAAAAATAAATTTTTTTTGGATGTTTAGCATCCTCTTTATTGTGCTTACTTATTTTTATAAGGAACAAGCAACATATACTACATCTTCCCAATGCCCAAGGTAATGCAGTAATAACAGAGTACTCAAAAAAAAAAAAAATCCTGGAAATTGCATTAAATACTGCTTTAATTAGGAATTGCTGTAATAAAACATGTAACATTACACATTATTTTTCCAATGAGTTTCAGTTTGAGAAACTGAACAGCAGAACCAGATCTTTAAGCTTTGAGTCATGGCAAAAAATGAAAACAAAACCTACATTTCCCAGACTCCCTTGCAGCTAAAGAAACCAATGTGATTTAGGTTTGACCAGTCAGATGCACCTTCATGAGACCTGCATGTGGAGCTGAGTTCATTGGAGACGGAGGCCGGGATGCAAGGAGACATCCATTTTCCTCCTGTGCATTTAGCAGGCACAGTGCAGTCCTGAGGTTAGGAGTTCCGGCTGCAATTTCTCATCAGCAGATTGCAGCCTAAGTGGTGACTCCCTAGAGCCAATAATTGCAGTGGTGGCCTCGTGATCCCTGGAAAGCCACTAAAATCGGAGATCTGCAGTGACCCTGGGGGTGGCAGTTACTGCTGCAGCTTCCTGACTCACTGCCCTTGGAAGCTAGTTTCTACGAAACTGTCCTGGGAGTCATTCCTGAAGGTCAGTGGAGAGCCTGCTCTTCTAAGGCTTCTAATGAATGTTTAAGTTTCCAATTCCCTGTATAACATCCCTTTCTGCATAAAATAATAAAAGTACCTTCTATTATTTACAACAGTACCCTGATTGATGGATGCACAACATATATTTCCCCAAATCAGGGGCAGAATGCTATTAATTGTACTTTCTTCACAAGAGTTCGTGGTACTCTGTTATCTTTCTCTTCTGTCATTACAAATTAGCCAGTATGTACAGGTAAGCAAGCTGTGCGTAACTAAACTTTAGTTTAAATTATAAACAAGTGACTTTACAAGATTAAAAATATGTCACTGGACAGCTGGAAAGAGACAAAAATGACTTTCTAGAGAGCATCATAATTTTTTTTTCATTTTAATTAAAGTATCTTGGAATTAGTAAAATAGTCCTGAGGTAATAAGGGCCACAGTAGCATTTGGTTAACAGTATTAACACATTATCTCTCTCTAGTCCCTGATGGCCTGTGTCAGGGTAGCAAGAAAGAATTCTTTTTCTTGACCTCTTTATTTCAAATGAGGCATTATAAAGGAAGAAGCTTGAGCCTTAATGCCTTTTTTCATTTTCTGTCATCAGGAAATGAGTTACATGGTCATTTGAGGTGGGCTTAACTGGCCAAGTCACCCTTCTCTGTGGCTTGCCCAATGCTGCCATGGGAAGCTCCAAATTCCTTCACTCAAGGAATTTCTACATGAGTGTGAGTGGATCAAGGTAAGAACCTGGTCTGGAATGTGAGGGGGTTTTTTGTTTGTGTGTGTGTGTGTGTGTGTGTGTGTGTGTGTGTTTTGTACTGCTATTTAGAAAAATAATGGTGGCTCCTTTGATTTGTTTAGTAGAATCAAAATAGCTGAGAGTCTACCCCTGGAGAAAACTCACCAGCCATTGCTATAGCCAAAGAAAATTCCAAATATCAAGGTTTGGATTTACTTTTGTAGCTTTCTCACATACTACTTGAGATCATAATTCTTTTTTTATTTTAAGATTATGACATGAACCCATTCAGAGAATACCAGACTCCCATTACCTTTTTCACCTAGCAATTTTTTCTATAAGAAAATTTTGCATGCTGTTTGTTTTCTTTAAAATCAATTTTTCAAAAGGAATATATATTGCCACAGAGGATGGTGAGTCAATGACAATAATAGTTGAAGAAAAAGTTATTTTTCAATTAAGAGAGATTAAAATCTGAAGAAAAGCATCAGTTATCTAAGTGAAGAATGGCCTTGTGTGTTGTAGTCAGGTAGCTCCGTTTAGACCAGTCATCTTTAATAAGATGCAGAGCATCCCCGTCACTAGGGGCATTGTGGTGGCACAGATGGCACTGCACTGAGGAGGGGGGAGGGTTACTATGGGAAGGACATTGAAAATATGTGCACCCTTTATACACCATACCTGAGCTCCCTCTGTTAGCTCTTAAACTGTAGGAAAATGGGTTTTCCCACCTTATCCTTATTTGGAATTTTGATCTAAAATGCATTCTATAGTTCAGATTTGGCTAAGTATTCCTAGTACAGAAATATGCAGATATTTTCATCTAGAAGAAAGTGCTGCTGAGTAGGGGATCAGAAGGTAAGAAAAGAATAAGTATGTGTAAGCATAAAAAAGTCAAAATATAGTTGAGCACCTAATTGGACAACTGCCTTCTACCACTTCAGCACTTGACTCTTCCTGGCTACTTGCACAGTATTGTTAAAGTAGAATAAATCATTTGCCATGACCAGGTTTTAGGAAAATATGTGAGAGTCAGTCAGGCAAAAAATCAGTTTGAAATAGATGAAATTTTCCATCTGAGTGGCTTCTACCAGGAAAGAATGTTTCTAGGAGCGCAGTATTTTTAATCTTGTTTTAAAAAAAATACTTTAATGTATAAATCACTCAATTGTAAAGGCACTTCAATTTTATTTTCCTTTAGTTTTGAGGTTTTGGAATTGCTCTGTGCAGTTCCAAGTAAAAGCTCTTAGATAAAACTTGCATGCTGAAAACCACCATCACAAATGTGCAAGTACAACTATAAATTTATACAACAATCAAGCTGTTTGTAGTTTGCTAAATTTGCTAATAAAATGCAGAAGTAGGGTTTCCATTTACACTCTCTGGCACTGGCACTGCATGTATATCTTGGGTGCAGGCAAAAGATGGAAAATTCCATGCATAGAGAATCTTTTGTGGATGCGACAGTTTGCTAATATCTTAATGAGTGAATTATGATAATTACGAAAATCTTAGCTTTACATTATTTGTGAAGTGCATGTGTGCATTTGTGTCAGCCTTCCCAGGCAAACACACCATTCCGATTCAGCAGCACTCAATGAGGAACATTTCTGTACTAATAATACAAAATGGATCTTAAACTGCTGCATATTAATCAAATTCATTAAAGTACATTCATTAATTTGTGTGTATAACAGCCAAACCGGGAATGTAGAGTTTGCACAAAATACATATATTAATGAATGCTAAAACTTCAACATGAGTAATAGCTTTAAAAATATTTTCATAAAGCAAAATTCTAAGGAGTAATACTGATAATTATTTTTTAAAATATTTCCACTTTCACTTCCTGTTATTAGCTTTAAGTGGAATAGTAACTAAATAGTGTTATTTAGCTTTAAGTGGAAAAAATATGGAAGAAGAAAATAACTAAGAAATAAAGGGTAAGCCCAAAAGATTGTAAAGAAAAAAGGATATAATATTGAGCAACGTTAATATTAAGTTTCCTACTTCTCCTTCAAATCAATTTAAAAATATGTTCAGGGCATGTTAGACATGGTCACTTTCTGTGTACAAAGAAACGTATTCGAAGCTATATTAGGAAACAGCCTTTCATTTCCTGTATGGGACTAGAGGCTGGGAGGGGCGTGGTGAAGGAAAATACAGCCATGAGGGTGTATCTGTATACTTACATGTCTAAAACTAATGGAAAATTTTACGTAAGTCAGGAGACCTAAGACTTGTGTTAACAATGAATGACTAGTGCTCACTTCAGCAGCACATACACTAAAATCAGAATGATATGAAGATTAGTATGGCCCCTTCATTAAGAATGACATGCAAATTCACATTCCATATTTTTTTTGTTAATTAATTTATTTATTATTTTTGGCTGCGTTGGGTCTTCGTTGCCGCACATGGGCTTTCTCTAGCTGCGGGCAGCGGGGGCTACTCTTCGTTGCAGTGCACGGGCTTCTCATTGCAGTGGCTTCTCTTGTTGTGGAGCACGAGCTGTAGGCATGAGGGCTTCAGTAGTTGTGGCTCACAGGCTCTAGAGCTCAGGCTCAGTAGTTGTGGCGCACGGGCTTAGTTGCTCCGTGGCATGTGGAATCTTCCCAGACCAGGGCTCGAACCTGTGTCCCCTGCATTAGCAGGCGGATTCTTAACCACTCCACCACCAGGGAAGCTCCTTTATTTTTTTTTTAAAAAGGTAGCTATAGGGTGTGATAGATGTGTTAATTAACTTTATTGTGGTGATCATTTCAAAATGTACACATATCATCATGTTTTACACTTTAATATATACAATTTTATTTGTCAATTTGTCAAAAAAGAAAAAAAAAATGACGACTTTTCTAACATATTGTTTTTTACCTGAATGCTAACTGCTCTGAAGACAAGACTCATTTTCTTGTCCTCTACAGCACTGAGCACAGTGCCTGGCATGGAAAATGTACTCAATTAATATTAAATCTAAAATAACTATTGTACAAAGCACAATATAGTAAGAGTTATAAGAGAGGTGTAAACATAACATCCACAGAGGAAACATTGGCAAGGCTTCAGGTCAGAGGCTGTGTGTTGACTGGAAGCTTCTTCAGGACAGGATCCTTCAGTTCCTTCTTTCTCTCCTGCCACCAGCTCTGTGCTCTATTTGTGTCTAGCAAGGGCTCAGTGCGGGACATTCTAACTGGGGAAAGTCTGTTAAACGAAGGAAGGTGGGAATTTGTAAGTTGTGTTGGGTGAGGAAAAACAGTTGGGCTAGAACAGCACGACCCAGAGGACTAAGGGCATTCCATAGAACCCTAGTTCTGTGTGATTTGGGGTAGGGAAAGATAGTGTGAAATTACTAAGTTTGATCCCAGACATAGAGTTTTCTTATTAATTAGGAGCAATCTGCCAACTTTCTGACTATGCATCCTTGCTTAAAAATAGTGCTGTACATCAGCATTTCTCAAACTATGTTCCCCAGAACTCTAGTGTTCTGTGAGTTATAAAGAGGGAGGAAAAAATGTTATTTAACTAAGTTTGTAAAATGCTTCTGGTTCTCTTGTGTTGACAGCTTTACAATGTACATGAACATATCAAGGGTTCTGAGAAGTCTTGTCCTGAAGACACCTGTATACCTTTTGTAAACCTGGTACTCCCCAAAATTATCTGAACCAGAACCAACTTTCCCGTAGCATCTATTAACATACCATGGGACATGACTACTGCCACATGTCTATAATTCCTCTGCTACAAATTCTCTTGTATTCTGTTGGCCACAGGAGTCATAAAACCATATATAAGGGATCCAAAGGGACTCATTGGTCCGTACCTTTGTCTTTAAGAACAAACTTCAATTGTTTAGATAAGTGAGAACTTTTCCTGTATTTAATGAGTTTCGCAGCTTCACTTGTTCACCCACCTTATTTTGTCTGCCACCCTCATCGTGGCAAAATTCTCTTATCTATTTCCTATAAACGTCTCATCCTGCCCTTCAAGAGACTGAGACAAGATGGTTTCATAATTTTTATGTTTCTCTCCTCAAACTGGTTCACTTGAAACCTCAGCTTTCCCTTCTGCAGACTCAAATCATTCTATTTTTTTCTCAGGGATTTTAAGGTGTGGCTCCTTTTTGTTGTTGTTATTGAGATATAATTGACATATGACATTATATTAGTTTCAGGCATACGACATAATGATTCAATACTTGTATATATTGCAAAATGATCACCACAATAAATCTAGTTAACATCCATCTCTACACAGTCACACTTTTTTTTCTTGTGATAAAAACCTTAAAGATCTACTATCTTAGCAACTTTCAAATATACAATATTATAAATTATTGTCACTGTGCTGTCCATTACATCCCCATGACTTTAATTGGAAGTTTGTACCTTTTGACCCCCTTCACCCATTTTTCCTGTCCAACCTCTGGCAACTATCAATCTGTTCTTTGTATCTATGAGTTTTTGGGTTTTTTTTAAGACTCCATACATAAATGAGATCATACAGTATTTGTCTTTCTCTATCTGACTTATTTCACTCAGCGTAATGCCCTCAAGGTCCATCCATGTTGTCACAAATGGCAACATTTCCTTCTTTTCTTATGACTAATACTCCATGATATATATATATCTCACATTTTCCTTATCTGTTCATCCATCGATGGACACTTAGGTTGCTTCCATATCTTGGCTATTGTAAATAATCCTGCAATGACTATGGAGGTGCATATAACTTTTCCAGTTAGTTTTTCCATTTCCTCCAGATAAATACCCAGAAGTAGAATTGCTGGATCATATGGTACTTCTGTTTTTAATTTTTTGAAGAACCTCCATACTATTTTCTACAGTGGCTGCACCAATTTACATTCCCACCAACAGTTCACGTGGGTTCCCTTTTCTACACATTCTTGCCAACACTTGTTATTTCTTGTCTTTTTGATAGTAACCATTCTAACAGGTGTGAAGTGATATCTTGTGGTTTTGTTTTGCATTTCCTTGATAGTTGTAGCTCCTTCTTACTCTATTACAGGATCCTTTTAGATCCTCAGAAGTGAAAAAATGTAGAACTGGGAAAGCTCATTTGGTGAACATCTGACTAGTATTGAATATATTTGCCACATGCAAAATTAAGTGCTTCATCACTGACTGGTATTAAATGTTATAATTCTGATTGCTACATTAATTCCAGTTATACTAAACCCTTCCCATCTTACACCCAAGCAGTTTATTTTTCTTTCTTAATTTTCCTCTTTTCTTTGGCCCCTACTGAGTCTCTTCTCCCACCAAGGTAATTTTTGATTCTATTATTATATTCTAATAATATTTTTCAAGATGATGATCACTAATTCTACTTCTTTAGATATACTGTCTCTCAACTAGGATGATGAAAATCAATTGTTGTCCACCATTAATTAAAATACTGAAATTTGTGAACTGTTCACCTTGTTCATAAATAAAAATAGATCCAGATAATAACATCACCCTCATGCCTTCTAGTCCAGTACAGTTTCTCAAGTGGGAGAGAAAGGGCCAGGTTTACAGGCTGGGAATTACACACATCACACAGCCTCTGCAATCAGTAATCTGGGTAAACCACAGAGGTGTGACCCATGTGCAGACCATCAGTCATATCTGCTGAAGAGAGACAACATTAAGAAAAATGCTTTACATGAATTCTATCTCATCCTACTTGGGGTGAGACTGAGCATGTTTCTCTTGTTGTAGACAGTAGGAAATAACGGGAATAACATTGGAGTCAGGGGTTAGAGTTCAAGTCCTAGGTCTAATCACTCAATAGTTATGTGGCAGTGGGAAAATGAATTGATCTGACTTCCCATTTTCTCATCTGCAAAATGGAATGACACTGACAATATTATGAGGATGAAACGCTGTAACCTATATAAAAGCCCACTACAAATGTAGGACATTATATATGACAGTGGTTTCCAGTGTTCCAGAACTAGAAACCCTGTGAAAGGGCTGGAGGGCCATTGAGACCGAACCTAAAAGGCTACTGCCTCTTGGGCCCTACAAACACTTTGATCAGAGCAGAGCCACCTTTGTCTGTTTTGCAAATTGGGCTTCCAAATAAGAATTCCTTTGAAAGATTTCACTGAATAAAAAGGGGAAGAAGGTTGAAAACCACTGATACAAAATATTAATCCAAGTAATTACTATAATTACAAAATGGTTATTTCATATTTGTGCATATAATATTCAGATTTGTATGTGTAAAATACACATAATATAGAGGTATACATTCTTATATGTAATGTACAAATACTAAAAGTGTAGTGTATAAAATATCTTGCTGTTCACAACATCACCATGAAAACCTATGTTTTGACTCTCAAAACATGGTAGCTTGGTTTTTTGTTCTTTAGAAATAAACATATCAAGTGATGCTGTTCATTAAATTGCATGGTATGAAACAATATCATACATGACACATATACATGACCAACACAACCAAACATTAAGCTACACAACATGAGTTCTCTTAATTATTGGCTGTCATATTGAGATTAAATTGGGCATTAAATTATGTTTAAAGAGAGATTAAATTGTGACATGAGGTAAAGACACAATAGGCATCAAAAATAAAAGGCAATTATTCAGAATGAAATCACAATATTAAGGACCTGAACACTTGTGTGCTTTCAAATTTAAATCTAAGTTTATTTTGGTCTAAAAATGAGGATGAAAAGGTGAATTTAATCATCTTAGTCCCTTAATTTTGGAAATCTACAATCTATCATTTAACATCTGTGGTTGAAGTTTTTTAATGCAATGTTGATTTTTAATTCAGATATCAGGACGTTTCCATCAGTCTATACCATATTTTATGCTTTCACATGGTTATTTTCTCCACCTTTCTTCTTAGTAGATAAATTCTTCAAACCAGCTTAGTATTAAGATAGTTCCTCCGTCTTTTTTATTTTAATTAATTTAACTTTTCCTCTTTAACCTTTGCATATCCTCCATAAGCCAGAAAGATTTTGTCAAGCTTTAACTTCTGTAATTTGTATTACAAAAATGTTAAGTCTAGGGACTTCCCTGGTGGTACAGTGGATGATACTCCGCACTCCCAATGCAGGGGGACTGGGTTCAATCCCTGGTCGGGGAACTAGGTCCCACACACATGCCGCGACTGGGAGTTTGCATGCCACAACTAAGGAGCCCGCCTGCCACAACTAAGGAGCCCACCTGCCACAACTAAGGAGCCCACCTGCCACAACTAAGACCTGGTGCAACGATGTAAATAAATATTATTTTTAAAAAAGTACTTCTTTAAAAAAATTAAAGTATTAAGTCTAAAGTATAATCTTTCTTTGGCACACTATGGAGTTTACCCTGGAAATTGCAACATGCCCTCCACTTTTTCTGTCTCACTCTTCCTGTTTGAAGATCACCGATTTTAGAGAATACAGTGTTAAGAATAGGATGTACACAAACTTGAAGTAACCTTGTCAGGCATGCTATTTTGTAGTTGCAGCTAATCTTCTCGGGGCTAGAGCTTACGGAGTTCTCCTCGTGAATTTTATTTTCATTAGAAATGCCTTCTCCTAAAAATGTAAAAAACAAAACAAAACCAAAAAATCGACCTAACCCAAGGGATGTAAATGATGTAGAACATTTTCTTTTAAAAATGAAATGATAAATTCACCACTTTATTTGCATAATCAGTCAACGCTGGAAATATTGTGATAAGCTTGTAACTTTAATGTTTAAAGCTTGGAACTTTAAGCTTCCAAGATGAAATTCTGTTTCCAGGATGGAAGTGCCATATTTTTACCCAAAACCTTTCCTCTTTTTATGCCATTCTAGGATACAGTTCTGGTCCATGATGTGTATTTAGGTCTGTCATGGATTTAGAAATTTCATTAATAGGAACAATCCAGTTTCTGGTTGATTTCTTCATAGAAGTCTGTCTACCCCTTCAGATTGTCTGGCGAGCTCATTCATAGGAGTTTGGGAATGTGTGGTGCCTTGGATTGGTCCAGGGTTCTGAAACCTAAGTCACCCATTCTGCACAAGAAGCTGAATGTTAAGACCTTCCACAAACACTTGCACAAACAGGGGCCTGTTTACAAAATGACTCCCAAAGCCAGCAGTCTCTCTGCCAGCACTTGTCTGTCAAACGTCCAAGTTCTGAGGTACCACAGCAGCTTCAGTTCTCCATGTTTCCCAGGCCACCCAGCCTGGGGAGAAAAGAGTCACAATGACAGTCACAAAACAGATTTCTCTAATTCTACCCCCTACGGAGTCGAGAAGCCCTTGCACTATTTGCCATGTTCCTCCCTTCCTTTCCAGCTGCTGTGACTGAGGTCTTCTGCTGCTCTGGGGCCCTACTCTGCTCCAAGTTCTCTTTGAGTTCATGGTGACCTGGGTTTTGTCCCACCACAGCCAAGTGACAAAGCTCTGGGCTGGGGTAAAATGAAAATGACACACTCCTGCTAACCCCCAAGTCCTCTTCCTCCACGGGGAGTACAATCCTGTAACTGTTTAGTCCGGCATCTACTTACAGGTGAGACAGCACTGCAGAGGTGAAGGGGTGGAGGGAAGAAGGGCAGAAGTGGGCCAACCACCGATGATGGGGATTGGCAGGCTGAGGTCACACCTATTTGGGCAAGTCAGAAGTTTATAGTTAATCTACCCCCTTAAGCAGATAATCTTACCAAAATCAGCATCTCAAAGAAATCATCCAACCCCATAAGTGAGATGCATAGTGGTAAATAAAACAATCTCTGACTCTCTTTAGAATTCTAGAAGGATCCAGACCTTCCTGTGCTTGCTTACAAGCTGGAGCCTTGGACAACTGCCCACGTGGTCAGGCGTCACTCGGTCTCAGCCTCTGCCCACGTGAGAAGTCACTTTCTCTCCCTCCCAAGGAGTTCATCCCCCTCAGAACCTGGGATCCCTTGTGAAAACATCCCGGTGGGGCCTGACTGCCAGAACTCCTCAGGGAACAGTGGCCCCGGGTCCTCAGGCTGGGCCCTACCGCTCTAAAGGATTCCTGGGTCAGGAAGGGAGACTCCGCAGCCAGCTCCTCCTGCGGGAGCGCAGCTGGGGCATGGGTGGCTCTGCGGCTGCAGTTGGGTCACTGGGGACGGACACGAATGGCTGCTGCACAGTGGCAGGAGGCAGTGACATCCTGGTCACAGGGCAGGTAACGGCAGCAGTTAATGGCTACCGTGTAATGACTGACACGTAAAGACTGCTGGGCAATGGCTGCTGCACAATGGCAGGTGGGCAATGGCTGCTGGGCAATGGCTGCTGCACAATGGCGGCTGGGCAAAGACTGCTGGGCAATGGCTGCTGCACAATGGCGGCTGGGCAATGGCTGCTGGGCAATGGCTGCTGCACAATGGCGGGTGGGCAATGGCTGCTGCACAATGGCGGGAGGGCAAAGACTGCTGGGCAATGGCTGCTGCACAATGGCGGGTGGGCAATGGCTGCTGGGCAATGGCTGCTGCACAATGGCGGGTGGGCAAAGACTGCTGGGCAATGGCGGGTGGGCAAAGACTGCTGGGCAATGGCTGCTGCACAATGGCGGCTGGGCAAAGACTGCTGGGCAATGGCTGCTGCACAATGGCGGGAGGGCAAAGACTGCTGGGCAATGGCTGCTGCACAATGGCGGCTGGGCAAAGACTGCTGGGCAATGGCTGCTGCACAATGGCGGCTGGGCAAAGACTGCTGGGCAATGGCTGCTGCACAATGGCGGGTGGGCAAAGACTGCTGGGCAATGGCTGCTGCACAATGGCGGGTGGGCAAAGACTGCTGGGTAATGGTTGCCAGGCAATGGCCTAGCCTATGGCCTAGGTCCAGCGTAGGCTCAGCCCGCGTCATGGGTAAGATGGCCACATGGGGTTTAGTTCCCCATGCGGCACATCCTTGGTGAGTGCTTATCGTCTGTGAGGCCCCTCCCTGAACACACTAAATGCTTTAATCTGTGAAGGATGCATTAACGATTTCTAGGAAGGTAATGACCACTCCCCCCCCCTTTTTTTCCGCCATTTTCATCACCACCTTCCCAAGCGCTGCTTCACTGTGGGCTTATCATCATTCCTTGGGCCACTTCCACTGAAATTCAAACAGAGTTGTGGGCACGTTCATTTTTTATCTCTGTCCAATTAACTATAGCCTTGTTAACAAATTTTAAAATAATACAAGTAAATGTTACCCAGATAACCTCTTTATAGACTTTATCCCACTCAGTAAACTAAATGTCAAACAAGAAGAGAAAAATATAGATACTCTATCAATACAGTTCATGTGAATTTTCTCTCTACCCAGGTCTGTTTTGAATAGGGGAAAAAAAAAATGAGCCTTTTTTTTTTTTTTTTTTTTTTGGTAGTGTGTTTTATTGCTAAATACAAATATTTAGGATAAGGTAAACAGGTAAAATTTAGAAATCGTTGCCCAGAGATAAAAATCACTTGCCGAAGCTTGCATAGCAAGGAATAAAAAGACTAGAACAATGTCCTGAATGTTCTGTTTTCCTGCCCTCATTTCCCCTCTTGAAATCTGTCAGAATTTATATATAACAACTGAAAGTTCAAGCATTATTTTCTAAGTTAAAAAAGTGGAAACTTTTAGAGGAAGCTCAAAGGCTGTGCCTTGATTAGCATAGACAACTAGATTAGAATCAGTGGTAGTATCTCTCTGAGCAAAATCTTCCAATTGTATTCTTGTCACTCCCTGGGGAGCGGTTGCAATTGTGGGTGCATTGTGCTCTCTGGTCTCCTTTGATCTCTTTATTCAGATCTCCTGTTTACTGTATTAAAACAATTCACTCCATTCATCAGCCAATCTTTGTTCATCAAATCAGATATTTTGCACCTTTGTTTTAGTCAAGTGCACAAGGGTGCATTTGGCCTTATTTATGAGTCCTCTGACAAAGATTAAATTTTATTTTTCTCATTTTTTGAAAGAGTTGTGCTATGGAGATTAGGCGAGTATCGATTTTTTCCCCCCTCTCTCATCCCTCCTTTTGGATGCAGAGTCAAGTTTCCTTGCTATGATTCTTGTTACTGAAAAAGGAAAGATTATCTCTTTGGAGATGTTTGGAGAAGCTGGACATTCCATTTTATAATGACAGGTCAAGATGTATGGATTTGTGACAGCCCCTGTCTGTTCTGTTCTGATTCTCTCTGGAATAGGGACGATGGCCTTTTCTTTCTCTTCCTTGCTGTGCTGTTATTTGTCAGTTGGCCGAAGCTAGAAGGTGGTGCTGTTAAGCATGTAAATAAACCAACACTTCTTCCAGTAAATAGCTCCGTCTAGCATTGTATGCCAGGAACTCTCATCTACACAATGATGAATTCAATTCCTGTATTGTGCTTTCCTTTCCTGTCCTTTCACGGAGGGAAAGGTGATCACACTGTAATTATAGAAGTCCTTTTTACTTTATTTTTTTCTGATTGTGCCCCTAGTTTTTTCCAGTCTCCTAGTAGATAACATTTCCCATTGCTCAGATAAAATTCCTAAGGCAGTTTTTTTGAATTAATTTACTTCCTGTAGTCCAATGTTTTATAGATGATGTAAATGAAGGATGTGGCTTACAGATCTATTTAAAGAGACGTGCTTATACTTCAATGTTCTGGCCAGATGAGTGGGCACATGCTTTCGCGTTTTTATTTAAACCCCACTGAAGTTGGTCATTATATTTTGAATGCCACAGCACGTCTATACCATTATTTAAAGGATCTTGTTCATTCATCCATATAATGATTGGCATTGGCTATAACTTGATGCAATGTTACACTATTTTAATTCTTTCTCAGGCAATGTTATCTTTGATCACTTCCTATTCACTGGGAAAAAAACCCACACAATTGCGATCCCACATTATGTTTCAGTGACGATGCCAAGTGCTCCCTGGAATATAGCTATTCAAGACACTTTCTCCGCCCTCAGGCTGCTCATTAAAGGGATGGCAGTTTCTAACGTTAATGAATAAGGTAGAGTGCAAATTCCACTCTTCTTTCAAAGAGACTCTCTGGTTTTCAGAAAGTGTTTTCTACTGCCTATTTCTTTGTTTAATTGGAAATGGTGTACACTCCTACATAATCATGGCCACAACTCGGTATGCAAAGTATTTCCTCGTCACATTTTCTTTTTGTGTGATTCAAGTGTATATTTCATCAAAGAATTCCAGAGAAAGTTCTGTATCTTCTCTCAGAAAACAAAAAAATTAAAAGACAGAACAAAACAAAAAAAACACCACGTGTTATGCAGAGTGCATCCAGATTATCATCTTGGCTATGGATAGAGTAACTCTTATATTCTTTGGTTTTTCTCCCTTCTTCTAACCAAACACGGATTTAATATGTTCTTTTAACCCAGGGACATTTGTGACAGCTCCAAAACCTCATTGAAAACTTCAGCAAGAAAGAGCCAAGGAAGAAGAATGACAGGGACAGGGAAAGGCTGCCTTCTTTTCAAAATCTGGTAGCCTAAAACCCAGCCAAACTTGAGTTAGTTTCCATGTTTAAAGGTATAAATTATCTTTCTTCTTTTTTAATAAAGCAAAAAGAGTCTAAAATTTTCTATTTATCTCTTAGTGAAACATGACCAAGTCGCAACACTAAAACAGAGTATAGGAGGAATTTAAGATTTTAAGCCAAGTGTGGGTAACCCAAGTCACACCAAAGTTATGCAGTGGTATGGGAGCAGATAAGAATGAGGTTAGTGCCATTTATATCATACTAAGTTTCTGAGACCTTCTTTCCTTCACTCAGAAATGGGCCAGTATTTGAGCCTGTGAACCCTAGCTGATTCACAGGCTTCGGGGCAGCTGGATGAGAGGCAGGACCCTGAGGATATTAGCATATGTTTTCAAGCCCTGAAGGTATTAGTGGAACTAATGACACCCAAACCAAATCCTTGCTCTCATTGTCATTTATTTCGCACTAGTTATGTGCATGACAGTGTTCAAGCATCCTGGAGGATCCAAGATAAATATATGATATGATCTGTATTCCCACAGAGCTTTCAAAATGCTTGGGGAGATGTGTCTAATTTGTTTGAAATGAGGAGAGAACACTAGAAAGCAGTTAAAACTAAATGCTAACTTGTGCTCGGTTAGCATTGGACATACTTATACTAAAAAAGTATTTATTGTTTATCTGAAAGTCAAATTAAACTGGGCATCCTGTATTTCATCCAGCAGCCCTAGCTTTTCCATGGTGCGTTATCTTCATGGGCTGAGAGTTACGGTCCCACCACTGCCTTCTACTGGCGTACACATTCCACACGTAGTGGAGTAACGATTTTCACATGCACACTGTCTTTCTATTGACAAAGTGTTCCATACACATATTTAAATTTAATCTTTCATCACAGCCCTGGGAGATGGGTATCATTCATCCCATTTTTCAGATGAAGAAAACGAGGCTCAAAGAGATTATCTGATTTTCTAACTCAAGCATCAATGGAGATCCTCAACACAAATGTCATGACTCTCAAGTCCACTGCTTCTTCATACACCACAGTCGTCAGCAGTGCTCCACAGCTGGTGGGCTTTCTTCACTTCACAAAGCTTCCATTCGTTCAGTTCTCCTGCCAAGTTTCCTTTCAGAATGGCAGCTTCCTGTCCAAAGCTGTTTATTCTCCACTCATTGTCCCTGGCTAATGCCATCAGTCTGCTTGGAGAGTGAAGGACTAGGGACCAGTTTGTAGAGGAGATTGTGATGGTTTTCCCTGGGGCTCTCCTCCTAATCCCATCTCTGAATGTTCTTTATGAATGAACTAGCACTCTGGCTGAAAATTTGAGACTGCCTGTGACGCTGAACTCCTTCAGCTGACTAATCAATGAGGTTGATTGCCTTTTTCTGTTCTAGAAATTTTATTTTTCTAATAATGCAGAAGATGGAAGGGAGAAAAGAATCTTAACAATTTTAAAATTATTTTTGAATTTTAATTATTGTATAATGCAAACTGTAAAAATATTCAAACTATGCATAAGTGTAAGAAGCAGAATAGAGATGTCTCCGCTCCACTTTTTTCTCACTTCTCAGAAATCATCCTTGTATCCAGATGGGTATATACTCCTCCAAGATCCTTTTCTATAATTATGCAAATGTATGTATTCTAATTATTTTATAAAAATGTGGCCACTTTGCTATGTAACTTTTTTTCACTTAAATAATTATCTTGGAGACTTTCATGTCAGTGCACCTAGATTTACCTTTTTATTTTTGATGGTTGCAGAGTATTTCATTGTATTGATATACTACCATTTCTTTCATCAATACCCTATAGTGTACATTTGGTTTTTCTACATTTTTTTCTTATTACAAACAATGCCACAATTCCTGTGAGTGTGTCTAGAGAATCGATTCCTAGAAGTGGAATGCCTAGACCAAAGAGCATGCATGTTTTATATGTGAGGAAGAATCGCTAAATGGCACTCCAGCAGGATTTTGCCTGTTTCTCCTTCCACCACTTCCTCTTTCCAGTTTGTCTTGGGATTTTCACTTTTTCTTATTTTTTTACAATGCATACACATTTTTATCCTACATGTGTGGCAAATACGTTCCCAAGCTTATCTTTTATCTTTGATTGTTTATGGTATTCTTTATTGTGCAAATGTGTTTAATTTTTCGGGAGCCTAACTGTCTGGTTTTGGGTGGGTTTTAGCTTCCTTGCCGTATCAGAGACGCTTTCCCCATGCCAGTATTATACAAGTCACTCATGACTTCTTTTAGTACTTTCATGGTTTTATACGTCTACATTTAAATCTTTGAAGCATCGAATCTATTTCAATGTAAACAATGTGATAGAGATTTAACTTTATGTTTTCCAAATGGCTAGACATCTGAGTTATCCATCATTTCCTCACTGATTTGAAATGCCACTTTTATCATGCATTAAATTTCTATATATGCTCAAGTCTATTCTGGACACTGTATTCTGATCTACTGACATTTCTACCTATTCCTGAGTCAGTATGACACTTTTTTAAATGCTGAGCTTTATAATATATCTTAATATCTGTTAGGGCAAGTTTTGTACTCCCCAAATAACAGAAGATTATTGAGTTAAAGCAAAAGTTCCCTTTTTTACCAGCCATGGCTCTGGTCTCAGTCCTCTCACCCCTGTTAGCAGTTTGGTCTGTGTCCTTCCAGCCCCTGATCTTTGTACTTACAGACTTGAAAACACAGGTATGCTCAGATACACAACATAAAGGGGCTGATACCAGGGCTGACAGTCAGCCAGAATATAAGGAAAGCTATTAAGTATTAAACTAGTTCCATACTAGTTGCTAAATAGCAGCAGCCCCAGGCCTCTCTGGTAACACCATGGCCTACCTCTGCTCTTCCCCAGCATAAAATTGATTATTACATCAAATTTTGCATATGTGTTCACAAGTAGCATTGGTTTATTGTATGTGTGTCTGCTGTTTTTGTCCCATTTGGTGTGAGGATTATACTGGCTCTCTTGAATGAGTTGGGAAAACTTCCATCCTTTTTTTTTTTAGAACAACATAAATGTCACAGGAGTCATTGGTTCTTTTGGAAGAAAACTTGTTTATTAAACTATTTGGGCCTGTTGCCTTTTTTTGTAGGGAGGAGGAAAAGTGGAGATATACAATTTTGACAGCCTGTTACATTTATCTGAGCTTAGTGTTCTATCTAGGTTTTTTTATTCTCTTTGTTAAGAAAATTGTGATAATTTTTATTTTTCTAGAAAATTATTTTCTGTTAATAGTACGAGCAATGGAGTCAAGCTGCTTTGTCCATATCCTAGCTCCATCAATTACCAGTCTTTTAAAAATAGACTTTACTTTTTATTACAGTTTAGGTTTTCAGAAAGATTGAGAGTTCCCATATACCTGGCTCCCAGTTTCTCCTATCGTTAACATAGTATGGCACACTTGTAACAATTAAAAAACCAATATTGATACCTTTTTATTAAAGATCATAGTTTATTTAGATTCCTTTAGTTTTTTCCCAATGTCCTTTTTCTGTTCCAAGATCCCATCCAGGACATCACATGACATTTAATCCTTGTGTCTCCTTGAGCTCCTCTAGACTGTGGCAGTTTCTCAGACTTCATTGTTTTTGATGACCTCTACAGTTTTGAGGAGTGTAGATCAGGCATCTTGTTGGGTGCCCCTCTCTGGAAATTTGTGTGATTTTTTTTCATGATAGGACTGGAGTTATGGGTTACTGGGAGGAAGATCATAGAGGTAAAGGGCCGTGTTCATCACCTCATGTCAAGAGGACATCTTCTCCACATGATTTATGATCGTGGATGCTGCTCTCTTGACTACCTGGCTGAGGTGGTACTTGGAAGGTCTCCACTGTAAAGCTACTCTTCTTTGCCCCTTTTCCATTCTGTACATTTTGGAAGGAAGTTACCCTACTTATCTGACACGAAAGGAGTAGGGAGTTATGCTCCACCTTTTTGAGGGCAGAGTACCTAAGTAAATTTTCTTTTTGAATTTTATTTTATTTATTTTTTATACAGCACGTTCTTATTAGTTATCTGTTTTATACATATTAGTGTATATATGTCAATCCCAGTCTCCCAATTCACCACCCCCTGCCCCCGCCACTTTCCCCCCTTGGTGTCCATACGTTTGTTCTCTGCGTCTGTGTCTCTATTTCTGCCCTGCAAACAGGTTCATCTGTGCCATTTTTCAAGGTTCCACATATATGCGTTAATATACGATATTTGTTGTTCTCTTTCTGACTTACTTCACTCTGTATGACAGTCTCTAGATCCATCCATGTCTCTACAAATGACCCAATTTCATTCCTTTTTATGGCTGAGTAATATTCCATTGTATATATGTACCACATCTTCTTTATCCATTCGTCTGTTGATGGGCATTTAGGTTGCTTCCATAACCTGGCTATTGTAAATAGTGCTGCAGTGAACATTGGGGTGCATGTGTCTTTTTGAATTATGGTTTTCTCTGGGTATATGCCTAGTAGTTGGATTCCTGGGTCATATGGTAGTTCTATTTTTAGTTTTTTAAGGAACCTCCATACTGTTCTCCATAGTGGCTGTATCAATTTACATTCCCACCAACAGTGCAAGAGGGTTCCCTTTTCTCCACACCCTCTCCAGCATTTGCTCTTTGTAGATTTTCTGATGATGCCCATTCTAACAGCCACTTACTGAAGAGGCTGTCTTTTCTCCATTGTATATCCTTGCCTCCTTTGTCATAGATTAGTTGACCATAGGTGTGTGGGTTTATCTCTGGGCTTTCTATCCTGTTCCAATGATCTATATTTCTGTTTTTGTGCCAGTACCATATTGTCTTGATTACTGTAGCTTTGTAGTATAGTCTGAAGTCAGGGCATCTGATTCCTCCCGCTCCGTTTTTTTCCCTCAAGACTGCTTTGGCTATTCGGGGTCTTTTGTGTCTCCATACAAATTTTAAGATTTTTTGTTCTAATTCTTTAAAAAATGCTTAGTCATTTATTATTTTTAGTCTTCACTGTTTCCTAATAAATGTACTTAAGGCAATACAATTTCTTTTCAATAGTATTGTGACCACATCTCAATAACTTTGATTTGTAGTATCTTGATTTTTGTCAGTTTCTAAGTAGTCTATAATTTAATTTTAATTTTCTTTTTTAATTATGTTATCTAGAAAAGAATTTTTAATGTCCAAAGTTTTAGAGTTACTAATTTCTAGTTTAACAATTATAGTCAGAAAGTGGAATTTATGATTTCTACCTTTGAGAACTGAGATTTCTTTATGGTATAATACATGAACATTTGAAATGGTTTTGAGTAGAATGACAATTTTCCATTTGTTGGGCACATACTTCTGCATATATCTAGTAAATTTTTGCAGTCTTAAGTCCTGTTTTTCCAAATGTGTTCCTAGTTATTTTATCAACTTGTTGCTATTATAAATGGGATATTTTCTTTCTTTTTTTTTTTTTTGGCCACACCGTCTGGCATATGGGATCTTAGTTCCCTGACCAGGGATTGAACTGCGCCCCCTACACTGGAAGCGCAGAGTCTTAACCACTGGACCACTAGGGAAGTCCCAATATTTTCTTTCATTATATTTGCTAATTAGTGATTGTATTTAAGTGATAAAGCCATTTATTTTTGTATATTAATGTTGTAGCAAGCTGCCTTATTAAGTTATATATTTAATAATATTTTTTAGTTCATTCCCTCAGGTGCTCTATCAGTCATAGCATCTAAAATAATGATAATTTTCCTTCTCCTATTTATTGTTTATATTTCTTATTTAATTCACTTGTCTAATTACATTGACTAAAACTTCTAGCATAATGATAAATGAACAACTAGAAGCCTGGAGGTAGAAGGTGTTAGTTCATTCGGTGACTCAACCTTGCCCCGCGTCTGAGTCTCCGCTTTTCTCTCAAGGTTACAAGGAAACTGCAGCATCTCTGGGAGTACATCTGTGTTCAAAAAGAGGAAGGGCTACGGCATCCATGTTTGTCCTTTATCTGGAATGCAGACACTTTCCCAAAAGCCCCCAGCAGATGTCCCTTTGGCAAGGGAGGCTGGCAACCTGGGGGACAGAAATATAATGATTGACTTTTCATTCAGGTTTTCAAATGTATTAGCCAGAGTTGTGCAAAATATTGTTCTGAATTCTTTTAACTCCCTTTGTATCTATGGTTATTTTTCTATTCTTATTTCTAATTTTGTGTTTTTATGCTTTCTCACTTTTTTGTTGATTAGTCTATCAAGTAGTTTATTTATTTTACTCTGGAGTTTTTCTCTTTCCACTTAAAGAAACAGCTCTTGATTTTAGGTATCAATTCTTCGAGTTTTGTTTGCTAATTCATTTATATCTGCATTTATCTTTATTAATTCCTTACTTTTGCTGTTTGGGTATATTTTGTTGTTATTTTTCTAAACACTTGATTTGGGTGCCTAATTCATTTGCTTCATTTTTTAATGATTGGTAGTGAAAGAAGTTAAAATGCATGTTTTCATCTGGGTACAGCTTTAGGATTTATTTTGCATTGTTGTTGTTATTATTTTTAGCTATTCTACATTTATGGTTTTGATTTATCCTTTGACGTAAGAGTAGTTTAGGAGATGTTTATACATTTACTAATAGAGGAGAGCTTTTTTTTTTTTTTGGGCAAAAGGCCTGCGGGATCTTAGTTCCCTGACCAGGGATTGAACCCTCACCTTTGGCAGTGGAAGCGCACATTCTTAACCACTGGACCGCCGGGGAAATCCCACAGAGAGCTTTTTATTTTTATTGTTCTCCTTGGCTATTCAATTTTACTGTTATTGAATTATGGTCAGAAAATCTGTACCTTTTTTTTTTTTAGAATTTGCTGAGGTTTTATCTGTTACCCAAGTTTTGAAAAATATATGGACACTTAAAAAGAAATTGCTATTAATTATATGAGATCCAGTGGTTTGTGTGTGTGTGTGTGTGTGTGTGTTTCTGTTTATTTACTTATATTAGTCTATGGAAGTCACTAGTGACTAAGAAAAGTGTGTTAAAGTCTCCCCTTACTATTTTGTTTCAATTAGTTTATCCTTTTATTTCCTGCAATTTTTACTTTATCTATTTAGATGCTATATATTTCTGTATATAAAAATGAATAAAACGTATATTTTAATTTTGAATTTTGTACCTCAGCATTATAATACTTTTCTCCTTGAATTCAACTTAATATTAATATTGCAAACCCTGCTTTCTTTTATTTTGTTTGCAGCTGCCTGGTGTATCCTTGGCCATTCTTTTACTTTCAAAGTTTGTCACTAAGGACATATAGCTGGCTTTAGTTTTTGATTCCATTTGCATTGAATTTTATAATAACTACGTTTCATTTCAATTTTGTAATTCTATTTAATGTTTTCTGGGGTTTTTGTTTCCTTGATTTTTTTCTTTGTGTTCTTTCTTTCACTAGATATTTTGGCTTGTTTTTGATTGTTTATTGCCCTGGGAGGCATATAGAAGACACACAATATGTTTTAATTTCTAACAAATGGCTACCTTTGCAACTTTAAACAATAGTTTAAAATCTTTCTTCATTTCTCAATTTAGAAAATGAAAACATTATGATGAAATTAGTACCCTTACATTTCTTTTGCTTGCTTCACTTCTTTTCTTCCTAATTTTAATTGGTACATTCTAGTATATTTAATTGGTATATATTTTTAAATCTCAGTCTATTATCATTATGTTTTTATTTTTGCATGAAACATTTATATTCTCTTTGTAACAGTTTTTGTAAAATTTTTCATTTTTCATTAAAAAATTTAAAATTTTTACATATAAATTTATATTCTGTATTTAATAACATCACTACCATGTTATTTAACTTTATTTATGTGGATTCAATGCCCACCTTTAATCATTTAGAACTATAGCTTCCTATTTTACATCCCCTCTTCATTAAGCAGACTTTTTTGATTCACATAGAAAGGCAATTTATCTCCCTAGTCCTTGTGTACTTGTGACTGTCTTTGTGTTGTCATAATATATGAATGACAGTTTGGCTGCACATAGAGACTTGGGTCACATGTCTTTTTCCTCAGAATCTATAATGGATGCTCCACTGTCTGTTGGCATTGAATATTGCTGACCTGAGCTCTGAGGCCAGCTTAACTTTTCACATTCAAAGAGACTTGTCTTGTCTTTTTCTCTGTGTGGAGTGTTCTTTATTTCTAAAGTTCAATAAATTCCCCCAGATATATCTTCCTGTTGTTGATCATTGTTTTTTCATTGTATTTAGTGAGCTGATTTGATGGACAGTATGATGGTTAATTTTGTGTGTCAACTTCTCTGGCTAAGGATGCTCAGATAGCTGGTAAAACATTTCTCGTATGTCTGTGAGGGTCTTTCCAAAGGATATTAGCATCTAAATCAGACTAAGACAGACCACCCTCACCAATGCCGGTGGGCAACATCCAATCTGCTGAGTTCCTGAATAGAAAAAAAGGTGGAAGAAGGGCAAATTTGCTCTTTGCTTGAAATGGACATCCATTTCCTCCTGCCCTTGGACACCAGTACTCCTGATTCTCAGGCCTTTGGACTAGATTACACCATCAGCTTTCTTGGTTCTCCAGCTTGTAGATGGCAGATCATGGGAAGGCACAAGGTGGAAGAAGGCTTGGAACATTTATGGAACATATGAATAGAGGTGATGGTTGCCTATATAACAGGAAAATGGTGAGTGAGGGAAAGAACAGTATAATTTGAGGCTTGAGAGGGAACCAGGGGACAGATTGTGCAGGGACTTACAGATCATGCTAAGGAACTGTGTTTTGTCTTGGTTTTAAGTTCAGTGGGGAACCACTGAATGGTATTAAGCAAGGGACATGATGATGTATATTTAAAAAAAACATTCACTCTTGCTGAACGCTGAGGATGGATTGGAGAGGAAAGCGAGAATGAGATGGAACCAGTAGGGATGCAAATACCAGGAACGTTAACCTCATCTTCAATCTTACACTAAAGGAGAATAGTCCAGCGTTTTTAGGTTAAATTTACGAGAAACGTACACACACTACTGGCTAAATAGCTCATCCTACGTTTAAATCCCTAAAGAGTCGATTAAAAAGTTGTCAGTCTTTTTAAGTTAAATGTTCATTTCCTTTATCTCCAGTGCTTTGTCAAATTCAAGCAGTAGTATTGTCCATGTAGAGGATGGTAATTAAACCACCAGCACCTCTGCAAAAACAGATTGTGAAGTCTTTAACCTTGGCTTTAGCTAGTTAGAGCAAGTGGCCGTGTGCATCCTCATGGTTGGTTGACATCCCAGGCTGGTTCCGGAAGGGGAACCACCCCTGGGGTCCTTGCAGCCCCCTCCTGTTCCTTGGTTCCCCCTCAGGTTATCACAAAGGTCACTCCACCTTTGCTTTCTCTGAGAGTCTTTTCAGCTCTGCTTCCTGATTCCACAGTTTCTGTTCCCTTTTCCAGTCCACTCACTCTAGATGTTTGGGTCCTTCTTTTCTTCCAGGGCCAACTCTTGCCAGGGAGATAAACATAATTGGTCCTGCCCCCTCGCACACCCTGGCTTTTATAAGTCCTGCCTGCACCAAGCCCCAGGCTCCCACTTGCCCAGAGGTGAGGCGCTCTCTCAGGAGCAATGCAAGGCACACTGCGAGTCCGAAGATAACAGCCCCGCACATTCTGCAATTCTTGGGTGACTCCTGGTTTTGGTGTTGTCATGGTCTATTGAATTGAAAACGTTTGACCAGTGTTTGAAAGCATATCCTGACACTTATCTCTAGGTATCTTGATTCCAAATCATGGTTAGAGAGAAAAAGTGCGCCCGAGCCACTTGGTGATGTGGACTGTTTAGCAAGGACATGGTCTGCTCTGATACAGGTGTACTGCATTGAGGACTCAAATCTCATAAGGTGAATTGTTGTCAGTGATATGATTTTCTGAAATAGGGGAACACTCATGATAAAGTGAACAATGAAACAAAATACAATCTTCCCTCAGTTTTCATCATTGTTGCATTCCTGGACATTGCTTTGTATGTGAAAACCATGCAAAAAGTATTTTGTGCTTCTGCATTGAACAGTGCTGGATTCTAAGATTAGATAATCATGAGTGGGGTGTTTACCTACCTGAATGTGCAGTAGGACATTTAGAGGTCATACCAAGGATAGGATGATGTTTTGTCAAGTGGGACCATCCCATCCATTGCAGGACCTCTTAACCAAATACCTGCCAGTGGTGCCAACCAATCACTGTAATGACCAAAAATCACCACTGGAAATTTCCAAAATGCCCCCTAGGGGGTGGGACAACTCCCTCAAGAGCTACTGATTAAATAAACTGAGTCCCCCTTTAGGGTACCTTTAATAGATCAGCAGTAGATGAGCATAGGGTAGATGAGCATCAAATGAGTTAATATTTATAAAGAGTTGAGAACAAGGCATGGCATGTTGTAAGCTCTGTACATGTATTTATTATATACATAAACAAATAGAGTCAATGACAATCAAAATATGCCAAGTTTTTCTTAAGCAAATGAGCAATTATGAAGGCTGAGCCCATGTGACCTGCTGATGTTTTTAATGGTATAAAATGTACACAACTTATGGTGTGTCATCATTTGTGTAAAAAGAGAGGAAAAATAATCTATATATTTGCATTTATAAACAAGGATACATAAGAAATTAGTAATGTTGTTTGCCCCTGAAAAGGGGAACTGCATCCCTGAGGGAGAGTGTCAGAGGAAGACTCTTCACTGTACACACTTTGAAACTTTGGTACTTTGAACAAAGTGAATGAAATGCCTAATTCAAAATAAATAATACACATTTTTAAATTTAAACAATTTAACATATACTTCAAGATAACAAGTATCTGTGTAGTAATGAGATATGATTAGAATTTCCATAAATGACAGTATTATTTACTTTTTATAACCAAACCAACTTTCTGTGGTTTTTCTCTTCTTACCTGGTTCTCCATTCTCTATTATTAAAGTCAATGTCAACAATATTTCCTGATCCTGTATAGTTTAATTTTCAGTAAACTAGAACTACATTTATCTCACTGACATCCAAACCCAGCTCACTTCCTCCAGTCCTTAGGTGCCTGGGACTTTGGAGGCTTGTAGACAATGAAAATTCTGCATACTAATCTTAACTTGCTGGACTTCCCGAAAGAGTGGGACCATGGCCACCGTGCAGCCAGTACATGGGAGAGATGAGGCTGGCAGGACACATGAGAAGTGTAGAAGGCATAGCAAACAAGGATTGAAGTATCTGGGAATTTCAGGACCATAGAATCTCATTGGAAGGAAGCTTTAGAGACTATCCAGGTTACTCCTCTTTTCTCCTCCCACCTCCCTGCTTCCCTCTTCTGTCCTTCCATCTTCTCCCTCTCCCTTCCCTCCCTCCTTCCTTAGGAGATGATGAAACAGAGGTTCAAAGATAACTTCCTCCAACATCATCCAGCAAGTGAGTGGGAATTCAGACCCAAGTCTTCTTTCTCAGAAAAAGGATGCAGATATAAGAGGCTATTCCCCTGTCTTCTCGACCTTTCTCAGTGTCTGCTTTATTTCCCTTCCAGTGGGGATGGCAGGCAGGGAAGTGTAGGTGAAGAGGTTGGGCATGGAGGCTTTTCTGTCCTGCATCAAAGTCTAGAAAACAGTTGGATAGCATCTAAAGGACCATAGTTTTCAAGCTGAGGCATTGTGACTGCAGGCTGGGAGTGATAAACAGGACACGAACCCCTGCTGGCATTAGGCATGATGCAGACTGACCAAGAAGGTAGCCTTCAGGGCCCACCTGTGCTTGATGCCAGAAACGTGGCCTCTGTGTACTGCTGCCGAATCGAATCTCGGAGACAGAGTTTTGGGTGAAGTAGAAGAGAATAGCTTTATTGCTTTGCCAGGCAGAGGGGGAGACAGTGAGCTCCTGCCCTTGAAAACTGTGTGTTTTGATGAGGAGTGTTTATAGCAATTGGTCAAGGGCAGGGTTGCTGATAAGATCAGGGTGTGTGCTGGGCCTGCACTCCTTTAATCTTGTCTCAGGGAATCTCTTGATGAGCTTCTCTAGTTCCTATAATCTGGCCTCAGGTGGCCTTCTCTGGAATGAAGAATGCTGACATCTTCCATGTGTTGGGGGTTTTAGTTCTATAAAGAGCTCAAAGATACTGTTCTGTGTATCCCTTGAGGGGGAACCAGGACCCTGTCCCAAGGCTGCACCATCGTTTCCTGGCTCCTCCTCCCTTGTCTCTGCATCCCCTCCCTTCTCTGATTAGCACCTGTCCTATGAATCTGCCCTTTGGGACTCAGGGAAGGTCATGGAGGCTGGAGTCTGTTCCCTACGAACAAGGAATGAGGGACACGGACAGGCTTCCGTGCCCAGGAGCCCCACAGGGTGCTGCTCGGTTTCACGCTCACCAAGGAGCATGAGGCGGGAGTGGGGGGGTGGGAGGTGGTAAGAGCAGATAGAAAACACCTTCCTGGCTTCCTCTCAATGTGTCAGAAGACTCATACTGTATCCCTCCTGCAGGCACCTCATTATAACTCAAAGAACCTTTCTTAAAAATAACCTGTAAAACCCTTATTTGCATGGTCTTTGCAACAAAGAGTGAAGTATAAACTGACATCCCAGTACCAAATTCATCATGGATTTGGGAAGACCATATGCTTCCCTTTCCGGTGGGGGGAATGGAGACGTCAGAAATGATCCCCCCTCGCCTCAGAACGAGCGTTCCTGCAAGGCTTCCTTTTCTTGGTCTTTTATTCTCTCTCCACTACAAAGGAAAAGATAATTAAAAAGATTCCCAGGTCTATTTTCAAATTATGTCAGAAAAGCAGATTAAAGATTTTATGCTTAGGAAAATGGCGATAAATATTCAAACATAAATTATGGCAGTATTAATAATTGCACATTTGTGCTAAGTAACTAGAAAATTATTTGAGCATTAATTCCATTTACATATGTTCATTTAGATTTGTATCCCTGAAGCATGCAAGTATTTGGGGTTTGAAACATTTAATCACTTAGTAAGCAGCCCTCAATAAGATTGCCATTTATTTATTGTCCTTATTGATTTTCCTACACAGGAGAACGCTTGTGGTGAATAGAAACTGACTGCTGAAGTGAAAGAACTCTATCTTTTCTAGTGCAGAACAAAAGAGCCTTTTTTTTTTTTTTTTTTTTTTTTCAAGAGCAATCTGTTTTCTTCAGATCATTCCAGCTCAGGGCCAGAATGCTGCTTCATTCATTTTTTCGAAACTCTTCTCCCATTAGTATGGCATCTTGTTGTTTCTAGACGGACACACATTGAGTAGCACTTGGTTTTCTGTTCAAGTTGAATTTTCGAAGTAAGTTTCTGTCTGGAGCGTGATGGACAACCCAGCCTCCCAGGAGCACATTTGGTTCTTAGTTGATACAGGGGACCTGCCAACAGGAAACCTTGGAAAGACCTAGAACCCAATTCATCAGTCCAGACATATCGTCTTCCTTAATCTGTTTCCAAAGAAATCTCCTGGGTGACTTCGTTGTAAAGTTTTCATAAAGAAGAGGACCTGAAATAAGCACAACGGGCCTAATAACGAGAACACGGAGGCCTGAGAACACTCATCAGAACTGTCCGGGGTTCCCAAAATCCAACTCAAACCAGCTCAAGTGAAAAAGATTTCAAAGTTCAAGGACATCCTCCTCCACCCCTACACTTTGTGACTTCCTTCCAAAGAATAGAGTGTGGAAAGGGGTTGGGGTGGGGAAGGAAAGATGCAGCAGAGGCACTTGGCAGACAGAGGTGATGGGGGCTACCACTGCCAGAGAAGACGGCCCTGACATTCAGAAGGTGGTCTGGCTCTCACAGTTAGACCATGCTCTTCTCTGATGAGATCCAGTCTCACAGATACCAAACTCAGTTATTCTGAGACCATGATTAAGTGAGACAAAGCAAGGCCACTTTATACTTTTATCTAAGCACGGGCAAAAACGAGGTCACTATGCCGCCCACAAAATACCACACACCCCCCTTTCTCAGCCAGAGTGAGTGACTGCACCTCTTCACCATGACAGCTTTTTCCGTGTGCAGCCTCCCCATAGATAAGATGTAGATACAGCTGTATCTGTCTATGTAGGTAGATAAGTATAGATAAGGATCAATAGCCTTTGGCTAGAGATTTACTATATCCATCCTTGGAAGAGGAAAAGAAAAAACATGAAAAGAAATAGCTAGTTTAAAATCCAAATTCTGATTTTATAGATGTAAAGTGTCCAGGCTGCTACAAGATGAATACAGCTTATATTCATCATGTCCAGCCGTGCTCAGACAGCACTTCTTTCTGCAGGATGTCCAGCAGTGTTGGTGCCGGCTGACAGAAGGAAAAGCCAGACTCAAGGAAGGATATTCGCTTAGAAGAAAGCAACAGTAGTCATCCACACTCCTTCCTGACTGCGTTCTGTTGCAGAAAGCTTCATCAGTTCAGTAATTCTAGTTAATCTAACCAGATAGTGTAGTTTTATTTTACAGCCGTGATCTTCTATTTTGGTGTCAGTTTTTCAACAAAGTATTAATTATGGGGAGGAAAAATTTTGTGCTAGAATCCTCTCCCTATAGATACCAATCATAGAATTGCCCTGCTCTCTGACCATCTAGAGCTTACAGTGTAGAGGAAACCCTCAGTTCCTTAGACCGGCCCCCAAACCATCCAACCAAAGCCCAAAGTCTGTGGTAGGTTCTTTCTAGCACCCTCTGCTGAGACTCCCACAGCTCTCCATGGTGTGTGCTCCCTCAGTGCAGGGAGTGACAAACCTAACTCGTTTAACTGCAGCAGTGTTCTTGGTGGTTGCTGATTGAAGGGCATTCACAGCATCATCAGTGACAATCATGTACCCTTGATAAAATATGATGAGTCTGCAGTCTTCCTTCCCCAAACCTCACAACCCCAGACTAAGCATGGGAAAAGGGTCAGACAAACCAACACTGAGGGACATACTGCAAAATACCTGACCAGTCCTCCTCAACACTGTCAAGGCCAACAAAAACCAAGGAAAGTCTGGGAAGCTATCACAGCCCAGAGAGGTCCAAGACCTGAAGGTTAAACGTAATGTGGAATCTTGGATGGGATCCTAGAAGAGGAAAGGGGTATTAGAGGAACACTAACGAAATTGTAATAGAGAATAGAATTCAGTTAACATCAACAAAATTTTCTTTTTTTGAGATAGAGTTGCCTTCAGGGTACAATTAAAATGATGTTGATAATGTTTCTCTCCCCATCTCTCCATCGTTTCCCCGTGTTGGTCATTTCTCAGGCAGACTTATCTTACTCAAAGCAATGAGGCTGCCGCAGCTTAGGCACATGTGGTCCATGTCGGCTTGAGAACCCAGAGTAGATTCTCCAGTTGTCCCTACCTCATCCTGCCTGGGCCAACTGTTAATTCCTGGACTAAGATTCAGCCGTCAGTTACACACAAACCCCATAGACCAGGAAGATTATTGGAGACTGAGGGCAGCTGGTTTCCCAGAAGAAGGGACACAGTATGACACAACCCAAATCTAGCCCAGTGACAAGAGGGCTTGAAGGGCAGCTACACGTGGCCTCGGGAAAGCCACATCACCACCCCCGTTGCTTCATCTGCAGGATGGGAGGGTCTCTAACTGTTACCAACACCACCCCCCCCGCCCCTGCCCGAGTCAGTCCCCAACAAGTGTCCTTCTGCCTGGTATTGCTCGTGTCACTAGAACGAGAGCAAGTTTGGTTCGAGCTGGGCTGTGGCGCATGCGCTCTCCTGACAGCCCGTGGGCGGGGCTGCTGTACAGGGATCTTGTCAGTGGGGAGGGGAGGGGGCGGGGTTCTCGCGAGGCGGGGCAGGTGCGCGGCTCACGCTCCAGATCCAGCGCCCGGGAGGCGCAGCGTCTCTGCGCACGGCCCGCCGCCGCCATCTTGAGTCGAGTGTGGTGTGGCGCTTTCTGAGGTACCGGCGCAGCTATTCCGCACCGGGGACTCTTGGTCTGAAGCGCCGAGTGCAAGGCCTCTGCACGCGACCCCCTGTGCGCAAGTGACACCAGACTGAGCATAAGGAGAAAAAAAAGGTTAGACTTTATTTTATTGCCCAGATTCTATTTTTATTTCCTGGGAATTGTTAATGGGCTTTGCCGGTGACATAACCACAGAGGAGCAGCGGAAAGATCGAATGTGATGTCATTTGTTCAAGTGCCTAGGATGAGGCGATGTTCAGTGAACGTTAGTTTGATCTGCGCCTTTCCTGGTCAGAGAATTAACATGAGTAATTCTACTTGGCGTGTGAAGAGTTAAGCAATTATAAGAAGGCCACACTAGTGCATTAATAGAACTGCATTGCTGCCGTGAGAGTGAAGAGTCTTTTATGCTATTAACCTGTGTAAATTTTAAGTTTTTTAAAATTGGTAAGTTATGTAGGTCGCCGCGTTATCCCTGTAACTAACTGCAACGTTAGCTATCACATTCTCATTGTTGACTAATTTATCTTTAAAGACTCAAGAATGCAATTCAAGTCATTACTACCTGTGCCGTATTTCATTTATGGCCTCTGTGAGTCATGAATCTTCTTTCTATAACTGAAAACGTTTAATGCAGTTAATTCAAGAGGTCTGTCACATATGTTGTACAATCAAACTTAACTCAAATTGCATAAATTGGTGTTGTATGTTATGATCGCGTCCTGGAATTCCCACACAAAATATGACACCGTTCCTAGTAACAGTGGTTGGGTTGGGGGGAATAGAGAAGAACTGTGTTCTTCTTTCTTCATCTTAATGAAGCTTTCATTAATTTGTTTTTCTTGAAATATCTTTGCGATGCATTTCTTGATTTTTTTGAACTTCTGGATTATATAAACTCACGTTGCTTCTATTTGATTTTGATTGCTTTCTTGGCCTAGTTTCCCTGCGAGTATTTGGTAAGATTGAAAATAATTTTTAGTTGCGTCTTCTCATTGTGTCTATGCTAACGTACTAATGGTTGGTTTTGGGAGCATTGCTACAATCTAATGTCTTTATCTTTGGCTGGATTTTTAAAGGGGTATTTTATTGCCTGTCATTACCATTCACAGTAGCTTCTGGGCACTGTCATTCCAGCAGCCTAGTGCGAACCCCAGTGCCACGGGCCGGCCCTCTGTGCTTAGAGAGAATCCACGCCTTCCCCAAGAGCCATATCTTATTCCTCCAGCAGCTCTGCGTTTTGGCAGACTTTTGATTTTTTCTTTTAATTAATTAATTAATTAATTAATTTATGGCTGTGTTGGGTCTTTGTTTCTGTGCGAGGGCTTTCTCTAGTTGTGGCAAGCGGGGGCCACTCTTCATCGCGGTGCGCGGGCCTCTCACTATCGCGGCCTCTCTTGTTGCGGAGCACAGGCTCCAGACGCGCAGGCTCAGTAGTTGTGGCTCACGGGCCTAGTTGCTCCGCGGCATGTGGGATCTTCCCAGACCAGGGCTCGAACCCGTGTCCCCTGCACCGGCAGGCAGATTCTCAACCACTGCGCCACCAGAGAAACCCCACACTTTTGATTTTTCATTGTAGATGTGTTGTTAAAGTTTCAACATGAGAGATAATGCCTTTTAAGATGAGGATAAGCTCCTTGATGCCTGTGGTGATATAATTTGCACAGTATGTTCCCAGCCTTTGCCTAGACTGCAGCACGACCAACGATAGCATATCCCCTATGGGTGGCTATTATGGCACTTGAGAAATTCTCCAGGAGTGAGACCATGATGCTGAGGGACCAATCCACCTCCTCATCTGTCAGAAGGGTGACAATGTGGTTTTGCAAAGCGCGTATTGAAATCTTTCCGCTCAGATGTCGTGATTTGTTTCCTCATGGTGGAATATGTCTTTGTGTTGTACTTGGACAGAACCAAATGGATGAGCGTGGTCACCAGATCCAGGCAGCACACCTGCCTCGGCTTTGTGCTGCCCTGATGTACTTTGCTGCCCAAAAGATACAGGCAGAGACCTGACATTCAGACGAGTTCCACAAACATTCCTGACCATCCACTGTGCACCAACCACCAACCACAGAGCTGGCGGTGGCACAGAAATAAGAAAAGGCCCCTGTTGTTAAGGAGCTGGCATCCTAATCTGTTTGCTTCAAAGTTGGCATTTCTGTCCTCGTTCATTCAAGAAACGTGCGTTGTATGCTTGCTATAGTGCAGACACTGGGCTAGGTGTTATGGATAGAGGGGTGAGCAAGGCACACAAGACATGATCCCTGCCCTCGTAGAGTTAAAATCTAGCCCTATTTCTAGGTTAGAAAAAAGACCAGGAGAAACGAGCTTAACTGACAGCAATAACCATACAGACAGCATGCAATTTTAAAAAGTAACCTTCAACAACCGGCAGTCCAGTGAGCGGGCCGCATCGGGAGAGCAGGGCGGAGGGGACTCGTTGCCAGACCCCATCCTCCTGGTGCGTGTTCTCCGCTCAGTCACGGCCGGAGATGGGGGACCGGGACCGTCGCTGGGCGAGGTACGACTGACTGCTGGGGAGGGAACGGCTTCCTCACTCCCCATGCTGGGCCAGTTCCGGGCCCTGGAATGCTCTCCCATCCAAGGTTTACAGCAGGCTGACCTCAGCCGGCGCGAGCACGTCGACAAATTTTCGCCATCACCTTAGGCCAATATCACCACCCTTGTGCGTGCATGAAGAAAGGTGACTTTTGTTTTTGTTTTCCTTTTTTCCCGCTGTCCTCTTTCACCTCGCTGCCGCCGCAACGAAGGAACATCCATCAATGAGACGAATAAAAATACGGTAATATTTAAAATAAAAAATAAATGAATAGAAAGTAACCTTCAAGGAAAAGTCAAAATGGCTTCTTGAAATCTCTGATAGCCTGATGACCACGAGACTATTGCTGCTGCTTCAGTGTCTCAGGGTAAATGCAAACCTCTCTCCCTCACTCTCTCATCTACAAAATACACCTGGCTTTCTCTTTATATCTCATCAAGTGGAGAAAGTGTTGAACTACTATTTAGCTGCTATATCCTAGGAGGGTGCCGGTCTGTGGTTTTATTTTGCGACAAAAAAGTATTGCTCGCTACACAAATGGATAGGAAACCAAACACTTTCCCAGTGTTTTAAGATAGATTGAGGGATAAAGCAGCAAAGAGATTTTCTAGACCTCATGGAAACTGGTTATTTTAAACTACTATTAGGTTACCCTCCATATTAATTTGGTGTGCAATGGGACTTTTTGACTAAAATTAGCATTTGGTTATAATTAATACTCTTTAAAGGGCAAAGTGCATATGATTCCAGGGGGAAATAATTCACTGGAGTAGTTTATACTGTTGCTTTCTCTAAGGTAGTGGTTCTCAAATGGGGGCAATTCCCCCTTCCCCAGGGGACTTTGGCAATGTCTGGAGACATTTTTGGTTGTCACAACTGAGGGAGGAGGTGCTGTTGGCAACTAATGGACAGAGGCCAGGGATGCTGCTAAACATCCCATGATGCACAGGACAGTCCACACAACAAAGAATTATCTGGCCCCAAATGTCAATAGTTCCAAGGCTGAGAAAGCCTCTTTTAAAATAATCCCACTGTAGAGACAGTGCTACCTGTGATGTGTGGGTTAAGTTGCCAAAACCAGAGGAATTTTGTGAAAGCTTTCTCCTCCTGCTCTCTGATTATCTTCTTTGTCTGTTTATCCATCATTTAGTTCCCTTGTGTTGTAAAGCTTTTTGTGTTTTTTTATGGACTCAGTACTTAACTATATGAGCTTTTCATTGCCCATTCTAAAATTGTGACTGGTTGTAATGTAAATTGTATAACACATCTCTCTGCAGCCTCAGATTCTGCAACTTAAACCTCCTAGGCTGCTTATCTGTCTTCCACCACCTACCTGCGTTTTATGCACTGCACTTGGCATTCTTGATTGTTCCTTTCATATTAATTTCAATGGTGCCCGGAGGGTACCTCTCACCATATAATAGGTTGCTTTGTGAACAATTCCAGTAAGAGAACCATTCTGCCCAAACAGTGAGATACTCTGGAATGTAAAAAAGATACCCCTCAGTGTATCATTCATGTTTCTAGTGTAGCAGTGTATTCTGCAATTGTATTGAAATTAAAATGAAGATGAATTATTTGCTTCCCCTTTCACTTTAAAAGTGCCCCCACAGTTCCAGGTGATACTCTCAGCCACACAAAATGGTTAGAGCTTGAAAGTTACCGTTGGACATGGATGAATATTTATTTCGTACTTAAATCTGCAAATCATTAAGTATCTCTTGTCCTGAGATCATTATTTTCATCATAATAAACTTGTGTTACATTCAAGTTGTTCCAGCTTTTGATTGACCATTTGGAATATAACAGTTGTTTGTCACATTTTGTTTGGCCGCAGCTTCCCTTAGTTCATTTGCAATTGTCCCTCGAGCGTAGTTAGCTTTATGTGATGTCTAAAGGAGCTTGCCTCTGTCTTTTCAGAAATCTTTGTCCTGATAGGAAAACTAAAAAGACTTTCTGAAAATGGTGATTTTTTTTTTTTTTTAAATGCAGTACTTTTAGTTGGCAGGGAAAGTGGGACATTTCAGATTTTCAAAGATGCTGGATTGGAGCTGTTCACTTGAAAATCAAGTCTGTTACAGCACAAGAGCCCATTGGCATCACTGTCCTATCTGTGGATTAAGAAAAGGCACAGCAAAAAACTAAACTAAAACAGTCTGATATTTTTAAGTTGGGTCTTTCTTTGCAGAAAGGCTCTATTGCCATCTTACTCTGTGGTCACTGAGTTTAAGCCTTTACAGTGAATTTGGACACTGGTGACATCGCAGACCCCTCACACCCTGGCTGCCCAGCACCACACTGAGTGTCCAAGAACTGCTGATTCTTCTTCTGAGCTGTGATGCCATCTTCCCATCCCCCTCCAGGTCCAACACGCCTTCCCACACGGCCATTGGTGGGCCGGCGCCTGCCTCTTCTTCCATCCTTGTGCCGTGCTTCTAATTTATCCTGTATACATGTAGGCTTGAGTAGTCATCCTAAAACTTCAATTGCCTCACTTCCTGCACCATTTCAGAAAAGCAAAGACCAGAAGTTCTCTAGCCTGTCCATTCAGGCCTTCTGCAGTTGGGCCCTAAGATTGATTCTCTCCTCCACATTTCACTTACCCCCATCCTGGAATACTCAGTTCCAGGCAAGCAGCTTTATTCTCTGTCTTACAAAAATGCCTTTCCCTTTCTTATCATTGCCCCCCTCACCAGCAGTGAGTCATTCTTTATGAAAGTCCTGTGGAAATTCAGATGTAACCTTCATGAGCCTCCCTTGATCACCCCAGTTAAAAGGGGAAGTCTCTTCCTTTGAAATTAATTTATAGGTCACTTGTTCTTACTACTCGTTTCATTGAATTCAGGTCGCTCCTCCAATGGTCCTGCTTCAGAAAGCCTTTCCCTTTTAAAATAGCACCCCAGCCATTCTCTGTCCCTTTACCCTATTTAATCTTCCACTAAAAAGTAAGCTTCATGAGGGAAGGGCCTGTGTCTGTCTGGTTCACCACTCAGCTTCACAGCAACTAGAATAGGCCCTCAAATGTATTTGTTGAATAAATGTTTCTAGGTCCTTATCTTCTTTGTAGTGTTAGTTGTCTTTACACTGAACTGTGAATATATCTTGTCTAGATTGTGAGTTCCTTTGCAGGGGGGTGGGGGTGGGGTGATCATGTCTTACCACTTTTGCATTCTACCCCCCTTTCCTTCCCCCCTGCCCCTCCTGAAAAATAAAAAAAGAAACAAAAACAAAACCTCATGGGACCATGAACATAGTAGGCAGAATGCCTGGTACACAGTGGATGTTGAATAAAATGTTGTAATAAGAGTGTTTTCAAAAGAATATTAATCAGACTTCTGCTTCTGGCCAAGATGAAGTACCAGGTTTTACAGATTTACTATTCCACCAGAACAACTAAAAAGCAAGACAGATTATTAGAAACAATGACTTTCAAGACATTGGACATCAAGCAATTAAGAAAAGAGATTCCCGAGAGGTGAAGAACTAATGAGATGAGTTCTATAATTGCCCCAGCTTTCTGCCTGGAGAAAGTTTCCAGGCCACAGCACAGGAGGGGGAAATCTAGGCAGAGTGCAGTGGACTCCCTGAATTGAGGAGACGGGGCAGGGAGTCCTGGGATGCCAAGGCAACTAAGAGACAGTCAGAGAGGAATACTGTAGAGGACAGAGCTGCGCAAAAAGAGTTCTGGAGCTCTACAGAGTGTCCCACTAGAATATTCAAATGAGAACTGATCAGTGCATCCATATGAGGAAATTACTCAAGGCAAGGGAAGGAGTCACCCAAAAGGGTTAGAGAGAATAGTGCCTGAAGTTAATGGAGGGCAGAGAATAGTGCCTATTTCCAACAGCTACAGTGGAAAACCTCATAATTCATGGCATATTAGAGCACTATGAAGGGTCTTGACGCAGAAGTGGGGTTATCAATCCTGGACTAAACACATCTCTGGTTCCACCTAACAAAGCTTAAAAGCAAGACCCAAAAAGATCAAACTGTTTCCAGATAATTTAACTGGGTCCCAGATCAAAGCTCAAGAATATTTTTAGGAATGAATGAGTAAAGAATTTAAAAATTACCAAGCATACAAAGAAGCCGAAAAATACAATTCAATCAATTGAAACTGATGGATAAATGACATCAATGATAGAATTAGTAGGCAAGGACATTAAAACAGTTATTGTGACTATATTCTATATAAAGAAGCTAGAGAAAGACTGAATATGTTAAGCATAAACATGGAAGACATAAATAAAGGACACAAGTCGAACTTCTAGGGTTGAAAACTACAACATCAAAGACTTAAAAATACACTAGATGGGATTAATGCAGGTTAAACATCAAAAGAAAAGCTTAGTAAACTTGAAGACATAGCAATAGAAACTATCAAAAAGGAAATATACAGAAAAAAAACTGACAGTAAAATGAGTGAGCATCAGTGAGCTGTGGGACAACCTCAAGTGGCTTAATTTTCCTATAACTGGAGTCTCTAAAGGAGAGGAAAGAGCAGGGAAGGAAAAATATTTGAACAGCAATAACTAGAATCTTTCTGAATTTGATGAAAGCTATAAACCCATAGATAGAAGAAGCTCAACAAACCCAAGCTCAAGAAGCATAAAACTATACCAGAGCACATCATAACCAAATCACTTAACACAAGTGATAAGAAGAAATCTTAAATAAGAAACAGAAAAAAAACATATCACACAAGAGGAACAAAGATGGATGACAGCAGATTTCTTGGTGGAAATAATGCAAGCTATAAGACAATGAAGCAAAATCTTTAAAGTACTGGGGGGAAAAGAGAAAAAAAGTCTCAATCTAGAATCTTTACCCAGCAAATAAATCTTTCAAAATAAAGGCAGTACGTACATATACATACAAAAAACTGGAACAGTTCATCACCAGCAGACCTGAGCAACAAGAAGTGTTAAAGGAAGTCCTTCAGGCAGAAGGAAAATGATACAAGATGGAAATACACATGGAAATGAAGAGTACCAGAAATGGTAAGTACAAAGTTAAATATAAAGTTTTTTTCATATTGTTTTAATCTCTTTAAAAGATAATCTACTACTTAAATAAAAAATAGCAAAGTATGATGGGTTGATAGTATATAACATATGTGAAATATATAACAATAGCACAAAGGCTAGGAAGAGAGAAATGGAAGTATATTCTTGTAAGCTTCCTATGACAAATGTGATGCAGTGTAATAACATTTGAAGGTTGACTGTAAAAAGTTAAATATATATACTATAAACCCTAAAGCAAACAGTAAAATAACATAATAAAAAGCAATAGCTAATAAACCAACAAAGCAGATAAAATGGAATTTAAAAAAACAATTACTTAATCCAAAAGAAGGCACAGAAAGAGGAAAAAGAGAACCAAGAACTGCTGGGACAACAAAAAACAAAAACAAAAAACATCTAGATGGTAGCTTTAGACTCCTAAATGGTTGAGTGAGGGTCTCAGCAAATCCTCTCCTCCCCAAAAGCAACATAAAAGTAGAAAATGGTCACAAATAATCATTTCGGGACTCTAGGAATTGACCAACGACAGACAACAGATTGAGAAGTTATTCAATGAAACTACTGAATCTTGAAAGGAATAGTGGGAGCCTGTGGAATTTTAGCCTACAACTACTGCCTTCTTCCCCTTCCCGCCAGCTCCACTGTGTGGTAGTTCTACCAGGATGTGGCAGAGAGGCTGCCTTTATTTCCAGCAAAGTGCAGAAAAATCTATGCTCAAGAAATACTGAAGGAAGTTCTTCAGGCTGAAAGGAAATAATAACAACTATAACTCAAATCCACATAAAGGAATAAAGAGAACCAGTAAAGGTAATTATAAAAGTATAAATATATTTTTTCTCTTATTAATTGATTTAAAAGAGAATTACACAAACAACAATTATAAAACTGTATTATTGAGCTTGCAACATATAATTATGTGACATATGTGACAATAATAACACAGTGGAGGTGCTAGGGAATGGAGGTATATTGGAGCAAGGAAATAACTCCAAATGGTAACTCAAATCCATATGAAGAAATGAAGAGTACCTACATGATAAATATGTAGGTTAATATAAAAGACTTTATGCATACATTTGTCTCCTTTCTTCTGTTAACTTCTTTGAAAGATATGATTATAAAAAGCAATATTTACAAAACTGTATTGTTGAATCTGTAACATATATAGATGAAATTATATGCTGACAGTTGCATAAAGAAGGGAGAAAGGAATGGGCTGGTGGAGAGAGGTGGGAGAGAAAGATTACAAAGGGGCATAAGGAAAGTTTTGGGGTAATGGATATGTTCATTATCTTAATTGTGATGATGATTTCACAGTTGTATATAAATGTCAGAAGGTATCAAATTGTACTCTTTAAACATGTTTATTGTATGTCAGTTCTGTGTCAAAGTTTTTTTTTTTTTTTAAGGAATACTAATCAATGAAGTATACTGCTCCAGCTTACCTACACCTTTCTCCTTCCCCAAAACAATTAACCTAAAGGTACTTAGTAGCAATCCCATAAATGCTCCTTGAACTTGTGAATGAGTAAAAGAATGAATAAATGAGCCCAGTTACCAAGCTGTTATTTATCCTAACATAAATTCTTCAATATTTTCATTTCCCGCTGAAAAAATGGGAACATACAGTTTATTCTTTCAGGACAATTTTCATGTGTAGCTGGACATTGATCCCAATTTCAGAACACTTACAATATGGACCACGAAGTAGCTTTACAATTTATGGCTCTGAAATTTGTAGAAAACTCAAAGTGGGTGTCACACTCAGTAATTAGAGCTATTCATTTTACCATATTAAGGTGTCCAAGAATTGCTTCTGCCTGCAAACCTATTTCTTAAATCAATAAATTAGACTACAGTTCACATAAAATTAATCCAGATGATTTGTGCTTTTATAATATTGCTGTAGTTACCTGTCAGAATTTAAGGTTCTATTCCAAATATTCTCTTAAAAATAACTGATTATGATGGTTATAAAAACTAGAACTCTAGGGGAAATAGCTATTGAACCTATGAAATATTTATAAACCACTTTTATTGTGGGTCCTTTCTACTGGATTCTAATATGCGTGTGCTATCATTTGTCCAGCTTCTTCCAGATATTGGGCTCTTGCTCTTCAAAGAGTAATAGGCGATTTGTGTCCCAGATAATTTATGCAGCAGCTATTAAGCAATCAATAGTATTTCAATTTCTCAAACAGTCCCTTAGCTTAGTTAGTTTCATAAAACATCATCACTTTCATACTACAAAAACAGCATCCTCCTTAAGAAAAGATCCAGATCATAATTAAATTGCATTGAAATTTTTACTTGCTCTGAAATTCTTACAGTGCTCTGATAATGGTGAGGTTGAATCCATGGGGTCCGATGAGAGGCTGTGTGCCTTTAGAAAAGAGCAGGAGCCTTGAACTCATGACCTGGGTTCAAAGTCTGGCTGATCTACTTGTGACCTTGGACAGATCCCTGTCTGGTTTTCTCATTAGTTTAGACAGTGAATGTATATTACAAATGCCTTGCAAAGTACTTTTGAGGACAAAATAAGATAATAATTCTTAAAAAAAAAAAAAAAACACCAGCATGGTGCTTAGTACATAGTATGTACTCGACAGATCAATAAATGTTAGCTTATTTACTTATTTTCATAGACTATTCAATTTTCATTTAGCATAGCAAGTAATATTAGATCTGCCACTTGCTAGCTATGACTTTAGATAAGCTGGGTCTCGGTTTCAGCATCTGAAAAGTGAGAATAATCTCGTTTTAAGGATCAAAACTAGATAATTTACATTGAAGAGTTTTGTCAGTTGCAGAGTATTTGTAAAGGTGAGATGGTCTTTATCTCTCAAAGCTTTGGCCAGGCATGGTATTTGCTGGTGATGGGAAAGTGTTGTAACTAGATGTCAGTGGCCTCATTGGGTAGGATTCCATACTGAGTGGACAGGCCTAAAAAAAATATTTTCACTGAAAATATATGAATAACTTAGCTTGGATCTGGGTCTGTGCTAGGCCCTGGGATCCAGTGCTGAACAAGCCAACAAAATCTTGCTCAGAGAAAGCTAGGCTGTGGACCCAGGCAGCAAAGGGCCCGGAGAGGCGGGGGCAGGGACCAGTCAAATCTGTTTCCAAGTTCTGTTGCTTTTGCTTCTAAATAACTCCTCAGTCCATTCTATTCTTTTCATCTCCATCCACTACCCTAGTAAAATTGCCCTCACTGTATATCTTTGCTACTATTTATATACATGGCACTTGCCGTTCATTTCTAAATAATAATTATGAATGATAAGAACAAATTAAAAGGTTGTGTTTTTTTTTAATTTTTATTTATTTATTTTTGACTGCGTTGGGTCTTCATTGCTGTGTGTGCACTTTCTCTAGTTGCGGCGAGTGGAGGCTACTCTTTGTTGTGGTGTGCGGGCTTCTCATTGCAGTGGCTTCTCTTGTTGCAGAGCACGGGCTCTAGGCGCGCAGGCTTCAGTACTTGCAGCACGTGGGCTCAGTAGTTGCGGCACATGGGCCCTAGAGTGCGCAGGCTTCAGTAGTTGCAGCACGCGGGCTCTAGGGCGCTCGGGCTTCAGTAGTTGTGGCACGTGGGCTCAGTAGTTGTGGCTTGCGGGCTCTAGAGCGCAGGCTCAGTAGTTGTGGCACACAGGCTTAGTTCCTCTGCGGTATGTGGGATCTTCCCCGACCAGGGATCAAACCCATGTCCCCTGCATTGGCAGGCAGATTCGTAACCCCTGCACCACCAGGGAAGTCTAAAAGGTGTATTTTTACCCTCCTTTCCAAAGTGTTTTCTTTTCTATATTTTATTGCTAGTCAGATTTTAATGCAGTATGGGCAACAAAGGTGGCCTCTGAGATTTATGCTTTTTGGAATTTTTTTAGATTTTATTTTTAGCATAATTCATGTTTAATTTTTGTGAATGCTTTTTGGATGTTTGAAGAGAATGACAATTCTCTATTTTTGTTTAGAAAATTCTATATAGCTACTAGATCAAGCTTATAAGTTGTGCTATTCCAGTAACATTTGGGCTCACCTTTATTTTTGTCAACTTGGTCTGTAAATTTCTGAGAAATGTTTCCTGCAGCCATGATTTCCTCTAGTCTCAGTTTTCCATAAATTCTATCCCATCTGCTTCCTTTTATCCAAGAAATCACTAACATTTCTTTTTCTTCTCAATGTTATAGAGTTAATATTTAAAAAATTATTTTACCTACTATGTCTAGAGCTTGGGGGCAGGAGCAAAAATAGATACCTATACCCAATGAACCTGCTTTTCTATTATTATTATATGTGTCCGAAATTCATATTCTAGAAGGTGGCTGTGTTGGGGGTTGAGGAGGTCTGCACAAGAATTCCAGAAGTGCTACATCCACTGCAGGTCCTCTGTGCACAAGTGTGATGTGTAGAAGGCAGACTGGGGTCTAAAGCGTGGTTCTTAGCCTAGGTCTGCATTTACCAGCTGTGTCACCTTAGCAAGGTATTTCATCTCCTCTGCTCAGTTTCCTGGTCTGTAAAATGGGGATAATAATAGGAATGGCCTTACAGGGTTGTTGTGACATTGCATGAAATAATAGGTATGAGGCACTTAGAAGAGATCTGACACAGTGGAACCCCTCAGCAAATACTTCAGAGAGACAGTCATGGGTCTACAGAGCATTTCACTGAGCTGAGCCACCTCTGAGACTACAAGAACAAGAGGCAAGGTTGAGCTCTGAAATCTCTTTGTATTTGCCTAGCTCTGCACTGAATACAATTAGGTGCTTAATAGATATGTTTGATTATTAGGCTGAGTTGAAACATGGTTCTTACACTTGAGGAGTTTCCACTCTAATGGAGAAAAGAGAACAAAAACCCAAATTCCCAAGAACACAAATTAGATTTACATAAAAAGGCACAAATATATCTCACCAATTGCAGGCTGAGGGGTTGCTAGAATGATTAGAATCATCCAGACAAAAAAGGATTGGTTCTGTAAATTCACCTCCAACCTAGAATCAGTTATAGGTTCTTTTAAAGTATGAAGATGAGAGAAGGCCTGAGCATGGAATGTTATTTAATTTGTATGTTTATTTAAAACTTTCTTTTGTGAGTGTGAGAGAGAAGACACCAAAAAGGTGCAAATAAATATATTAGAACAATTTCATCATGAACCAGTGCTCACTAAACATTGCCTGAAAGCATGCTTTGTTTAGCCAATTTTACTTTAAAAGGTTTTCCTATTGTCTTACACCAGGTTGCTTCTCAATTTCGTTGAAGCTGAAATAATACCTGGAGACATTTGAATCTGTGGCCCCTTCACAACATTCTAAAGATGCCTCCATTCCCTTTAGAACTTGTAGAATCATTCTGTTGAATATATTCAACTTATCTTAGAGGATTTTGTTTGTTTGTTTGTTTATTTTTGGCCACTCCGCTTGCAGGATTTTAGTTCCCCAACCAGGGATCGAACCCAGGCCCCAGCAGTGAAAGTGCCAAGTCCTAACCACTGGACTGCCAGGGAATTCCCTTTAATTTTTTTTTAAACCAGAGATCTTTCAAATCAATTGTGATGAATAACAAGCATGATCAAGAAAGTAATTAATTCCATTTTGGGGTCAGAATGAAACATAAATATAATGTGATCGTAAGATCTTCTGTTTATATAGTGCTCACCATATATACTAAGCATATATAGTAATCAAAACATCATCAGTTACCTAACTACTAATTTAATTCATTTTTACAAAAGAGCTATGTGAGTGAGCTGTAGAACTGGGATTACAACAGAAGCAACATGACACAGCTTCTGTGCTCTTACCCGTGGTACTGTGTGGCCATTTGCAAGTAATTAGACTGATTTTCTTGTGTGACTCGTAAACTGGTTCAACCTTGTGACAGCGCTGGGATTCTCAACACCAGATACCATAAAACAGAGATGCCAAGTGATTGCCTTCGATTAGTGGAAATTTGAGATGGAGATTTATACTGACATTTTAAGTGCATCACAACTGGGTTTCAAGGTTATTGGGTTTCATTCTACTTTCCAGTGGTGGTTTCCTCTGGAAAAATTATTTGGCTTTTCTCCCGTTTCCTTATTTATAAAAGGCAACTAGCATCTGCCCACTCCCTACTTTATGATGATGTGAAGAATAATTACACATTGTGTGCCTGGTTTTGAAGAGCACCATGTTAGGGACATGATAGTCATTAATTATGTATTAGCCTTTATTGCATACTTTATGCTCCTTCTGAGACTATACTCTTGACTTCTTTCACTGATGTTGTAACAAACACAGTGGAATTAGTTTTCTTTGATCATTGCCTGTAGTGATCAGATAAAATTCTTTCCTGAAATATTTCTCAAGGGACACTTGTCAGAGATGGAGCAGCATGCTGGATTGGATGGAGACTTGCTCACTTCCCAGAATGAGATGGAAGCCAGGTCGAAGGACCCAGTCACCACTGAGGGAGGGGCTTTGGGGGGATGCATAAAGAGAACAGCCAAGCAACCCCAAACAGTGTGTCTGGGGGGCAACCATTCCTGCTCGCCTCAGATTTTGGAATTTTGGGGTATCCAGCCAGGATGATGGGATCCAGCAGAGACAGATCAGAAGTCTGGCAGGGAGTGGGTCATTGTCCAGAAGATCTGACCATGACCTCCGGAGTAGGATTAGGGCAGGGTGCAGGCCCCATGGAAGGGAGTTTAGCAAGAGATATATGAGGCAAGTGTGCCAAAGTGCCACCCTAGGGTGAGGAACTGGGCTATGGAGCAGGGCAGCCAGCTGTCACCAAGTAGGGAAACTGAGTCAGTAGCCTATTCAGAGAGCCTTGAGCTGACCACAGTGACGGAGGAAGAAGTGTTGTGGCTCAGAATCTGCATGAACCCAGAGTTCAACCCAGGGGCAAAGGGCTCTGGGGCTGGATACCATAAAGGCCCCTCTGTACCAGTGGTATCAGTAGAGATAAGGAACTGCAGGCCAGCTCCCAGAGGCCAGCCAGAGAAGGGATGATTTGCCTCTGAGAGGGCTGGTTTGGAGGGTGGGGTGTGCCAGCACATTGCACAACTCCAAGGCCCCATTCTCACTGCAGTCTGTGTGAATTTTGTCCACTTCTCCCCCACCCAACCCCTGCCGTCGTGCAGTGCACAGCCTGCTAGGCTTCAGGCAGCATTCCTGGGCCGTGGTTCTCTCTGGGAGAAGCCATCTGCAGACCTAATTGCTGGCAAATGGAGGAGTAAGCCAGCAGCCAGCACTATCCGTCCATCCACAGGTGCTGTGCAGTGCCAAGTTGCCAGATACCATATTCACTCATCTTTCACTTCGTCTTATCTGGCCATAGAGTGAGGAAGGAAGAACTATGTAACGAGGAGGAAGAGGGAATATTGGGGACGTGGAAAAGGACGTATAGAAAGATGCCATGCCTTGCCAACATGATTTCCTACAGATTGAATTAGCAGTTTTCTGCTGCACATTTTTCATTATACTGATTTCTGATACACAGGTATAACATTGTAATACTGATATAACAGAGGTAGCAAGGACACTTTTCATCATGGTCCTTTTATTCTTATCATGGTCCTGTTTATTCTTATCATGGTTCTGTTTATTCTGTACTTAGCCTTTCCTTTTATTTTTAAAATAAGTCCTTGAACATGAATGGTCATGGAAAATTTCCTCTAGTATAATTGCATATAATCCCCAAACTTCATCCAAAAACAATTCCTGGGTAGCAGAGAACTGTCACATTCAATTGTGTTTCTTCATCACAACAACCTTTGGGGGGGGGGGGGAAAGCAATTTCATTTGCTTCATTTTCATACAGAGTAGAAGCCCAATTGTGCTTTTGTAATTAAGTTCCCTCATATGAAGAGAAAAGAATACATCTATGAAATGTGCATTGAACCCAAATGGAAAAGTTAATTCAAAATAAAAAGCAATGATTATCTTGTGTTTATTAATGAGATAAATATTTAATAAAATATCTGTTTCATCTTTCTATTTAAAACATGGCAATTTAAAAGCATTTTTGGACATAATAGCACATTAAGGGCTTGAGTTACTAATTGGATTAAGTACTCTGAATTTTTCAACCAAGCACCTCTTGGCCATGTCTTATATCTTCACAGAAATAATGTGGGAGTTTGAGTGACAACAACCTCATCAAACCCCCTTTGCCTGTCTTGGGATAAGGCCTTATCTGAACATTAGAGTCCTAAGGCGGAGGCTTCACAGGTTGTGCTGGGAAATCGCAGGGTATATTGATGCCAGATTTCATCAACTTGTAATTTGGAGTTTTAAAACACTCAGGTTTTGGCAAGATTTTTTTTAACCCACTTGTACCCTTGCCAGAAATCATCCCTCTCTTGACACCATCAGCCCTCAGCAGGCCCAGGAATTCTCTTGTCAGGAACCTGACCAGCATATCAGGCCCAGGGGAGGGCTGAGCCTGGTCCCCAGTCACTGCCACTATGGCAAGATAGATTCACTCCTTGTTTGCACCTTACACATCTTTATATCTCTCTTGCTCATGTGCCCATTTCCTCCTTTTTTTTTTTTTTCTGGGAAGCACCATAGCCCAGTGGAAAGAATATAGGTTCTGAAATCCTGTAAGCCAGAATTCAAATCCTGTTTCCCTTCAGATGGGGCAGGCCAACAAGCTGGAGACTCGGGGAAGAGTTGCAAGTCAAGTCCAAAGGCAGTCAGCTGGCAGAATTCCCTCTTGCCTGAGGGACATCAGTCTTTGTTCTATTCAGGCCTTCAACTGATTAGACCAGGCCCTCCACATTATGGAGGGCAATCTGCTTTATTCAGTGTCTACCAAGTTAAATGTTAATTTCGTCCAAAAATCCCATTAACAGAAACATCCAGAATAATGTTTGACCAATTGTCTGGGCCCTGTGGCCCAGCCAACTTGTCACATAAAATTAACCACCATGGGGTGATAGTCAAACATCCTATAACTGAGATGTCACAGGCATCTCAAGTCAGAACTGGACTCAGGCCATAACCAACCAGTCCAGCTGCCCTGTGTGACTCTGGGCAAGTTGCTCAATCACTGTGTGCCTCAATTTCCTCATTTTTTAAATGGGGGTAACAATCCCTACTTCCCAGAGTCATTGAGATCCTTATATAATACAGCTGGCTCAGAGCTGAAATACATTTGCGTTCCTTTTCAGGGCACAGAGCATGTGTTTTCCCGTCTGACTGTTGCAGTTATTTAAGTTATAGTTGTTACAGTTATTTCGGTTTCTGCTGAATTCATTTGCTATTAAACACATAGTTTTGAGCACATAGTATGTGCCAGGCGCTGTTCTGGATGGGGGACCTAGTATTGTGAATAAACAAAACAGAGCTCCTCTCTCTTGCAGCATACGTTCCAGTGGGATGGGGAAGGGCAGACAAGGCAAACAACAAACAAGTAAACAAAATAAAGAGATCAGTGCCATAAAGAAACTGCCTCAAGGCAGTGGAATAGAGGCAAGAGCAGGTGAGCTGGTTGGGGGGGCCTCAGGGAAGAGGTGACATCTGAGCTGTCCTGTGAACAGGAGGGAGGAGCCAGCCTTGAGATGCTCCAGGGGCTGCATTCCCAGCACAGGGGACCACAGGTACAGAGGTCCTGAGGAGGTCAGTGGACAGCAGGAAGAGAAGAAAGACCAGTGTGGAGGCTGGAATATGGTCAGCTAGCGGGAGACTGTTGGTAGCTGAGGTCAGAGACATGGGTGCCATAGAGACGGGGGGAGGCTGGCAGCTCATGTAGGATCTTCTGGGTCAGACTAAAGGGTTGGGTTTTATTCCCAGTACACTGAGACTTAGTTTGATGGAGGGTTTAAAGCAAGGAAGTGATGCAGAAAGATTTTTAAAAGATCACACTAGCCAGTGTGTTGTACAGTACTGCAAGGGGCAAGTGTGGACACGGGAGGACTAGTTAGGAGGCTATTTCCCCAATCTAGGTAAGAAATAGAGGTAGCTGGGACCAGTTGGGAGCAGCGAGATGGAACGACATGCGTGGATTGAGGGTGTAGTTTGGAGGTGGAGCCATTTGTGTGGGAGAGACAGGTGAAAGCTGAGTAGAGGGAGAGTGAGTTGGGTTTAGCTTGAGCAGGTGGCAGATGGTGGAGCGATTCTCTGCAGTGGTAAAGGGAGGAAAAGAAGCACCTGTATTTCTTCCCTCGTATGTGATTGGTGTGCGAGTTGAGGAAAGACAGTGCAAATTCAAGAGGTCTGTGTGACCATGTTAAGTCTGAGGTGCCTGGAGATGCCAAGCCCGATGCATGAACCCAAAGGAGAGATCAGGACTGGACGTGTAAACCTGGTATCTCATCACCCCCAGGTAGCACTGAAAGCCATGAAGCTAGATGAAATTAGCAAGGGGGAGAGAGGTAAAGAAGACAGCCTGCTGAGACTAGGGTCTCTGGTGGAGGAGGGGGAACTAGCAAAGGAGACTGGGAAGAAGCCATCAATGAGTTAGGTGACCCTGAAGCCACGAGGAGAAAAAAGATGCTTTCAAGGAGAGAGTGGTTAACTGTTAGATGCTGCTAACAGGTTAGATGAAATGAGGACAAAAAAAGACCATTGTGTTAGACGGTTTGGAGGGACCTTGGGCACCCTGATGAGAGCAGCCTTAGGGGACCATTGGGGCACCAAGCCCAGCTGGGGAGGTGGCCGAGGAGAGGATGGGATGCGAGGAGGTGGACGCACGCATCAACACTTCCAAAAAGCTTTAATGTGATGGGAGCAGAGCAAGGGGCCTGGGGAGTCAAGGGAGGGGTTTAGGTGGTGGTGGGAGATACTCATCAAACATGCCTAAGTGCTCATGGAGATGATCCGATGGATAGAGAAACTGGTCCTACAGGAGTGAGGGTGTGGAATTGCATGATGAGGCAAGAGGGGCTGGAAGGCAGAACACGAGGAGGAGAGTTGCTTTCTGTAGAAGCAAGGGCACTTCTTTCACAGTGTAAGAGGGTTGGTGCAGAGTGTGGGTCCCAATGCAGGTAACTGGGTAAATTGGCTGATGGGAATAGGAGGGTGTCTCTTTTCTCAGGGAGGTAGGAGGCAATTAGGAGCTTAATGCATTTAAGGAACAGAAGAAAAACCAGTACAGCCAGAATATGGTCAGCAAGTGGGAGAGTGTTGGTAGCTGAGGTCAAAGGTGGGGAGGATAGCAGATAGTGAATAGTGAATTGCTGATAGTGAACACGGAAGAGTACTGAGGGGTTTGAGAAAAGAGGAACTGTATGAAATGGTTATTTTGGAGATGAGGAAAGGAAAAATGCCAAAGAAGTTTAGAAGAATCATCAAGTAGTGTTATGTGCTGATTTTGAGGACGGACTCAATCCAAGAGCACGTTGCAGCTGTTTGGCTGTTGGCCTGGGGTGAGCAGGTGGTCAGCATCCCTGCAGTCTGTGCTTGGCCAGGCAGGTGAGAAGGTGCGGGAGTGGGGCAGTGAGCAAATGGAGCCTAAGCTGGGTAGGAGGTGTATCTGCCTCGAAAGCAAACAGATGAAGCTCAGAGAATTTAACTGGAGGAGAGTTTAATGAACGTACTCTTTGCAGAGATGGGACGGTCAAAGCAATAACAAGGAGTGGTGAAGCACTCAGAGACCAGCCGCAGTAAAAAACCATTCCCACCCCTAAAGCTTATGGGGCAAAGGGAGGGAGTTGTGCCACCGGGGCCCAGCAAGAGCTTGGAGGAGGGACCTCCCACAGCAGCTGCCACCGCAGAAGCCACCAGAACTGCAGTGAGGCAGGGGACGGGGTAAGACTTCTCCTTCCACCTACCTCTCTCTAATCTCCTGTCCATGCTGTCCACTGACCCAACTGAAAATCAGAGGGCAAGGAAACGAGGCATGTGGTCCACAGAGCAGGAGGTGGGGGAGAGCATAAGGAAAGAACCAGCCCAGGAGGAGAGAACGGGCATGAGGAAGATGATGGATGATGCACAGATATTCTAGTGACAACCCCCAGCTAATAGAAGATGTGCTGCTTGAGGCTGAGAACAGTGTCGTCAGTTCATTTCCTCCCACAAAGTTTAGCACAGGGCACTTCATGTAAAGACCCAGCAAATGTTGGACCCAATCAGGTGGTTGATGTGATTAAGTGCTCTGGCCACCTCAACTACCTATGGTTAGTGATTTACGAGGTAAACATCCTCTAAATACACTGTAAGTCTCAAGAGCCCTGAATTCTTACCTACTTTAAACCCAGTAATCTCATATCTCATACTTGAATCAAGTGAATAATCTAAAACATATATTTAAAACCACTTAATGCACAAGTTAAGTTGCCATGTAAGTTGTAAAAGGAAAAAAAAATAGCAAACAACCTGTCTAAAGCAACAGGAGGATGCCCATATAAACTATGGAACACCCACTAAATGGAATTTTTGGAAATGTATAAAATGATATTTATGAAAGATGTATAATAACAACAGTAAAAGTATATCCTGTGATGTTTACTGACGATGCAAACTTGCATACACAAAGTCTAAATTATGGAGGGAAAAAAGGCAAAAACTGTGTATACAAGAGATGGAGTGGAGAAAGCCCCACAAAACTGAGATTGTGTAAATCTTTTCCCTTTTCTTTTTTTCTGTTTTACTGTATATTTCAAATCTTCAATAATTTTATTCTAAAAATACATCCTTAAGGAACCACTGGGAATCAGGAAGTAATGACACCTTTTGCAGAAGTGTCCATGGAATTTGGCAAATGGGACTCTTCCAGCATTTTCTCTCCCTGCCTCCATTGCTTGTGTATATACCTTGTATTTTTGTACCTAGGATTTCAATTCAGAAAGCTGTCTCATATGCATTAGAACTTGGTTGAAATAGTATTTGACACTTGAGATTCCAATATTTTGTAGCTCCAAACATGTCCACCACAATATGGTAACATCTAGTGAAAAATCTAGAAGAATTTAGTCAGCCATTAAAGTAGGTGATATCCATGTTCATGAGTTTCAGTGGATAATGCCACTGCATATTTTAAATATGACCTAATATGAGTTGAAACAGGGGTGGGATGTTTGGCCTGTTTATAGAGCTATCTCTGTTGGGTCTTGATTCTAGAAGAGACTTGCTTAGTTAGTTCAGGTTGTTAGAACAGAATACCATAAACTGGATGGCTTATAAACAACAGACATTTATTTCTCACTATCCTCCGAAGTCCAAGATCAAGGCACTGGCAGATTTGGTGTCAGGTGAGAATTTGCTTCCTGGTTCATAGCTGGTATGTTCTTGCTGTGTCTTCACATGGCAGAAGAGGTGAGGGAGCTCTCACGGGCCCTTTAATCAGGGCACTAATCCCATTAATGATTAGGTGGCCTAATCACCTCCCAAAGGCCCCACCTCCTAATACCGTCTCACTGGGGGGTTAGGTTTCAACATACGAATTTTGGGGGGGACACAAACATTCAGTCCATAACAGAGACTTTCTTCCAAGAAGCACCGAGTCAGTCACATGTGGAACAGCAGGAAGTGTGCTCCTTCTTAACCTGTCAGCTTTTTACAGGCTAAGGGAACATACCAACTCCAGGAAACCCAACGCAATTTACTCTGCACATTCCCAGAAACCTCAAGTCTCCAGGTGGTTCAAACCTCTTTTCACATTGGGTGTTGGGGGACAGTCTGAGCCTGTCAGCGGTACTGAGCTCTCATAACTTGTTCCATGCCACATACATTAGAGTGGATGTAACTTTTTATTATTACAGCCACTTACTTGAAGGCACATGGTACCATCTGGAAGGGTTTTTCCAGGCAGTAGTAGCTGATCACTCAGGAATTCAACTATTAAAAAAAAAGACATTGCTTTACTGTTTAACTCTGTCTCTCATGCTTGACAAGAATACCCCTCATTCTGTCTGTGATGTGCCTTTCTTTTCTGTATCAGTCTTAAAGAGTAAGTCTCTTTGGGTGAAAGGTGCCTATACTTCCAGAAATTTCCATTCATGCAGACGCCAAACTAACACTTGGGAAAATTACCAACGTTATTGATTGTGTATAGCCTTATTTCAGAATCACAGTAGGTCTGAAGGAGGTTCCAGCATCACATCCACATAACTGCCACTTATTGAGCAGAGCTTCCTTGCTGTGCACCACATGCTAAACTCTTCTTATGAGTTACAGTATTTTGCCCTCATTTACCACCCCGTGTGGAAGGTATTATCCCCATTTTATGGATGAGGAGGCTGAAATTTAGAGAGGTCAAATAATTCACTAAAAGCTCACCAGCTAGTAAGTAACAGAAGTGGACCCAGGTCTGGCAGACCCCCAAACCCTGCGTGCTACCCTGCTTCCTCAGCATCCATCCCATGAGTGCGAGGGAGCCATGAGCCCTAGATGACCAAGGGCACATCTGTAGTCAACAAAATTAGGTCTAGGTCTATTTATCCTGAGGTGGCAAGGGAGGATGTATCGCCCCCCCAAATTTGGGGACTAGCTCAACAGGGAAAGATGAGTTTATGCTGGATGATTCTAAAGATGGATTAGAAAAGGGGGGCAGCTTCAGTCGCTCACTGTCAGGATGTGGGGCAGACAGCAGCTGGTATTTCACTCATCTTTGTTCTGAAGGGGAGGACTAACGTGGGATGGGGGCTGTCAGTAGCTAGAGAGCAGCAATCCCCCGGAACCATCATGCAGAAGTCTTTTGGGCTGAAATACGACCATGGATAGAAACGTTTACGCAGTGCTGTCATGACCATTTGGAAACATTACTTCTGTTTCATTAGGAGCATCATCGTCTTCCCATCAGCACGACTGAGCTTCACCTCCTTCAATACAAACTCTATGGCTGACCCTCCCTGTACTAGGTGTTGGGGATGCAGCAGTGAACATGACATGCTCCTCCTCTCAAGAGGCCTAGAGGCTAGCGAGAGAGGGCCAGGGAAGGGGTGGTCCACTACTGAATTCGTAACCAGCCCTTAGTCCTGTTTGTTAAAATCTGCTGTGCCCCTTCCTACCATCGGAAACGTTTGTGATGGTGAAATTAAAAAGGCAGACACATCGACTCCAGCCCCATGGCCACTGCCCTGGTTATCAACTGAAATGGCCTCTCAGCAGAACTAATGGAACAGTCCAGCTCTATCCACCACCTATTCTCCTCCTTATCACCCCCAGAGTGAGCTTTCTAATAATCCAAATCCTCTCACCAAATTTGAATCCTCCATCACTCCCCATAGCTTTCGGATTCTGCTCTCCTTCACAGTTCCTTGCCTGAACAGCCTTAGTTCCCACGATGCTCCCAGGGGTGTCCCTTGTGCCATCATCCCGAGCCACCTGTGGTCCCCACTGAGACTCAGGCTCACATCCTTCTCTCTCTGCCTGGAAAGCCCTGCCCCAGACCATCTGCCTGCAAAGTGATCAATTATTTATCCTTCAAACGGAGCAGTGCCTCCTGCCTGAGCCCACCCCCTGGATCTTTTCCTGCCAGCATGGAGCAGGTCTTCCTGTTTGCTCCCGCTGGACCATGTTTAAAGGAAGTGTTCGGTAAGTAGTAGCTAATTATTATCATTTTTTCTTTGTTGTGCCTTCTCACCAGTCTCCTTACATTTTCTCTCTTCTCCCACTCTCCTCCCCCTAAACACACAGAAGGGTCTTAAAAATGCGCATCTGACCGTACCACTCAGCTGCCTAAAATCCCCTTGCTCCTAGAGCAAAGCTCAGAATCCTTAAACTGGTCCCTGAGGCAGCACCTTCTCTGGTCCCTGTCCAGAACCAGTCCAGAACCAAAACGAGACTCAGAAGCTTGAAGGAGTGATGATGGTGCCTGTCTACAAAATGGGATGAAACACAAAGACAGTACTAAACCCCACAATAAACACATGGCCATTCAATAAAATTCTGATTTTTCACACAATGACCACTTTGGTGTTTTAAAAAAATTTTTTTCAAATATAATTCTTAAAAACATTCTTTCTTTGGTGGCCCTGTTTTGCCAGCACTTGTGTCAGTTCCTCAGGAAGCATCCCCTGGATCCTTGCACAAGGACTGTCTCCCATTCCCAGGGGCTCACAGCACTGGCCACACTCAGCAATAAATAACTGTGGAGTCACTTATTTCATGTCTGTGTCTCATGCAGGACACCTGTGCCCCATGAAGACAGAGATGGTCTGTCTTGTCCACCACAGTCCCCTGGTGCCTAGCATGATGGGGACATTGACTGACACTCGGTTGATGCCTGTTGTAGATGAATGTTTTCCTGATTGCACGCTCATCTTGTATTTTCATCTTTACGCCCAGAAATAGCTCAGGATTTGTCACATAGTAGGTACTCAGTAACTATTTCCTATAAAATGAATGAATGAATGTTTTCCCCTTTGATCACACAGCAAGTCATTTTAGAACCATGAAAAGGGGATAAGATAATCAATCCCATGTTCTTTTACTTGAATAGAAAATTTTAATCTCTCCAGAATTTCATAGTTTTCAAGTCTCAGTAGGCATATGAAATTTTTGGAAGCTCTACACTTTCAGTTTTCATCACAGTTCAAATCACCGTGCTCCATGTAAAATGGAATTTGTATTTCTTGATCAGTATGGGGACTCAGGCTCTCAAAAGAAAAACACAGCATCTCTCACTGAAGACGCTTTAACTCTACATCTGAGCGGAATCACTTCTCTACTCTCTGAAGGAAGTCTTTGAAAATAAGTCATTGAAATTACTGACCTAGCAAATAAACAGAGCTACCCTAGACTTAACCTTCATTACTGGGCGCATGAAGCCTGCATACCCTATTGTCTGTGAAGGCTCACAGGATGTAAATGCCCTTCCAGCTGTGAGCCCTCCGGAGAGCAGGCCTTCAGCTGTTAATCTGTGCTTTCTGCCTACCATCTCCAGCATCAAAACGCAGCCTCTGGGATATCTTGAACAAGTAAATTACTGGGGAGCTTGAGTATGTTCTTTAATAACTACTTGCTTGAGAGAGGCTGACAGTTTTAAACTGGTGCATTTCCAAGTGACCTCATCAGGTGTTTTTTTTTTGGTTTTTTAAAAAAATTATTTATTTATTTATTTATGGCTGTGCTGGGTCTTCGTTTCTATGCGAGGGCTTTCTCTAGTTGCGGCAAGCGGGGGCCACTCTTCATCGCGGTGCGCGGGCCTCTCACTATCGCGGCCTCTCTTGTTGCGGAGCACAGGCTCCAGACGCGCAGGCTCAGTAGTTGTGGCTCACGGGCCTAGTTGCTCTGCGGCATGTGGGATCTTCCCAGACCAGGGCTCGAACCCGTGTCCCCTGCACGGGCAGGCAGACTCTCAACCACTGCGCCACCAGGGAAGCCCTCATCAGGTGTTTTAACACGATATGGGATGAAGATGTAAGAGCCCTGAGTCCGAGGAGCCCGCAGAGCGAGTGCGAGGACTACCGGGCAGCCGTGCCGGGGACACGGGGCTGACACACACCTGAAGGGAGCCCCACGACACGGAAAATTGCTCTTTTGAAGATTTTTCCTTTAGGTTTTTCTACGATTTTGTAGAACCCTGGCTTTTCTTATCTGAGAAGTTAATATTGCTCCTAGTCAGAAGTTTTAATAAAGTGATACAGTGAGCTTTCAAAAAAGTGATCTTCTTCAGTCCCATTCTGATTTCCTCTCCTTTTTCCTTATGCTACTTGAACGTCGTGGGGTTTAATGTTCAAGATCACAGCAGGGAGAGCAGAGGCCACAGGAGAAGAGAGGGCATTTCACACAACTCTTGGGAAGACTTGAAGCTTGTTTCCAGTTTTTAAAAAGAAAACTCCTCAAAATTGCTAAGGGCAGAGAAGCCAGAAACTTCTCATCCTGGTTTAACAACCAAAACACCTTGGCTTATTCCCGTTCAGATTTAGTTAGCATTCTCTACCCGAAGAAACGGACCAGACTTAAAAACACAAGGACGAGGTGGTCTAGCCACTAACTGAGCCTCCCTTCTCTCTCCCTTAGGGTCTGAGGTTAACTGCAGATCTGCCAGGTGCTAACTAACTAACTAACCCTGCTGGTGGTGGTTAGGGTCTCTGTATCTTGGCCCAGCAGAGGGGCACAAGTGGAGAGACAACAGCACATCCCCACATCCAGTTCCTGGAGATGAAGTCAAGGAACTGCATGTGTGCAGCTGTGTCTCCAAGCCTGTGACCGATTGTCCAGGCAGTCGGTGGGCTATCTTGATTGTTCTTAGTTTGATAACACTTTGTAGAGTGTTTTGCAATATCAGTTCCTCCAGTCATTTTCAGTACTGAGTAGGGGGACACAAGAGTCATCCTATATCATTGCTTTGAAGTCACCCAAATAAAGTATTTATGAATTTCTGGTTACAGCGCTTCTAAAAGACTCTGTGATGGTCAAGGACAATTTAAAAATAAATTTCTATTCGTCCAGTCTTACTGTTGGAAAGGGGTGCTACAGCAGGTGGGCACAGTATTCATGAGCACATTTCAATGCTGTGGAATCCCAGCTTGTTACAAGGCTGTTGCTGGACACAGAGTAGCCATTCGATAAATACTTGTGGAATTGGCACTGATTAGATAGACCGCGGGTCACAACCTGTCCTGTTGCACCAGTCGTTCACAGAACAAGCGTCAGATACAGCTCTCCCAGGAGGCAGGGGTTGAGGCAACCCACTAGGGTTAAGGCCTGTTTGGTCTCCTGTGCTGAATTTTTGCTAACAGATATTCTATTCCCCACCCACTGGAGCTACACAAATTAAGAATTTTAAATACAAATAGAATAATTATGTATTATACTTGAATAATGGAAAAAGTAACTGAATAACACGTTATCTCTTAATAAATATGTTCAATCAAAACCTTAAGCGTTATTCTTTTTTTAAAAAATATTTTTAAAATTTATTTATTTTTGGCTGCGTTGGGTCTTTGTTGCCATGCGTGGGCTTTCCCTAGTTGCGGCGAGTGGGGGCCACCCCTCGTTGCCTTGCACGGGCCTCTCATTGCAGAGGCTTCTCCCATTGCAGAGCACGGGCTCCAGGCGCGCGGGCCTAGTAGTTGTGGCATGAAGGCTCTAGAGTGCAGGCTTCATGGCATGTGGGATCTTCCCGGACCAGGGCTCGAACCCGTGTCCCCTGCGTTGGCAGGTGGATTCTCAACCACTGCGCCACCAGGGAAGCCTGCGTTATTCTTATTCACTAAAAAATATTAATAACCACAGAATTCATGTTAACTTGTGCCATTTTATGGAGCATAATAAAGGGTTATATTTTTATTAACGCGAGTGACCTTGCATCTGTTTAAGAAAGTCGATCTCCTGTCCAGGATGTATAAAATTAATAGACCTTAAGGGAGAAGGTTATTAGTATCTAACTCATATGATGCAGGAAATATCACCAGTTGAATGTAATGTCCAAAAGCCAGATATTGGTTAAATACAAAATATGAAAAAGACACCTTTAATATTTAGATGTCAAACAAAATAATATATGCTGGTTGTATTTTCATTTAGTTTTCTTGCGTGGAGATGAGTTTAAAACTAAATGGAGTGAGGGTGTGGAGAGGCAATTTAAGAAAATCAACATATTAAAAGGCACCTACTATGAGTGTAGTAAATACATTATTCAGTAGCAAAATTTAGTGAGGCTATTATTTGCTTCTGAAGTTCTTACCATCACCAGAAAGGAATTCTTTCTCCCTTAATCTATTTTCTGCTGCCTGACTTTACCCAAGCAGTTGTGACTTATTCTACTGATCAAACAGACTGAGCAAGATAATAATCTATGCATGGATGCTTTAGTGTAAAAGACATCTCAGGAGCAGTTCAACGTTCTAATTTTTAAAAAACAAAAGGGGCAAAAGAGGGGGAGAGGAGCAACGGTGCTTAACACGCAACTAATGAAATGCTAATGTGCACAAATGAATTTTGAAGGAACACAAACATTGCTTTGAAATTAATTATACCTCTTCCATTGTCTTAAAAAAATTGAAGATTGAAACCTGTATCGCGATGTTTACTATATTTAATTTTCAATTGTTTCTTTGATGTTTCAGATAGAAAGATTTGCACCTGCAAAGAAAAAAGGTTCTGAACAGATTGCAAACACTCTGCAGACACTTCATCAGGAATGTTAGTTGTCAGCCTACCCCCAGCACAAGGGAGCCTTGATGATATCTTGTGTGCCTTTGACTCCTTTTGATTAATAAATGCAAACAATTTTTCTCAGTAACCTCTGTTGCAATCTATGCATGACAATTAGGGACAACCTCTGGTGAAGGGATGCACTGAAGTCTGTTTTCGCTTCCTCTGCTGCAGAATAAATAGTTGATGTTTAATGCTTTTTGACAATTAGAGGATGAAATCTCTGCAGCTATGCAATTTCAGCAGCTGTTTATTATTTCTGTTCCCTGCAATGAAGGATCAATGTTTATGACAATTTTAACTCCACTCTGGGTGGACAGTTTGATTATTTCTTTCCCTGAGTTTCATGTCCTAGTATTGAATTCTTGGGTGCAAATATCATTGGATTTTCACAAAACAGATTTGTGATGTTTCCATCAAAACAATGTATTGAACTGGCATTATAAGGAAGCCACGTGTGACTCTCATGGAATATTCCATTGTTACTTCCCAAGGAAAAGACAGCGGCTGAAACTTGTGAGACAGTCGAGTTTGGTTCTGCTCTAAACCCCGTGGCCTTCCCTTTGGAGTGGATGGCAGTGCTTTAGCAAGATATGACTTTGTTGTAGGTGTCAGGGCACCGGGACACATCCAGCTTTCTGGAACTGCAGTGGCTAGACTTTTCTGCTGCCAAGGAGCCTCTGCAAAATGTGGAGATGGTGGCAAAGGAAGGGCAGGGCTGCAGCAACACACAGCTGCAGGTGTGTTGGTCCCCAGGGAATCTAGAATGGACAGTGGCCTGAGGCTGTGCAATGCACTCAGAGCTCCGGCATATTTGTGTACAGCCCGAGAGGTCACAGCATGCCAAGGAGGCCAGGGTACAGAGAAAAGAGCCTGAGCCTTAGAGACACTGGCACACGTGGGTTTGGATCCAAGGGTGTGATCCTGTGGCTTCTCCAGTCATCCATTCATCTTTCCCTCGCTTAGTGATTCATTCAGTTATTCAATGCATGTTCACTGAGTCCTCCCAATGCACAAGTCACCCAGGGGCAGCTGTGGAAAGCTGGTGGCCCAATGGAAAGGAGGATGGGTTGGCACGTGTTTTAGTCAGTTTGGGCTGCCGTTATAAAATACTACAGACTGGGTAACTTAAAAACAACAGAAATTTATTTCTCACAGTTCTGGAAGCTGTACATAAGTGCTCAGGGTGCCAGCATGGTCAGGTTAGGGCCCTCTTCTGGGTTGCAGACAGCCGTTTTCTCATATCCTTACATGGAGGAAGGGGTGAGTGAGCTCTCTGGGGTCTCTTTTATACGGACACTAATTCCATTCCTAAGGGCTCCATCTTCATGAACTTATCACCACAAAGGTCCCTCCTCCTAATAGTACCACATTCAAGGCCTGGACATATTTCTTTTTCTTTTTTTTTTGACTGCACCGTGCTGCTTGTGGGATCTCAGTTCCCCTACCAGGGATTGAACCTGTGCCCTCGGCAGTGAAAATGTGGAGTCCTAACCATTGGACCATCAGGGAATTCCCTTAGAGACTTGTATTTCAACATATGAATTTGGGGGGAGTATGTTCAGTCCAGAAGATCAGGCTGTGGCTGGGCAGTGGGCTAAGGACTAGACCAAGGCCTGCTCAGGGCAATGGAGGCTTGTTTGAGTGCGAGGAAGACGTGCTGCTCAGAGACAGGCGTGGGAAGTGCTGGACGTGCTGGACAGAGCCGCTCTGTGGCCAGAGGAAGCAGTGCCAGCTCCTCAGACCAGACAGGCCAGGAAGGCCATCAGAGCATTCCCAGGGCCTGCGGAAGTTGGGACGTTGGGCAAATTACTGTAACCCGTGTACCGTCACTCTGTCTTGAAACCAGGGACCATAATACCTGCCAGGAGACTGGTTGGGTGGCTTTAATGAAATAGTGTATATAAAGCAACTGAAACAGAGGATGTGCTAACAAATGGCAGGTGCAATGACTGATACTGTTACAATTAATTTCCACTGGACACAACACTCTTGTGAGGATCTCACTTGGCTGAATACCATATGTTCCTCTCCGTCTCTGCAGTTTTTAATTTTTTAAATTTGTCTTAATGAACTTGGCATCTGTATATTTGTTACCATGAGTCACCTCAAATAATTTTTAGAAATGGATGGGGGTACATTGTAAGTAAATATAGTTATCTGGGATAATAAGTAGATTTCATGTCCTACTGATGAATTGATTCATTCATCTTTTTTTCAAGGTGTTTTCTGTTCAGAAAGGGGTAAAATATCTGGGAGAAATATAAGATGGAAGAGAGAAGAATTTCAGTTTTATTCTTTTTTAAATTAATTAATTAATTAATTTATCTTTTTATTTTTGGCTACGTTGGGTCTTCTTTGCTGCGCATACAGGCTTTCTCTAGTTGCGGCGAGTGGGGGCTACTCTTCGTTGTGTTGTACAGGCTTCTCATTGCGGTGGCTTCTCTTGTTACGGAGCACGGGCTCTAGGCACGCAGGCTTCAGTAGTTGTGGCGCGCGGGCTCAGTAGTTGTGGCTCCCGGGCTCTAGAGCACAGGCTCAGTAGTTGTGGAGCACAGGCTTAGTTGCTCCGTGGCATGTGGAATCTTCCCGGACCAGGGCTCGAATCCGTGTCCCCTGCATTGGCAGGCGGATTCTTAACCACTGCGCCACCAGGGAAGTCCCAAGAATCTCAATTTTAGATTATTACTTGTAATGGGACGAATTGATAGAAAATGTACACAAATTTTATGTAAAATATTTGTGTGATATGAATGTACTGCTGTCATTGGATAGAGCCATATTATGTTCCAGCCAGCAATCAGTGTGGCAGGGATTCAATGTGAAGAATGATTGCAGGTAATAAATACTCCATCAATTCATACACAGGGCCGATGTTCTGGCCCCAGCAACACTTTGATACACTGGTGCTTTCTAACTCATGATATCGGAATTCCAAGTGACTGTGGGAAATGAGAGGCCAGCGTATGTGAGCCCACGTGGGACCAGGTGGAGCGAGAGATGCAGTCCTCTTTCAGAGGGCGGATTTGGGAGGGAATATCCAAGAGCAGGAGTCAGGCAAGCTTAAGCTTGCATCCCATCTGCCACTAGCTTTCCAGCGATGTGACCTTGCAAAGAAAGACTTTTAGCCTCTCTCAGGCTCAGTTTCCTTATCTGTAAAATGGGTGAAAATAACACCCACCTCAAAGCATTTTAAAAGTTAAGATACTTGCTGAGCACCTCACCCTTAGTCTGGTATACAGTTAATATGTAATAAAAAAATTCTTTTGAAGAAAGATAGTGATAATAATACTCTCAAATTTGGCCTCGTTGATACAGGATTTCTACTGATATTATAAGCCTTGAAGATGCTTTTAGAAAATAAACTTTAAAGTAAATTTGGATTAATGAAATGAGGTGATAGAAGCCTAAGAGTCTGAATTAGTGAGTGAACACCCACACGTCCTTATGCAGAGGATAATTACTCAGGATGAGCTGCATTTGGCTGATGCAGGTTTGGCCTTGGCCGGGCAGCAGTGATGTGAGGTTTTGAATTTTGGCTGGGCCATTCTTGGTAGAGATTGAGGCAAGAAGGGGATCGGCAAGGACTGTGTTCTTCTATGAGATGTGCCCCCAGGAGAGAGACATGCTCCGTCTAACCCCTGGTAATAAGCCCCATGTGTACCAGGTGCTTACTCAGGTCCTGTCCTCAGGACGACCCCCAAGGGAGGAACTATTATTCTTCCCATCTCACAGATGAAACGGAAAACAGACTCAGAGAGGCTCAAGGACACAGAACAGGTAGTGTGAGGTTTGACCCTGGGCGGGGGGCGCTCTTAGCCATTGTCCCTCCCCAGGTGGGTACTGAACCTGTGAAGGTGTGTTATGAAGATAGAGGCAAAGGTAGCATGCCAGTGAAGACATTCCACAGAGACAAGCTACATCACCGATTTTATTTCATAGTTACCAGCGCCAATGTAGAGAGAAATAATATTAAGTGTATAGCAATAGATAAAAATTCCTTTAGAAAAGAGATAATCAAGAAGCAAGGCTGGAAAAAGCTGGATTATTTGAAAGAAAAATTGTTAGTATGAAAGGAGATACCCTCTGAGCAGCCAACAGAAGAGTGAGGAAAGCAGTTCTCCGGGTAGGAGGAGAATGTGCAGCCTTTGGGAAGTGTTGACTTGGGACACACTAGTAACAGAAGAGTCTGCGGCCATTATGGATTGAGCCCGCCACGGGCTCCTGGTGTGAACTTGTTATCGGAGTATTTTATAGTCCACCTGACCGAAAAGAGCAACTGGACTGTGAAATGATAGAGCAAATAAAAAAAGCCGTAAAAGAGCCAGAGTGATAGTAATGGGAGATTTTTAAGTACCTGAGCACAGAGGAGAGTGCATTAAGTGGATGAAATAAAGCTTGAAGCGTGTGTGGAAGAGGCTTTGGGGATGGGAGAGTGCGAGGTGGGGAGGAGGGTGGTGAGGAGGGAGGGAAGTTTCTCCGGAGGGGACTGTTTAACTCAGCATCTAACATATTAGTACCTAACACAGAAGGTATAATTAAAATGAGCATCTGCATTAGCAAGTTTGTTCCCATGGCAGGTCAGCCCAGTCCTTTCTCTTGGCCTCTGCCCCCAAGGAAAGTCTTCTGTGCCTAGCTTTCTGCATCCTTAGAACGTTCCTGCACAACCTCCAGTTTATCCAACCCACAACCCAGGCATTTTGAGGGGGGGGGGACTGGAATTCCAAGATCAATGTCAGCATCGATTCCTAAATTCACCACATTGCAGCCTTGTTCAAATTGCACTGGTTAGTGTATTTATTTAAAACTTAAATTACATTTCTGGATTATAGTTTTAAAACATGTTTCTGAATACGTCTCAGAGTGAGTGCTTCCTATACCAGTAAATTAATAAATGCATTTCTTCAGGATGACCGCCAGGCCAGCCGCGTGTCAAGCACCCATGTCCTGCACTGAGGGGCTCAGGCCGCAGGACAGGGTGCCCCGCCCTCACACGTGCTGAGGCAAAGGTGGGCCCAGGAAGCCCCACAGTAAATCCTCGGTGACCGGTGATGGTTGAGCAGTGAAGCAGTGAGCGCGGGGTAGTAAGGGTACTCGGGCAGGAAGAAAGCCCCTGTCATTCTCTCTGCTTTCAGGATGGTTAGTGAACTGAGCTGCCCCCGGCCCTGGGGTAAGCCTGACCTAAACTCTCAGTCTGAGTGTTGAGAAGTGGAATTCCATTTGCCAGCCCAAAGGCCCAGAAAACAGGACAGTGTGGGTAGATGCTCAGCCCAGCTGTGGCTGAGAGTGCCGTGTGTTAACACGAGTTGATTATTTGAGGGTGTAACTGAGAGATGCCAAATTCTGAGCTTGTGGATGCAAGAGGCAGAGTGGATGGGGAAGAGTCCAGGGTCCAAACCACCACACAGGAGCACCAGGCATGGTGCGGGAGGCTGGGGTCTCCTCGGGGGGCAGGTCTCGCCTCTGCCCTGGTCCACCGTTCCCTCTCTGAAGAGTGACGACTGGGCTCCAAGGTTGTCGGGAGGAGAAGAGTCTCCCCCCAGCTCCCTTACCATTTGGTTCAGTTTCCTTTGTTTCTAAAGCACTTTGTTCTAACACACCAAACTCCAAAAGACTGCTTAGCTTCCCCCTTCACAACGCAAAAATAAAATGCTGGCAAAATATTATTTTAGCTATTTGTTCTGAGATGATGCTTTCCATTTTCAGGAAGTTAATAATGGGCTCTGAGGGGATTTTTCCTGGGCCCAATAGCAATGTTATAAAATTAAACATCCATGTGAGTGAAGGAAATTGAAGTAATTATCTTGCAGAGTGGAGGAAAGCCTCTTCTACTCCAGAGCACCCTCAGCCCAAGTGCGGCAAGGTAACTCCTAACAACCTCACTCCAAAAGCGTAATTCCTCTTCAGCGTTAGGCATCCACCAACGTTTTGAAGCTTCATCCCTATACATTATGCCCCCAGTAAGCACCCTGCCTTTCCTGGTGGCCCTCCAGGACTTTGTGAGGCAGAAGCAAGAGCAGCGCAGGGGTTATGTGATGGACAACACATCCCTTCAGGTACCACCTGAGATGGCCCCTAGCTCCGCCTCCCATCACCTGCCTGGTGCTCACCGCTTCCCTGACCTTCCCTGACCGAGGCTGCTGAACACAGAGACTGAGGTTTAGGGAAGGAGATTTTCTTGTCTTGTTCGGGTCAATCTCTAAGAATGGGCTAAACAGCAGGACCTGGAAGTGTTCAGACTGGAGACCAAACCACATTAAGGGCTTCTAAGTGGGAAGGGTGTGGGGAGTGGACCCCAGGATGGCTCACTGCACGGTAATGCGCCTTTGGTCCTGGCGCGCGGAGGGCTTCATTCCCTCATTCATTCATTCACTCATTCATTCATTCAGGAGAGTCCAGGCTCTGTTTTTTACTGGCTGTGAAATCTTAGGCAACTTCCTGAATCTGTTTCTCCATTTCTTTTTGTTAAGTTTCAGGGACTGGTGCCTACCTCAATTGATCGGGAAAATTAGAAGAATTCACGTGAAACCCTTGGAACAGTGTTTGGTGTGTAATGAACACTCAGTAAATATTAACCATGATGATGACTATGGTGATTGTATCAGCAGGGGTCCAGTCAGGGGAACAGAAACTACACCAGTTATTTTAACAGAGAGAATTTAATATGAGAAACTGGTTAGCAAGGATTGGTGGACAGAAGAAGTGAAAGGGGAATGCAGGTAGTAACTGCAGGAAGCAGCCGCCACCCACTGGGGCTGGGGGAACACTGAGATGATTATGCATATAATATATATGTAATTATGTACATTATGTGCCCTGTGCCCTTGGTGGAGAGAACCTGCAGAGCTGGGACGCAGACCTCTGGGTTGGGGAGTGAATGCCTAAGGGCATGATGAAAACCTCAGGGAATGTAGAAGGGAAAAGAAAAAAGAAAACAAAACCTGGAAACTGCTTGGGAAACTCTGGCAGGAAGAGCCAGCAAGAAGGAGCAAATCCCTCCTCCCTCCTCCTGCCACCTGCCACCTGCCACCTGCCCAGGCTCCCTCTAGCGCCCCCTATTGAGACCAGCTGGCAAAGGAGAGCTGGTGTTTGCAGAAACAGCCCCCGACTCCAAGGGGAGTATAGCGGCTGGGTTTGGAGCTTAGACACAGAGCTTGATAACAGACACAGTGCAGGTGGGGATGATGCCAGTGAAGCAGGTTATATCAGGGAACAAACCCGAAAGGGTCTCTGCCCTTTGTGCAGCTTAGGGCTCCTGAGGTGGGCAGATATTTATACACAGAAATAAATAGGTCATTACACAGTTTGATGCGTTCTGAGAAGCACATGAAGAGTAGGACAAATTTGGATGGGGTGACCTGTGAATGCCTCTCTGAAAAGTTTGTTTAAGCTGAGGTGTGAAGTTCTCCACCTACAGAATGTGGGGATAGGGTGGGGAAGGGTGTTTTCTAAGCAGAGGGAACACACAGACAAGTAGCCAGAGGTAGGAAGAATTTAGTTTCCCAGTGGGACTTGGTCTCCTGCTAGGTCCAGATGTTCCTGGTAAAAGGTTCTTGTCTCTCATGGCAGAAAGAATTCAGAGACGAGACAGGGAAGTTAAGAAACCAAAGTGAAAATTTAAGTGATAGTACACTCTTGAAAAGAGAGCAGGCAGTTTCAGGTGAATAGCTGCACTGAGTTTCTTTGGCAAGCTGGTTATGTGGGGCGTACAAATGAAGGGGCAGAATATTCACTGGAAAGGGAGGTGTTTGGGGGTTGTATTCCCTGGGTTTTATCTCACCGCCACCTTCGCCAGGGGAGGCGGGATTTTTGTCCTTATTTAGCTTTGATCGGAAGTGTCATGGCTTCGGTGCCTGATGGGCATTTCTTATCTGCAAGGCTCATTTTATTGTAATGAGAGCATAATGAGCAGCAAGTCACACTGAGGCGCTGGCGAGTCCCCCCTTTTCCTGCCTTTCTTTGTCTGTCTCCAGGACACTTACTACCCCAACATGTGTGGTTTCCTGTCAGTCTGGAAGTTTCTGCTTTTCTTTGCCCATGGACCCCTGCTGTTTGCAAGCTGCGTGGTTTCCTGCCGTTTGGCCCCCTGTGCCCCTATCTCTGTTCATATGTAGCTACCTGCCTGCTGTGACACAGACAGAGCTGAGAGGAGGGGTGGAGGTTCTGTCCAGCTCCCCCTTGACCCCGGGGCCACCAAGGGCAAGGGACACTTCCTGGAGCTTCGGTTTTCCATCTCTACAGAGGGCAATATCACCCTCACTCTCCTCCCAGAGATACTGTGTGTGCAGATGACATAATGGATAGAAGTACTTTTTCAAAGCACCTTGCAAATGCAAAGTAGAGATACCATTGTCTAGAGCTCAGATCAATCCGATGTTTCATCACGGTAGTAGGGATCACATTGGAAAAGTCCATTAGTGGAGTCTTCTGTGCTAGAAGATTCCAGTTTGGATTTTAGCCCAACCATGGACAGTTGTAAGCTGTCCAGCTAGTACATATTAAATGGCCCCGTTTGCTGACTAAAGTTCGTTTACCTCGATGGCTCTTAGTTTCCACAATTGCTAATCTTTCTGCATAAAAATACCTGTGGCAGCCCTGCTCCCGGGGCCCTGCATTTATTTGCTTCATGTGGATTGCTTTTTGTCATACTTCTGCTAAGAACAGTTTGCGTAATAAGATGGAATGCTTTACTTTACTCCATGGTAACACGTCTGTTCTTGGAATCAGGATTCACTCATTCATTTGTTTGTTCAGTAAATACTTGAGCACCCATTATGTGTCAGCACAAATTCTGAGTTATGATTCTTTCTTAATAAATCTTGTATTGTTTCTATTTCAAAATATTTTCTTAGATTCACATGTATAAAACTCCACAAATCCATTTATCAAGGAAAATTTGGGGACCAATGGTTAGTTTTCAGTCTTGGCGCTGTTGATGGATCTGTTGGATAATTTCCAGCAAGTCATTAGGAGTATCCTCTGTGTTGCATGAAGTGCTCACTGTTCGGCCACATCTATCCCCTCACCGGGCAAGTTTTGCTTGGCAGCATCTTGTGAGGGCTTCTCTCCCTGGGGAGAATGTCCAGTGTCCCGCAGGTGGGTGGTTCCTGTGAACCTTACTTCCCAGATGACAAATGAGTTTTGAGCCAAGAAGGACAGCTGGGACTGGAGGCCAGGTGAAGCTGGGAAAAGTCATTTGCTAGATTCCACCAAGAAGGACTGAAACCAGAGGACATTGTCAGGTGGCCACATCCCCAGGAGAAAGCCAGGGTGGAGGATGGGGAGGGGTCCCAGCTCAGCATTTAGCACTGGGGGCTCAAGCGGCGACGTTTAGAGCCAAATACATGGAGCCTGCTCTCTATCCTTGGGACGTAAGTTAATGAGGGGTGTTTATCTTATTTACTGCTATGTCCCAAGCCTTTCATGGCCACCCCATGCATATCTGAATGTGCCAGCGGTCCGCGCCTGAGTACCTCCTGACATTTAATGCATCCTGGTGACATTTTTCCCAGCAGTCACCAGATCCTGAATTGTTTTAATGAACCATTCCATTTTACCCACCAGGATGCCGCCTTACCTGAGTTGTAACCCAGATGCAGCCCTCACTCATCGTTCCAGCTCGGTGGGGACCAGTCAGCACCGCCAGGCTCTTTGTTTTCCAAATCCGTGGTCGGGGCATCTGCAGATTAGCTAATGGAGGGTGCTCCGTCTTGCCAAATGTTAATGGTGTAAAATGTGATCACTTTGCTGACAAACATAAACAGGTTTCATTCTGACTTGCAGTAGAAATAATCCCTCAATTTTGCAACCTGGGAACGATAGATTTTGTTGATGTTGATTCCTCCATTTCTAGCTCCTTCCAGTGACACAGTGGTCCTTTCACTTGCAGCTGTGAGGTGATATGTGTGTGATGTTTTCTCATTAGCACCCTAATGATAGATACGATGAATTCCGTGTCTGTATTGCACCATCTTATAACCGCAAATAAATCTGTTAGAGCAGTTGCTGCAAAGACATTTGCTGTCTCACTCTTGCCTGCTCTGAGAAGTTTCCTTTCCCTCCTCCAAAGTCACGAAGAGCTCAGAGGTCTGTGAGATGATGCTCCGCCCTCATGCGTCACTTTCCTGTTCAGTGCAACTCACCAGGGAAATAACTTTTCGTTTTAACCTTGGGTTAGTATTAATAGTCGGGGAATTTTTCCAGAGAATGTCATTTTACACACCTCTCCACTTCTGCAAATGTTATGCAAAATGTACCCTCCATGTAGCTCTCATTATGACATTTCTCCCCCAGTTTTAGTGAAAGACCTGTTTAAAATTACATGGGGATTTGGCATTAGATTTCATACTTAAGGAGCCCACTGGTAGGACTCTTTGATGGCCTCTAAATTAATAGTGAGGAGTTCATTAATTTATATTGTGTTTCTACTACTGTCCTAGGCCCTGGGGAGGCTGAGGGGAGCAAAACCCTCCTCAGGGAACATACAAGCTGGTGGGAGAGACAGAAAGATCATGCTGATCGCAGCATGATCACGAAAACCTGGTGAGGGCTGGACAGGAACAGGGGCTCCAAGGACAGGTGACCAGGTACCTGAGGTCGCTGGGAATGTCAGGGCAGCTTCCCTGAGGGAATTCCGTATGGGCAGAGTTCTGAGGGGTGCATCGGCCTGACAGTGAGGGTGAGGAAGCTCCCAGGTAGACGGTGAGCAGAGGTCCAGGGGATAGGGGAGGAGAAGGGAGAGAGGAAGCCTCCGTGTGGGAACAAGCAGAGGCAGGAGGCTGGGACCATGCAAACCCCACTGGTCCTGGTGAGAACTTGGATCTCCATCCTAGGAGCAGAGGGAGGCGGAGAAGGGAATGGATGGTGGAGACACCAGTAGATTTCTAGTTTGAAAACAATCACCCTGGTTTTGGCTGGAAAATGGATTGGGGATGTTCAAGATGGCATGTGGCTTTCTTAGGAGTCCAGGAAGGAAGTGGTGGTAGCTTGGACTGGGGGTTTCGAGGAAGAGGAAAAGGTACACATGGATTGGGAAGACATTTGGGAGGTAGGATGGGCAGGACTTGGTAGTGGATGGAAGAGGAAGTGTTAAGGATGGCTCTGCCGTGCTTGGCTGGTGCAATTTATTGAAACGGGCGACACTGAAAGAGGACCTGGTTATAGAGAAGGACTGTGAGTTCCAGGTGCCTACGTGATATTTCAGTACATCCTTTGGTTTTCTTTATAAAGTTCTGACTCTGAAATTAGTGCAAGTAGCGTTACACATTCATATCTGCTCCTGATACACAACAGTGGACCCTGCACTCAGGATTCTAGCTCCCAGTGTTGGCAGGACAGGCAAGAATTCCCAGTGTAGACAGAGCTTCTACAGAGGGGTGAACCCTGGGCTCCGCATGCAGCGGGGAAGGCAGCATGGGGCACAGCGGGTGATGGTGGGTCACGTCAGTGCAGGGCCCACGTTTCCACTCCTCAGTTCCCAGAGAGAAGTCTCTCCCACACGGCAGCGGGGATGGGACAAGGAGAGCGGTGACACTCACGTGGCCCCTCTGGATCTGTCTCATCCCGTGTGGTGTGACACCTGGGCAGGTTCTACCCTGAGGAAGAGGCCAGCAGTTTGGGGAGGTAATTTTTTTGCGGGGTGGGGCAGATTTATTAGGGAGCCAGCCTGAGGATCAAGCTACGTTCTCCAGGAGGTTTTATCAACCATCCAGCTGGTATTTTGATCAACTTCAGTCGGAGTCACAGCGTTCTGTCCCTCACACTCCAGTAACACTTGGCTGCATTTAGTCCTGGGCTTCCCTCAAATCCTTCCCTCTGCCTGGAATGCGCTGCCCCCCAAGGCCCCACCTCAGCATCACGCCCTCCCGGCCCCTCTGTGGCCTCCACCCCCAGGTGGTTTGTGCGCCCACCTGCCCCCAGTGCCGACCCCTCTCGCTGAGCCTCCGCGTCGGTTTCTGAAGCTTCACGTGTGTATCTGTCACCACCATGCGTTATGGGTTCCGGAGACCGTCCGTGTCACCTCGCCCTGTGCCGGCTCTCACTGTTGGCCCAGTAACTGACAGTGACCATTGCTGGAGGCACAGAGACGGGAGGACAGATTTCAGCCGAGCTGCTCAGCCACCCCGGGTGCCTAGAGGAAGCGTCTGCGAGTCCTCACTCAGTGCTGCCAGCTCCCGTGGGAATGCCCAGGGGAGAAGACGGCAGGACGGAAGGAGGGATGTGGGTGCTGACCAGGGCGGGAACTGGACGTGAGCTCTGCCCAGCACAACGTCTCCTTGCGATTCTGGGTGGCTTGGCTGAACAAAAAGCAGAAATTAGAAAGCACGGCAAGACTTGCTACTGGTGGTAGGAGTCTCAGAAATATTTACTGGGAACATTACTATGTTCTAAACACTAAGCATCCTACAGGCATTATCTCATTTAATCCCCACAACAACCTGTGAGATGTAAAAGCCCGTTGTACAAATGAGGCACAGAGAAGTTAAGTACCTTGCCCCAGGTTACACAGCTAAAGAGTAGGAGATCTGGACTCAAACCCAGACTGCCCGGTGCCAGAGCCTGCACTCTGGTGTGACCTTCACAGGAAGGGCAGTGGCTGAGACATGTTTTAAAATGGGAAAAGCCTTGTCTCCAAGACGGGAAGCCCCTGTGTTATTAAAATCAGATTATAACTGCACAAGCCTTTCATTATAAAGGTTGACATGGTTTCCAAACAATGCAAGGCAGGCAGAGCACAGATTTCCATTCCTGGAGAGAGACTCAGGGGTATAAAAGAGGTGAAAGAAGAGGTAAGCCATTTGGTGAGCCCGGATTGGGGACTGGGTCTGGATCTGGCAGGACGAGGCAAGCTTTCCTGGGATGAGACGAGAGAAAAGTCTGAGGGCGTCCAGGTTGCGAAGAAACGTGACGTCTGGTACGAAGCGCATGCCGGAACTGAAGGGAGGAGGCTACACAAGAAGGGTGTACGTGTTTCTAGTGTGGGCTTGTGAATGAGGCACCGCCGGGGGGGTGGCAAGTGTCATAAAGGGAAGGCCCTGAGGGTCAGGCAAGCATGGCACCAGAGAGCATCGCCTGTCTTAATCCCCCACCTGCCCCCTTCACACTCGGCTGTGTGCCAGCCAGGCAGGTTGCGCATGGCACCCTGTGCCCCCACCCAGGGACAAGGCGGGGAAAGCGAGGTCCTGCCCCGGGGAGCTTGCAGTCCAGATGCTGGGTGATTGTCAACTCATGGCACCTACTTTTGGGTGTTAACTCATCAATTCCCACAGAGAGGTAGATACTATAAAGCCCCTTCATGTTACAGATGAGGAAGCAGAAGCTCACAGATGCTGAGTTATCTGCCCAAGTTCACAGAGCTGACAGTGGTGCAGCAAGTGGTGGATGTAGGGCCCAAACCTGCACGTCTGGCTCAGAGCCACGTTTTGAACTGCAATGCTGAGCTGCCTCCCTGCCCAGGACACAGCAGACCACCACGTTCAAATCCACCCTCCCATGAAGGCTGCTCGGGACCAGGGCCAATAAAAGGCAAGGCAGAGACTGAAATCATCTCATGGAACAACCAGGCTAATGTGACTAAACGTCAAGGTGATGAAGAGGCAGCGAATTTAGCGCAACAATGGAGAGGAACCATCATGAAATTCAGAGGTTTTCTTGGGAATCAGATGTTTTTCATGCTACAATATCATTTGGAAAAAAAAAAAAGAACATAGAAAACGTTCTTAAATTTCCAATTTCCTATTTAGAAACATTATGTAAAGAGCACCAGCAAAGTGAAATGAAAATGCACTTGAGAACAGGCAGGATGCTAGGCAGAGAAATTTCTTGGCAGGGGAAGGAGAGAAAAGGAGCCGACACACACGCATGTTGTGGTGCATTCGACCTGAGTGAACAGAGTTGGGAGAGCACTTAGTTCCAGGGCAGAGGTGGACATGGAGGAAAATATACCTAGAAATGAGGAAATGCTCCAGTCCCAAAGGTGAACAGGGACCTATCATGGAAAAGGTCTTGGTTGAGGAAGACAGGGCCTTCAGGTAGGAGAGGAGAGGAAGTAACACAACGCAGCTGTGGGGCGGCTGGTGAGTTAGAAGTTCCTTGGAAGAAAACCAGACGGATCTGAGATTGTCTGAAAGTACGATGCAGGTGAAGGGTTACGTTTTCACTGATGCACGATAAATTAGCTGAGAGGCTTCGAGAGTCAGGACAAGTGAAGAGTGAGAAAGGACAGTGGTGGAAACGAAGGTGTGACCATATAGTGCAAAGCATGTTGCCGTGAAAGGAAGCAAAACAAGGAAGAAAGCATAAAACAAAAGCCGCCATCAGCCCAACAAAACCAAACCCAACAACAAAATAAAATAAAATGAACACTTTTTAAAAAGGTTGCATGTCCACCTCTTTTTAAAAGGTATGGGGGCTTCCCTGGTGGCACAGTGGATAAGATTCCATGCTCCCAATGCCAGGGGCCCGGGTTCAATCCCTGATCAGGGAACTAGATCCCACATGCCTGCCACAACTAAGAGTTTGCATGCCGCAACTAAGGAGCCTGACTACCTCAACAAAGACCCTGTGCAACCAAATAAATAAATAAATAAAATATTTTTTTAAAAGGTATGGGGACTTCCCTGCTGGTGCAGTGGTTAAGAATCTGCCTGCCAATACAGGGGACATGGGTTCGAGCCCTGGTCCGGGAAGATCCCACATGTCGCGGAGCAACTAAGCCCGCAAGCCACAACTATTGAAGCCCACACACCTAGAGCCCGTGCTCAGCAACAAGAGAAGCCACCACAATGAGAAGCCCGCGCACCGCAATGAAGAGTAGCCCCTGCTCACCGCAACTAGAGAAAGCCTGCGCGCAGCAACGAAGACCCAAAGCAGCCAAAAATAATTAAATTTATTAAAAATAAAATAAAATAAATAAAAGGTTTTTTTTTAAAAAAAAGGTATGGAATAGGATACAGATAGTACTATGGAATGAGATATATATAGGTATGTATAAAACTTGAACACATGGTTTTACTTTAAAATAAGAGCTACCACAGCTGAGAGAAAGCATTTCACAACTTGGTGTGGGGGGATGAAGTTACATGACCAAGGTCCCACCCCAGTAATTTCTCTTGTTAACCAGTTTCTACTGGGCCCTTCAAGCTGCGTAACTTTGAAATGTAGTATTTAAAAGACCGATAGTTAAAATAAAGTAGCTAGATCAGGAAAAAAAGCATGGGAAAAGTTTTTAATTGTGGTAAAATATACATAACATAAAATTTACCTTTTAACCATTTTAGAATAAGTGTAATTAAGTACGTTCACGTTGTTGTGCAAGCATCACCATTATCTGTCTCCAGAACTTTTCATTCTCCCAAACTGAAACTCTGTACCCATTAAGTAAGTCTCCACTTCTACCGGTCCCTGGAAGCCTCTATTCTACTTTCTGTCTCTATGAATTTGACTATTCCAGGTACTTCCTATAAGTGGAATCACGATATTTGTCCTTTTGTGTCTGACTACTTTCACTTTGAATAATGTCCTCCAGTTTCACCCATGTTGTAGAGTGTGTCAGAACTTCATTCCTTCTTAAGGCTGAATGATATTCCATCATATGGAGAGAACGCATTTTGTTTATCCACTTCCATCTTTTGGCTAGTGTGAACAATGCTCTTATGATCATTGGTTTACAAATATCTGTTCAAGTCCTTATTTTCAATTCTTTTGGATATATACCCAGAATTGGAATTGCTGGATCATATGGTAATTTTATGTTTAATTTCTTTAAAGAACCACCATACTCTTTTCCACAGCAACTTTATCATTTTATATTCCCACCAGCAATGCATGAGGGTTCTAATTTCTCAACATCCTTGCCAATATTAGTTGTTTCGTGGGCTTAAAAATATTTGTTATAATAGTCATCCTAGTAGTTGTGAAGTAGAAACTTATCTTAGAAAAGCATGGAATTTAAATCTTTTAAAATCATTAGAGAGATTTTGTATTCAGATTGTACCAAATTCAATTACAGTCTGACAACCTGGATATCCATCTTACCATAAAATCTGGAAGCAATAACTAGCCTTGGGCAGAATTTTGCATTTTTCAAATGCATGGTTTTTGTGCCTGGAAAATATAATAAGGTATAAGATTGGAGCGATGAGTGGAATTATTGTTATTGTGTTGTTATGGTCCTCATTTTAAAGAAGAGGAAAACTGGGGCAGTAAGAGTACACAACGACTTTCCATCGTTACATAGCTAGTGAGTGTTAGAGGCAGGATTGGCTCTCAGGGCTGTTCTGCTAGATGTCATATTCCTTCCCCGATACCACAATGTAGGTAAATCCCAACATCTAGACAAATCCTAGAAATATGGTTTGTACATATGGTAGTATGTAAATATTTATAAATGACTTACATGTGCATATGAGTATACACACACACCTGTCTATTCTGAGTGCAGGGTAGGCTTTTAGATACAAGGTAATCAACCCCTCTGTCCTCAAATTGGTCAACATTCCATTAGATAGTTAAATGTATACCAATTCTGAAACAAACTTGAATAGAAAATCTGTGATGATAAGGGTGAAACAGGCTATATGTAAAGCATGTTGAGCTTTATCAAAGGCAGCTATAAGATCATGTAAATTAAAGCACGTACGGACACCAAATATTGCTACTCACTAAGTCACCAAATCACAGACCACCACCAGGCCACATAGCATAAAGCAAGAACAGGTAAATGGAACATAGATGAAGCACAAAATCAAAGTTTGATTGACAAGTCAGTAGCTACTTTTAATTCAGTGCTTTCACATCTTTCATTCCCTCCCTACCCCTGCCACCTCCTCTTTTCCCTTCCCCTGAAAGAATAGGTGTATACTAATGGAAAGACAACAAATTGGGAAGTTGGTGACAAGGCTAAAGGAAAAGTAGGAGATAAAAGGAAAAAAAGGGCTGTTACTGTCATTTTGCAGGCATTATCTCAAGCACTGTAATTTGCAGGTCCTCAATGACTTCTTAGTTCTTTCTTCTTGGTTCTTAGTTCACACCAGGTCTCATACATGAGGGTCCCTGCTTATTTCAGCAGTGCTGGCTGAAAATTGAGGGTTAATTTAGCTGCAAATCAACAGCATCAGTGGCACTGGATCCTGCAAACTCAGGAAGAATTTTCTTTAGTTCACTGTACCTGATTTATAAAGGCTCTACTTTGCTTCCAGGAGTATAATAAATATTAATTAACTTGCAGTAATCTTACTTAACAGTTTTATAGTAGCTTCATAAAGCATAATTAAGATAACAGACCAAAGACTATATCAATACTAGCTATTATTATCTTGCTTCATTAATTTTCAAAAATACAGTGTCTAAGCAATATCTTAATCACCTACATAAGTAGAGTTTAGTCGTAGTACTTGCCAAGGGACACTTTCCAAGGTACAAGGGAAGTTAGCACGTTTCTGGATTGGGACGCAAGAGTGGAGGAGGACACTTAGTGAGTATGTGCTCATCAGCAGCACCTCTCATAGATATTATGATGCCCAATTATCAGATGAAGAGACTGAGCTTCAGAGAGGCCACTTGCCCCAAGGTTGTGCAATGAATGAGTAGCAGAACCCATTCCTCACTTCCTGGAACACAAAATCCTGGGCTCCTGGAAAACAGTGATTTTTCCCAGAGTGCACTCTCAGCCAGAGGCCCAGGGCACCTTTCTCTGGGGAGAAATATGGGGAAATATGAAAAGCATGAACACAAGGAGTATTTAGCTCAGTGTGCAAGGATGGAATGTGATTGAATGATCATACCTCAGGGGTATGAACGGTTATTTTACAGAAGATGGTTATAAGCTTTGCTTCATTGGCTTTCAGGAGAGAAAAGGAAGGGAATGAGAGAAAATGGAGTCATTAAGAATTTGGAGTAGATAAGGAGGAATTGGCAGTGAAATCGGGTACCAGGGAAGTTCAAATGCCCCTAGGTAAACTGTGAAAATAAAATAGTCTTATTGTGTTGGTCCTGCCTGAAGGTGTGCTAGACAAGAGGAAAAAGTTGCAGGTGTACAACTCATTTTGAGCCAAGGTCTTTGAGATTTGAAGCTATTGGAGGAGAGAGGGAAAAGATAACCACACTTACTGCATAGGGGTGTGGGAGATCCATGGGAACAGTCCTCTGATATCCCATGTAATGATGGGATTCATAAACTCTGCCTAGTGTCTCTTAATCTTAAGCAAGAATCAGCTTATTGCTTCCTCAGCGATAGACTGTGTATGTACAACAAGGGAGGAGAACATATAATTTTTTGGAAATTTCCTGCTTGAAGTCCTTATCTGTCCAGAAATTATTCTTACTTTTGGGGGAACACATTTGGGGAGTATAATTTACATACAATAAAATTCACCCCTGTTAAGTACACAGTGAATGAGTTTGGGCAAATGGACGCAGTCACGTAACCTCCACCACAATCATGACATAGAACATATTCGTCACTCTACAAGTTCCCTGCTGCAGTCAATCCCCTGCCGCCAGCCCTGACCCCTGGCAACCTATTTGGTGTCACTATAGTTTCACCTTTTCTAGAATTTTATATAAATAGAATTGTCAGCCTATATTCTTCTATGTCTGGCTTCTTTCATTTTTTGAGATAAATCTGTATTGTTATATCAATAGCTTGTTCCTTTTCATTGCTGAGTTATACTCCATTGACTGGATAAACAACAATGTGTTTATCCATTAACCATATGAAGACATCTGGGTTGTTTCTAGTTTTGGGCTATAATGAATAATGCTGCTACAAACATTCATGTACAAGTCTTTGTGTAGACATATTTCATTTCTCTTGTGTAGACATCTACAAGTGGTATTGATAGTCATTTGGCAAGTATGTTTAACTTCAGTAAAACCGCCAAATTGTTTTTCAAAGTGGCTGCACCATTTTTTATTTTCATCAGCAGTTTATTAAAGTTCCACTTGTTCCACATGTTCACTAATACGTGATATCATCAGTTGTTGTTTAACCATTCAGATGGTTGATTAGTGGTCTCTCATTGTGGTTTTAATTTGTTTCCGTGAGCATCTTTTCATTTGCTTATTGGCCATTTGTCAGTCTTCTTTTATGAAATTTCTGTTCAAATCTTTTGCTCCTTTTTTTAAAAAAAAATTGGGTTGTTCTTTTTTTAAAATTATTATTTGCGTTGTAAGAGTTCTCTACATATTCTTAACACCAGCCCCTTGTTATATTTGCTTTACAAATATATTCTCCTGGGTGGTGGCTTACCTTTTCATTTTCTCAACTTTGATGAAGAACAAAAAGGTTTTTTTGTTTTTAGTTTTTTTATTTGTTTGTTTTTGTTTAGCTTTTTAAGAAATCTTTTTAAACCAACAGTCACAAATGTTTCTCTGATGTTGACTTACAGAAGTTTTATAGTTTTTAGGTCATGCAGTTATGTCTATGATCTATTTTACATTAATTTTTTAATATGGTGAGAGAGAAGGATTGAGTTTCACTTTTTCTATACGGCTATCCAACTGTTCTTTTGAAAAGACCAAAATTCACATTGAATTACCTTGTGCAAAACAATTAACTGTATAAATAAGAGTCTTGGCCTATATTTCTATCCTTATGCCAATACCATACTGTCTTCATTTCTGTGACTTTATATTAAACCTTGAGATCAGGTAGTGTGAGTCCTCCAACCTTGTTCTTTTTAAATAATTATTTTGGCTGTTCTAGGTCCTTTGAATTTCCATATAAATTTTAGTTTAGCTTGTCAGTTTCTACAGAAAGAACTGCGAAGAATTTGATCAGAATTCTGTTGAATCTGTAGATCAATTTGGGGAACACTGACATCTTCACAATATTGAATCTTCCAATCCATGCACATGTTATACCTCACCTTTTCTTTATGTTTTTAAATTTATCCCACCAATATTTTGAAATGTATAGCTCTTGCACATATTTTAGTAAATTTATGCCTAAATACTTCATATTTTTATACTGCTGTAAATGATATTTAAAATTTTATTTTTCAATTGTTCATTGCTAGTACATAAAAATATCATTGAATCTTATACTGACCTTATATTTTGGGATCTTACTAACATCACTGATTAGTTCTAGTACCTTTTTGGAGATTCCTTGGGAATAATTTTCTATGTACACAATCATGTGTCCTGAGAATAAAAAATAGTTTTACTTCTTCCTTTTTCATCTGTGTGTGTGTGTGTGTGTGTGTGTGTGTGTGTGTGCACCCTATGGCACTTGCTAGGATTTCCAGTATAAGGCTGAATAGATGTGGTGAGAGCAGACATCCTTTGACCATTCCCGATTTCAGAGAGGAAAGTGTTCACTATTTCATCATTAAGTATGATATTTGCTGTAGGTTTTTTATAAATTCTCTTTATCAGTTTGAGGAAGTTTTATCTTATTGCTGGTTTGCAAAGAGGTTTCAGAAACAGGTGTTGTATTTTACCAGGTGATTTTCTGCTTCTATTTAGATAATTGTATGGTCTTCCCCTTATTCTTTTAATATAATGGTTTACAGTGGCTAATTTTCTAATGATAAACCAACCTTGCATTCCTAGTATTTGTTTTGTTGTTGTTGTTGTTGCTTTAGTGGATTCGATTTTCTAATATTTTTTCTTCTGATGTCTTTCTCTGGGTTGGTGTCAGGGTAATTCTGGCTTCATAAAGTAAGTTGGATGTGTTCTCTCTGTATTTTCGGAAAGATTTTCTGTAAGATTGGTATTATTTCTGCCTTCAATATTTGATAGAATTCACCAGTAAAGTCATGAGTGGCCAGAATCTTCTCTTCAGGACTGATTTTAATAGCAAATTCACTTTATTCATGTTTTTAATTTCTTCTTGAGTTCATTTGGTAATCCATGTCTTTCAAGGGATTTGTACATTTCATCTATGTTATCACACTCATTGGCATAAAGTTCTTCCTAATATCAATAATTCCTTGTTTTTTTGAATACCTGTAGAATCCCTTCTCTCATTCATCATGATAATGGCACATTTTGCGTTTTCTTTCTTTTTTTTTGAATTTTATTTATTTTTTTATACAGCAGGTTCTTATTAGTTATCCATTTTATACATATTAGTGTATATATGTCAATCCTAATCTCCCAATTCATCACACAGCCCCCCCCCCACCACTTTCCCCCCTTGGTGTCCATACGTTTGTCCTCTACATCTGTGTCTCTATTTCTGCCCTGCAAACCGGTTCATCTGTACCATTTTTCTAGGTTCCACATATATGCATTAATATACGATATTTGTTTTTCTCTTTCTGACTTACTTCACTCTGTATGACAGTCTCTAGATGCATCCACGTCTCTACAAATGACCCAATTTTGTTCCTTTTTATGACTGCGTAATATTCCATTGTATATATGTACCACATCTTCTTTATCCATTCGTCTGTCGATGGGCATTTAGGTTGCTTCCATGACCTGGCTATTGTAAATAGTGCTGCAATGAACATTGGGGTGCGTGTGTCTTTTTGAATTATGGTTTTCTCTGGGTATATGCCTAGTATTGGGATTCCTGGGTCATATGGTAATTCTATTTTTAGTTTTTTAAGGAACCTCCATACTGTTCTCCATAGTGGCTGTATCAATTTACATTCCCACCAACAGTGCAAGAGGATTCCTTTTTCTCCACACCCTCTCCAGCATTTGTTGTTTGTAGATTTTCTGATGATGCCCATTCTAACTGGGGTGAGGTGATACCTCATTGAAGTTTTGATTTGCATTTCTCTAATAATTAGTGATGTTGAGCAGCTTTTCATGTGCTTCTTGGCCATCTGTATGTCTTAGTTGGAGAAATGTCTATTTAGGTCTTCTGCCCATTTTTGGATTGGGTTGTTTGTTTTTTTAATATTGAGCTGCATGAGCTGTTTATAAATTTTGGAGATTAATCCTTTGTCAGTCACTTCATTTGCAAATATTTTCTCCCATTCTGAGGGTTGTCTTTTCATCTTGTTTATGGTTTCTTTTGCTGTGCAAAAGCTTTGAAATTTCATTAGGTCCCATTTGTTTATTTTTGTTTTTATTTCCATTACTCTAGGAGGTGGATCGAAAAAGATCTTGCTGTGATTTATGTCAAAGAGTGTTCTTCCTATGTTTGCCTGTAGGAGTTTTATAGTGCCCGGTCTTACATTTAGGTCTCTAATCCATTTTGAGTTTATTTTTGTTTATGGTGTTAGGGAGTGTTCTAATTTCATTCTTTTACATGTATCTGTCCAGTTTTCCCAGCACCACTTATTGAAGAGACTGTCTTTTCTCCATTGTATATCCTTGCCTCCTTTGTCATAGATTAGTTGACCACAGGTGCATGGGTTTATCTCTGGGCTTTCTATCTTGTTCCATTGATCTATGTTTCTGTTTTTGTGCCAGTACCATACTGTCTTGATTACTGCAGCTTTGTAGTATAGTCTGAAGTCAGGGAGTCTGATTCCTCCCGCTCCGTTTTTTTTCCTCAAGACTGCTTTGGCTATTCGGGGTCTTTTGTGTCTCCATACAAATTTTAAGATTTCTTGTTCTAGTTCTGTAAAAAAATGCCATTGGTAATTTGATAGGGATTGCACTGAATCTGTAGATTGCTTTGGGTAGTATAGTCATTTTCACAATATTGATTCTTCCAATCCAAGAACATGGTATATCTCTTCATCTGTTGGTATCATCTTTGATTTCTTTCATCAGTGTCTTATAGTTTTCTGCATACAGGTCTTTTGTCTCCCTAGGTAGGTTTATTCCTAGGTATTTTATTCTTTTTGTTGCAGTGGTAAATGGGAGTGTTTCCATAATTTCTCTTTCAGATTTTTCATCATTAGTGTACAGGAATGCAAGAGATTTCTGTGCATTAATTTTGTATCCTGCAACTTTACCAAATTCATTGATTAGCTCTAGTAGTTTTCTGGTGGCATCTTTAGGATTCTCTATGTATAGTATCATGTCATCTGCAAACAGTGACAGTTTTACTTCTTCTTTTCCGAGTTGGATTCCTTTTATTTCTTTTTTGTCTCTGATTGCTGTGGCTAGGACTTCCAAAACTATGTTGAATAATAGTGGCGAGAGTGGACATCCTTGTCTTGTTCCTGATCTTAGAGGAAATGCTTTCAGTTTTTCACCATTGAGAATGATGTTTGCTGTGGGTTTGTTGTATATGGCCTTTATTATGTTGAGGTAGGTTCCCTCTATGCCCACTTTGTGGAGAGTTTTTATCATAAATGGGTGTTGAATTTTGTTAAAAGCTCTTTCTGCATCTATTGAGATGATCATATGGTTTTTATCGTTCAATTTGTTAATATGGTGTATCACATTGATTGATTTGCATATATTGAAGAATCCTTGCATCCCTGGGATAAATCCCACTTGATCATGGTGTATGATCCTTTTAATGTGTTGTTGGATTCTGTGTCTGGATAATGTGTTGTTGGAGTTTTTTAATCACAGTTTCAATTTCATTACTTGTGATTGGTCTGTTCATATTTTCTATTTCTTCCTGGTTCAGTCTTGGGAGATTTACCTTTCTAAGAATTTGTCCATTTCTTCCAGGTTGTCCATTTTATTGGCATACAGTTGCTTGTAGTAGTCTCTTATGATCCTTGGTATTTCTGTAGTGTCAGTAGTAACTTCTCCTTTTTTGTTTCTAATTTTACTGATTTGAGTCCTCTCCCTTTTTTTTCTTGAAGTGTAATCTGCTGTTTTTGGATGGAATGTCCTATAAATATCAATTAAATGTATCTGGTCTATTGTGTCATTTAAAGGTTATGTTTCCTTATTAATTTTCTGTTTGGATGACCTGTCCATTGGTGTAAGTGAGGTGTTAAAGTCCCCCAGTATTATTGTGTTACTGTCGATTTCCTCTTTTATAGCTGTTAGCAGTTGGCTTATGTATTGAGGTGTTCCTATGTTGGGTGCATATATATTTATAATTGTTATATCTTCTTCTTGGATTGATCCCTTGATCGTTATGTAGTGTCCTTGTCTCTTGTAACATTCTTTATTTCAAAGTCTATTTTATCTGATATTAGTATTGCTACTCCAGCTTTCTTTTGGTTTCCATTTGCATGGAATATCTTTTTCCATCCCCTCACTTTCAGTCTGTATGTGTCCCTAGGTCTGAAGTGGGTCTCTTGTAGACAGCGTATACATGGGTCTTGTTTTTGTATCCATTCAGCAAGCCTGTGTCTTTTGGTTGGAGCATTTAACCCATTCACGTTTAAGGTAATTATCGATAGGTATGTTTCTATTACCATTTTCGTAATTTTTTGGGTTTGTTTTTGTAGGTCCCTTTCTTCTCTTGGGTTTCCCACTTAGAGAAGTTTCTTTAGCATTTGTTGTAGAGCTGGTTTGGTAGTGCTGAATTCTCTTAGCTTTTGCTTGTCTGTAAAGCTTTTGATTTCTCTGTCGAATCTGAATGAGATCCTTGCTGGGTAGAGTAATCTTGGTTGTAGTTTTTTCCCTTTCATCACTTTAAATATCATGCCACTCTCTTCTGGCTTGTAGAGTTTCCACTGAGAAATCAGCTGTTAACCTTATGGGAGTCCCCTTGTATGTTATTTGTCATTTTTCCCTTGTTGCTTTCAGTAATTTTTCTTTGTCTTTAATTTTTGTCAGTTTGATTACTATGTGTCACAGTGTGTTTCTCCTTGGGTTTATCCTGCCTGGGACTCTCTGTGCTTCCTGGACCTGGGTGGCTATTTCCTTTCCCATGTTAGGGAAGTTTTGGACTCTAATCACTTCAAATATTTTCTCTGGTCCTTTCTCTCTCTCTTCTCCTTCTGGGACCCCTATAATGCAAATGTTGTCATGTTTAATGTTGTCCCAGAGGTCTCTTAGGCTGTCTTCATTTCTTTTCATTCTTTTTTCTTTATTCTGTTCCACAGCAGTGAATTCCCCCATTCTGTCTTCCAGGTCACGTATCTGTTCTTCTGCCTCAGTTATTCTGCTATTGATTCCTTAAGGTGTATTTTTCATTTCAGTTATTGTATTGTTCATTTCTGTTTGTTTGTTCTTTAATTCTTCTAGGTGTTTGTTCTTTAATTCTTCTTGGTCTTTGTTAAACATTTCTGCATCTTCTCAGTTTTTGCCTCCATTCTTTTTCCAAGGTCCTGGATCATCTTCACTGTCATTATTCTGAAATCTTTTTCTGGAAGATTGCCTATCTCTACTTCATTTAGTTGTTTTTCTGGGGTTTTATCTTGTTCCTGCATCTGGTACATAGCCCTCTGCCTTTTCATCTTGTCTCTCTTTCTGTGAATGTGGTTTTAGTTCCACAGGCTGCAGGATTATAGTTCTTCTTGCTTCTGCTATCTGCCCTCTGGCGGATGAGGCTATCTAAGAGGCTCTTGCAAGTTTCCTGATGGGGGGTACTGGTGGTGGGTAGAGCTGGCTGTTGCTCTGGTGGGCAGAGCTCAGTAAAACTTTAATCTGCTTGACTGTTGATGGGTGGGGCTGGGTTCCCTCCCTGCTGGTTGTTTGGCCCGAGGCGACCCAGCACTGGAGCCTACCAGACTCTTTGGTGGGGCTAATGGCGGACCCTGGGAGGGCTCACGCCAAGGAGTACTTCCCAGAACTTCAGCTGCCTGTGTCCTTGTCCTCACGGTGAGCCACAGCCACCCCCAGCCTCTGCAGGAGACCCTCCAACACTAACAGGTAGGTCTGGTTCAAACTCCTATGGGGTCACTGCTCCTTCCCCTGGGTCCCAACGCGCACACTACTTTGTGTGTGCCCGCCAAGAGTGGAGTCTCTGTTTCCCCCAGTACTGTCGAAGTCCTGCAATCAAATCCCGGTAGCCTTCAAAGTCCGATTCTCTAGGAATTCCTCCTCCCGTTGCCGGACCCCCAGGTTGGGAAGCCTGATGTGGGGTTCAGAACCTTCACTCCAGTGGGTGGACTTCTGTGGTATAAGTGTTCTCCAGTTTGTGAGTCACCCACCCAGTGGTTATGGGATTTGATTTTATTGTGATTGTGCCCCTCCTACCATCTCATTGTGGCTTCTCCTTTGTCTTTGGATGTGGGGTGTCTTTTTTTTGTGAGTTCCAGTGTCTTCCTGTCTATGATTGTTCAGCAGTTAGTTGTGATTCCAGTGCTCTTGCAATAGGAAATGAGCACACATCCTTCTACTCTGCCATCTTGAACCAATCTCCCTTCTTTCTTTCTTTCTTATCAGTCTAGGTAGATGTTTATTAAATTTATAGATATTTTTCCAAAAATAAGCTTTTGGTTTTAATTATTTTGTCTTATGATTTTTGTTTTCTGTTTCATTGATTTCCACTCTTCATTATTTCCTGCTTTCTACTTACTTTGGGTTTAATTTGCTTACCTAATTCTAGCTTTTTAAAATGGAAGCTTAGGTTACTGGTTTGAGAACATTTTGCTTTTCTAACATAAGCATTTAAAGATATTCATTTTACTTTATGCGCTGCTTTTACTGTATCTCACTAATTTTGATAAATTGTATTTTCATTTTCATTCAGCTCAAAATATTGTCTAATTTCTCTTGAAAGTTTTTCCATGATCCATTGGTTATTTAGAAGTGGTTAACTTCCAAATATTGGGGGATATTCCAAAGATCATTCTGTTATTGATTGCTAGTTTAGTTCTCTTGTGATTCGAGTATTGTTTTAACATTTTTAAATTTATTGAGACTTGTTTTACAGTTTATCTTAGTAAATGTTCCACATGTCCTTGAAAGTAAAAAAGTGCATTCTGCTCTTATTGAATGGAATAAATATCAATAGGTACAGTTGGTTGATAGTGTTCATCAAATCTTGTCCACCTTTACTGCTTTTTTAAAATCAGTATTAAAATGGAAGTATTGAAATCTCCAACTATAATTGTGGATTAGTCTTTTTCTGTTTTTAGTTCTGTCCATTTTGCTTCATGTATTTTGTAACTCTGTTGCTATATGGACCCACATTTAGTGTAACTGTTGTATCTTCCTGCTGTACCAACCTTGTTGCCATTATGAATTATCCATCTTGGTCTCTAATAATTCTCTTTGACTTAAAATTTATTTCTTCTAACATTAATATAGTCACTGCAGCTTTCTTATTTTTTTCTGTTTGAATGCTGTATCACTCAGGGTGTGATTTTAAAACAACAACAATAAGAACCGCTAAGAATGACAGAGAATATGCAATTTTTCTAAGGGATTTGACTTTAAGTAATTATAGGAGATGATCAGACAGTTTATGTCCATTTGCTGCCTTTGCATCTCAGCATGGGCTTGGACCAGAGAAGCTGCAGGGACCTGGCCAGAATGATGGAGCTGCAGACCTAGCTACACCCACCCCATCAACAAGGTGAGCTGGTAAATCAGCCACAGTATGTATGAGCTACAGCAGCACCTAGTGCCCTTGCATCCACCTTCCAAGTGTTAAAAGAACATGCTTGCCATAGCTCAGAAACTAGCCAAGGATTTAGACAAAGTTTGTGCTCAGACTTTAGGATTCTTCACGGCCACTACACTTCCAGTTTCCCTGCCAAGTTCAAGTTCTGCCCTCTGATGAATACTGAACTTTCCTCAGGAGACTCGCATCAAACTCATTTCTACCCCTGAGCAGCCAAATGACTTGCTGACATCCTGACCTTCAGATTCCCCATTTGTAAAGTCAGACATTGGGGGTGGGACCAGGTGACCCTCCCCCCCAGAGCCCTTCCAGTTCTAAGTAAACACTAAGGAAACTCTGAATAAACATGTATGCCCTTAAGATCAAGAAAGATCTCATTTCATGACCTGATGTATTAAAGACCACCTGATCCTACACAGTCTTATTTCTAACTTGCAGTCACTTCATTTTCAGACTACTCACAGTCAAAATGCAGATTGTTTCAATTACCCACATGGATTAAGAAGACCACTGAGGCGAAAGGAAGAGATTAGCCTGAAAGATCCTTTAGGTTCAAGTGCATAATCCAAATTCCTATGGTATTTTACTACCCCAACTGTATGTGCTAGGTAGCTTTGGTCAGTTAATCTGCTATTTTGGGTCTCTGTGATTCAATAATACCCACATATCTTCTGAAAGAAATTCAGTCTTGAAACTCTATAGGGTACTGTTTTTCTCATGGCCACTGGTTAGCTGACTTTATAAATGAACTGAGTAGTATGTTCTTAACATAAACAGTACAAATTCCAGGAATCGTGTTAAGACAAACATCGCTGAGGTACACTGAGCTTTTGTGACTTCTTATATGGAGCAAGGACTTCTTTATTCCACCAGACTTCATTGTTGTATTCAGTAGAATAGAACAAAAATATCCTTCTATGGTTCTGCTGAATCTAATTGTTTATAAACAAATATACCTGGAAGCAAAGGATTCTGAGCACTTCATGCTTGTTTGGTAATTTATTTGTAGTATTTGTGTATGTCAGGGACTCATAACTCAAAAATTCCCAAACAATTCAGAAGGCCATCCACCCACTCTTCTCAAATGTGTTGAAATGATTTTTTTTTGGTAGTGCGGTGAAGGCAGAATTATGCTTAAGTTGCATGGGCTGAGAATGGGTGAACGGGAGTGGGAGGGAGGACTGGGGTGCATGGGGCTTGCCTCCTCTTTAGCAGGCTCTCTGAGGAAGAGAGTTTCTTATTCCAAGCTTTTGTAAACTTCGTATCACAGTAATCTCCAATAGGTAGCACATGAGCTTTAAAAAAGCCCAGGGCGGGGTGGGGGGGAGGGAAGGTGGGGCAGGGAGGTTTTATTTTCAAACGCAAGCCAATTTTTTGCAAGTGACAGTGCATTTTGACACGTTTTCTGACTTAGCCAATAGTTCAGGCCCATAGCTCTTTACCGGGGTTTTAGTTCCTTCATGATAATTTATTAGCCCTAGTCATGAACATGTTATCTTACATTACAAAAGTTTGTAGTGTTACAAGAGCAGAACAGTACCACCAGATACTGTTAAAAAGAATGAGGAAAAGCTGTATATACTGACCTGGGAAATGATATAATTTTAAAGGACGAAAACGATTTGCAGAACAATACATATAGCACAATTCCATTTTATTTATTTTTTTTAAGTGTGCATGTCTATAGTCATATCCTTTCAGAAAAAATAACTAGGAGGGTACACTCCAAACTATCATCAGTGGTTATCTTTCAGGGGTGAAATTAGAAGGACTGAAGGGCTTTTTACTTCACCTATCAAGTGTGAGATTGTGATGATTTTTTTCCCCAATGTATGGCTTTTACATATTTTTCAAATTGAAAAAAAAAGATCTTCCAGAAGCAGAAAAACAGTATGTAGAGAGGAGCAAGTCTTGAGCCCAAAGAATTTGCAGCATCAGGGAGACTAAATGATCCCCCAGCTGAGGCAGTGGGTGAAGAGGGTGTGGGAGCTGGGAAGTCATCTGGATGACCCGGGTGTGAGGGGCACAGTTTGGAAAGGAAGGTTCGTGTTTGGGAAACAGAGGAGATGGGGACACTTTCAGCCAAGGTGTAGCCAGGGTTTCTCAGCCTTAGTACTGTTGACTTTGGGGGCTGGATCATTCTGTCCTGTGCACCGTAGGATGTTTAGCAGCAACCACAGATGCCAGTAGCGCCCCCAACCCCAGCTGAGATGACCAAAACCATCTGCAGACACGGCCAAATGTCCCCTGCGAGACAGAGTTGTCCCCAGTTAAGAATGACTGGTGTAGGCTGTACGAATGATGGGACAGGAGCTGGGGAGAGAAGTTGAGAGTCAGAGGTGGAGATTTGGGCATCACCAGCACACAGACCTCCGGAGATTGATGAGATCACTGAGGATAAGACAACAGGGGGGCCAGGGAGGGCCCCAGGAGCCTGAACATTTAAGAAGCAAATTTAAAATGTGTAATAGTGGGACTTCCCCAGTGGTCCAGTGGAAAAGAATCTGCCTTCCAATGCAGGATGCAGTTTCGATCCCTGGTCAGGGAACTAAGATCCCACATGCCTCGGGGCAACTAAGCCCGTGCACCACAACTACTGAGCTCACACGCCTCAACTAGAGAGCCTGCATGCCACAAACTACAGAGCCCATGCACTCTGGAACCCGCGCTCCACAACTACAGAGCTCATGTGCCCTGGAGCCTGCATGCCACAACTAGAGAGAGAAAACCCACACACCACGACTAGAGAGAAGCCCACGCAGCACAACTAGAGAGAAGCCCACGTGACACAATGAAAGATCCCTGCATGCCACAGCAAAGATCCCGCATGCTGCAACTAAGACCCAATGCAGCAAAAAAAAAAAAAAAAAAGTGTAATAGTGAATATAAGCTAGAGAAGAAATACCAGAGAGGCAGACAGAAGCAGAAGAGCATGGTACCTAGAAGCTAAGTGGAAGATGGTGGACACAGAGCTGTCAGTGCTGGCAGGACGGTGTCATGGACTGAATGGTGTCCCCCCTAAAATCCACATGTTGAAGCCTTGACTCCCACTGTAACTGTATTTGGAGATAGGGCCTTTAAGGAGGTAAAGTTAAATGCGGTTGTAAGGGTGGGCCCCTAAGCCAATAGGACTGGTGTCCTTTTAAGAAGAGAAAGAGACACAAAGAGTGTGCATGTACAAAGGAAAGGCCATGTGAGGACACAACGAGACAGTGACCATCTGCAAACCAGGGAGAGAGATCTCACCAGAAACCAAACCTGCCAGCATCTTGATCTTGGACATCCAGCCTCCAGAACTGTGTGAGAATAAGTGTCTGTTTAAGGCCACCAGGCTCTGGTTCTGTTATGGCAGCCCAAGCTGACTAAGACAAATGAGGATTCAAACATCAGGAGGTCACCAGCGTTCTAAAGGAGAAGACTGTCCATGGAGCTGAGGAGTAGAAGTCAGATCATCATCAGGTCAGAGGAGCGGAGGTTCAGAGAGATGGTGCACGTGGGAAGCTCAAGAAGGCTGGGTGTTTGGGGTTGACATGTCCACACTGCTATATTTAAAATGGATAACCAACAAGGACCTACTGTACAGCACAGGGAACGCTGCACAATATTCTGTAACAACCTTATTAGGAAAAGAATTTGAAAAAGAATGGATACATGTATATGTATAACTGAATCACTTTGTTGTACACCTGAAACTAGCACAACACTGTTAATCAATTCTACTCCAATATAAAATAAAAAGTTTATAAAAAAAGAAGGCTGGGTGTAAAAGGAAGGAGGAAGGCAAAAGTTTTCAGTCATCAGCAAGAGGCAGAGTGAAGGGAAGCTTTTTTAGAGTCAGGAAGACTTGATTCTTTGAATTTTCCCACAGCTCAGTGAGGGTTCTCAAGATAACTGTCCAAGCTCTTAATCTACTGACAGTATGTACTTGTAGCCCCAATGTCCATTTCCCATTATTCTGAATATCTTCAAAACTGCCTTCTGAGGGACTTCCCTGGCGGTGCAGCGGTTAAGCCTCCATGCTTCCAATGTAGGGGGCACGGGTTCGATCCCTGGTCAGGAAACTAAGATCCCATATGCTGCCCAGCATGGCCAAATTAAAAAAAAAAAACAAATGCCTTCTGATTATAAATGTGATATATACATAATGTTTATATCACATTATATGTATGATGTATACACATATATATATATATGCACACATATGTGCATTTGCAAAAGTTTTGTAAAGAAAGCATGAAGAAGAAAGAAGAAGAATACCACCAATTTCCCCACTCAGCACTGAAGACATACATTTCACTTCCATTGTTATCATATTAAAGATTTCCTTCCAGTCTTTTCTCTGTATATTTTAACACAAAATTGGGGTCATACAATATATAGAGTTTTGAACCCTCCTTTTTTAAACTGGGCATTGAGTCATAGGTATTTGCCTTTCATTAAATATTTTTCAAATTTGACAATCCTGCAGCCTGTGGACCAAAAACCACAGTTACAGAAAGATAGAGAAGATGAAAAGGCAGAGGGCTATGTACCAGATGAAGGAACAAGAAAAAACCCCAGAAAAACAACTAAATGAAGTGGAGATAGGCAACCTTCCAGAAAAAGAATTCAGAATAATGATAGTGAAGATGATCCAGGACCTCGGAATAAGAATGGAGGCAAAGATTGAGAAGATGCAAGAAATGATTAACAAAGACCTAGAAGAATTAAAGAACAAACAAACAGAGATGACCAATACAATAACTGAAATGAAAACTACACTAGAAGGAATCAATAGCAGAATAACTGAGGCAGAAGAACGGATAAGTGACCTGGAAGACAGAATGGTGGAATTCACTGCTGCGGAACAGACTAAAGAAAAAAGAATGAAAAGAAATGAAGACAGCCTAAGAGACCTCTGGGACAACATTAAACGCAACAACATTCGCATTATAGGGGTCCCAGAAGGAGAAGAGAGAGAGAAAGGACCAGAGAAAATATTTGAAGAGATTATAGTCGAAAACTTCCCTAACATGGGAAAGGAAATAGCCATCCAAGTCCAGGAAGCGCAGAGAGTCCCATACAGAATAAACCCAAGGAGAAACACGCCGAGACACATAGTAATCAAAGTGGCAAAAATTAAAGACAAAGAAAAATTATTGAAAGCAGCAAGGGAAAAACGACAAATAACATACAAGGGAACTCCCATAAGGTTAACAGCTGATTTCTCAGCAGAAACTCTGCAAGCCAGAAGGGAGTGGCATGATATACTTAAAGTGATGAAAGGGAAGAACCTACAACCAAGATTACTCTACCCGGCAAGGATCTCATTTAGATTTGATGGAGAAATCAAAAGCTTTACAGACAAGCAAAAGCTAAGAGAATCCAGCACCACCAAACCAGCTCTACAACAAATGCTAAAGGAACTTCTCTGAGTGGGAAACACAAGAGAAGAAAAGGACCTACAAAAACAAACCCAAAACAATTAAGAAAATGGTCATAGGAACATACATATCGATAATTACCTTAAACGTGAATGGATTAAATGCCCCAACCAAAAGACATAGACTGGCTGAATGGATACAAAAACAAGACCCATATATATGCTGTCTACAAGAGACCCACTTTAGACCTAGGGACACATACAGACTGAAAGTGAGGGGATGGAAAAAGATATTCCATGCAAATGGAAATCAAAAGAAAGCTGGAGTAGCTATACTCATATCAGATAAAATAGACTTTAAAATAAAGAATGTTACAAGAGACAAGGAAGGACACTACATAATGATCCAGGGATCAATCCAAGAAGAAGATATAACAATTATAAATATATATGCACCCAACATAGGAGCACCTCAATACATAAGCCAACTGCTAACAGCTATAAAAGAGGAAATCGACAGTAACACAATAATAGTGGGGGACTTTAACACCTCACTTACACCAATGGACAGATCATCCAAAATGAAAATAAATAAGGAAACAGAAGCTTTAAAGGACACAATAGACCAGATAGATTTAATTGATATATATAGGACATTCCATCCAAAAACAGCAGATTACACGTTCTTCTCAAGTGTGCACGGAACATTCTCCAGGATAGATCACATCTTGGGTCACAAACCAAGCCTCAGTAAATTTAAGAAAATTGAAATCATATCAAGCATCTTTTCTGACCACAACGCTATGAGATTAGAAATGAATTACAGGGAAAAAAACGTAAAAAAGACAAACACATGGAGGCTAAACAATACGTTACTAAATAACCAAGAGATCACTGAAGAAATCAAAGAGGAAATAAAAAAATACCTAGAGACAAATGACAATGAAAACACGACGACCCAAAACCTATGGGATGCAGCAAAAGCAGTTCTAAGAGGGAAGTTTATAGCTATACAAGCCTACCTAAAGAAACAAGAAAAATCTCTTGATGTCTTAGGTTATCATTAACTACTTATATCAGTGAAGCTCAAAAATGTTGATTAATGGAAATTTCTGATTGTAAAAGTTCCAGGTAACACTAGATTTTACTGTAGTATTGCTATAAAGTAGTATATTTTAAATCATGAACAAATAAGCTATAAGGAGTTAATAGGCATGTAGTAAATATGCTTATTAAATGTATTGAATATTAAATTTGTGAATGATATTACATAAGAATAATTGAATAAAGAAGTACATTCATACACTGAAAAAAAAAAAAAAGTAATTCACAAGTTCAGTGCTTCCATCAATAATGTGGATCACATTTATCATCCAAAAATAAACAACGGGCATCTGGAACTGGAAGAGTTTTAACTTTACAGTTGGTATTTGAAGTTAGACTAAAAGAAGGGCTTTTATTTATAATCAAGCTATATGTACAAATTACATATGAATTACATACAAACACAAAGGATCAGTCACTTATCTGCTTGGCGAAGTGCCCTATTATAATGAAGAAATTACTGCACTTTAGGTTAAAAGATTTTGCTTTGATACTTTGCTTTTTTTATAGTTTATAACCTTGAGAAATTATTTAATGTTTCAGTTGGTGTTTTCTCATCTCCAAAATATACCTACCATTTATTGAGCATGTACTGTGTGCCAGGCACTGGGTTGACCCCCTCATAGACTTTATCTCACTTAAGCCTTATGAGAACCATGTTATATTAGAGTTAACAAACATGTCAACAGAAATCCTGAGAGGTTAAGTAACTTTCTTCCAGAATAACTCAGAGAATAAGCTACAGTATAGAGGGTGGATTTGGACCCAGGCATATTAGGTTTCTTCCTAACAAAGTGCTTTGAAGTTTTCCCTCTGGATGAAGAAAGATGAAAATGTTTGCCCTACACATCTCCCAAGTTTGTATGAGGCTTGTACATACATCTTTTCCAAAGATGGTGGTACCAATTTATATTCCATTCTACACTCTCCTCTGACCATGTGATGTTGATAATCCTTCACTGAGAGGAGAGGCCTTTGTTCCCTTCACTTGAATCTGGACTGACTTCTAATTTCCTGAACCAATAGAATGCAAGGGAAGTGACACTGATGACTTCCTAGGCTAGGTCATAAATGGTAAGATGACTTCTATTGGCTCTCTCTTTCTCTCTCTCCTGGACGGCCAGCACCAACTTGCCAACTATGTGAGCACCTTGGAATAAATCCTCTAGTCTTAGTTAAGCCTACAGAATGACTGCAGCTCTAACCAAAATCGTACTGCAACAACATGAGAGACCCTGAGCCAGAATTATGCAAACCACTCCCAAATAACTGACCCACAGAAAGCATGAGAAATAATACATGATTATTATTGTTTTAAGCTATGAAGTTTGGGGATCATTTATTACCTAGCAATAGATAATACAAGGCTCAAATAAAAACTGTTTTAGAAACTAAAAAACAAACAAACAAAAAAAATATATATATATTTTTCAAATTTGATTGTTAATAACTACATTAAAGACCAGCATGTGAAAATAACATGATTTAACTGTTTTCCTATTTTAGAAAGTTAGATTATTTCCCAATTTTCAGCACTATGAATGCACAACGATAAACCTTCTTTACACAAATTTTGGTGCACACCAGTAATTATACCCTTCCATTTTTACCCTGGTTATGAATCAGATGACTCTGAGAAGGCATGACTACACATTATTTTTTGCAGTTTCATCTTTAAGAAGGATTCTCAGTCCTTCATGCTGCAGGTCCTCAGATTGCCTATCAGAGAGAAACCTGCCGTTAAAAAAAATGTGCTCGCCTGAGCAGCCCCTCACTGATTTATTCCCTGCATTTCCTTTTCATGGTTTTTAATTAAATTTTCAACATGAGCTTGAATTAGAACCCTATCTAGAAAACCAAAACTTTTAACAGAATGTTTGAGGCATCTAAAGCACCTTGGTGGATTTCTGATCACCTGGAACTGGTTGAAACAGAACATCCTCTTTACAGATGAGCAAGGTTGAATAGTGTTCTCTGTCCCCGTCCTAAGGAATATTGCTCATGGGCACATCACCCTATGCAGCCTAATGCCACTGGAGAGGTGGGTGGTTGTTATAATACCAGGGAGGGAAAGATACTGCCTCGGCAGCCAAGGGAGTTACACACACACACCAGCGGTAGAAGTCCCCAGGATTCAGAACCTGGTGTGAGGAGCGGGGCAGCGCCACAGAGCAGAAGCAGGTGCGGAGTGCACTGGCAAAGATTTTGCTGTTTGTTTTGGTTTGGGGTTTGGATTTGAGTTTTGGCCTTTCCCGTTCACCTCATTCCCTGCACAGCACAGCTGGGTCCCACCAGAGTTGCGAAGAAAACAGAGGAATTCCTGCTACTCCACTGCCTGTTTATACTCAGATTCCCACCACATGCTGAGAGACTCACACATTCTCTCCAGTCGCTTCCGTTTAAGGGACAGTTTTACACCTGGGGTCCTCCTGGTCCTTGAACCAGAGTCAGTAGCAGCAAGATCACAGCCTCACTGGGAGGGAGAAAGGCGAGGCCTGGGGGTCCCTGAGCCATACGTTTGCCTCTGGCAGTTTCCAGGGTTCATAGGCTCTCGTCCCCACAGACCACCTGCCCTTTGGTATCCTCTTACCTGAGTGGTTCCAAAACTGAGCTTGATCTGAGGACCTCAAATCACTATTCCTAGAAAAATGGTACAGATGAACCTATTTGCAGGGCAGGAATAGAGACACAGACGTAGAGAACAGACGTGTGGACACTGGGCGGTGGGGGGAAGGGAGAATGAATCAGGAGATTGGGATTGACATATATACACTACCATGTGTAAGATAGATAGCTAGTGGGAACCTGCTATATAGCACAGGGAGCTCAGTTTGGTGCTCTGTGGTGACCTAGATGGGTGGGATGGGGGGCAGTAGGAGGGAGGTCCAAGAGGGAGGGGATATATGTATACGTATAGCTGATTCACTTCATTGTACAGCAGAAACTAACACAACATTGTAAAACAACCATACCCCAATTTTTTAAAAATCACTATTCCAGATCCCCTACACACACACACACACACACACACACACACACACACACACACACACACACACACTCACATGTCCATATACTCACACACATGTTCTACATACATGCACACACCCATGCACACACGCCCACACAGGGGCATGCATTGCGTTGTTGACACAGGACATCTATGAACCTGAACTTTTCCACCTTTAAGGAAACCTTGCCACCAACCCCACTTTTTTTTTTTTTAATTTTTATTTTATTTATTTATTTATTATTATTATTATTTTTTGGCTGTGTTGGGTCTTCATTTCTATACGAGGGCCTTCTCTAGTTGCGGCAAGCGGGGGCCACTCTTCATCGCAGTGCGCGGGCCTCTCACTATTGTAGCCTCTCTTGTTGCGGAGCACAGGCTCCAGACGCACAGGCTCAGTAGTTGTGGCTCACGGGCCTAGTTGCTCCGCGGCATGTGGGATCTTCCTGGACCAGGGCTCGAACCCGTGTCCCCTGCATTGGCAGGCAGATTCTCAACCACTGTGCCACCAGGGAAGCCCAACCCCACTTTTTTAACATTAGTTGATTTACAATATTATATTAGTTTCAGGTGTACAACATAGTGATTCAATATTTTTATAGATTAAACTCCATTTAAAGTCATTACAAAATAATGGCTATATTTCCCTGTGCTGTACAATATATCCTTGTTGCTTATCTGTTTTATACGTAGTAGTTTACATCTCTTAATCCCATACTCCTCTCTTTCGCCTCCCTCCTTCCCTCTCCCCACTGGTAACCACTAGTTTGTTCTCTATATCTGCGTCTGTTTCTGTATTGTTATATACATTCATTTGTTTTTTTTTTTTAGGTTCCACATATAAGTGATAACATAGAGTAGTTGTGTCTTTCTCTGTCTGACTTAGCATAATAATACCCTCTAAGCATAATACTAATTAATAATACCCACGAAGCATAATACCCTCTAGGTCCATCCATGTTGTTGCAAATGGCAGAATTTCACTCTTCTTATGGCTGAGTAATATTCCATTGTGAATATATTATATATGTGTATATATATTATATATATATATATATATATATATATATATATATATATATATATATATATGTGTGTGTGTGTCACATCTTCTTTATCCATTCATCTGTTGATGGATACTTAGGTTGCTTCCATGTCTTGGCTATTGTAAATAATACTGCTATGAACATTGGTGTGCATGTATTCTTTCAAATTAGTGTTTCATTTTCTTCAGTTATATACCCAGGAGTGGAATTGCTGGATTATATGGTAGTTCTATATTTAGTTTTTTGAGGAACCTCCATACTGTTTTCATAATGGCTGCACAAATTCACAATCCCATCAACAGTGTTGGAGGGCTCCCTTTTCTCCACATCCTTGCCAACATTTGTTATTTATAGACTCTTTGATGATAGCCATTCTGACTGGTGTGAGGTGATATCTCATTGTGGTTTTGATTTTCATTTCTCTGATGATTAGTGATGTCAAGCATATTTTCATGTACCTGTTGCGCATCTGTATGTCTTCTTTGGAAAAATATCTATTCAGGTCTTCTGCCTATTTTTTTTTAACTGGGTTGTTTGTTTTCTTTGATATTGAGTTGTATGAGCTGTTTATATATTTTGGATATTAACCCCTTATCGGTCATATCATTTGCAAATATTTTCTCCCATTCAGTCGTTGTCTTTTCGTTTTGTTGATGGTTTCCTTTGCTATGCAACAGCTTTTAAGTTAAATTAAGTTTCATTTGTTTATTCCACCAACACCAGTTTTAAGAGGTTTTATGACTAGGGGATGAGCCAGGTGTATTTATTCTGAGCAAGTACAGGTTTTTCACCTGTCAAGCTCAGGAGCCCCCACCAGCCCTTACCCTGGACATTATTATCCTCACTATTGGCCTCTGTGTTTTGGGACCAGATTAAAAACTGGTGTGAATAACAGCTAACATTTGGTGAGGACTTCTATTTCCCAGATGCTGGGCTAATCATTTTAAGTGTATTATCTGATTTAATTTTTACCCTGCCCCCAAAACACTAAGATATAGATATTATAATGATCCGCATTTGACAGCTGAAGACACTGAGGTATTGAGAAGCCAAGATGCTCAAGGTTGCACAGCAAGAAAAGTGGTAGAGTTGGGATAAAAACTCAGATAAGAGCTTGCAACCACTGTGTTTTTTCACATTAACATCTGTTAGGTTTGTGTCCAGCCTCCATTTACTCTTTTCTCAGTAACTTCATGCAGTTTCCTTCTGGGGAATGTCACCTCCAGTCCATGCACTTCTGGTGGCCTTATCCACGCTCCTGGCTCTGAGAGGAGCACATAACCTAGATGTAAGCCAACTAGCGCACATTTTCCCCTGGGTCTAGGGATGCTTTGGAGATGGGCATGCAGCCCACTCAGAGCCAAGAGGGTGCATGGGGGTTTCCTCTAGGCTGCTATGTCCCCACTGGGCTTGAGTGGAGAAGCACCAAGTCCAGGAAGCTGCTGGTGGCCATCTTGGGACCCTGGGGGCAAAGCTGCCCTGAGAAATGGTGGAGGAGCTAAGAAGAAGAGGTAACCCAAGTCCTGGTCATATACTGAACCCCATATCAAAACCAGCCCAAAGTAAGCTTTACTCCTGATCTATGTAGTCATATGCACCAATAAATTCCCTTTAAATTTTTAGCTGGTTTGAATTGAGTTTTCTGCCCCATACTGCTTGGAGTCGTGACCGATTGGTGGGTCCTCTCAGCTCTCCTATAAATCACCTGTGCGACGTCACTTGGGAACTTACCTGCCTTCCTGGGGACCAGGTTTCCTCCCCCCAAAGTGGGGTGAGAGCACATCGTCCTTGGTAGGTCCTGGCAGGAGTGAAACTGGGAGGCAAGACAGAGCAGAGGCTGGTTTTTCTCCATCTAGAACAAAAACTTCATGAATTCCTTGGGTTGACCTTAATTCTTTTTATTATAATATTACTCAAATATGTGCAAACATAAATTAGGTATAATTTCCTTATGGTTATAGCTCTTATACATCTATAAAAACCAAAACAAATTTAAAGCTTAAATACAAACAAAACCATGAAACTATAGAAGTCCAATTAAAAGCATGAATTTAATGTGACAGATGATGTTGTTGTGCCAGAATTAACCCGCCTGACTCTCCTCGGGGTGCTCCTGGGCAGGCGGGGTCGGGAGTTCTCAAGGTCTCGACTCCCGAGTGTCTGCCTCTGATGCCCCCTCACCTCCCTCTGTCACAGGAGCTTTTCCAAGTTCACCTCCCCGGGATCCTGCACTTGCCCGGCATGTCATGACTTCATCTGGGCTTCACCTGGCAAGAGGTGTTCTTTACAAGTGCCGTCCTCTGTTTGCTCATGGTTGGCCCTGACCCCAACTCCATCCTACCCACAATTACAAGGCAGGGCACTGGGCACAGCATTTGGTTACATGGCAAGTTTCCGTAATATGTTGACATGGGTTTTAGGAGAGTATTGTCAGAATAAAAGAACAAAAACTTTAACTTATCGTTGAGACTTAGAAGAATCCCAAGAATATGACCTTGAACCCCAGGTTGAGAAACACTGGGATAGTGGTGAAGAAGACGGAGCTTGAGAGACCTGGTTTGCACATGGCCACTTAAGGCTATTGGACTTTGGGCAAGTTATTGACCTTTCTAATTTCTAAGCCTCAGTTTTTCTGTCTATAAATTGGGAGTAATAAAAGTATCTGCCTCGTAAAGTTGATGAGTTGTATGAAATGAGTTAATGAATTAGAGCTCTGTACTGGGTTGACTAGTGTCCCCCTAAAATTCAGGCCCACCCAGAACCTGTGAACGTGACTTTGTTTGGAAATAAGGTCTTTGCAGACATAGAGTTACAGTGAGGTCATGCTGGATAAGGGTGGGCCCTATTCCAATGCCTGGTGCCCTTATAGGAAGTGAGAAATTTGGACACAGAGCCACAGAGAAAGACAGACAGAGAGAGAGAGAGAGAGAGAACACCTGTGATGACAGAAGCAAAGATTGAAATGATGCTTCTACAGTTCAAAAAAAGTCAGGGATTGCTGGCAACCCCAAGAAGCTAAAATAGAGGCATGGAAGAGATTCTCCCTCAGAGCCACCGAAAAGGATGCAACCCTACTAACACCTTCATTTTGCACTTCCGCCTCTGGAACTGTGAGACAGTAAACTTATGCTGTTTTAAGCTACCCAGTTTGCGGCACTTTGTTACAGCAGCATCAGGAAACTAATATACGCACAACACAGTGCTTGACATATACAGTAAACAATATATGGTGGCTTTTTATTAGCAGATGAGACTTTCAGGCACTTAAAGAAGTACAAGATGGTCTACAAATGCAAGTTTCTATTCTCATTTCCCCTTCAATTTCAGCACACGGGTTTAACCCTAACGTGCAGTTTGTATCATCATCATCATCATCATTCAGTAGTGTCACACTTTTCAGTTTACAAAGCTTTTTCCTACAGATTTCTCACAGTGACACTATGGAGTAGATAAAATTAACAATTTTTGCACATTGGCCAAGGAATCTTTTAGAGCTAATTGGCTAAATGCAATGTGGTTTCCCAGATTAGATCCTGGAAGAGAAAGAGGATGTTAGTGGGAAAACCGGCAAAATTCAATTACAGTCTGTGACTTAGTTTATAGTACTGCACCAGTGATAGTTTCTTAATTTTGACAAATGCAGCATGTTTATGTAAGATGTTGTCAGTTTATGAAATCTGGGTGAATGGTACATAGAAACTCTCTATCTTTGCAACTTTTCTTTAAATCTCAAATTATACAAAATACAAAGTTGACTTTTAAAAAGTGAATTGGAAATACTCTCCAGCTGATTTGAATATTTTGCTGGACCGTCACTGAGCAGCCCTGCCAGATGAAAAATATCTGACATATGGGGAGTTGTAACCACCCTCACCTCTGCATCCATATTTTTTCTCTTAAAACTATAATTATTTTCCCACTATTATTAAAACTCCATATAGGAAATTTGGAAGATACGTAAAATTGAAAGGAGAAAAGAAATCTCGCCATGATCTCGCCACTGATAAACACCCACCACGAGCGTTTTGGTCTATCTCCTCACCATTTTTTGGTTTGGGCATTAGGTACATGTAAGCATCCTGGTCACACCTCCCACCCCATGCCCACCTGAGCAGCTGGACATTGTTAGAGAGAAGCTCACAGTCATGCTGGCGGTGGGGGAGACTTTAAAACTCTCAGCCATAAATTTTTGTTTATATTGCAGTAAATTTGATTTACAATGTTGTGTTAGTTTCAGGTGTACAGCAAAGTGATTTAGTTATACATATACATATATCCATTCTTTTTCAGATTCTTTTCCCATATAGGTTATTACAGAGTATTGAGTAGAGTTCCTTGTGCTATATAGTAGGTCCTTATTGATTATCTATTATATATATAGTAGTGTATATATGTTAATCCAAACCTCCTAATTTATCCCTCCCCCTGACCTTTCCCCTTGGTAACCATAAGTTTGTTTTCTGAGTCTGTGAGTCTATTTCTCTTTTGTAAGTAAGTTTGTTTGTATCATTTTTTTAGATTCCACATATAAGTGATATCATGATATTTGTCTTTCTCTGACTTACTTCACTCAGTGTGACAATATCTAGGTCCATCCTTGTCACTGCAAATGGCATTATTTCATTCTTTTTTTATGGCCGAGTAATATTCCATTGTATATATGTACCACATCTTCTTTATCCATTTATCTGTTGGTAGACATTTAGGTTGCTTCTATGTCTTGGTTATTGTAAATAGTGCTGCAATGAACATTGGGGTGCATATATCTTTTCAAAGTATGTTTTTCTCTGGATATATGCCCAGGAGTGGGACTGCAGGATCATATGGTAGCTCTATTTTTAGTTTTTTAAGGAACCTCCATAGTGTTCTTCATAGTGGCTGTACCAATTTACATTCCCACCAACAGTGTAGGAGGCTTCCCTTTTCTCCACACCCTCTCCAGCATTTATTGTTTATAGGCTTTTTGATGATGGCCATTCTCACCAGAGTGTAAAACTCACAGCGACGAATCCTAATGGGCACCCAACGTGTGCCTGCTTCATAACTTCTTCCTTCTGAAATCACTTACACACACACACGCACACACACACACACACAGCTCTCCTGTCTTACCTGGTAACTATTCTTAGTTGGGGAAATAGGAGCAGTGAGAGTCATGGCCCCATCTTCCCATGACCAGCACCACCAACCCAGTGGCCCCTGCCCCCCGCCATGTGCATCCAGGCCGGTCCTTCTCCTACCTGAGCACCCTCTCAGTGACTCGCTTCTCCTCTCCTGAATCATCGGCGTCTCCCTCCTCACTCCCAACAGCATGAAAGGGCTCCACTAGTGCTTATCTCGGCCAGGAAAAGGCTTCCCCGGGCCCTGCATTGCCTCTACTTGTTACCCTGTTCTCTACTCCCATCTCATCAGAGCTTCTTGGGAGAACTGACTACAGCCTCTGTCCCCATGTCCTTGACCTGCTCCAGCCAGGCTTCTGATTTGGTGTTGGGGAGATAGATGTCTCTTACTGGTGTCCCCATCTGTCTCCGTGTTGTGAAAACCTGCTCTTCTCTGTTCTCACCTTCCTGACCCCTTGCTGCATGGCCCTCAGCTGAGTATTCCATCCCCCTCCTGGGGTCCCACATACCAGCCTCTCCTGTGGTTCCTTCTGTCTTCATCTCAGCCTCCTGCTGACTCCCCTACTAATAAGGCCTCAGAACATGGCCCTGCTTTCCTTTCCAACCTTCGCTCATAACTGTCCCCCTGGCCACTGTGCCCTCTGTCTATTCCTCAAATGATCCACCCTTGTTCCCACCTCAGGACCTTTGCACTGGCTCTTTCCTCTGCCTGGAGTGCTTGTCCCATTGGTATTGTCAGGTGCGTTTCCATATTGTAATTCAGACCTCAGCTCAGATATCCCATCCACAGAGGGGCTTTCCCTGATGGCCCCAGTCCTTTCTCTCTGTGCAGCTCTCTCACCACCTGGCATTTCTCTTGTTTGTTTATTTGCTGGCTTATTTTATATCTCCACCCATTCCCTGCTACCGCTGGTGCGTTTCTTCCACTAGAGCTTGGAGCCCACATGCCTTGTGCATGGCTCTACTTCCAGGCCTGTAACAATGCCTGGTACATGGCATGTGCTCAAGAGATATTTGTTGAATAAATGGATTAGGGGTGAGTCTGTAATTCTGCACTCTTTTTTTCCTGCCTGGATGTGAAACTGTAACACTTCCACTCTTTCAGATACTGTTTCCAATGGCTGCACTATAATCTACATAGTTGAGACACTCAAATTTATTGACTCCTTTTCCTCTTTTGGACATTTATATTAATTAAAACTTTTCCCTATTATAAATAACTCTTCAGTGAACATCTTTACATATAAAACTTTTTACATATTTCGGATTATATCCTTAGGGTAGAATTCCAGAAATGAAAGTGTTCATCAAAAGGATCTTTTGCCCTTTAGAAGGTGACTCATCTATAGGGAAAAACCACTTTGTATTTTGTATAGATTCTATAACTGTTTGTTGTAAAATGACCAAAACATATGTAAAGTATTATAATTGTGGAATCCTTTCTGCCCAACGCTGTGGAAGGTGCTATGAGTAGAAATAAGGAAAGAAAAAAGCTAATCTCTAAAAAGAAAGAGAAAAAAAAAACGTTAAACAGAGGAATGTGGCAGAATATAGCCATGACCTGACCTAACTTGAATATGGTAGGTACCCGCAGGGGGTCAGCACTGGGACTGACAGAAGCTGGCAACCTGTTGAGTCTAAGAGGGAGATGAGTGTGTCTGCTCTGCTTTTTCTGTAATACTTGTATTGCACTTTACAGTTTGTCAGTCAGTTCCACCCCCACTTTCTCGGGTGGTCCTCAGATCTACCTAGAGAGATATTTGGGGGGTAGGTGTTGGTGCTCTCACTTGCAGAGAGAAGCTTGGAGTGATTTGTCCAGGTTCACAGAGCTGGACCCCAAGCCCAGAAGGTCTGACAGCAAGTCCAAGGCCGTGACCTCCCCCCACCATTTGCAGAGTCGATGCTCCTGTATATCACACAGAAATGGCTGGATGGATTGTCCTGAGTTTGGAGGGTGTGTTAGAGGCAGGCTCGTGTAATACTGGCAATGTAGCCCTCACACGTTCACATCAAGGGTGCCTCAAAGACACAGGACAACATCCCCCAGGGAGGCTGAAGCTGCGGTTTGCCCATGGGCACGTGTGGACAAAGAGTGCAGTGACCATGGACAGAGAAGAAGAGCAGGCACTTCCATCAGGCCCGGAGCCCTGGGCGTCCTTCCAGCGGCAGGGTCTGTGTCCAGCTGCTTCTCACACAGGCACCTCTGTGCTTCAGCCTAGTAGAGGTGGGTCAGCCTGGGGTTTGGTGAAAAGCACATGAATTCACAAAACGTGAAACCTCAGAGATCATCTTGTCCTACCCATTCAATGTATAGATAAGGAAACAACCCAGAGAAGCGAATTTCCAAGGCCACACAGCAAGTTCAAAGGGAGCCCAAACAATATTTTCCTTTATTACAGCATGATGCCTCTCATCTGTAGAGTATTACTAAAGAAATGCAGCTTTATGATTTTCAAGTACTCAGAGTTACACTAGAAAAAATCACCTGTCCAAAGCTCTCAGGGAAAGAACTTTAATGAACAGATAAGTTATGTTTTCTAGACAAATGAACATTCCCCCACCCGCCACCAAGGGCATTTGAAAGAAGTCTACGTATCTTTCTTTCCCTGTGGATTTTCTTAGCATGCTCTCTTCAGTAATGGATGAAGGTGAGTTTCAGCCCAGTTATCGTTGAGATGATCACAAACCTCAAACGATGGGGTCTAGTGAATGAGGACGTGCTGCTCCATGAGCTACTGGGCGTCATTTCTAGGTCGCCTGATGGTACATAACCATGCAGGGGAACATGAGGCATTTCCTGAGCTATCAGACGCTTGACCTGGGCAAGGATCGGAAGACAGGTCGGTTTGAAGGAATGGGAATAAGGTTTTATATAATTCTCTGTGCCGATTGAATTGCCCCTGAGATGTTTTACCCCATCTGCACATTCCATCCATGGCACGGGGTGGAGAGGGGTGTGGGCAGTGGCAGGGAAGCACCAGTCTACTTGTCCGGGAGGTGGTGGGCAGCTGAGTATGTGGAGACGGCGTCACGGCCTCTTCCTCTTCCCTGTCATCCTGCGGTTCATTCACTGTCCCTTCAGGCCTGCTCCCACGTCTTGATCAGACCATCAGAATGGAGGCTACACATTCTTTGTTAATAATTCTTGTAAAAGGCTTTTTCAAGATACTTGCACTGATGTCAGAACTGATTCCCCTCGGCAATTAGATGCAGTGAATAGATAATCTTTTATGTTACATTAAAGCAATCCTTTAACAGCAAATCAGATTCCTATCTCGTCAACCTTCTGGTGATGGGAAAGGCTCAAAGAAGACTACCATTTTTAACATATCCTCTTAAAAAAAGAGGCAGGTCAGCTGGGGGTATCTGAAGGAAACAAGGGTTTCATTTGACATTTCCCCTCTCCACTCCTAAACATACTTGTTCCTGGGCATGGGGACTCATTCTGTGCCAAAATTATTAAAAGCATAATGAGATAAAGAGTGAGACTAACACTGCAAGTTGTTGGCATGGTGGGTAGGGTTTTGGCAACATATTTTCTTTTTTGTCTTCCCTCCATCCACTCAATCCAAAATGACAGCCTTGAAAATTTCTCTATGATGTTCACTGTGTTCTAAAACATGACAATGACCATAATTCAAATTTACGGCTGGGTTTGTATGTATGTGAGTGTGTGCTTTCTATTTTTTTAAACTAGTAATGAAGTTGTAAATGCAGCATTTCTTTCATTACCTATTCATTAAAGATATGACATGAAAACAGAGTTTCCATGGAAATGGCTTTGTGGTTTCTGAGTACATAATAAGAATTTCATTGTTTACACTATAGCACAGATAACTGACGGGTGTTATTGTAGCTGGTAAAGTCTTATTTAGCTCCATGAATACATGTAAGGGCAAAGGGGTGGTGTGGTCTGTCCTCCCGCACGCCCGTGTGAGAGCAGAAGCCTCACGATCGTCAGCGCACACACGCCTTAGGATGGAAAGTATGCGTCGAGCTATACCTTTTCAACACACTTAAATATTGTAACATTCCAAATAAAAAGAGCCAAAATAGTTCCACTCAAGGTTCAACATGAGTCCATTTAACGTAAAGAAACGTTTTTCTCTGCTAATGTTTGGGCTATGACATGAGGCTGCCTGGGTTCAAGTCTTGGCTTTTATCCTTACTAGCTGCTAATAATAATAAATCCCAATTAAGTGACTTAGCCTCTCTCCAAGCCCTAGTTTTCTTATCTGTAAAATGGGGACAACATACATACACAATACATTAGATATAATATATATGTATATATATGTGTATACATGTGTGTGTGTATACACATATACATCAGATTCTTATGGGGATTAAAAGAGAAAGTGCCATAAAGCACTTAGCAGATACGGGCTCCTATAGTGTTCCCTACCTGTGATACATTGTTGTCATAATTGTTTGCCATTAACAGGGTGGTAAAAACTGATGGGTGCTAACCTTCACCTCCTCTTCCCTGAGACTCTCCCTGGAGGTAGAAGAGCTCCCTCCCTGCCCTGAGCAAGGACAGAAGGCACCTGCCCCTCTCTTGCAGCATCTTCCAGTTCCTTTTTGCCTTTAATGATTTATGGGTTTATTCCTCTTTCTATGAGGTCATGCTCTCCTGGCAGGCAGCGGCCACCCCAGCCTTTCCCGTCATAGCCCAGGCCCTGGCGCAAAGTAGAAACCTCCCAAAAGAAAAGTTTGATTTATGAAAAATTAAATTAATTAAAACCCACTGTGTGAACTCAGTTCAGGGGATGAGTTGTGTCTTTTTTGTTTCGGTTTGGTTTGACTTGGGAGATGGGAGAAGCATAAGGAGGCCAAGATTTTTTTTTTTTTTTTTTAATTTGAAAGAGTATAGAAAATGCATGACACTAGGCTGAAAACGCGAGTCCTTGATGACTAAGATCCACTTCGGTTTTCAAAATATTCCCCGGCCAACTGTCCTGCAAATCAGGACTAGGGTGAGGAGAGGGAGGCACCCAGGGTGCAAACTTTCATGTGGCACTCACTTTCAGGGCCACCCGATGGCTAGTACATTTTATGCTCCAGGTACCTCACAGCTTTACCCTAGGCCCAGCCCTGTGTCCTGTGGCCAATGGGGTTGGATTCTGTGTTTGTCAGACCTAGGCTATGATACAAAGCTCTCTTGGACTGAGTCACGTAAAGTCCTTTCCTGGTACTTCCGAGAGAAACATGAAACAGTAAGGACGATAATGCTTCCTAACACAGCAGACGGGAGATGTAACCGGGTGACACTGGCTGTTACACTTTATAGACAAAGTGATACCATTTGGTTCTTATTTATAAAACAGACGTTAATCCAGTTCTGCATGACTGTAGCACAATTTACTCAAAACATGCCAGGAAGTCTTCTAGCCTATTAAAATAAGTGTTCCACCGTCTTCATCTGTACCACGAATCCTGATTGCTGGCATCCAGATGAGAGAAAGAGATTCAACCATGAAGACATGGTTGACATAGACTATGACTATATAGCAAGAATTTTAATTGCCAGAAGTATTCCTTGAATAATTATACAAGTTAGGAGCAGGGGTGCAGGGAAAGAGAGAAACAGAGACACAGGTGTTTTCCCTAGCCCGTTGTTTCATGGACCAGAGGGGCTGCACTCACCACCTTTCCTAGGCGCCCAAGTAAACCAAAAATGCCTAGACCGAGCATCATGCAGGAAGGCAAGTTAAAACTGGAAAACTGACCCTAAAATTTACGTGGAAATGCAAAGGACCTAGAATATCCAAAACAATTTTGAAAAAAAAAAAAGAACAAAATTGGAGAATGTACACTCCCTGATTACAAGACTCATTAAAAAGCTACAGTCATGGGACTTCCCTGGTGGTGCAGTGGTTAAGAATCTGCCTGCCAGTGCAGGGGACACGGGTTCGATCCCTGGTCCGGGAAGATCCCACATGCCGTGGAGCAACTAAGCCCATGTGCCACAGCTATTGAGCCTGCCCTCTGGAGCCCGCAAGCCACAACTACTGAAGCCCACATGCTACAACTACTGAAGCCTGCACATCTAGAGCCTGTGCTCTGCAACAAGAGAAGCCACCGCAATGAGAAGCCCGAGAGCACCACAACGAAGAGTAGCCCCCACTCACTGCAACTAGAGAAAGCCCGCGTGCAGCAGCGAAGACCCAACACAGCCAAAAAAATAATAATAAAAAAATTTGTTTAATTAAAAAAAAAAAAAGAAAAAAGCTACAGTCATCAAGACAGTGTGGTCCTGCCATAAACATGCCATAAACATAGACGTAGAGATCAATGGAACAGAATAGAGTCCAGAAGTCAACCCACATATACATGATCAATTGCTTTTCAACAAAGGGGCCAAGGCAATTTAATAGGAAAAGGATAATGGTGCTGGAGCAATTGGATTTATATGCAAAAAAGAACCCCAACACTTAAGTCACACCATATATAAGAATTAACGTGAACTATATATCTAAATGTAAGAGCTAAGATTATAAAACTTCTAAAGAAAACATAAGTGAAAACCCTAATGATGTAGATTTGGCAAAGATATCTTAAATATAACAAAAACAAACAAAAAGCACAATATAATAAAAAAATGTATTACATTGATTTCATTAAAACTAAAACTTTTGGGCTTCCCTGGTGGCGCAGTGGTTGAGAATCTGCCTGCCAATGCAGGGGACACGGGTTCGAGCCCTGGTCTGGGAAGATCCCACATGCCGTGGAGCGACTAGGCCCGTGAGCCACAATTGCTGAGCCTGCGCGTCTGGAGCCTGTGCTCCGCAACAAGAGAGGCCGCGATAGTGAGAGGCCCACGCACCGCGATGAAGAGTGGACCCCACTTGCCACAACTAGAGGAAGCCCTCGCACAGAAACGAAGACCCAACACAACCATAAATTAATTAATTAATTAATTTTAAAAAAAAAGAATAAAGAGACTTTAAAAAAAAAAAAAAACTAAAACTTTTGCTCTTCAGAAGTCTCTGTTTTGAAAATGAAAAGGCAAGCCACAAACTGGGAGAAAATATTTGTAAAAATTTATCTGACAAAGGACTTGTATCTAGAATACATAAAGAACTTTTATAATTGAATAATAAGACAACCCAATTTAAAAATGGGAAAATATTTAAACGGACACTTTATGAAAGAAGATGTGCAGATGACAAATAAGCACGTGAAAAAGTGCTTAGCATCAGTACTCAATTAGGGAAATACAAATTAAAACCATGATGTGATATCATTACATGTCTACTAGAATGGCTAACAGGAAAAGACTGACCACACCAGGTGCTGGGGAGGATTTGGAAGAACTGGAATGAATCCTCATACACGATTAGTTGGAATATAAAATGATACAACTACTTCTGAAAACATTTTGGCAGTTTCTTAAAAAGTTAAACATAGACCTGCCATAGAAACCTGCCATGCCATTCCTAGGTATTTACCCAAAAGAAATGAAAGCATATATTCATACAAAGACTGTACTCAAACCTTCAGAGTGGCTTTATTTATAATAGTCAAAAGCTGGAAAAAAGTACAACTGTCCATCAACACGTGAACATATTATCAAGTTGTGATATATCCATATGATGGACTCAGCAATATAATGGAATGAACTATTACAACAGCAGTGATGATTTTTTATGCTGAAAGAAGGGAGACAAAGAAAGAATATATACTGTGATATTCTGTTTATATAAAATTCTGTGAAATGCACACATCTATAATGACAGAAAGCAGATCTGTCTGGGGATGGAGGCGCAGAGAGGATTGGGGGACAGATGACTAAGAAAACTTTGGGGGAAACAGTTATGTTCATTGTCTGGACCGTGCAGATGGTTTCATGGGTGTGTACATACACCAAAATTCATCGAATTTTACCCTTTAAATATGTGTAGTTTATTATGTGTCAACTTTACCTCAAAGTTGTTTTTTTAAAAAAAGGTGAAACAAAGCAGTAGATGAGTCAGAAAAATAGTATGAGTCATGACCCCAAAACTGTGGGAAGAGCTACACAATATGCTGAGAACCTTCCTCTTAGAAGTTTTCCCAGGACAAGGCCAACAGGAATCTGCAGGAGCATCTCCCAGAGGCGCCCGAAGGAGTGGATCCAAGCATCTCCCAGAGGCGCCCGAAGGAGTGGATCCAAGCATCTCCCTGTGGACTCAGGTGGACACTGGGATCCCCCACCCCGTGAAGGGCTGGCTTCTCTGCTGCGGGCAGTGCTGCTGGCTGACATGCCCCCACCTGTAGCAGAGCGACAGGCATCTAGCTCTGGGTTGCCCTGAAGCCCCTCTCTGGATCCCCCTTTGGCAGAGACCCTTTCATTCCCCAAGAAAGCAGGAGCCTGTGTCCCTGGCCCAGCTGACAAACACCGTATTGTCCTTGTGATGCCATCAGGAATCCATTTCTCTGATGAAGAGCTCTGCAATTCCTACTGCCAAGCAGGACAATGAGCCTCTTCCCTCCCTGCCCATGTCTCAGCCCTCACGCCTCCATCCGAGATCCTACAGTATCTGGGCACTCTCTGCACCCTCCTTGTCCACCCGTAGTTGTCATAGCAACAAATGACAACTACAGGCATGACTGAGATGTGATACTCTTAAATATAACTATTCAATAACGTAGCAATAAATAATTGATTATTATTTTATACTCCAAGGAGAACTCCGTTTTCATTATCTCATTATTTAACAATAATTAGATGATCTGTACAAAGCTACATGATTAGGGAACAGCAGAGCCAGGGTTCAAAACCAAGATTGCACCTTAGGTCTTAATACTAGTGTTTTCCAAACCTTGGTGAAATTTGTGCACCATTTGTCCTCTCAATTAATTAGAACTTTTCTTTAAATTGATTACCTTTTGTAAAATAATATGTTGTTTTTTAAATGTCATGTCACTTCTGTAAATGAAAAATAAGTATCACTTGTCACAAATGGGAAAAAAAATAACTATAAAAGCAAATGCAGTGAACGCAAAAAAGTGTTATTAACAGCTGGCCTGAAGCTGTTGTCTGCAGAAGGCTCTGAGCCTGGGGCATTGGAGAGGTGTTAAAGACTAACACCCAACTGGGATTTTGTTCCTGACTGGAACCAAAGTGATTCAAAGGGAATTGGAAGGGGAATCACTTCGTCACTGAGTGAGTGCACTGGCAGTTATTGCCCATCTTGGTGCCACGTGAAACCATCTGAGGGGCTTTGCACATCCGGCTCAGCCACCTCGCTGGTCATCTCGAGCCCTGTGAGTAGGTGGGGGAGACCATCCTACTGTGAATATTGCCATCTTACTGGCTCTGGGGCAGTGTGGCCAGTCAGAAGAGTGCTGGCTTTGTGTTTTGAAGACCCAGGTCTGAGCCCTGACTCTAGAAAGAGTCCCATGGTCCCAAGTCCTCTGTGTTACTCAGGTTCTCCAGGGAAACAGAACCAGCAGGAAATTATCTGTCTCTCTGTCTGTCTATTTATCTATCTATGTATTTATTATGAGGAGTTGGCTTATATGACCATGGAGGCTGAGAAATCCCATGATCTGCCGTCTGCAGCTGGAGACCCAGGAAATCCAGTGGTACAATTCCCGTCGGAGCCCCAAAGCTTGAGAACCAGAGGAGCCAATGGGGTAAATTCCAGTGCAGTGGCGGGAGAAGATAGATATCCCGGTTCAGTCAGTGAGGCAGGAAGCAAAGGGGGTGAGTTCCTCCTTCCTCTGCCTTTTTGTTCTTCTCACCAGACCCTCAGTGGATTGGAAGATGCCCGCCCACACTGGGGAGGGCAAACTGCTTTACTGAGTCCACCGATTCAAATGCTAATGTCATGCAGACGCACCCTCACAGGCACACCCAGCAATAAGAGTTAATCTGGGCACCCCGTGGCCCAGTCAGGTTGACACATAAAATTAACCATCTCGTCCTCCAAGGCTCAGCTGGCATCTCTAACAGAAGCCTGGGTTGAGGAAGCGAGGTGCGCAGCAGCCCCAGAGCCGGCACTTCCAGACAGTGGGCAATGCTTCCCTCCTATAAGACATGCCTGCGGCACATGCTGGCAGTGAGCACGGTCGTGTACTGGGGCCCACCTACAACACACTTATATCTTTTCCTAGTAGAAATCCCACCTCAGCACCCAAAGTATCCTGCATTGGGTGGGGTGAGGCCAGGGCCAGCCCCAAACTGGCAAAACACGGGGTCCCCTCAGAGTCTCTGCAACGGGCCCTGATGGGTTGGGTTCTGCTTGATTGGCACGCGTGCCCTGCTCAGGCCTCTTGGTCACGTGGCCTCGAGCTGTTTGGAGAGCCTGAAAGGCAGCACACAGGAGCACTTACTTCCACTCTCTGGCCAGCCTAAGAGGCCTCTCTGGGATGTGCCTTCTGTCTCATATCGGGAGGGCATTTGATTTGCTACAGAGCTTTCCAGCACAAAGTCTGAACGACCACTGCTCCCTCCTTGCTGTGAATGGACTTCACCTCTGAAGCTTGGAACGGTGGCGGAGGAAAATATTTCCATGCACCTTCAAGGTCAGAAAAGAAAGTGAAGAGCATAAATATGGAGCAGACGTTGCTGAAGTCAAACAGACACTGACATCAGACACCCAAAAGCAGAGATTAGCTACACACAGCTGGTCGCCAGCCTACTGCATCTCCTCATGTGTGTGGGGTTTGTGTTTGTGTTTGTTTTTTGTTTTCTCTATGGAGCTGGCTGTCATCCTCACACTTCTTGGGTGGGGCCGGGGGCAAGATGTGATTTCTTAAGGATTTTGTTTACTGTTAGATGTTATCCGGCCCCCGAACAAAGTCTCAGGGAAGGCCACTTGTTCTCCTGAAGCTGGGGGTCAAGCAGATCCCCTCCTCGCAGGGGACGGCATCACCTCCTTCCATGGGTCACTCCCCCTTGCCAAGGCTGGTCCTCCCATCTGGTCATCCCTGGTTCCTCTGGGACCAGCAGTGAAGGATTCACTCCTAGGGCTTCAAACCCACTTGTGTGAAGACACTGCCTTAGACAAGTGAGGTTTGGAAAGGCTAGGATATGGCCCTTTTCATTCTATTTTAGTGAGATTATTGTGCAGCTCACTGGGTTAGTAGGTGGGAGTTGGCTTTGTGTGGATAAAAGAGCTGGGTGGGGTAACGGGGAATCCGGCCAGCTGGGTCCTGGACACATTCACCCCCGTGACACTGAGCAAGTCGTTTATCTTCTCAGAGGATTGGTTTCCTCATCTGTAAAAGGAAAATGAAATTGTTCCTTACTCGTTATTTTGAGGCTGCAGCATCATTGCTGTTCATTCTAAAGCATAAGATGCTGTATTGAGGAGAGATTGTCTGCTCTTCCGATGATGATGGCCATGTAACAGTAAGGATGGTGGCGGGAAGGGAGAGAGCTCTCAGTCACTGGCGCCTCCCGCCAGGTTAATGTGTGATGCTGGCCGAGCCAGACACTGACATGCACCCGCATTCACAATCAGATCCTCAGCATATCCACAGCCCTTAGTGAACCAGAGTTCATCTGCATTTAGTTTTTCAAACAAAACACCCCAGTGTCAGTGGTTTCACTGAAAAGAATCAAAATAAAAACAAATGTCCCCATGGCTCCCTGTGCCCAGTGCTCCCTCAGCGGGTCGCTCCCCTCTTACGCCTGCACGCCGACTGCTGCTCACTGGCCTCTGGGGCTCCCTGTGGCAACCAGAACACCCGCTATGAGACCCAGCGGTTCTCAGCCTGCACTCTTGCACGCCCTGAGATTGCCGTCCACTTTTAAGGGCAAGTGCACGTGTCTGTTTGCTTTAGAAAGGGAAAGGAAGGCAGCTTGCATCTGATTTTCCAAGGGAACAATGACCCAACAAGGCTGAGAGCCATTTTTGCTCCCTTTACTGTGCTTTTTAAAGGAAAGAGTGTGAAACCCTCTTTAGCCTGGAGAAGGGAAGGTTTGAAGGTGCTAGAATCCCCTCTCCCAAGGTTGAAGAGTCCTCCTGTGAAAAGCTGCTCTCTGTTGTTAAAGAGGATGTGGTGCCATGGTAGAATGCATGTCACAGAGAGGGACCTTCCGTGGCAAACGAAGACTCTTCTACCAGCAACGGTTGTGCAGCCTGCCTCATAAGGGAAGAAGTGTGGGTCTCACAGAAGGTTCGAGTGGCTTCTGGATAACTATTTGTAGGAATGTTTGTTCCCTAAGAAATTCCTGCCTCGAGGGGAACCCTGAACTACACAGTTTCAGTCATCCTGACCTGCTTTAGCATTTTAAGACTTTGAAATTAAAAGACAAAAAAAATTTGTTGAAAATGTATCTGAGTTACAACTGTTGTATCCAACATTCATTAGTGAAAAGCACAAATAGATACAAGCTTTCTTCAGAATATAGTTGACTGCCTTGTCTTTTTAAATTTTTTTAACTTGTACAATTTAATTTTCCAGACTATTCCCCTCACCCCACTGCCATCTCCCTGATAAATATTCCCCTACACATTCACAAATGCATATGGTAGCAAAGAGTATCATTTCCTAAATATAACTGAGTTATGGGCACTGTATATTCTCATGGCCATTCTATTTTAGAATTTAGAAAACACGCTGAAATATAGGAGTGCATGGAGTATAAAGGAACTTAAGGTCACATTATCTACTTGGTGGTGACAGGTACCATTTTTACCTGTCAGTTGGTCTCATACAGCCCATTGATAGCCATGTGAAATCTGACTTCAAGAATAATTTGGTTCCTCCTGTTTTCTCAGAGAACCATAAATTGTAGTTATTTGGTATTATGTGTAATCATTTTCATAGAAGGCTAGATTTAAAAACTTATGCTGCACATTTTGTATATGTTATCTCAAAATGCTTAAATGTTTGGAAGGCTGGCATTACATAGGACTAATGGGGAAATTATTCCAAGCCCAAATTTTCAGCTCTGACCTCTGATTTGTATTCATAACTAACAGTAAAAGGTGAAATTCCACACCGTCAAGATAAAACACAGTTCACACCTGAACTGAAAACATACCTAAATCGATCTTTTAGCCAAATTTCGAAGCCTAACCTATTGAAAAGATTAGGGTTGTAGATGGTATTGATTGCTGGGGTTTTCTCTGCACAGTTTAAATAATGCTTCTTTGTCTTTCACTTTGACGGACATTCTTTGGGAAGCATAGCCGGGAAGAAAACAGTCTTCAGACCAGCTTCCCGCGGAAGTCTTCTTTCCAGAAGGGAGCCTCTGCTGGGACCCCCCCAGCATCTCAGGAGAACAGCTTTGCTCTTCTGCATCTGACAAATAAGGCCAACATGATAGATCTCTCGGCTTAAGGACATCCTAAATATTTATGGAATGACATCTTTCTCCATCAAGATTCATGATCTAGATTTTCAGCTACCAAGAGGGACCTGGCCATTGTCCTAGCGAGTGTCACATAAACATGGCCTTTTCATTTTTCACATTCAGAGAGCAGAGTGAATCAAAGTCAGAGGCATGCAAATATATAGTCAGAAGACAATAAAAACAACAAAATCTTCCTCTTTCAGATTTCAAAGGCAGCAAGGCATAGAACCTGTTTCATGAAGCAAACATTAACACAATTCAGGGAGAGTTTTGTAAACAGCACTTCAAGTTATGATCCAGTATGTTTCTTGAAGACTGAATTTTAAATTAATATTCTTCTAATTATTTAGCAAACTTCTTCAAAAAAATCAGTCTGTACTATGTTACAATTGCAAATTGTAAAAACATGATTTCCATGGTAGGTTGAGAGCTGAGAAACTAAATTTTGAGGTTAAATTAAAATGTTTGATATGTAAAAATTCTGTGATAAGCCTTAGTTGTGCAATTAGGTGCAAGCACATGTTGTATAAATAACAAACCATATCTCTTACATAAAACTTAGCAGTTAGTATGATCTCAGGATTTGTATCATGAGATGACTTTTTTTAATGCAAATTATAGCTTACACACAACTGTTGAGTTGCTGAGCCTGGGAGACTTAATCGGTCTTATAACTGTTATTAGTAATTCATGGAAATTGATTACCTGAACAGCAGTCAGATCTTTACTATTTCGTGGCAGAGATGATAAACACAACTGTTTGTTGTCAGGGTGATTTTTTTTTCTTCTTTTTATTTATTTATTTATTTATTTATTTATAATTTATGGCTATGTTGGGTCTTCGTTTCTGTGCGAGGGCTTTCTCTAGTTGTGGCAAGTGGGAGCCACTCTTCATCGCGGTGCGCGGGCCTCTCACTATCGCGGCCTCTCTTGTTGCGGAGCACAGGCTCCAGACACGCAGGCTCAGTAATTGTGGCTCACAGGCCCAGCTGCTCCGCGGCATGTGGGATCTTCCCAGATCAGGGCTCGAACCCGTGTCCCCTGCATTAGCAGGCAGATTCTCAACCACTGCGCCACCAGGGAAGCCCTCTTCTTTTTTTAAAATAAATCCATTAAAACTGCTGGAAATCATGCTGGTTAAAACAGAAGTTTGCAGTTTTCCTAGTACTTTATGCCTCTTGGAGGAGAATTCATTATAATAACAGAGTACTGGCCTGACTCTATTTGTGTGAAACAATGGCCTCTTTGGAAATGCTAGATGTGTAACAAAATGAATGTACACTGCCCTCACAGAGATAAAAATATTGATTGTAGGAGCACCACAGCCTAAAGACTACAGGTTATTGGAAAATAATGAAATCTCGTCTTTCTGTTCCAGCGTCTTAACGCCCCAATTATCGCTAGAGTACTTAATTATCCAGTGAGCACATCTTCAATAATGGGCAGGGTTCTAAAGAGGAACAAGCAAAAAATTTCTTACTTGATTTTTTTACTTGCTGTTTTTTCCCCTAAGAGGTTAAAATTAAGTGACTTCCTCCCTCCTGTAATGCATTCTTGGATCAGGACTGTCAAGAAGACATGAAACTAGAGGTTAAGAAATAGTAAATTCAGGCCACCTGGATAATTGGATTTAAAATGTTCTTCCTTTCATATTAGCCAGACACCTTCTTGGTTACTAAAACAATTCTCACTTTCCTACTAGCTTCCTGGACCCATTTTGGTGTAATGTATTCTTTATTCTCAGTTGACTTTAGCCTAATTCCATTGGATTAAAAAAAAAAAAAGCAAGACCTATTTGCTCTTTACAAGAGTTTCACCTTAAATATAAAGGCTATAAAGGCATTAGTGCGTCAAAAGTAAAAAGATAGAAAAAGATATCAAAATCTTAACTATATATTATAAATTATAGGAAAACTGGTGTGGCTCTATTAACATTAAACATAAAATTAAAGACAAGGAGTGCTACAAGAGATAAAGAGGGAGATGAAAAGGGATCCACTAATCAGAAAGACCTAACAATCCTAAATTGTGTATGAACCCAATCAGAGCATGAGAACACATTAAAAGACAAAATAACTGTAGGGAGAAGTAGGCAGAAAAAGTATAGTTAATGATTTTAACACTCCAGTCTCAGTAATTGATGGACCAGTAGACAAAACGTCAGACAAATAAGAGAATAGCATTATAACATAATAATAGCATTATAATAGCTATTATAATAGCATTTGCTATTATAGATAGCAGATAGATAATGCTATAGATAATAGCATTATCAAGCTTAAGTTGATGATATTTATGACAAAATTCACCCAACAACTGCAAAATACAAGTTCTTTTTAAGTGGACACAGAGGTCAAAACAAGTCTTGCTAAATTTGAAATTATGCATAGTAAGTTCTCTAACCACTATAGAATTATATTAGAAATCAATACAAATATCTTTAAAATGCTCCATTTTTCATTGAAGTATAGTTGATTTGCAGTGTTGTGTTAATTTCTGCTGTACAGCAAAGTGATTCGGTTATATATACATTCTTTTTTAATATTCTTTTCCATTATGCTTTATTATCGGATATTGAATATAGTTCTCTGTGCTATATAGTAGGACCTTGTTGTTTATCCACTCTATATATAATAGTTTGCATCTGCTAATCCCAAACTCCCAATCCATCCCTCCTCTACCACTCCCCACCCCCTTGGCAACCACAAGTCTGTTCTCTATGTTTGTGAGGCTGTTTCTGTTTCGTAGATAGGTTCATTGTGTCATATTTTAGATTCCACATATAAGTGATATCATATGGTATTTGTCTTTCTCTTTCTGACTTACATCACTTAGTATAATAACCTCTAGTTGCATCCATGTTGCTACAAATGGCATTATTTCATTCTTTTTTTACAGCTGAGTAGTACTCCATTGTATATATTTACCACATCTTCTTTATCCATTCATCAGTTGATGGACATTTAGGTTGTTTCTATGTTTTAGCTATTGTGAATAGTGCTGCTATGAACATAGGAGTGCATGTATCTTTTTGAATTAGGGTTTTGTCTGGATATATGCCCAGGAGTGGGACTGCTGGGTCATATAGTATTTCTATTTTCAGTTTTCTGAGGAACCTCCATACTGTTTTCCATAGTGGCTCTACCAACTTACATTCCCACCAACAATGTGGGAGGGTTACCTTCTCTCCACATCCTCTCCAGCATTTGTTATTTGTAGAAATTTAATGATGACCATTCTGACCAGTGTGAGGTGGTACCTCATTGTAGTTTTGATTTGCATTTCTCTAATAATTAGTGATGTTGAGCATCTTTTCATGTGCCTATTGGCCATTTGTATTTCTTCTTTGGAGAAATGCCTATTTAGGTCTTCTGCCCATTTTTCAAATGGGTTGTTTTTTTTTGTTGTTGTTGAGTTATATGAGCTATTTGTATATTTTGGAAATTAAGCCCTTGTCAGTCTCACCGTATGCAAATATAAAATGCTCCAATATTTTGATATTAAACAATACACTTCTAAATAACACATGAGGCAAAGAATCACAGGAAAAATTAGAAAAATTTTAAACTGAATTTTATTGAAAATGCAACATATCAAACTTTGGGGGTTGAAGTTAAAGCAGTGGTTAGAGAAAATTGTATAACTTTAAATGCTTGTTTTAGAAAGGAATAATAGTCTAATCTTAATGATCTATGCTTCCCCTTTAAGAATATGGAAAAAAAGAAAAACAAATTAAACACGAAGTAAATGGTAGGAAATAATAAAGATATAAATGGAAATCAATAAAATGTTAAACAAATAGTAAAAAGAAATCAGTGAATCCAAAAGCTAGTTCTTTGAAAATATCAATAAAATGATAAAAAAATCGTAAGTTGAACCATTTTAAGTCAGGGACTGCCTGTATATGAAGAAAACAATGTACTGCTACCCTCTTGCTCATCCTATAGAAAACTTAATTTTAAGAAAATACAGGAGAGGGACTACTCTGGTGGTGCAGTGGTTAAGAATCCACCTGCCAATGCAGGGGACACAGGTTCGGGCCCTGGTCCGGGAAGATCTCACATGCCGCGGAGCAGCTAAGCCACCACTACTCAGGGTGCCACCACTACTGAGCCTGCCCCCTAGATCCCGTGAGCCACAACTACTGAGCCCACGTGCCACAACTACTGAAGCCCATGCGCCTAGAGCCCATGCTTCGCAACAAGAGAAGCCACCGCAATGAGAAGCCCACGCGCCACAACTAGAGAAAGCCCGCGTGCAGCAACGAAGACCCAATGCAGCCAAAAATAAATAAATAAATAAGTAAATTTATTAAAAAAAAAAATACAGGAGAATATCTTACCAAATATTTGTTAGCAGGAACCAAAAAAAGGATGAAACTATGAAAGAAATATTGATAAATTGCATTTCATCAAAATTTTTAACTTCTGGTCATCAATAGATACTATCAAGAAAAAGAAAAGGCAAGTCACTGAAAAATTGCCTTTTCTTTTGATTGATTAAAATAATCTTAATACATATATCTGGCAAAATATTTTAATCCAGACTGTGCAAATATTTTCCACAACTCAATAATAAAAATATAATCAATCCAATTAAAAATAGGCTAAGTACATAAACAGATACTTAAAAAAAGAAGATATATGAATGGTCAATAAGCACATAAGGTGTTTAACATCATTAATCATGAGGGAAATACAGATTGAAACCACAACAAGAAACCAACTTCACGCTCACTAGCTTGGCTAAAGTCAAAAAGACTAACAACATTAAATGTTAGCAAGGATACAGAGCACTCAAACTCTCCTACATTGGTAGTGGAAGTGTCACATTGTATAAATACTTTGGAAAACACATATGTAGTTTCTTATAAATTAAACATATATCTGACCTATGACTCAGTAATTTTATTTTTAGGGATTTACCCAAGAAAACAAAAACATATGTCCCCAAAAACTTTTACAAAATATTCTTGGAAGATTTATTCATGATCATCTGGAGGGGAAAAAAACCCCTCAAAATGTCCATTAGCAGGTGAATGAATAAACAAATCATGATTTTAAGTATACAATGAATACTTTTTAGTAATAAAAGGATGGATCTCAAAACATGCTGAGCAAAAGTAGCCAAACACGAGTACCTACTGTATGATTTCATTTACACAATGTTGAAGAAAAGGCAAAACTGATATGTGGTGATGGAAATCATAGTAGTATTTGCCTCTTAGGGGGCTGGTGAAGATTGAGTGGAAAAAGGCAGGAGGAAACTTCTGGGATCACAGAAATGCTCTATATCTTGATTGGGGTTTGAGGTATATAGGAGTATATAATTGTCAATATTCATCACACTATACACAAACATCATTCATTTCACTGTATGTAAATTATGCCTCAATAAAAACAAATTTTAAAGGTGAAACAAAAAATTAAAGCTAAGGTAAGAAATTGGAAAACAAGCTTACAGAGCAATCCAAACCAAATAAGAAGGTAGGAAATAATGAATAGAATATAATTTAATATAATTTTTAAAAATAGAGAAGATTAAAGAAAAACAAAACTTCTTTTGAAAGATTAATAAGTCTGACAGGCCTTGGCAATACTGATTGAGAGAAAAAAAGAAATGAAAAAAGGGATTATCAACTGTAAGGGACAAAATTACTACTGGCACAATGCATATTTTAAAATGTAATAAAAAAGAGTTTTGAACAACAGTGTGCAAATACATCTTAAAACTTTAATGAAATGTTAAATAAATAGAAAAGGTGTTCAAAGACCTCATCTCCCCTCCCTCAAAAAGAAGTACCCTGATGGTTTTATGAGGGTGTTGTACCAATTTTTTATAGAACAATTCTTTTTTTTTTTTTTTTTGCCTGCATTGGGTCTTCATTGCTGCGTGGGCTTTCTCTAGTTTCAACGAGTGGGGGCTACTCTTCGTTGCAGTCCTCTCGGGCTTCTCATTGCAGTGGCTTCTCTTGTTGCAGAGCACAGGCCCTAGAGCGTGCAGGCTTCAGTAGTTGTGGCACGTGGGCTCAGTAGTTGTGGCTCGTGGGCTCTAGAGCACAGGCTCAGTAGTTGTGGCGCACAGGCTTAGTTGCTCCGCGGCATGTGGGATCTTCCTGGACCAGGGATCGGATTCTTAACCACTGTGCCACCAGGGAAGTTCTAGAATAATTCATTTTTATCTTAAACAAGTTGTTCCAGAAGTCAGAAAAGGCTACCTACATGATTTGATGAGGCTAGTGTATGCTTGATTCCCAAACTAGATAAGAAAAACACAGGAAAAGAAAGTTGCATGTTCACTTCACTTATGAACATAGATGGACAAGTAAAATATTAACTGAACCGAAGCTAATAAATTATCATCAAGTAGGGTTTATATCAGAACTGCAAGGATGGTTCATCCTCAGAATACCTATGAATGTAATTCAGCACATTCATGAATTAAAGGAGAAATAGCAATTGATTATCAAAATTGATGCCTAAAAATTATATGACAAAAACACACTTATTTATGGTTTTTAAAATAGTTCTTAGCAAACTAGGAATACGAGTGCGTGTTAACTTAGTAGAGGTTATGTGTCAGAAACCTCCACCAAAACTTATACTCAATGAAGAAATTTTACAGTCATTCCCTTTAAGAAAGAAACAAGACAAGAAAGCCCACTCTTAACTAGTATTGTCTCACATCACAATAGAGACATAGGATTAGAAGAGAAGAGATTAATCTGTCTTTATGTATAGATGGCATACTCATCTACTTGAAAAGAGCAAAATTAGTAAGCAAAATATCAAATATATAGGACAAAATTAATAGTCATAATAGAAATGTTAAATGTAATGAAAGAAAATTATGAACAACTGTGTGCAACTAAATTTTAAACCTTTGATGAAATAATTATTAAGTAACTATTTTTATTTAAAATAATCAGTAAAAGAACTAATAAAAGAGTTCAGCAAGTTTGCTAGATTAGGAGATACCAGCAATAACCAACTAGAAGATATAATTTTAAAAATAAGATACTCTTTGCAGTAGAAAAAATACAATGTACCTAGGAATTAACAAAGAATATACAAGAGCTTTCTGAAGGAAACTTTAAAACTCCAATAAAGTGCATAGATTATAAGTTGCATAAATGGAGTGACTTTCATGCTCTTGGGTAGGATGACTTCATATTATAAAAATGTCAACTGTCCCAAATTACTGTATAAATTCAGAGTAATATCAACCAGAGTTCCATCTGGAATTTTTTAGGAACTCAGGACACTTATTCTTTCATATAAATAGGAAAAAAAATCCATGATTAGCTAAATTAACTGTGAAAAAGAAAAGTTAACATTGGTTTGAACGTACTACAAAGAAATAAAATGTGAAATTAGTCTAAGAGCAGACAACAGCCTGACTAATGCGATAGAGACAGATCCATGTATATATGAGAACCTAATATATGACAAAGGTGACACAAATCAATATGAACAGGACAGGTTATTTTATTGCATAGGATTGGGGAAATTGCTCACTATATGGAGAAAAAAAATCAGATTTCTACCTATCACCACATTCAAAAGTGAACTACAGATCAAACCTAATTGTAAATATGAAATCATAAAGTCCATACAATAAAGTATAGGACAGTGTATTTATGATCTAGGAGAAGGGAATGACTTTATAAATGAAACTTCACTAGCACAAATCGTAAAGCGTAAGATGATTTTAATTACATCAAAAGAAAGGATTTCTGGTCCATGAAAAACATTATAGATAAAGATTAAAGTAAGATGATAGCATAGAATTTATTTGCAGTGTCTAAAACCAACAAAAGATATCTGGGATAGTGAAGGGATTCCCGCAAATCTAAAAAAAGGACAGCCCCAATAGAAAAATGGGGGACAGGTATGGAAAGGCAATTTACGGAAGCAGAATCCCAAAAGGCTAGCAGGCCAATTTAAAGACACTTAAATTTATTAGAAATCAGGAGGTGACAATTAAACCAGCCATGAGATATCACTTTACATCTACAAGATTGGCAAAAATTAGAAAGTGAGATGACTTCAAGTGTTGGAAAAGACATGGAGATACGATACTTCCATGTACTCCTGGTAAGAACATAGAAAGTCACAACCATTCTGAAAGCAACCTCAGCTGTTCTTAGTCAAAGTTAGTACTACAAGTCCTATGATCCAGCAATCTCACCCTGGATACACCTCCCCAAGAAATTCTCAAACACATTCAAAAAGGGACATTATAAGTATGTTCCCAAAAGGGACATGTAAAGGACAGGGTTATTGGTAGTGGAGGGGAGTTGGAGATAACCCAGGGTCCCAGCCCTAGAGAGTGGACAGCTTACATAGAGTGGGATGATTGCACACCAAGGAATGTTTACTGCACCAGAAACAACAACATAGCAATGTGGATGGATCTTAACCTTAGTGAAGAAAATAAGAAATAGGGAAGTGGGAATTAGGGATAAAATAAAAGACGAAAAAAGGGAAAGCAATATGCATGAAGATATTCTATAAACACACACACAAAGTTTAGATGCAACATGCACTTAACAGTCGTAAGGGAATAATCAATTATGGTACATCCACTAAATGAATTATTAAAATTATGTAGGAACTTTGTGAATGCTAATGATACTAAATGCTAAATTTTAAAAAACAAGATACAAATTATATCACAATATGAATATGACCATTTTTTTTTGCTTTTTTTTAACATCTTTATTGGAATATAATTGCTTTACAATGGTGTGTTAGTTTCTGCTTTATAACAAAGTGAATCAGTTATACATATACATATGTTCCCATATCTCTTCCCTCTTGCATCTCCCTCCCTCCCACCCTCCCTATCCCACCCCTCTAGGTGGTCACAAAGCACCGAGCTGATCTCCCTGTGCTATGCGGCTGCTTCCCACTAGCTATCTATTTTACGTTTGGTAGTGTATATATGTCCATGCCACTCTCTCACTTTACGACCATTTTTTTAAAAAAACGAGAATGTGTACATAAGCACATAGCAAAAAAGACCAGAAGGGAAAAAAATTAAAATGCTACAAATAGTAGTGTTAAGATGGTGAAATTATGGATAATTGTTTTCCCTTTTTCTCTCTAGTTACTGTTCCATTTATGTTTATTTTCATGTGCTCTGTTTCATAATTTCTTTGTAATCTATACTCTTATTTCTCTTTCTTTCAGTTAACTGATCACTTAAAAATAAATATAGAAAAAGAACAAATTGTTACCTGAACTTAAAGTGTATCTAGAAACTTCCCAGATCCCAAACTGACTTGAAACCTGGTCAGTTCATCAATTATAATCAGTGTGAACCCCACCTACGATATTATAGCATGGCATGCTTCTGTCTTAGTGATGTTTATATAGTGAGGGGTGTCTTACTTTTCCTTCTTGACTGGGGTGAAGGCCTTTGGAGTACTTTGAGATTTGGAATTGTGTTGATGGGAACCTTAAGTTTAGACCTTGAAATAATTCCATTAAAAAGTTGAATCTGCCCACAATTACTTGTGGTCATCTGTAAAGGACTTTTACTATGTTCTCAAGGCCAGGCCAGTGCGGGCAAGGAGTGCAGATTAATTTGTATTTTTTCCTTTTTCCTTTCCTTTCCTTTTAAATTTTTATGGTAATTTTCTTCCTATTTTCATATGGATGATGTTAGCATAGAGACTTATTTTGAGAAACTGTGCGGTAGCATCTTTGTTTTCATTCTTCACTGTTGATCATTCTAAAAGCGAGAAAGAACCGTTTCAATGGGAAAAGTGTTAAAAGAAAAAGATGATCAGGGATGACTTCAGAATAGTCACATGTTCCAATTTTGTTTAGACCTACAGCCAGGACTGTTTTGTTGCTTTCTAGTTTAAATTCCAATGGTTATTTGCAGAGATGTATAAAGTATGTAGTATGAATGAAGACAAAACCGTAGAATTTAATTTGCCAAGGGATCCTTTCACAGAAGCTATACATAGCTCCAGACATCAACTTTAGTCCAGCAAGGAATCTCCAGAGAGAAGAAATAAATCTCAAATATTGTCTGCAGATGTGCAGTAATCAGAAACCACCCATATAATACGGGACTCTTCGGTTTTTTTCTTTATCCTCCTAATTTTTTCCTGTGATCTCCTCTACTCTCACTTGTTCCTGTCTCTTAAGACACATAATGAAAGGATGTCTCTGGGTCTTATCAGACATCTGTGGTTTTCCTTTCCCTCCATAACTGTCAGAAAAAAGAAAGTGGATAGTAGTTATCTGCAAAGTATCCTGTATTTCACCTTTATTATCTGTATGCTACACTATCCTAGATCTAACCCCTTGACAGTAATAAAGAGAAAATCTTTTTAAGAAATTGATCTTCCACTGCTGCCTGTTCTTCATGAGAGGATGTGATCCTTTCGTTTATTACAGAATAATCGTCCTTATGCCAAAGCGTGTGATGCAATATGCTAAAAGCGTGTTCTGAGCCATTCGTCAGAATTAATGGCAGCGAAGCATGTGGAGGAGCTTTGGTTGTCCTGCATAGATGGGGCCAGGGAAGGGCTTAGGTCAGCTTGGGTCCTGACCACACAAAGTACCATAATACCATGTTGCATTTAAACAGAGCACTGAGGGAGGAAATCAAAGAAATTGCTGTCATTTAATTCACCTTAATATAGTGTTTTTAGTGAAATATGTTGAGAGACAGGGATGATGGAAAGAGTTTGAGCTTTGAAGTCAGGTAGACCTGGATATGGGTTGTAGCACCACTGTCCTCCAGTGTGCGACTTCGGAGAAATGGTTGAGTCTCTGTGTTTCAGTTTGCTCATCTCTAAACCAGGGAGAGGAAGATGGGGCAGGAGGTAATAATGCCTACCCTGAAGGATTATCCTGAAGACTTCAGGAGAGGGTCTAGCACAAGGTAGACATTCAACAAACAGTAAAATTTTTTTTAAATTATGTTTTATAGCCTGTGTAAATAAAATTAATAATAGTGGTTATAAGCAGTGGTTCTCTAAGTGTGTTTTGGGGACCCCTGGAGGTCCCTGAGAATATTATAATAACATAAATATGTTACTTGATTTTTTTCACTCTCATTCTTTCACTAGCATATAGTACAGTTTTCCAGAGACTACATGATATGTGATAATACAATAAATTGACTGCAGAAACAGATAAGAGAATCAAGCTATCTTGCATTAAGCCAAACGTTAAAGGGATTTGTAAAAATGTAAAACAATGCCACTCTATTTACTATAATATTTTTAGAAAATATAGTTATTTTTCATAATATTGTTATTTATATTACCATGTAGGTTACCAGTTAAAATTAATATACAGATAGCTTTCAATATATAGGCAATAACCAGTTTCAAAACATGATTCAAAGAAATAAAATGGAAAATCCACACTAATATCAAAAATATAATACACCTAAGAATAAAGTTAGTGAAGAATGCATAGGATATACATGAATAGCATTATAAAACTCCACTGAGGAACATAAAAATGATTTTTAAGATAGAGAAATATATTTTACTCCTAGGTAGAAATACTCAATACAGTACTTCTTTCTAAATCAAACTAGAATTCAATAGTCTCAGTCATAATGCCAACAGAACATTTTTTGGAACTTGAAAAAATAATTCTGGGGCTCATCTAGAAGAACCATCTTGTGAGAATAACAAGAAAAAATGTTAAATACAAGAATAATGGCGCACTTGCTCTGGCAAATATTAGAACCAATAATGCTGGTTTCTAAAACAATATGTACTGGCACAGCAGTAATCAGACAAGTGGAATATACACAAGCAAACCTGAGGTTACAAAAGAAAATAGTGTTTAAGGACAATGCCTGAAATCAGTGAGTGAAAGATGAATTACTCATTAAGTGGAGATGGGAAAACTTGCTAGCTCTTTGTAGCCTTACCTCCGTCCTTACACCAAAATAAATTACAGGTGGTTCAGAGGGTTCAATGTAAAACTGTAACTATAACTATAAAACTGTTAGAAAAAAACAGTGGGGAATATTTTTATGCTCTTGGAAGAGATCCTTTCTCAATATAAACACCAAGGCCAGAAAACTTTAGAGGTGATTGAATATTTTTTTATATAAACACTTAAATTTCTTCATGTCAAAAACATAAGATTAAAGACAACAGAAAAATATTTATAAGCTCCATGACAAAGGATTAATATTGTTAATTTACAAATTCAACAATATCAAACAAAGAATACCAAAAAGCAAAATGGGCAAAGAACTTGAATAGGTTATTCACAAAAGTACAAATGGCTTTTAAACATGTAAAAATTCAGCTTACTGATTCTTAAGGAAATGATAATTAAAACTACTGTAAAATATTATTTTCTACATCAAGTTGATGAAGATTTAAAAGGGTTATAATATATAATGTAGTTAAGAGTGTAAGTTAACAGGCACTTTCATATTCAGTTGATGTGAGTATAAACTGCTGAAACCTTGTTGCACGGGAATTTAGTGGTAACTGAAATTATAATAATAACAGCACTCTTGTCCTTTATTGACTTTAATGGGCATTACTTCCAGTGTATTATTAGTAAGCAGGATATTGGCTATTGTTTTGTGTTATAAAATACACACATACGGGCTTCCCTGGTGGCACAGTGGTTGAGAATCTGCCTGCCAATGCAGGACACACGGGTTCGAGCCCTGGTCTGGGAAGATCCCACATGCCGCGGAGCAACTGGGCCCGTGAGCCACAACTACTGAGCCTGCGCGTCTGGAGCCTGTGCTCCGCAACAGGAGAGGCCGCGATAGTGAGAGGCCCGCGCACCGCGATGAAGAGTGGCCCCCGCTCGCCGCAACTGGAGAAAGCCCTCGCACAGACACGAAGACCCAACACAGCCAAAAATAAATAAATAAATAAATAATTTTTAAAAAAATAAAATAAAATAAAATAAAATACACACATACCACACACACACACCACACACACACATAAAATTATATCTAGCAAGTATCCATTTATTTCTATTTTAGCATGGGCTTTGTAAAAATAGGAGTAGCTATTGAAACGTATCAGATGAGCTTTTGGTATCTATTGGTGATATATGGTGGAATATCTTAATAGATTTCATAATATTAAACCATCTTTACCCTTCTACTGAGACTTCCTCTTGGTCATAATTCCTTTAATATCCCATGGACTCTATATTTCAGTAGAGGATTCCAATTTTCACCTAGGTATTAAGTGAAATTGTCCTGCTGTTTGTCTGTCAGTAGTCTGGCTGGTTTGTTGCATGCTGTCTTTTACAAATTCTGGCTTTCTAAGAGGTTTTTCTTGTTTCTCTGTGGTCTGAAAGAGCTCAAAAAACCTAGAAATTATCTGTTCCTTGAAGGTCTAAATGAATTGCCCATGAAACCCTCTGGGTCTGGAACCTGTGAGGGCTAAGACTTCTTAAACTACTTCCTCTTTCCTTGGTTATCAGCCCATTTAGATCTTCTGATTATCTTTCCATTGATTGGGGACTTGGGTATTTTCCTTGGAAATCATTTATTTCATTCTTATATTTAAGTGGATTGGCATAAAATTAAGCAAAGTGGTATCTTAGAATCCTTCAAATTTTATCAGTCTCCATGTTTCATTTCCCTGTGTGATTCCTAGTTTTGTATATTTGGGCTTTCTCTCTTAGTTCTTGACTAAGCTAGTTAGTAGTTTAATACAATGCATTGATCCCTACCTCCCAAGAAGTATCTGTTGTGTTTATTTATTAGTGATACCATTTTATAATTTATCAATATTTAGTTTTATGTCTCAGTTTTCTATTTCCATTTTCCTAAGGTTTATGAAATCTTTGTTTAACAGATTTTATTTTCTTTAGAGCATTTTCAGATTCACAGCAAAATTGAGCAGAAAATACAGATTCTTTTTATTACTTGACTTGGATACTTGAGTTATGTATTTTTTTCTTTTTTCTTTTATTTATTTTCTTATTTTAATTAATAGAAAATGCCCTTAGAGTCCAACTTCAGCTATATCTCAAAGGTTTTAGAGTCGTACTTTTATTGTAGTTATTTCCCAGATATTCTATAGTTAAAAGTTTTATTTCCTTTTTGGTTCAAAAAATGGTTTAGAAAGGACAGCTCTTGTTTGGTTTAGAGGCTTGGGGGGATTGTTTCTTGTCCACCATTGTTATGAGCTCCTAGAATATTTGGCAGAGACTGTGGTACTTTTTCTTCTTTAGGGAACACATTAAGTTTTGTTGCAGTTTAATCATGAAAAATCTGTAAGTGTACCATTGGCACCTGCACAGGTATACATTGTAAAGTTAATACATCTATTAGATCTGCCTTGTTAATTATAGTATTCAGACTTCCACATGCTCACTTTTGTTTTCTTTTTGGTCCCTAAAAATGAGTTTTAAAGCCTTCCATTACAATTTTATTTCTCCTGCATTTCTTGAGTTTTCCTTTATATATTTCAGTGATTAGTTTTACTTAGTTAATAAAGATTATGACAATTTAATCTTAATTGTGTACTATACTTTTTGTGTTAGTGAAAACTCTTCACATTACAAGTGATAGAAAACCCAACTCGAGGGCTTCCCTGGTGGTGCAGTTGTTAAGAATCCGCCTGCAAATGCAGGGGACACAGGTTAGAGCCCTGGTCCAGGAAGATCCCACATGCCGTGGAGCAACTAAGCCCGTGCACCACAACTACTGAGCCTGTGCTCTAGAGCCTGAGTGCTGCAACTACTGAGCCCACATGCTGCAACTACTGAGCCCACGTGCAGCAACTGCTGAAGCCCGTGTGCCTAGAGCCTGTGCTCTGCAATAAGAGAATCCACTGCAGTGAGAAGCCCACGCACCGCATGCACGCCACAACTAGAGAAAGCCCACGCACAGCAACGAAGACCCAATGCAGCCAAAAATAAATAAATAAAATAAAAAATAAAGTAAAATAACAGGCAAAGATAACTGTTAAAAAAATGCACTGATATAATTTTTAAAAACCCAACTCGAACTTCTTTAAATAATAAATGGAACGTACTGGTTCTTGTAACTAACAAATCAAAGAGATGAGGCCTGATTAGCAGCCCCAAATGATGCTAAAGCAGCACGTAAAACATCGACCAGCTGAAACTGGTTTTGCTTCCTTAAAACAGGTTGTTGATCAATCAAACCTGGAGTTATTTAGCAGAGACAGGATCCCATGTCTCTAGGATGGGAACTCAAAGAATAGAAATGCTGCTACTGGAGCCCTTTACGGAGAGAGAAGTCTTTCAATGAGGACAAGCTGGCTTCCAGCAGCCGGAGTAGCTGGTATGGACTGATTCGAGACTAGCCAATCTAGTCTTCTGCCTCTAAGCCCTTAAATTTTGCCCGAAGACTGAATGGGGAGACAGGTTTGCCAGGCTTGCCGCCACTCACATGTCTGGCTTTCTCCCCAAAAGGCCTCTAGTGCTGTAGCAGATGCTGTGGGTGTCCTGCCCATGCTCCCTGAGTTTCCACCTCAACAAGCCGAAGGAGGCTTACTGCAAACACTGCGACTCTCTGCCAGGGGGCTTTAGCTGCAGCCAGGGAGAGGTCTGGGCTGTGCACAGGACAAGTCAGGAGTTTGCAAGCGGGGATGCTCAGGAAGCGGCTTCACCTGGTGACGTGGGAGGTGGTGAGAATACCCAGCTGCCAGGCCCCGTGGTTGGGTTAACTCTGAGGCACACTGCTCCCTTTTTACGGAGCCACATAGGGACTGAGCCCACCCCAGTGACTGGCTCCATAATTCCTCCTTCCTGGCTTCCTTCCCTGCCCTGCCTCACTTCCCTATGCCCCTGACAGTATTTCCTGGGATTACCTCCCAAATAAACTACTTACCCCTTCAATTCTTATCTCAGGATCTGCTTCTAGAGGAACCCAAATCAAGACAGCCCCCTAAAGAGATGAGACACTATTTAAGCTTTGCTGTGAAAAACTGTTTATTTAAATAATTTAAATAATTAAATTAAGTCCCTTTAACTTCTAAGTACAGTCATCCTACTGATAATTATAGCTCCTATCTAAACTGAAACACAACAGCATGTGTTGAGCACCTTCTCTGTGCAATGTGCTGAGGTGCTGATGGAGCAGGATTGTATCTGGCCACGAAGGGCTTAGGGGGAAGGAACTGAGCCATTTACAGAAATCTGACTCCTTAGCGTTATTAGTGTTTACAAAAAAATGGAAAGTGTTTGGGAGTATCTTTTTCCCTTTTCTTTTGAAAATCTTTTTGTAATCAAATTTGAGTCGGTATAAAAATTATGAATTACATTTAAGATGTAAGTAACAATTCAGTGATCATGTACCCATCACCCAGTTTAAGAAAAAAATTTTTTCAATTGTGTTTGAAGTCACTCCCCTGCCTGTCCCACCCTGATCTTCTGATTCCTTCCACTTCCCACCAGGTAACCATGGTCCTGACTTCGGTGTTTATCATTCTTATTTTTTAATAATTTTATCGTGCATTTGTATCCCTAAACAAAATATATTTTTTGTTTGTTTTTAGACTTTTTATACTTGGGTTCTTCCCTTTCCTTCTATTACTTTAGAAAGTATAAATCTCATTTTCATTATTTTAATCATTACCCTGGAGATTTTAACACGCACATTTAATTTACCAAAATGCATAACTAACGACTATCTTTACTCTCCTCTCAAACAATACAAGACCTAACAACACTTTAATTCTGATCATCCCCTCCAGACATTAGTGCTATTTTGTAAGTGTTCTTATGTTTTCATCAACCCAGGGAAAAATTGTTAATATTGTTTTATTCAGTCTATGTTTGTTAAGCTGCACATACTTTATTCACTCTTAAGTTCCTTCTTACATCTCAAACCTTCCATCTGGACCAATTTCCTTCTGCCTAAAGTCCATCTTTTAGAACTTCCTTCTAAAAGGAAATTCTAAAAGAGCTCTACTGAGAGACTACGAAGTCTCTCAGTTTTCTTGAAAGATATTTTACTGGATACGTTACTCTAGATTGACTCTTTGGCTGACGATGATACCATTCCACCCTGTTTGAGCTTCTTTTGTTCCTATTAAGAAGTCAGTGAGGACTTCCCTGGTGGTGCAGTGGTTAAGAATCAGCCTGCCAATGCAGGGGGCAGAGGTTCGAGCCCTGGTCTGGGAAGATCCCACATGCCACGGAGCAACTAAGCCCAGGAGGCACAACTACTGAGGCCACGTGCCACAACTACTGAAGCCTGGGAGCCTAGAGCCCGTGCTCCGCATCAAGAGAAGCCACCACAAGGAAGAGCAGCCCGCTCGCCACAACTAGAGAAAGCCCACGTGCATCAACGAAGACCCAATGCAGCCAAAAATAAATAAATTAAGTAATTAATTAAAAAAAAATTAAGATGTCAGTGCTCTGTAATGGCCTGTGTGGGAGGGGAGTCTGAAGGAGCGTGGATTTATGTGTGTGTATGGCTGGTCTGCTTTGCTGTGCACCTGAAGCTAACGCACGCTGTGGGTCAACCATACTCCAATAAAAATTAAATCAGTAAAAGTCAGTGATCAGCCTGATTGTCATTCTTCTGGAGGTAATTTAATTCACTCTGGAGTTTTTTCATCAAGATTGTCTCTGTTTCTCTCTGTTTCGCTGTAATGGGTCTATGTGTAGGATTTCCTTTTATTTATCCATCTTGCTTAGGATTCACTGGAATTTCTCAGTCTCTGGATTGGTATTTTTCATGAGTTGTAGAAAATGACTGGTCATTATCTCTCCAAATATTGCTTCTGCACCATTTTCTCTCTTCTCTTGTTCAGAAACACTAGTTAGACATATGTCTCATTCCATCTTCCACATCTCTTTGTCACTCTCTTCCGTTCCATATCTTAATCTCTCTGTGCTTCACTGTGGGAAAGTGTTTAGACCTACCTTTATTTCACTAACTCTCATCAGCTGTGTCTAATTGCTTTCCCTTGAGTTCAATAGTAATCATTCTGGTTTTCATTTTTAAAGTTCTACTTGTTTATTTTTCATATCTGCTTGGTCATTAGTCAGAAGAAACCAACCCTGCAGACACCTTGATCCCAGACTTCCAGCCCACAGATTTATGAGAAAATAAACTTCTGTTGTTTAAGCCACCCAGTCGGTGGTACTTTTTATGGAACCCCTAACTACCTAATATAACTTTTCACCTTGATTTTCTTTATTTTTAGTGTATTTCTTAGTGCACCCAGTATGCAAATCTGGACCAGTTGGTACCTGTGATTAGAACATAATGAGGCCAAGGTCATGGACTCAGTCATAGGGCAGAAAACAAGAGGAAAACATCTCTGTAACTGCAGAATGCCCCTAATGCCAACCAACCACTATAAATGTTTGCCTAATCCCAAGACCAACCCATAATTCAAAAAGAGACATGTACCACAATGTTCATTGCAGCACTATTTATAATAGCCAGGATATGCAAGCAACCTAAATGTCCATCGACAGATGAATGGATAAAGAAGATGTGGCACATACATACAATGGAATATTACTCAGCCATAAAAAGAAACCACATTGAATTATTTGTAGTGAGGTGGATGGATCTAGAATCTGTCATACAGAGTGAAGTAAGAAAGAGAAAAACAAATACCGTATGCTAACACATATATATGGAATCTAAAAAAGAAAATGGTTCTGATGAACCTAGGGGCAGGACAGGAATAAAGACGCAGACGTAGAGAATGGACTTGAGGACACAGGGAGGGGGAAGGGTAAGCTGGGACGAAGTGAGAGAGTAGCATTGACATATATACACTACCAAATGTAAAATAGATAGTTAGTGGGAAGCAGCTGCATAGCACAGGGAGATCAGCTTGGTGCTTTGTGACCACCCAGAGGGGTGGGATAGGGAGGGTGGGAGGGAGGCACAAGAGGGAGGGGATATGGAGATATAAGTAAATGTATAGCTGATTCACTTTGTTATACAGCAGAAGCTAACACAACATTGTAAAACAATTACACTCCAATAAAGATGTAAAAAAATTTTAAAAAGACCAACCCAAGAGAAAGTCTGCCAGCCCGTGAGTACTTCCTTAAAAAGTGTCTCTAAAGTCCAGACCCTGCTAGTGGTAATTTCATCTTCTTGGAGTCAGCATATTCCATTTTCCATAACTATTACACTAACGCTTCCTGGCTAGAATCTACAAAGCCAGTTCTCTTGGTACTTTCTTCCTCAAACCGGTTTGATATGCCATTGAGGATGAGATTCCAGTCTATCCCAATGATGAAGAAGAGATTTTCTCAAAACCTTTATTTTCCATGAGAAACTTTACGACTCTTAATGTTCATGCTCATCTACCACTGATCTGAATAAATCCTCCCTTGACTCAACTATGTAGGAATCCTAAACCTTGACTCCATCTATCTCAGTGGAGACTGAGGAAAAGGAGACGTGAGAGGAGCTTCCTCACAGTGAGCACTCCTTGGCCCAGTGGGTCTTATTTCCATTGGACACTGTTTTGCTGCTGTGTTTTTTCTTTCTTTTCTTTCTCCTTTCTTTTTTCTTTCTGTTCTAATCAATAACTCACAAAGCACAAAAGGGGACTTGCACTGGCTTTTGATTTGCTGTATACATTACTTGAAGTGTTACATTTTAGATCCAATATTTTAAAATCATTTACACTTCAGAGTAGAAAAATAGCAACATTACTAGGAGATTCAATTAAATTATCCCAGGTTAATGCATTCACTGTCAGCAATGAATAACCACAAGTATGTAGCCAATGAATAGACTATAAAGCTCTATTTCATTCACAGATCTATAGTCCATTTTGTGAGCATATTAAAATATATTTTCTAATAGAAAAAAAAAATGAGATGCCCTTTGTTTACTCCTTTTTACAGCAAGTTAGTGCCTATCATTCCTAGGACAATGGTTTCCTTAAAACTACAATAGCTTTTATCTCTTTAAGCCCCGGAGGACAGTGGGAAAATCTCTCACTTGGGTTAACTTTGCTGAATATATTTAACCAGTAAATTATTTGCCTTCCCAACTGGAAGAACCAATATATATTTATGTTCTAGGAATGGTTTGTTTTACTAACTTTATGAGTGAAGACCTCAAGAGTAGCAAAGCCAAGGGACATTTAATTAAGTTATATTTGCTTTTTCATGATCTTTAGCTCTAGCTTATAAATCAAGAATCAATGAGTACTTAATTTCCTCTTACAGCATTAAAAGTAATTGCTTCATAAATTCACTTTAGTAATCCAAATATTTGCACACAGTACAGCACAAAGAGAAGTTGTTTCACTGATGAGATCCTAACTTTTATTTTATTAGTATAAAATGGAGCTTGCTCATTTTATAGCTTATGATTTTCCTGGCTGCTTCAAAATTTCTTTTTTGAAGCAGACAGGATATAAATTTAAAATAAATAGAATTATGACTTGCTTGAGAAAAAAAAGCTAGTCTACTTAACTTAAAATATAAAAACAAATCATAGTTGTAGATAGATTTCTGCTTAGTGGAAGTAAGTTAATGAGTAAAATTCTTTCCCCCAAGCTGTTATGCTCAGAAAGCAAAAACCTATCTGCACGGCTGGCTTAACCTTTACTTTACCTGTATATTTTATTGTGGGGCGGGAGAGGAAGGAGAAAAAGTGTTAATAAAATCGTTACCTGTGCTGCTAAGCTCTTGACTCTTGGTCAGAGGCTGAAATTGTTTTGTACTGTTTAACTACTCTGTTCGTAGTATTTCCCTAAATGTAGATGTGACATTACGATTTACAAAAATAATTTACAATCTCTGAGTCATTCAAGTCTCCATGAACCAGAGACCACTTTCCTGGTGGTACAGATGAGTGCTAAAGTGAGGCGGAATGAGAGTCCGGGTTCGGAGGGCAGCGCGTGGCTGAGCTGGGCGGGGAAGAAACCCAGGTCTTTGCATGGCCAGTCCAGGACTGTGACTGCCCCACAGCTACTGTCATTTGTGCATTGTTTCATTCAGCACATATGTTTTAGCACCTATTATGCGTCAGATACTTAGGGAGCTTATAGCTACAACATGAATGAACCTAGAAAACATTATGCTGAGTGAAAGAAGCCAACACAAAGACCACATATTATGATTCCACTTATATGAAATGTCCAGAACGGGCAAACCTACAGAGACAAAGTAGATTAGTAGTTGCCTATGGCTGGGAGCATGGAGAAATGGAGAGGGATGGGATGGGGAGTGACAGGTGAGGGATGTGGGGACTCTTTTGGAGGTAATGAAAGTAATCTAAAATTGATTGTGATGGTCGGTACACAACTCTGTGAATATATAACCATTGAACTGTGCACTTTAAATGGGCATATTGTATAGAGTATAAACTATATTTCTATAAAGTTATTTTTTAAGAAAATAGGCACAGGAGCTTGAGGGCCATGCCTCCTGCCGGGGAGGATGTGGATGCTAGCCTACTCCTTCCCAGCTGTGCCCTGCGCGCTGACCGCCTCTGCGCGCGGACCAAATTCCCCAAAGGCAGGACCCGCCCTGGCTTTGGGAACAGCCCTGGGGACAGCAGGAAGCTGCAAAGTTGTTCCCCCCCCTCCTGCCTCTGCCACCTCGCAGCATCCGCCACTCCAACCCTGATGAGCGCGTGGGGCACTTTGGGGCACGCAAGCGTCAGCTAAGCACGAGCATCACTTTAGTGTCCTTTCATTGTCAGATGCCAGACTCCTTTAGGACCAGTGACAGCAACCCCACAGGAAGGGCATGTAGCCACGGGCCCTGGGAAGAGCGCCCCCAGTCGGACAGATGCCTTTCAGTCCCCCGGATCCTGTTACCTGCTGACCCCCAACCCCACTGCTCTAGGCTGCTGCGCCCAGCTTCAGGAAGTTCCTGGAGGACTCCTGCAGGGTACACCCCGAGCCATGCAGGTATACTCGGCTGATCCCTAGTTTGAATGACCTCATTGCAGATGCTTAGTAGAAAAATGGCCGCTGCAATTTGTCTTGCCTTGATGAGCCACGCTCTTTCCGCCTCCTTATCCTTGTGCAGTCAGCCCGCAACCTGGCTCCTGCGCCTCCACCTGGTGAAATTTTATGTTCGTCTCTGCAGGTATCACTCAGGGTCACCTCCTCCTCCACCCACCGGTCAATGATTCTCTTCTGCGTTCTCTTAGAGTCCAGGGGCACTGATTTTGTGATATGATCAGTCTTTTATGAGCCTGGGGCTCCAGGTCCAGGGGTGACTGCTTCAACTTCCAGTGGCCCCAGCCCAGGGCCCTGTGCCCAGGGAGACGCCATCCCACTGGCATTATTCAGCTTGAATTGAGTTCAGTATTTTAACAGGCAGAGACTTGGATGGGGAGCATGTAAGCAGCAGCATCAGAGTGCTACTTCCAAAAGCCCGAAAAGAAAAACAAGCATGTTTCTTTAGTGATATCAGATGAGACAAAGGAAGGAAGAAACTGCCTGAGGTCACAGACAACCGTCAGAGTGGAAGACTTCCATCGGAGCGCAATGGAATAATCAAGATTTATTTTTTAAATATTGTTATTAAATAAACATTACAGAAACTTTTGCATATCCAACTTATTTATAGCTTAAGGCATGAAGACCCACATTAGTATGTTGAATTATAAGAATTCACTGCAGCCTGCTAGCTGACAGCACATCAAATTATTTGCAAATATTTTCTGGAACAGTAACCTTGAAGGATGCCAGCCCCATTCAGTGTAACCTTATCACAAGACAGGAGCCGAGCATGGAGATGAGTTCAAAGCAAAGGACGCTTAGTTCCTGGAACCTCTGTCGGCTATTTGAACAAGGAGTTTATCCCCCATCTCAGCCAAAGCCTCACTTCTATCTCTTCGGCATTTACATCTTTCTTCCGCTGGACTTTAAAAAGATGGTATGCAGAAGGCCCCCCTTGAGAAATTGTGCTCTGGGCAGGAATTCGTGAGTATGTTAGTCACATTTAAGAGGCTTTATATCCTCCAGTCTGCAGTAACGTAGTTTTGCAAAAATTACGTAATCATTTTAACAAAGAGTCTCTAATTGACATGAAAAGGCAAAATCAAAATAGAAACGAATTTCAGTGTGAGCAGTACAGGCCCTTCGTTTTTACTTGCCACCCCATGGAGTGTGGTCCAGGAGAGCAACAAACCAGGACCTCATTCGTAGCTTCTGGCCTTATGAAAACTACTGTGGCAGATTCCTCCAGGGACTGATTTTTCTTTAATATGCAATATCTCTACCATACAAACACCTCACATGTGTTCCCTTTTTTCCTAATATTCAACATTATTTTCAGCACTTTAAATACCTTTCTTTCCACCAAGGAAAATATCGTTCTTTTGATGAAAAGCTGTTAGGGCCCACATAAACAACTGGGAAGTGGTTGGGCGGTTTAAAAATTATATCTAGATCATTTAGCAAGGTTGGCACAGCATCTGAGTTCTAAAATCAGCATTTTGCCAAATATTCTAGCCATATCACAGTTGCTAAGCTAACGAGAAAATGCTAATTGCTTGGCATCAACGTGGCTATGTTAAAATTAAACAAAATTGATTGCCTTCAAAATAACCTTTTGTTTTTGTCTCCAAAAAGCTGCTTTGCACATTTGGTATAGGTAAATGTGCCCATCCTGACACTAACATCTTTCATGTCTTAAACAGGTTCTGTGTTTTTCTTTGTTCTCTCACCAAGAACAATGAGCCCATACCGCACCACTCTTCAGTGAATTCAACAGTTGTTTTAAGCACCTACTACGCGCCTGGTGCCATGCTGCTCGCTGTAGTAATTGCACTCGTGCAGGGCCCAAAGCACTAGAACTGTGATCAATTAAGTGCCACAGGGAAACGAGCATAGTGTATATAGTGCATTGTTGCTGAATTATAATATTTCCAAGTGACCTTACAAGCTAATAAGAGCAAAATTGTTTCCGTAGCTTATCAATTCTAAGAAGGTGCTCAACAACATTTTTTTAAAAGTCTACACACCTGTTATCTGCATGACCCTTTGGTGAGCATAAAAGTGACAAAGACCTAGGCCCCTCCTCTGAAGGAGTTTCATAAACTAGTTCAGAAGACAAAGCATTCAGTTCACAACAATGTGAATAATAATGAGCTCCATAAAAATCAACCATGGGCACAAGAAATGTATCCAGAGAAGAGCAAAAATAAAATTCATTGAAACACTACTATGTGCTGGGATTTCTCACACCTTGTTAATGAGTATCAATCCCAGCAATGTGGCTCCCAGTGGCATCACATGGCACACACCCAAGGGGAAGGAGAAGAAACGTACATGCCACAAAAAATATAAAACTGTCACCACCAGGGAGAGGATTTTTATCATATATGTCTTTGTAATTTTTACATTAACACATATATTCTCTTTTCAGTTAAAGCTTCTTAACCAAATGCACATACACATACCTGAGCCTACTCCTGGTCTACTGCATTGGAATCTCCCACATTCTCCAGTAAGAATTACTAGAATATACTGATTATGCTGGTTATATTAATTGATTTAATTCTTCACCACTCAGGAAACTAAGGCTCTGAGTTGTCAAGGCATTTGCTCAAGACAACAAAGTCGGTGAGCGGCTAAGACAGGATTTGGACACAGGGTCTCTCCATCTACTGAGATAATCATATGGGGTTTGTCTTTTATTCCATTAATATGGTGTATTACATTGATTTTTATAGGCTGAACCAACCTTGCATTCCTAGGATAAATCCCAGTTAGACATGGAATATAATCCTTTTCATATGTTGCTGGATTCACTTTACTAGTATTCTGTTGAGGACTTTTGTACCTATATTCATTGGGGATAGTGGTATGTAGTTTTTTTGTGATGTCTTTGTCTGGTTTTGATATTAGGGTAATACTGATCTCTAGGATGATTTGGGCAGTTGTCCCCCCTCTTCTATGTTTGGAAGATTTAGTGACGAGTTGATGCCAGTTCTTCTTAAAGGTTTGGTAAAAATTATGAGTGAAGCCATCTGGTCCTGGGCTTTCCTTTGTGGGAAGCTTTTTGATTGCTAATTCAATCTCTTTACTTCTATTCAAATTTTCTATTTCTTCTTAAGTCAGTTTTGGTAATTTCTGTCTTTATAAGAATTTGTCCATTTCATCTAGGTTATCTAATTTGTTGGTGTACAGTTATTCATAGTACATCATCCTTTGTATTTAGTAGTAATGTTCCATCTTTCAATCCTGCTTTTAGTAACTTGAGTCTTCTGTCTTTTTCCCTGATCAGTCTAAAGATTTTTCAATTTTTTTATCTTGTTGGTTTTCATTGATTTTCTCTATTGTTTTTATATTCTCTATCTCATTAATTCAACTTGTGTCTTTGTTATGTCTTCCTTCTGCTAGCTTTGAATTTGGTTTTGCTCTTCTTTTTCTAGTTTCCTAAGGTGGAAGTTTAGATTATTGGTTCATGATATTTCTTCTTTGTTACTATAGGCATTTAGAACTATTAAAAAAATTTTTTTTGGCCGTACCGCATAGCATGTGGGATCTCTAGTTTCCCTGACCAGGGATTGAACCTGCGCCCCCTGTGGTGGAAGCATGGAGTCAGTCTTAACCACTGGACTACCAGGGAAGTTTAGAGCTATAAATTTCCATCTAAGCACTGTTTTAGCTGTGTCCCATAAGTTTTGGTATGTTGTGTTATCATTTTCATTATTCAAAGAGTTTTCTAATTCCACTTGTGATCTCTGCTTTGACCCATTGGTTATTTAAGAATATGCTATTTAATTTCCACATATTTGTGAACTTCCCAAATTTCCTTCTGTTATTGATTTCTAATCTCATTCCATTTTGGTTGGAGAACATACTTTGTATGATTTCAACCCTTGTAAAGTTATTGAGACCTGTTTCCTCAAGTCTTCCATTTCCTTGTTCATCCTCTGTCTGGTTGTCTTTATTATTGAAAGTTAGGTGTTGAAGTGTCCAACTATTATTGTTGAACTGTCTATTTCTCCCTTCAATTCTGTCAGTTTTTGCTTCATGCATTTTGGAACTGTTTTAGATACATAAACGTTTATTATTGCTATATACTCTTGATGTCTTTTATCATTATAAAATGTCCTTCTTTGTCTCTAGTAACAATTTTTGGCTTAAAGTCTGTTTTGTCTGATATTAGTATACAACTCCAGATCTTTTTTGATTAATATTTGCATGGTTTATCTTTTCTGTTCCTTGATTTTCAACTGTTTTTGTATTTGAATCTAAAACCCATCTCGGAACTTCCCTGGTGGTCCAGTGGGTAAGATTCCTCACTCCCGATGCAGGGGGACCGGGTTCAATCCCTAGTTGGGGAACTAGATCCTGCATGCATGCCACAACTAAGACTTTGCATGCCGCAACTAAGAGTCCACATGCCACAACTAAGAGTCCGCATGCTGCAACTAAGACCCAGTGCAGCCAAAATAAATAAATAAATAATAAACAAATAAATAAATATTTTTTTAAAAAACAAAAAATAAAACACATCTTTTATGGACAGCATACAGTTGAATCATTTTTTAAATCTGTTTTACTATATCTGCCTTTTAATTGAAGTTTTAATCTGTTTACATTTTATGATTACTGATAAGATTTATATGTGCCATTTTTCTATTTGCTGTATATATCGTATGTCTTTTTTTCCCCTCTATTCCTTTGTTACTGCCTTCTGTGTTAAATATTTTCTCATGTACCATTTTAATTCCATTGTCATCTCTTCTGCTTTTTTTTTTTTTTTTTTTTTTAAGTTTTTTGTTGTTTTTTTTTTTTTTTAATTAATTAATTAATGTATTTATTTATTTACTTTTGGCTGTGTTGGGTCTTCGTTTCTGTGCGAGGGCTTTCTCTAGTTGCAGCAAGCGGGGGCCACTCTTCATCGCGGTGCGCGGGCCTCTCACTATCGTGGCCTCTCTTGTTGCGGAGCACAGGCTCCAGACGCGCAGGCTCAGTAGTTGTGGCTCACGGGCCCAGCCGCTCCGCGGCATGTGGGATCTTCCCAGACCAGGGCTCGAACCCGTGTCCCCTGCATTGGCAGGCAGATTCCCAACCACTGCGCCACCGGGGAAGCCCTCTTCTGCTTTTTTTTAAATGTAGTTATTTTCTTAGGGGTTGCCCTAGAGATCACAATTAACATCTTAATTTACAATGATACAATTCAGATTAATATCAACATAATTTCAATATTATACCAAAACTATGTTCCTATATATTTCCATTCTCTCCCTCATTCTTTGTGCCGTTATTGGCATACAAATTACACTTTTATACATTGTATGTCATTTAACACAAATTTACAAGTATTGCTTTCTGTACTTGTCTCTTAAATCTGATAGAAACAAAGAATTACAAATAAAAATACATTAATTTTGTCCTTTATATTTACCTATGTAAATACCTTTACTGGTATTCCTTATTTTTTCATATGGATTCAAGTTGCCACCCAGTGTCCTTTCATTTCAGCCTTAAGGACTCCCTTTAACATTTCTTGTAGGGCAGGTCTCTTAGCAATGAAATTACTCAGTTTTTGTTCTTCTGGAGCTATTTTAACTTCATTTTCAAAGGATAATTTTCTGGATTTAATTCTTACTTGACCATCTTTCTTTTGGCACTTTGATATTGTCATCCCACTGTCTTCTGGCCTCCATAGTTTCTGATGAGAACTCAGGTATTAATCTTATTGAGGATCCCTTATATGTGACAAGTCCTTTCTTGCTTCTTTTAAGAGTCTTTCTTTGTCTTTGTCTTTCAACAGTTGGATTATGATGTATTTAGGTGTGAATCTCTGAGTTTATCCTATTTGAAATTTGCTAGGCTTCTTGAATGTGTGGATGAATATGTTTCATCAAATTGGGAAGTTTTGGCCATTATTTCTTCAAATATTCTTTCTGCCCCTTACTCTCCTCTGCTTCTGGGACGCTGAGAATACATATTTTGGTGTGTTTCATGGAGTTCCACAGATCTGTTTATCTTTCTTCATTCTTTTTTCTTTCTTTCCTCAGACTGGAAGATCTCAGTTGACTTATCTTCAGCTATTCTGATTCTCTCCTCTGCTTGTTCAAATCTGTGATTGAGCCCCTCTAGTAAATTCTTCATTTCAATCATAACACTTTTCAAATCCAGAATTTCTTTTTGTTTTTTTTTCTCATAATCTCTATCCCCTTATTGATATTCTCTATGTGGTGAGACTTCATTCTCATACTTTCATTTAGTTCTTTATACATGGTTTCCTTTAGTTCTTGAACATATTTTAAATAAACGATTTAAAATCCTTATCTAGTAAATTCAGTGTCTGGGCTTCCTCAGGAACAGTTTCCATTGACCTTTTTCCTCCTGTGTATGGACCATGCTTTCTTGTTTATTTGCAAGTCTTGTGGTTTGTTTCATTTTTGTGTTTTTGTTTTGCTGAAAACTAGATATTTAAAATAATATAATGTGACAACTCTGTAAATCAGATTCTCCCCCCTCCCCAGAGATTGCTTTTGTTGCTGTTTGTTGTAATTGCTATTGGTTTTTTAGAGACTTTTCTGAACCAATTCTGTAAAGTCTTATTCTTTGTTGTCTGTGTGGCCACTGAAGTCTCTGCTCAGTTGTCTTAGTAGTCAGCTAATGATTGGACAGAGATTTCCTTAAATGCCTGTAACCAATATGTCTCCCAGTCTTTTCTGAGAGTCTCTGTGTATATGTTGGGCACTCCTAACACTCAACCAGGCCTCAACTCCATCTTCACCTTCACTTCCTTCTTGTACAAAAACTCAGAGGTAGCCAAAGTTGAGAACTCAGTGCCTTCTCAGGTCTTTCCTGAGCATATGCATAGCATGGGGCATGTTCACATCCCTAAACATGTACATGGCCTTCTAGATTCCTAACAAGACGTCAGAGATTTCCAAATCTCCCTATGGATATCTCGTTTTCTAGTTTCTCCCTTTAAACTTTTTGGTTTGTGTATTGTTTGCCCAACTGTCATCTACCACCTCAGGAAGCTGCAATGTTAAACAATTACCTCTAATTGTTTTTGACAAATTCTGTCTGCTGTTCATACAGGGGGAGCTCTGAGTCAGATCAGATGAATACAGCCTTGTGAGAGATGTCTTCCAGGAAATAACTAGACTGGCCAAACAGTGACAATTCTCTGGTAGTGGGGTTTTGAAGGAGTTTTAACACTGTTCTGACCCCTCCAGTGGCTGCCAGGCTGCTGGTTTTCATTGTGATTTCAGGCTGTTGGTTTTCAGGGTTACCGTAGAGCTGAGGAGGGGACAGTGGGAATAAGGCAAATAAAATTGCCATAAATCTTGCTTTTCATACTGATATTCAACCATTTTTCTTGAATAAATGCTCCTCGGGTTACTGCAAGCCTTTGGTTAATTTCCAGAATTCTAAGAAAAATTGATCTTTACCATTTCTCCTAATGTTCTCATTGCTTTTATAGAGGAGATGATTTTCAGAGATATTTAGTCTGCCTTCTTTTTTTTTTTTTTTTAATTTATTTATTTATTATTTATGGCTGTGTTGGGTCTTTGTTTCTGTGCGAGGGCTTTCTCTAGTTGCGGTAAGTGGGGGCCACTCTTCATTGCAGTGCGCGGGCCTCTCATTATCGCGGCCTCTCTTGTTGCGGAGCACAGGCTTCAGACGCGCAGGCTCAGTAATTGTGGCTCACGGGCCTAGTTGCTCCACGGCATATGGGATCCTCCCAGACCAGGGCTTGAACCCGTGTCCCCTGCATTGGCAGGCAGATTCTCAACCACTGCGCCACCAGGGAAGCCCTAGTCTGCCTTCTTTTGTTGTTGTTGACATCACCTCAACCCAGGGTCTCTTGAATGCCACCATCCTATGGTGACTTCAAGAGGAAAGTATGATTCATGGACCTGAAATCAACAGTGAGAGCTCTGCTCTTGAGGTTGCAGTGGGCAGGGCAGGTTTCAGAGAGCAGAGGGGACTTGAAGGGATTCTTGAAAGAAAGACAGAATTTTAAAGAGCCTACCTAATTGAGTAGGGAGAGAGAAGAGCACCTTCCAGAAAGATAAAGTGGACATTTATTGTTTTAGGAAACTTATGATGTTTTCAGTTTAGCCAACAGAGTCACTACAGACTCGATATCAAAAATTACAGAAAAACAATTAGATTTCCAAATCCTGCAAGCCTCTGAGCTTATCCTAGATGAGCCACCATGCTAAGGAGAGGGGCCCTATTTCTCATTCAACATATTCATAATAGCCCTTTTGTATTATTAAGCTCAGCATAGTCAAGCATAAATAAAGTCTTTCCAGACAGCTTTAGGACAGAAACCTCTCTGACTCTGCCATACAGCTCAAAGACTGCCACTGGCCAGCCTTAAATCAGTCAAGATGATTATCTACTTGTTCTACTGTTGTTAGTTTTGAAATATTTGTTCCTTCATTCATTTGCTAGCCATTCATTTATTGAGTATTCACTGTGTGACAAAGACGCCATGCCAGGTGCATGGAGATACGGATATGGTCCCTCCTGTTGTAGAGCTTACCTTCTCCATAAGGTTTCATAAGCAGTGTGGGCAGAGTAACATCAGGACACTGGGAAAGTCCAAGGCAGAGATGTTCAGTGAAGCTTGGGGTAGGGATGGGATTCCCAGGGGGAGTGATATCCTACCTGAGCTTTAAAGGGACAAATAGTCTTGCTAAGAAGTTGGTGGGGGGAGGGGTCATGTATTAGTCTGCCCAAGATGTTGTAACAAAATACCACAGACTGGCTGGTTTAAAAAGCACAAATTTATTTTCTCACAATTCTGGAGGCTAGAAGTATAAGCTCAAGGTATCAGCAAGTTGATTTCTCCTGAGGACTCTCTTCTTAGCTTGCAGACAGCCACCTCCTCACTGTGTCATCACAGAGCCATGAGCTGGAAGGAGCCCTGGGCTCTGAGTACCTGTATTGAACTTGCTGTGAGTGAAGATTCACTTCTAGTGCATTAAGCCACTGAGATTTCAGAGTTTCTCTTTTATGACTACCTGCATTACCTTAATGAATACAATCACCCTAATTTCAAAGTTTTTTTTTATTTTTTACGTATTTTTACATAGTGAACAGACCATTTTTTTCATTTTTTTAACACATACTGAAACATTTTCCATGTTTACCTGTTATCTTCATAACTATCATCTGTAGGGCCTAAATAATATTTCACTAAACAAACTAAACCTGTCCCCAGTTGTTGAACATTTGGTTGTCTCCAATTATTCTGGTCTTTTAGAAAAAAAACATCCCACTACTATGTTTTCTTGGATAGAAGGGTGCAAGATCCCATCATCAAACAGTTTTACCATTAGTCAGGTTTGCACAGAGGGCTCAGAAGAATGATACAGACGTCTACACCCTGTTCAGGGCTGGAAATGGCTCATTTTCTCTTCAGCTCACCTGCAGCTCCTCATCAGGCACTGGCCCTTGACTCAGGCTCTCAGGCCACCTCCACCCACCCTTGAGGACCCTCTCCTCCTCCTCTCTGCTTCTCACCCCTGGGGTCTTCTCCAGCATTCTGTTCTATCCAGTTCCATCTGGGAGAGCCCAGGGAACACACCCCAATCCCTCGCCTCACACAGACACAAACACACAGTTGGATCTTGGCTCGTAGCCTAGACAAAGCAATCAAACAACTTCCCAAGCCATTGTATCGGTCAGGGGCTTGGCAGGAAACAAAGGGCAGATTTTAATTATTTTATTTGAGGAGAGTTTATCAAAAGGATGATATAGAAGGTATAAGCATGGAGTAGCAAAGCCACATGGAATCACACGAAACCTGGGGACTAGTAACAGCAGGGAAAGGAGTGTGTTCGGAAATTGGAGCAAGGTTCTCACCCTTAGCCCTCTCTCACCTGATCATCTCCTCAAAGCCCACCTCGAGGGTCTTCTCCTTGGGGAAGCCTCCCATACCCCCAGCCTCCTCCTCCATCACTGGCTCCTTGCGGGCAGACACTGTATCACCAGAAAACTGTGTCCCAGCACCCAGCAGGTGCCTGGGCAGCCCCTGGGACATAATAGCTGCTCAATAAATACTTGTTCAATGAATGAATTCACAAATGATTGAATGACTAAAGAAGGAGGGGGAGAGATACAGAGAAAACCAGGAAAATAAACATTTACATTTTTTTCTACAGTGTTCGTTTTTATTGAAGTATAGTTGCTTTACAATGTTGTGTTAGTTTCTGCCATACAATGAAGTGAATCAGTTATATGTATACATACATCCCCTCCCTCTTGGGCCTCCCTCCCACCCCACCCCCATCCCACCCATCTAGGTCATCACAGAGCACCGAGCTGAGCTCCCTGTGCTATACAGCAGGTTCCCACTAGCTATCTATTTTACACATGGTAGTGTATATATGTCAGTCTGATGCTGTGTTTGATTTTTGTCTGTAAAATATTTGTTTGCAACAATAATTTTATTTTCTGTTTGGCATTTATTAAAGAGAAAAGTTAATGGACTTATTACTTGAAAATGTTATAAAGCACCTATTAATCTGGCATTGGGCAAGAAAATATACCCCCCAAAATTATCCAGCAAGATACACTACAGAGAGATGGAAAAGAGCAAACACCAGAAAAGGGGTGATTTCTATAATAAGCCCCCCAAGGGTAGCTGCCTTTGAGGAGTGGAAATTTGTATTCAATCCACATCTCACAGGTCTGTTAAATTTAAGACACGGAATTCAGTCAGATATGGTCTCTAGGCTAATGAGGGCAACAGGTCATCAAATATTTAACATAGAGCCAAGTTTGAGCCCAAAGAGGCAATGTTGACATAGAAAAAACCCAAGTTTTGGAACCAAATGATGGGTTTCAGGATGGCAGTGCCCTTCCTCCCTGGGAAGGCTCTGTTTTGCCTCTACAATAGGACTATACAGTCACATGCTCTTATGTGGGCAGGTAGAAATATTTGGGTAAACTGTGTTTCAGCAATGCACTTGCATGCCGATACAATTTTGAAATGTTATTCAACCTAGCTTTCCTTCTGGATGGTTGCTGTGCTTTCCCTTTGAGTTTCCAACAGACTTTCAAAAGTCCACGCCTAGCCAGGGTTTGACAGCCAGCCTTGCCTTTGGTTTGCAAGCGGAAGGTGCTGAAGAGAGAAATGACTTTGGGAATTTCTAAAAACTTGGCTGGCCCATCCAAACTGAAACCTGGTAAATAGGGTGTGAACCACGGTGGAGGGAAGAACATGCCACCGGCAGCGTGGTTCTCCTGCCGCTCCAAGAGGCTGAGGAAAAGGCTAGAGGAACCGGGAGAGGAGGCTGAAGTCCAAACACCAGCGAGGGGCCCTCTCCTCTCCCAATACCCAGGCTGGCATCTGAGATGCCCCTGACGGGTCAGAAGACCCAACATTATTCCCCATTGGAACTCTGAGAGGAAAGAGCCTTAAAGAGAATCAGAGGAGAGTAATGACTATGGAAACTGTAGGCACAGGGGACCAGCCTGTGCTTCCTCAGGGCATCGGAGGAGACGGCAAAGTCATCTCATGCCTGAGTGGAGGGGAAAAGATAGCCTGGGGCCTGGCGAGGGGCTCCCAGGCAAGGCTGCCTGTGGGCTCCCCAGCCTGGCACAGGCAGGGAGACGTGGGCCTTCCCAGGACGAGCACCCCAGGAGAGCCAGGTGGGGGTGAGGCACATCAGGAGACTGCCACTTCCCCACCCAACCCAGCCTGAGAGGATGCAGCAGGCCAGAGGCTGGTGCCCTGGAGCCAGCCATGGAGGTGGAAGGGGGCAGGTGAATATGCTGAGTTCCCTTGTATTGGCAAGATGGAATGTTCTGTCCTCAGTTGGAATTGGGGGTTTGGAAACAAGTGAACTCCCAGTATACAGAAAGTGATCATATTTGCACATTCAAATTTGTGACTAAGAAATGTGCCTGCAATACATGAAAATACATGAATACTATGGGGCTTTGCATTTTGCAGATTGTAATACAAATGTATATTACTAGTTTATTTTTATTACGATTATGATTAATTGCTACAATCAAGCTATATTCACTTATTCAGTAAACATTTATTGTCTACCATGTGCTAGGCACCAATGAAGGTACTGAAGATGAAGGGAAGAAAGCAGCAAAATCCTTGCCCTCAAGGGGCTCACAGCCTGGTCTGGGGAGACAGACACAAGCGAACCCATAGGTAGGGTGCCGAGCATGTCAGCTGGTATAAGTGCTATGGAGGAAATAAGGCAGGGGTGCCAAGGATGGTGAGGGAAGCCCTCCCAGAGAGGGTGACATCTGAGCCAACCCCAGGAGGTGAGGGACCATGCAGCTTTGGGAGCCAGCAAGTGCTGAGTCAGAGGCACAGGTACAGGTGTCTACAAGGAGGGGTCATGCACGTGTGTATGGGAAGCACAAGGAGCTAGGTGTGGCTGGAACAGGAGAGAGTGAGGGGGCAGGAATTGGGGCCAGGGGGCCATGCTGTAAGAGATGGGGAGGGGGCAAACCCGTGGTGAGCCGCAGGCCACTCTGGGGACCCATTTTGACTTTGCTGAGTTGGGGCCATTGGAGAGTTGGGAAGGGTGTGGGGACCCCTTCCCAGAGGTGCCTTTCAGCAAGGATGCAGGTGAGCAGGAGAGCATAGAAATGAGCCCTTCTTCAGAGCGCGGTGAGTCTTCTTGATTACCATATTTGGTCTCTCCAATTTATTACAGTAGGGGAAAACAAAAGATCTGGCCTGACATCGCTGTGGGGAAAAAAAGGGGGCCACCATAATTTGTTCCTTTTATAGCTCAGGGAACACAAAAGAGCCTGAAGGATTTGCCCACGGTCATAAAATGGAACAGTGGGGGAGAGAAGGCCAGATGCCAGGCCCCATATTTCCAGCCCTGCGGCACTCACCTGACAGGTGCCACCTCCAAAGGCTGGAGGACGGTTTGGAGGGAAGCCAGGCTCCCATCCTGCACAGGAGGCCTCGGGAGGGCAGCAGCCAAGGACGGCGTCCTTCCATCTCTCTCCTCTCCTGTCCTCTCCTCTCCTCAAGACAGTGGATGAAAACGGCGAACCTCAGGCGAGTGAGAAATAACCAACAAACGGCAGGGAAGTGCTTTGTGGATGACGGAAGGATGCTAAATGACGGTAATGCAGCCGGGAAGGTGCGGCATAAAGGATGATGGGAAGAATTCTGTCACCATGACTCAAGTTTTACAAGGCCAGCGGGGAGCCCTCGCCGGCACCTGCTCGGCCCGCCTCCGGGTGATGGAGCGCAGACCTCAGCGCCCGGCCTGCGCGGAGAGGTCCCGGGCTCGGCCAGGACCCCTCTCAGAGCCGCGTAGCTTCATCAGCCACTGCTCAGAGCAGAATTACAGGGCCCGGGACATCTCCTCGAAGACGGTGACTTCCTGATGGCTCCCCCCTCTCTCCTAATGGAAACAATCACGTGTGGGAAATGGATGACGGGTGCTGTGACAGTGGGCCCCCTTTCCGCCCTGTCCCCTCTCCCAAGGCTAAGCACCAGTAACGAAGATCAGCGCGTTTATCCATCACAGGGAAATGCACACTGGGGATGGAGCAGCTCTTCCTCTCCTTTTATTGTGTTACCTTTTGTAGATTGCTTGGTGCCCCCCTCCCCTTGATTCTTCGCCCGCCACCTTGTTTTTACACAGATCCCTCGCCTGACCCTTATTCTCTCTCTCTTCACGTCTCTGCCCTCAGCCAACTAATTTATTGATTGGCTTTTACCTAAGGCCAAATGAAGTTCTCCTTTATTGAGACAATTTCTCAAAGTCTGTAACTTGCAGACAACGACTTCACCTCACGTTCTCTTTAATTAAAGGAGAGCCACTCATCAAGTTGGTCCGCCAGCCACATGCATCTTAATTTCCTTTTTACCCTGCCGGCTGCGTGGTGCAAGTTCTTCCCAAAAGATAGAGACACAAAGCCTTGTTCACTCAGTTATTCACTCAGGAAGTACGTGTTGCATGAATAAGCACGACATCCCTTCCCCTTAAGAGAGGGTCTGTGGAATTTCGACACGGATGTGCTGTGGATTTGAGTCATACTTCTCTGAGTTGCACAAAATAAAATAAGGAATGATGTTTCTTGTCCAGAATTATTTTTACCTAAAGGCTCTTTGTGTTAGAAAGATCCAGGTAATTGGGTAAAATTGGCGTGTGCTGAATTTTTTGCCAAACCCTGCTGCTCACCACCTCTCCTTTGTCTCTGCCTTTGAAGCTACAAGTGAGTGATCCAAAAACCCTTCCTGCGGTTCTGCTTCCTCAGTTCTAGACTTCCAAAACTCAGTTTAAGATGAGTCTCAAAAGTAGGTTGGACCACACATTTAAATCCCTTTATTTCACTAAAAACCACTGTAAGAAAACATGAGTCCTGGATTACTACATGACTTCTGTTTGCTCTTTTATTAATGGAAAGATTCAAACCACACAAGAACATAAATTCTCTCTAATCTTTCTTTGCCAAATCACCAGCTTAAGAAGGAGGGAGGGCATTCTATCCAAAACTGTACCAGTGCAAGCTAAAATGTGATACCTAATTTGTTTTAAATTATTTAAATAGCTAACACATTCACAAGCATCGAACACCTTTTAATGTGAGAAGGTAATCAGGAAAAAGTCTGCTCCCCACTCAGTCTGTACCCACTTCCATCTCTGTACACGAATAACCTCTGTTTTGAGATTCTTAATGTATTTCTCCAAGCTTCTTTACACAAATCAAGCAAGTACAAATATAGATTCTTCTATTGCCCCCACCTGCCATACACACCTTTACATAAAAGTAGTATATATCATGTACACGGTTCTCCCTTGCTTTTTTCTGCATAATGGTGTGTCTTGGAGATCTTTCTTTGTCTAAATAGAGATTGTGTGGATGCATCATCCATTTAACCAGCCATCTGTTGATGGACTTGGATTTTCTCCAGGCTTTCCTGATTACAATGCTGCAATAAATAACCTGGTACATACGTCATTTTACATGTGAGCTACAGTACAAATTCCCGGAACTGGAATTCAGGGTCAAAGGGATATATGTTTGATAGATATTGCCAAATAGCCTTCCAGAAGGACTGCACCAATTTACACACCCAACAGCAACGTATAAACATACGTGTTCGCCCAAAACTTCACCAACAGAGTGTTATCAAACATGTTTTTCCTCCAATCTAATAAATGAAAAATAGCATCTCCATTTTTATTTGCCCTTCTCTTATTTTGAGAGAGGTTAAGCATCTTTTCATATGTTTAAGAAAAATCTGTATTTCCTTTTCTAGTTATTCGTATCATTTGGCCTATTTTTCTATTGAGTTTTTGGTTTGGGTTTTTTTTTTTTATCAATTTTTAGGAGCTCTTTACATATTCAGAAGATTAGTCCTCTTACTATGGTATGAATTATGATTTATCTGTTCAGTTTTCATTTGTCTTTTGGCTTTGCTTTTCAAATTTTTTGTTTGCTTTCTTTTTTGTGTGTGATGTGGTTGTGGTTGTTTTGCCATACAAGAGACTTTTACTGTTGTGTTGCCAAATTTATCAGTGTTTCCTTGCTTTTGTCACAGTTAGAAAGGACTTCTCCACTCCAAGATTAAAAAGGAATTCTTATTTCTCTTGTAGTAAACTTATGGTTTTCTACTTTGCTTATAAATCTTTGATTCATTTAGAACTTATCCTGATGTACAGTGTGAAGTTTAGGTTATTATTTATTTTTCCAGATGGCTGCTCTCCTGTCTCATCTGGTGACAAGCATTTTTGCTGTGTCATCCAGAAAAGAAAACAAGTCATGACTGTCAGAGGTTTTGCTTTTCATCCCTAGATTCGTGTAGAGACTTGAGGATATGTTCTTGATGGTTCCCTTAACTGCTTCCCTGCATCTCTGCTACGTATTCAAACATCGTGAATTCCTAGTCACTGTGTTTGTCAAATCCATCCTTCCAATCACCCAGCAAGGTTTGTCTTTTTAATTAAACTTCTTGTTGAAATGTGACATCATACAGAAAATGCACAGGCCATAAATAGCTTTATGAAGTTTTACAAAGTGAGCACACCCAGATCACCACCTGGTTCAAGATCTAGACCATCACAGCCCCTTCAGCTCCCTCCCAGTGTCTGCCCCCTACGGATGACTGCTCACAATTTCTACCACCAAGGGGTAGTTTGTTGTTGTTTATTTGTTTTGAATTACTTAAATAGCTAACACATTCACAAAGATCGAACACCTTTTAATGTGGGAAGGTAATCCAAGTTTGTATCAAGTGGATATACTGAGCATGCTCTTTTGCATCTGATTTCTTTCCCTGACATTGTGCTGATGAGATTCAACCATGTTTTTCCTGTTGTAGTTCAGTGTTCTTCTTGTTGTGTAGCATTCTGTTGTGTGAATGTAACACAATGCATTTATCTATTCTAATGATGATATTGGATTGTTTCCAGTTTGGGACTATGATGGGTACAGATGCTATCAATATTCTTGTCATGTCTTTTGATGCACCTATGTGAGCTTTTCTATCTGGTAAATACCTAGGAGTGGGATTCCTGGATCTTAGGTTATGTGTATGGTTGGCCTTATTCTCTACGGCTATACAGTTTCTAAGTATTTTTAAATTCAATTTAAGAAAAGTGTAATCAGTTCATTTCTTGGATTTCTGCTATGTTCAGATACTTTACATAAATGATCTCTCTAACCTCCCCATAACCCTGAGATGCCAGTTCTATTATTGCCCCATTTTACAGCTGAGGAAACCGAGGAGCACATGTTGTCTCGGTTAAGAAGTTTCACTGATGAATCTGTAAAATGCTGAAGCTATCATATTTAGTAAAACTATTTATCTCTTCAACAATTTGAGTTTCACTCCTCTATTTTTAAAACAGTTTTTAGAACAGGGATGTATTACTTACGAATACAAGAAGAATTCTAAGCATTAAGAGAGTTATGTAATTCAAGACAATATATATTACATTTATTTAAATTTACAGTGGGTCTTTAAGTCTACAAGTGGTTGAGTAAGAAGTATCAAAAAGATGTGTCGGACTTCCATGGTGGCGCAGTGGTTGAGAATCTGCCTGCCAATGCAGGGGACACGGGTTCGAGCCCTGGTCCGGGAAGATCCCACATACCACGGGGCAACTAAGCCCGTGCACCACAACTACTGAGGCTGCACTCTAGAGCCCGCGAGCCGCAACTCCTGAGCCCATGCGCCGCAACTACTGAAGGCTGCGCGCCTAGAGCGCATGCTCTGCAACAAAGAGAAGCCACCGCAATGAGAAGCCCGCGCACCACAGAGAAGAGTAGTCCCCGGTCGCTGCAACTAGAGAAAAGCCCGCGTGCAGCAACGAAGACCCAACGCAGCCAAAAATTTAAAAAATTAAAAAAAGTAAAGCTAAGTGTCCATTCATTCATTCGTATTTTTCAACAATGTCACTGAGCCCATTCCAAGTGTTAGAACTGGAACAAACCTATGGTAAAGTGGTAAAGTAAAATGTGGTAAAAGATCATAAATATCCTAGACATTGAAAGCTAAGATTCTATGGGTTCCACTGAAACCAAAGCAAAAAAATCCAAAGCAATATGACAAGTACTATCAAAGACCATGCACAAAGGGCTATTAGAATAAAGGAGGGAGTTGGGAAAGTCTTCCCAGGAATGGGACATTTGGGCTGGGCTTTAAAGGATAAATAGGAGTCTCTAGATGGATAACCAGAGGAAAGAGCTCTGGTGTAAAAAAGGTACACATTGCATAATTAGGAAATGTAATTCATGTGTGATTCAAGGGATATGAAGGGGAGAAGAATGAAGTGACAGGGAGTGAGAGACAGATGTTGATCAGGTCAGAGAGAGCCCTTGAGTGACACACCAAGTGTTTAGATTTTATTCTGTGTGTACTTGGGGGTAGGGTAACGATTCAAATAGATTGCACAAAATTGTACATTTTATACATTGCTGCCAATTTAAAACACTAAATTGACATTTTAAATAACGAAATACTATTTAGGACATTGAGGAATCCTCATTGGAATTTCTAGTTTCCAGCTTCATGACTGGGGGAAAAAACTGCTTTAGGACAGAAAGATTCATAGTGGAGGCCATGGAAGTTCTCCCATTCAGTCGGATCAGGGTAGGTCAGTTGATCAAAATAGTGCAAGCAGAGAATCAGAAAAAAAATTCATAAGTACCTTAAACTCTATATTTAAATTAAAACAAATTTATATGTATTTGACAATATTCTAATATAGGTGCAAGACCTCTTCTTTGAATGTAAAGTACTCAAAGGCATTACAGATGTACTTTTTACATAGATCACACTGTTAATACATTGGCATACATTTTTATTTTGAGATACTTTATAATGAAGCAAGAACTAAAAGATATTTGCAAGTAGTCTTTTGAATAATATTCTATTTTCAATTTTCAATTATTGATTCTTTAACCATTGTCTTGACCACTCCTAATTCTGTAGTAATTTTTCAATGACTCATCTATGTTGAATCTTTTCAATAGCATTCAACTCGTATTTTACAGACACGTATTTTTCTCTGCCCCCTCACATTTCATCTGTTCATTTGACACTTAATTAAATTATGTGGTTGCAGTAACAAGTACAACTGACATAAACAGGTTTGGGAACTAACACAATAGACTCTGGGTAATCACACAACCCAGATGGTGGGGAAAATGCACAGATGTTCTAACTGAGTAATCTCTAGACCACCAACATCAACATCACCTGTAAATTTGCTAGACATGCAAATTCTCCAATGCAGCCCAGACCTATTGAATTAGAAACTCTTGGGGTGGAGCCCAGAAATCTATGGCTTAACAAACACTCCAGGTGATTCTGATGCTCCCTAACATTTGAGAACGAGGGCTCTAGAGAGTAACCTACTAGTCCAAGTGTTCTACACAAACATGGACCGTGTTTCATCAAGGGAATAGAGGGCATCAGTTAATCGGATCACAGTGAAGAGAGCTTCTCATGCATGTCTTTATGTATGTGTGAACTATTTCTTTCAACCAAATTGAATCAGTCTATAGTGGACTCCTCTGGTACCCTAGGTCACATCCCCTGGACCACCCCTGATTTCAGCCCCGACTGGTGTAGGCAGGTCTGTGTGAGAGCCAACGCCTCTCACCTGTGCTGTCCATCTTTCCACCTTCCATCCCAGAGACTCTGTCTCCTGTCCTGCAATCAGGGGACAATTCTGGAGCCATTCCATACTCTTCTCAGAAGATCCCAGTTGAAACCTGCCCCTGCTGCCCACTGTTATGTGATGAAGTGCCCCCTTTGCTTTTCCTTCTTCCCTGTCTCATTCTCCCTGCTCCTTCACTCCTACTTCCTGGGATCTCATCCCCAAAACACTACTTGTACCCACATCCTTGTCTCAGGCTCTGCTTCCAGGAAAACTCACACGGAGACATACATTTCTTCCTTTAATCTTATACCTTTGCATCTCTGCACATGTATTCTGTCTCATTGTGTAAGGATGATTGATATTGTATTTAATCATACTGAAACAGTGCACCTGATTGGGACTTGAACCCACGTGCCGGGACTCAAACCCAGCCAAAACCCAGACTGGGACTTGAACCCATGCAGCTGGGACTCGAACCCTGCCAAAACCCACAGTCTTCCAGTTGAGATCACACATCTGGTTTCAGGACTTAATGAAGCTCAGCTTCTTGATGTCTCATCGCAGAAAGAATTCAGTGAGAGACAAAGTGATAGGTAAGAAGTGGGTTTATTTAGAGAGAAACACAGTCCACAGACAGAGTGTGGGCCATCTCAGAAGGTGAGAAAGGCACCAGGGTATGGTGTTGTCAGTTTTTATAGTGGTGGGTAATTTCACAGGCTAATGAGTGGGAGGAGTATTCCAGCTATTTCGGGAAGGGGCAGGGATTTCCAGGAATTGGGTTACTGCCCACTTTTTGATCCTTATGGTTACCTTAGAACAGTCATGGCACCTGTGGGTGTGTCATTTAGCTTGCTGATGTGTTACAGTGAGCCTATACTGAGGCTCAAGGTCTAGTGGAAGTCGACTTGTCCACCATCTTGGACCCATTTGGTTCTAATCCGTTTATGTCATGTCCTCGGGCTGTGTCATTCTTTCAAAAGTTGTGCCCTGCCCCCTTCCCTCCTGTTTCAATACGAATCTACTGCTGACTAGTCATCTACTAAGAGACATTTAGAGTGTTTTAAATTACAGTGTGGTGAAAATTGTTTTTAAAAAGTCTTTGAACTCCTATACAAATATAGAAAAATTTTCAAAAGCCAAATTGCTGGGTTTATAGATTTAAAATTTAATTAGTGCTGTCAGGTTTCCCACCAAAAAAGCTACGCCACTGAACTCATACCCAAAGTGTGTGATACTGTCGGTTTAATTATATCCTTCCCATCACTTAGTATTATCAGTCTTTTTAATCTCATAGGTAAAAATTGGTATCATGTGGTTGTTTTATTTTATATGACTTTATGAGCTTGTTTGGTCATGAAAAAAATTTAAGTTTGTACAACAGTCCATCCAGTGGATGGACCCCATTTTATTTCACTTTTTGTATTTTTTGTTTCCAGTCTTGTGCTATTATAAATAATGATATAGTAAACTTTCTTATCTATTGTTACTGTGTTTATAGATAACACTGTTGTCTATAAACATTGTTACTATCTATAGTAAGCATTGTTATCTATCTCTAAACTTTGACCATATCACTAATTGTTTTTAGCATGAATTTTAAAAGTTGGGCTACTTAGCCAAAAAATATGAACATTTTAAAAGCTCTTGATACATACTAACAAACTGCTTCCCAGAAATGAATTATTCTACACACGGAACTTCAGTAGATAAGAATATGACTATCTCACTCACCTGAGCATAATCATCCTTACAATCTTTGGAAATGGAAGAAATGTTATTTCATTATTATTTTAATTTGATTGCTAGTAAGACAAAACATTTTTGTTTATTCTCCATTTGTATTTTTCTTTTATCAGATTCTTATCCTTAAGCCTATTTTTCTATTGTGTTGAGCACTTTTCTTATTGGGCCATAAGAACTATTTCTATATTAATTGTTTTAACATTTTGTCTCTTTTTATTTTATATCTTTAAAGGGAAATCTACCAGAAATGCACAAGATCTAAACATGAAAAACATTAAAAAGCCTTTTAATGAGAGATATTAAAGAATAACCAAATGGAGAAAAGGCATATGTTCATAGATAAGACAACTTCTAATTTTCTCTTTTATTTTTGTAATATCTTTAAAATATGCATTTTTATTACACAAGTAGAAGAGTTTTGCTATGAATATAAAAACAATGTATTTCTATTGGGTTGATTATCTTTTTTAAAGGAGTTATAGGAGTTTTTCATATTTTCTTGACACTCATAGTTTATCACTTATCTCTTTTGCAAATATCTTCCAGTTTGTTGACTTTCTGTTTCACTTTTTTAAAGTGTTTTTTGGCTAAGAAAAAAGAAGAAGACTTTCATATTCATGTAGTCAAATATTATGATCAGCTTGTTTGGGTTTTGTTTAAGAAGTCCCTCTTGGCTCAAGATCAGAATGATATTCACCTGTATTTTAAAGTTTCACTTTTGATAGTTAAGACTAATTCTTTTGGAGTTTGTAGAGACCCAATTTGATGTTTCATATGGATGAGCAATTTTTCAGCTTCATTTATTGAGTAGTCTCTCTTTCCCCAGTGATTTCTCATGCCACCTCTGCTGTATTTCAGAGTTCCACATATGCAAGGGTCTGTTCTTGGTCTCTCTGTTCTGTTCCGTTCACAGTTTGCCCATCTCTGCACTATCTTAATTGCCATATGTTTAAAATAAGACTTTAGATCTGATAGGGCAAGTGCGCCTTACTCTTTCTTCTTTTCTGAAATACTCCTGGTGTTCTTACTGCTCCATATAAATACAGTAAGCTTGTCAAGTTTCACAGAAAACACAGAATAGAGTTGTGCTGATTCTATAGATCAGGTTGGGGAGGGGGGAGCGGATTAAAATCCTATCCAGGAACATCAAACTTCTCTCAATTTATTTAGGTCTTCTAAATGTGTCTCATTGAGGAATTTCATATTTTTAAGATTTTGTCTTGCATCTTTTTATTTTGTTTAATTGTAGGTATTGTACGGTATTGTTTTGCTCTTATAATGATGACCTTCTTAATATTACATTTTCTAACTTTACTGCTGGTATATAGAGAAATGCCACTGGCATTTGTCTTCTGATTTCATATTCAGCCACCTTGCTAAAGTCACCTTTAATTCTAAAAATGTGTAGATTATTTGGGGTTTTCTATGTACTCACTAATATTATCTACAAATAATGATAGTCATATATTTCTTCCTTTCCAGTCCTAATGTCTTTATTATTCTTTGACAAGGACCTCTAGGACAGTATTGAATAGCAGTGGCATTAGTGGGCATCCTTGTCTTATTCCTACAAATCAATATAACAAAAACAAACAAACTATTTGAAAAATGGAAAAGCCATAAGCCCATAAATTCACAGAGGAGGAAAAAATATATATAACCTGTACATATACAAAAAGATATTCAATTTTGTTAGTACTAAAGAAGTGCAAACCAAGAACACGGTAATGCTATTTTATTCCCATTCGATTGGCAAAAATTAAGAAACCTGACGTCCTAAGTGTTGGACAGGATGTGGACCACTGGGACCCCTTAGGCCTTGCAGGTAGGACCCAGGAGATGTTGGGGGTGGGGTCTAGCACACAGGAAATGTAAGCTTATGTTATTGTTCGAGAGCTTGGGTTATTAGATGGTGGGCATAGATGCTGACTGCAGTCATCAAAGAATTAAACAAAAGGATAAGTAAGAGGGACAAATTATGAGTGTGTATCATAAACTAAGGCTTATAATTAATCCTATTCTGGGCATCAAAAGTCCAAAAAATAAAAATAAAAAGGGAAATGAAACGTAAAAAAGAAAGTAAAATTCACTCACAATCCCATTACTGAGGAACACCTACCATCAACATTTTCTGAACATTCTTTCAGTCCATTTTTATGCACATTTGTAGATAGATTTGATCGGCAGATGAGAGAGAGAGGCATAAATAATGCAACTATAACAAAATTGGGATCATACTATATATGCTGCTTTATAAGTTTATGGGTTTATTTATTTACAGGTTTTAAAAATTGCTGTTGAGGACACAGCGCGGGTGGGGCAGGAAGGGTAAGCTGGGACGAGGTGAGAGAGTGGCACTGACACATGTACACTACCAAACGTAAAACAGATAGCTAGTGGGAAGCAGCCGCATAGCACAGGGAGATCAGCTCGGTGCTTTGTGACCACCTAGAGGGGTGGGATAGGGAGGGTGGGAGGGAGACGCAAGAGGGAGGGGATATGGGGATATATGTATACATATAGCTGATTCACTTTGTCATATAGCAGAAACTAACATACCATTGTAAAACACTTATACTCCAATAAAGATGTAAATATATATATAAATAAATTTTTAAATAAAAATAAAAACTGCTGTTGTTTTTTGTGACTTAATCTAATGCTTTTCTGCTCAGAAATGTTTTGAAAGAGGAGACAATAAAAATGGTATAAGTAAATGAAAAAGCAGTTAAAGAAAAGAAAAAATTAGATTTGAGTCTAATTTTTCCTTTGTAGATAATTGAGAAAGTGGTGCTAATGACAGAAAAAAAAGAAAATTCTAGTAGGGGAGTTTGGGTGAAAGATGCTGTATATAATATTAGAGATTTTTGAGTTGAAGGTGAACATCCAAGTTGGCTATTCGGTTGAAAATTCAAGCTACAGGTTTGAATGTGAAAATAACAAGAGATGTCAGTTTGGGGGTCATCAGAGTGAGGATGATGATCGAAGCCAAGAACATGGACATTAGTGATGCCTAAGGAAGAGGAAGGATTTGAAGAGATGATAGATGCTAAAAGAGCACTATTATGAAGGGATAAATGAGCAGAGACTTTGTGAAAATCCGATATTTGAGAAAGTGAAGAGAAAGAAAGTGCAAGGACTCCAGAAAAGAAGAGGTCAGAGAGATAAGAGAACAGGACAGTGTTGATGGGAGAAAAGGCAAGACTTTGAGGGTGAGGGGGGTCCAGTGCAGCAGCAAAAATGGAGGAAGATAAGAAAGCATTGTTGGTAGAGTGTGTGGAATAGAAATTCCATTGGAAGGCATCAAGGGGAGTAAAAGAAATCGAAATAAATGAGGAGTGTCTTGAGGGCTGCAGCTCTGTGCCTTGAGCCAGCCGTGGGTAAACCAGTTAATCTCCCGGCTCCTTGGGGTGTATACTTTCATCCCTGCCAAAGAAGGGCTTGGGGAGGTTAAGGCCACACTCTTTGCAGGTAAGTACAGGATTCTGACCAAGCCCTTTCCGCTCTGCCGTGTTACCTTCCATCCTACCAGCCTTGAGAACCGCCAGCACAGACATTTCTATTTCCCCGGGGCTGAGTGCAGGCCTGGCACTAGTAGGTGCTTTTCACTGTTTGCTGGGTGAATGGAAGAATGAAGACATTGTAAGGAAAGTTCTCAGAGGCTCCTGGTTGTACCCTGGGGAACGGTGTGTCTTTCTTCACGTATTCTCATACTGTCAGAGCTTAAACACCAGGCTACTCTGATTCTGCTTAGAAAATAAATGAATGTATCCTGGCATTCAGGGAGCAAACTGCTAGTGGCTAAATATTTTTTAATTTTAAATAAGTACCATGGGACTTTAGGGCTGAAGGATGAAGGCTCCTTAATTTGAACTTTAGCATCTTCATATCTGTTATTTTTCTTGAATATATGGTACAAAAATACTGACTGCGTATGTATTTGCTAACGTCTCTGAAATGATTTGAAAATGAAAAGCCTTAAGAAATCACATTTGCTATTTTCCAAAAGAAATAGAAAAAAATGTGACATCTGTAGCCTAGATTATACAAGAGAGTTATGTTTCTTTCTTTTTTTATCTGTTTACTGACAGGAAGAAAAAAATAGCAATAATGGGGAAAAAAATCTGCTTTCTGCCTAACACATGATTTGGCTGACAGCACAAAGAATCAGATAATTCTACAGAAAACTGACAAGCTAGGTAGTGATTGGGATGAAGATGTAGAGTTCTCTAAATATCCACAAATATTTCTGTCTGATGCTTAACATTCAGAAACCATTAGATCCAGCATGTATATTTATGGTTTGATAATCAGCTGTCATTAACAGATGAATAAACAACATAATGTTCATGTTTAGAAGGAATATACAAATGGGAGATATAACGCCAACAACCCAAGAGCATTTACCTTATTCCTCTCTGTAAAAAATAAAGAGAAATGAATCTCTATTATTTTAATAGTTAAATTATATCTGATATTCTGTCTTAGCTGGCAGAGCTTCAGATAGATTTCTTTTTTTCACATGAAATTTACGATGTCAACCTGTCTCATCAGTTAGGAAAAGTTGTATTAAATTTACTAGATTAGAGATAATCATTCCATGGCTGTGTCTACATAGTAAACCCACAGCAGAGTCTGTGCAAATACAACAATTCAACAATGTCTTTCAAGCTGAGAGCATTATTCAGTAGTTTTAGTTGTAGCTCTTACCAGCTTAGACAGGTCACTTAGCCTCTCTGTAGCTCAAATTCTTCAGCTGTAATGCAGAAATAATGCCATCGGCATTAGCTACCTCATGAGTTATGATAATGGACCTAGAAGAGGTATGTCAAGTAAAACTCCGGACACTGGAGTATTACATAGATGGCAATGTGATGATGGTGATGATTTCATCCCAGTGCAATGGGAAATGGGCACACAAATACATCTAACTTGGAGTTGACTGGCTGTGGACCTCCTGCATAGCAACCCTTTTACATCTCAACAGTATTTGTACACCCATGTTCATAGCAGCATTCTTCACAATAGCCAAAAATGTAGAAGCAACCCAAGTGTTCATTGATGGATAAATAGATAAATAGAATGTGGTATGTACATGAAATGGATATTATTTGGCCTTAAAAAGGAAGGAAATTCTGACATGCTAAAACATGGGTGAATCTTGAGAACATTAAGCCTGTTAAAAAAGACAAATACTATAGGATTCCACTTATCTGAGGTCCCCAGAGTAGTCAAATATGGAGACAGAAAGGAGAAGGGTGGTTTCCAGGGAGTGGGCGGAGGGAATGGGGAGTTGTTTAATGGGTGTGGAGTTGCAGTTTTGTAAGATGAAAAGAGCTCTAGAGACGGATGGTGGTGATGGTTGCACAACAATGTAAATGTACTTAACACTACTGAGCTGTGCACTTAAAAATGGTTAAGATGGTAAGTTTTACGCTATATGTATTTTACCACAATTTAAAATTTTAAAAAATTTTAAACGATGAAGCTATCAAAAAAAAACAAAAAAAAAACCTCCACAGTAGCTTTCCAGGTCAAGATTGAGCCTCAGCATTCTCCTTTCTCCTGAGACCCCATTAAAATAATACTGAAGAAATTTTAAAATGTAGGAACATGCACCAGTGAAGGGAACTGAAGAGAGCCATCAGAGAATAAGTAATTTAAATGAATTTCTAGATGATGTAAAGGCAACAGGAGACTCTTGGTTATTGAAACGGAGCAGAGTGGGAAAGAACCTGGGGGGCAGGCGAGTTCAGTTGGCGCAGAAGTACCCAGAAAGTCTCCAGACTTGGAAACTGCAGACCTCCAGGGGGCAGCAGTGAGGAGTTGGGCTGAAAATAGGCATTTGTTAAAGGTCTCTATTCTGAATGGTCAAGTCCCCACACAGACTCACACATCCCTTTCTCTGTAGGCCCAACAGGGGTCGGCCAGGCATTACTACCTAGGGGGAAGAAAATGGAGAGTTCTTCTCTAACTCAATTTATTTAGTAAAAGTCTAGGGTGAACAAGGGCAGTGGTGAGGGTGCTCTTGGCCCAGAACAAAGCACTCATTCTGGCATGTGGGGCAATCCCATCGCGGAAGCTGACTGACTCTTAAGGCCCCTGCACCCTAAGGAATGCTAAACCTTCAGGTCAGCAGGCCCCAAACATAGCCTCAGGCCCCCAAACAGGTATTTTTATCCCCTCTTCTTTAAATGCACCAGACATTTGAGGAAAATCTGCAACATTAAAGGGAAAGATAAATAAACAAGAGCATCAGCAAAAATAACTCTGCAAGAAACAGAGATAACGCGAGAAATAGAAAAGGAATTTTTTTTAAACTCTCTATTAGCCTCAGAGATTTGAGATTATATTGCATCATTAAAATAAGAATATGATGTTATAAAAAAAGGAACAGAGAGCAAGCGTTGAAATATATATGTATATAAACATAACAGATCTGAAATAATACATGAAATAAAAAAATAAAATGAAATAAAAAGTACAAGGGTTGGAAGATGATGTCAAGGAAATGTAAAACAAAGATGAAAAAAGGATAGAGAGACAGGACATTTAGCAGAAAAGTTAATAAATATGATGGATTAATCCAGTAAGTCCAATATTCATTTTAAAGGATTCTGAAAAGAAAGAATAGAAAAGACAGAGAGGAAGAAACTATCAAAGAAATAATGGGGGGAAAAATTCCCAGGGTAAAAGAAAAAATGAGACTTCAAATTAAAAGCATGAAAGTAAAAAGGCCACATGTAGACGTAGGAAGCAGACATCTTCTACAGCCGACCCCAAAATAATTTCCCTCTTTCTTTCCTGCTAACAGGTCTCCAATTTGGGGGCCGAGGTAGCAGGCAGACATCCTATGACATCAGGAAAGTATACCCCTTCTAACCCCAGGGAATGAATTATAATTGGTCTTAACAACTATAATAAATTACATTCTCTTTCACCAATGAGTGTTGTCTTAGTGTGTTCAGATTATAACGAAATGTCACAGACTGGGTGGCTTATAAACAACAAACATTTATTTTGCACACTTCTGGAGGCTGGAAGTTCCAGCTCAGGGCCGCAGCATGGTTGGGTTGTGGTGAAGACCCTCTTCCAGGTTGTAGACTGCTGACTTGTTGCTGTGTCCTCACCTGTGGAAGAAGCGCTGAAGCTCTGTGGGGTCCCTTTTGTAAGAGCACTAATCCCATTCATGAGGGCTGCACTCTCATCACCCAATCACCTCCCAAAGGCCCCATCCGCTGATCGCTAATCACCTCCTAATCATCTTGGGGGTTAGGATTCAACATAGGAATTGGTAGGGACACAAACACTCAGATGGTAGCGAGTGTCCAGGGGTCGGTATGCGGCCAGGCTCTGGCCAGTGAGATGTCGAGATGTTACGGGACGGGGTGGGTGTGGGGCTTTTCTTTCACAGTAAGGTTCGAGCCTCGTAGAGAGAGGCGATTTGCCTCTGCTTAGTTGCAGGGTGTGGTGTGGAAGCTGTCTTCCAACCATGAGGCGACAGGCACAGGAATGAGAAGACTCCTTTCCTTCTACATCTTGGTAAAGCAGGACCCACAGAAAAGGCCCTGAATATTACCACTGAATTGGTGCCTCTAACCTGGGACCATCTACTTCTTAAGTGTACTGCTTAAGATGCTGTTAATTGGATTTTTTGAGGAGGAGTTTGGTTTAATTACAGTTAAAAGCATTCCTAACTGATATAACATAACTCTGTAAAATTTCATAGCAAGAGTTAATAAAAGAGCCTAATGGCTTCCAGAAAGAAAAAATACCTACAAAGGAAAAAGAGTTGGATTGGCATCAGACTTACCATCACCAAAATAGATGCTAGAAGGCGGTAGAGCAAGATCTTCAGAATTCTGCAGGTGTATCATTTTGAACCCAGTGCCTTGACCAAGGTCCTGGCTGGAAGCAGATGGTACACTCGAGGGATCATTGAAAAGTGTTCAACGAAGTTGTTCAAATACAAGGTGGAGAGAACTTATTCCTAATCCACTCTTTTGAGGAAATTACTTGAAGATGGAATTTCAGAAGGAGAAAAGGGGCAGCCCTTCAGAGTTGATGCAATGGGCCAGGCATTTGTACACCCACAGTGACCACCCAGTGGACGCAGGCTACCCTTAAGAGGGCCTGAGAGGGACAGAGCTGTGAGCCGTCAACAGCCCACTCATCCTGCAGCTGCAGGGATAAGTGCTTTGCTGCTGATGGGTAGCTCAGCGTTGCACCCCCAGGTCCACTCTACTCCATCCTTGACCGCTTCTTACACTGCCTAGAAATGTGTCTGACACACAATATGCAGTTGGATGTTAACCACTTTTGATGAATGAATGAATCAATGAATGAACCAAAAAATGGCAGATGAGGAGGTGGGCAGCACCCCTACATGCTCCTGCACATAAAGGGTCTTGCAGGTCCATGAGGATGGGAAGACTGGAAAATTTCTCTTAGTTTTCTTACCACCAAGAAAATGTCAGTGACTTAAGGAAGGGAGGGGCCCTCAATAATTACTAACATGGAGATTTCTGCCAGCCTGGCAGGAAGGGGGACTATATAATTCAATTTAAGGAAGAAAAAGAAAATGATATTAAGTGCCAGTCTAGATTTGTCATCTCACCTAATACTTAGAGATTGTGAAACAGCTGTACATTCCCATTTGATTTATAGGAAAGTTGAGGCTCAGAGATATGAAGCAACCTGCCTAAGGTCATAGTGAGTGAGTGGCAGAGCTGGACTTGGAACTTGCACCTGACTCCGAACTCCGCTGCGTCTCCCCTAACACCCTGGTAAGTTCTGTTCTGGATTCCACTCCACCATTATTTATTAAACAGGCTCTTAGGGGCATCCTGGGGATATCTTACAAAGATAACATTGTTTTGCCAGAAAGCGTATTTGAAACATGGAGTTTTTAAAAGTGTTGTGGCTCCCAAGACACGGCAGCCTATATAAAAGTTGGTGAAGCTGGTTCTGTGGGGTCCTGAGATCTGGCTGGAGGTCCTGTGTCTTCCGAATCAGGTCTGCTGGACATGGAAGGTTGGGACAGCAGAGAACCCAGAGAGCAGGATGTTCACACTATGGCACAAAATTCCCAAACGTCATCGAAAAGAAGGACAGGAAAAGAAATGGCCTTTCTTTTGCTGATCGTGGTACTTTCCTTACCAAGATGGCAATTCCTCATCTGCTGGTCCCTGACACCAGAGTCCAGAGTTCCCGGGCAACAGCCAAAGCTTCTAGTTCAATGAGACCCTTGCTGTGTCTCCCGGCAAGAGTGGGTTCCCTTTGAGAGCAAAAAACTTTCTTTTAATAAAGTTTGTATTATAGAATAGTTTTAGATTTATAGAACAATCGTGAAGATAGTACAGAGTTCCCATATACCCACACCCAGTTTCTCTACTGTCAACATCTTTCATTAGTATGGCACACTTGTCTCAATTAATAAACCAACATTCATCCATTATTATTAACTAAATGCATTATTTCTTGAATGATAATTAAATTAAAATATAGTTAACTAAATTATAATAACTATTCAGATTTCCTTAGTTTTTCCCTGATGTCCTTTTTCTGTTCCAGGATCCCATCCAGAATACCATATTTTGTCATCCTGTCTCCTTAGGCTCCTCTGAGTTGTGACAGTTTCTTAGACTTTCCTTATTTCTGATGACCTTGACAGTTCTGAGAAGTACTAGGTCAAGGGTTTTGCAGGATGTCCCTCTGTTGGCATTTGCCTGATGTTCTTCTCATCTTAGGCTGGGGTGTGTGTTTTGACAGAGGGAGAGTGTCATTCTCATCACATCATTTCAAGGGTATATGCTGTCAATAGGACATCACTGTTGAGGTTAACCTTGATTACCTGACTGAGGCAGTGTTTGTCAGGCTGGAACTTTTTTCAAAGAGAGTCCAGAGCTGTGGAGACAGGAAGCACAAAATCCCCCAGTCAGTTACTGGGCGTGACGGTAAGCAGGGCCACACCTGCTTCCACTCCTTCGATCCTGGAACCGTGCATTCTCCTTACTAGAGAGGCAGGGCCAGCCATAGAGCGGTGTCTGATTTAATGAATATACTGTGTTCTGAAGGCTGGCACACCAGCCTTTCTAGAGTGTTGCCTCTGAGCTGGCACAGCCTTTAGAAGGCCGTTCCAGCATTCACTGAGGCCGGCTGCTGCAGGCTGGTGCAGTGTATGATGCGAACAGTGGATCCCACAGTCAGGGGCTCAGTCCCACACCTCCCTCACTGAGAAGTGGGCCCCCTGGTTGAATGCTATAGTACGTGGGATTCCATGCCTACAGATCAGGCATTCCATAAGCCACCAGTTAATAGTGCTGGCTGAGCCTCTGTGGCAGGAAAGGTAAACCCATAACTGGAATAAGTATCTATCCCTTTGAGGATGACTCGCGGGCCATTCCAGAACGCAAGGGCCCTATGAATTTGATTTGCCACCAAGTGACTGGTTGGTCTCTTCAAGGAATAGTGCCGTATCAAAGGTTCGGCATGGGTCTCTGTTGCTGCAGGTTGGACATTCGGAGGCAGCAAGAGCTAGACTGACCCCGGTAAGTGGGAGTCCACACTGTTGAGCGCACGCATAGCCCTCACCTCTACCATCATGGCCCCTCCACTCATGTGCCTATATTGTCACTTCTAGGTGGCCAATGATGAAGTCTGGTTAATGTCAACTGGCTGAGTCATTTTGTCTCCTTTGTTGTTCAGTTCTTCGTTTGTAGTAGATGCTCTCCAGTGAGCATTAATATGTGATATAAAAATCTTCACACTTTTGGGGACTTCCCTGGTGGCGCAGTGGTTAAGAATCCACCTGCCAGTGCAGGGGACACGGGTTCAATCCCTGGTCCGGGAAGATCCCACATTCTGCAGAGCAACTAAGCCCGTGAGCCACAGCTACTGAGCCTGCGCTCTAGAGCCCACGAGCCACAACTACCGAGCCCGCATGCCACAACTACTGAAGCCCATGTGCCTAGAGCCCGTGCTCCGCAACAATAGAAGCCACCACAATGAGAAGCCCACGCACCACAACTAAGAGTAGCCCCTGCTCACCGCAACTAGAGAATCTGCGCGCAGCAACAGAGACCCAATGCAGCCAAAAGTAAATAATAAATACATAAATGTATTTTTAAAAAAAACCTTCACACCTTGTGCCCATTCACATATGTCCATCCATGCGCCTCGACACCACTGCCTTGTCTTTGACCTTCCAATCCCAGCCAGCTGCCCAGGTTAGTGACCACTGCCCAGGAGTCTATATATATTGTCACTCATGCCACTTCTTCTCGCACATAAAGCAGATGGCACTACTCACTTCAGCAATGTTCCTTGGTCTGTCACCCACCCAGGAGTTAAGGAAAGGACTCAAGATGAGTGTAGTTGTCTCAGGATTGGTGGCTGTGAGAACCCATTGTGTTTTTGTTTGGTTGGTTGGATCGTTTGTGGTGGCAGTGGGAGTGGAGGGGGGAGGGAGGGCCTCCTAATGAGCCCCCGCCCCCAGATCATGGATCAGTATAAGACACATTGTACCAAAGCCAACTGAATCTCTCCATGTACCTGCCTTTAGGCCTACTATACTCATGACATGAAAGGATGTGTTCATAGTAAGCACAATATTTAAATTAACTCACCAACATGACCTGCAACATACCACATATTATATATTGATCACTGCTGTCATTTTCTGAGGCTCTTCTTTGTGCCAGGCACTGCGCTATGCACTTCACCTGCATTATCACATTTAACACTCATGGCAACCCTATGAGTTTGGGAGTTTATTATTATTTTCATTTTACACTTGAGGAGACAGAAGCTCCAAGAAGTCACCCAAGTCTGTCTGATTCCATACTCTTAACCACTGTGCTATTGGGATTCTAATATGTTCTCTTGAGAACAGTTATGCTGCTTAGAAATACACCTATGTATGCAGCTATAGATATCTGTATACAGATATACACCCAAGTAGGTATTATGGACTGAGTATTTGAGAAGCTGGAGGAATAAAAATACTCCTTGCCTGTGCCTCTCATGGGCTGGACCCAATGGGAGGAAGTTGGAAACAAGAGAGTGTATTGACACAGCCCATGTGGGCCACCGGAGCACAGAGCATCTCTGGGGTGAGGTGGAGAAGGTGGAGAGTAGATGTATAGAAGGGAACCATCACGCTGATTTGTTGTCTGCCTCCCCAACCAAGATGTAAGTTCTAAGAGCACAGCGTTGTAGGGACTTTTGTCACTGTTGTTCACTGATATATCCCAAACACCTAGAACCGTTTCTGATACAGAGTAGATGCATGGTTAAACAAATGAATGATTTATTGTCTGAGCTGGCTGAACAACCAACATCATCTAGGTTAGGAGTCAGCAAACTACAGCAGGGGCCAAATCCTGCCCCCTTCCTGTTTTTGTAAATAAAGTTTTATCGAAACACAACCACACCCATTTGTTTACATATTGTCTATGGCTACTTTTATGCAATAACAGCAGAATTAAGCAGGTGCTACAAGACTAGATAGCCTGCAAAACTGAAAATATGTACTATCTGGTCCTTTCCAGAAAAAGTTTGTTGACCCCTCTGGTTGTAGGACTGGACTCCAGGGAGAAAATAAGGAGACAGTGGTCAGGAGCTATTGAATCTCAAGACCTGAGCAGCTCATGATGGGAAACCATTTCTGATCCCAGAATTCTGTTTAGTGCATTACCTCTGCACAAACCCCAAATGATCTTTAAAGAAGCAAGTCTTCTTATGCAAAAGGAAACTCCTTCACAAGGACACCTCATCCATAGGCGAAAATAATGATGTCATTGGTAAATAGATGTTTTATCTGAGGAGCTTCAGGGGGTTCTCATCTTATTAATCTTGGTGACTTATGTAGTGAAGAGGTGCCTGAAGATGGTTCTACCTAAAGAGCTTCCATTTGCCAGACTTCTTGGGTCAAGCAGAGTAGGATGGTGGCAATCCTGCCCTCCTGTATGCCCTCTGCTCACCAGAACCCTCTCCTTCTAGAGTCTCCTCCGGGTTTAAGTTCAACGAGGAACCACATTTTCCCCCTCAGTTTTGGACCTAGAACCACAAACTTCAGCTCAAATGTTTAGCTTTGGGGTATGGTAAGCTGAGGGGTATGGAGCATAGGGCAGTGTAAATTTCCAAAGAACCTTCAGCGTGGCAGGATGAGGTAGGGGAACCGTTTAAATGCTCTAAGCCACCAAAGCTTAGTGTGACTGCTTCTATACTCCTCAGCCCCCTGCTGGTCCTTCACCAGTCATCCTCTTAGTCTCCCTCCCAAAAAGGCATCTATAACCATCACTCTCTGTTATGGACTGAATGTCTGTGTCTCCTTGAAATCCACATGTTGAAGCCCTAACCTCCGATGTGATGGTATTTAAAGGTGGAGCTTTCGGAAAATAATTAGGTCATGATGGTAGAGCCTTCCTGACTAGGATTAGTGCTACAAGACTATATGGCTCACAAAACTGAAAATACTTGCTATGTGGTCTCGGTCATGTGAGGATACAAGAAGGTGGCCGTCAGTAAGCCAGGAAGAGGACCCTCACCAGAACATAACCATGCTAGAACCCTGATATTGGACTTCCAGCCTCCAGAACTCTGAGAAATCAATGTCTGTTGTTTAAGCCCCCACCCACCCAGGTATTTATTACAGCAGCCTGAGCTGACTCATCTTTCCCATCCTGGTGGGGTGCCTCCTGCCTCTAAACTCCAATACTACATGGCAGTCCTCTCTACAAAGCCCACCAGAATAACCAGAGACATCAGTCAGATTGAAATTCTTTGCACTCAGAGACACATTCTTTGCACCCATAAAATGGCTTATTTGTACCCATTGACTGCATGGACACCAACAGTAAGTCATTTGCATCTGGGATCATCCAGCCAAAAAGAATAACTGAGTCCTGACTCATGGGAGCAAGGTTTTGCAGATGCAGCGCTTTATCCACTTCTCCTGGTGAGCCTTCACTGGGGTGAATGAATTATCCTCAAGGGTTTCAGTAACTCGCTGATCAATCTTTGTGCCTGGGGACACACCTATTATACCACATAAATTGTGGTTCTGCTAACCTGCAATGAATACAAACAACTTATTACTGGAAGCTTCCTTATATTGCCAAATGTAGCAGTAGTAATATTATTAATATTTCATTCGGAGGAGCCAAAACTGGGAACATAGAAGACTCACTCCACCCACCACTTCTCAGCACACACTTTCAGAATATATGAAATAGTTCAGAGAGACATTTGGCTAATTTGGGGTGACTTTATTGTAACCTGCACTAGTCTTGCTTTATTTCACAACATTCTGTTTTTGAGAGCCTTTGGAGAACAAGGCCCATGAAAAGGTATTTCTGGCACCGCGGGGGTTGTCTATTTGGTTGTTTGCTGTAGTAACTGCTTAAAGACAGTTGGAATGAAAGCTTAAATACTTATGTAATAAAGAGAGAAATGTACTCACATCTGTGTGTAAAATAAGCAGATAAAACGGTGCTCAAATTAGATCTGATTCTCCCCCTAGAATTGGCAATGTGTAAATGAGGCTGGCAAGTGATGGCAGGCGTCAGATGACAGCCGAGCGAGAATGGCAAAACTGCAATGCCAGCTTTGTCCAGGCGGCTACTGTCAGGTGACTTGCCCATCCATAAAGAAGCAAATGGAAAAGATCGCAAGAGTTGGGATGCTGAGATAGCAGAACAATGATTTGAGGAGTGCCAGCAAATCAGTGTTCAATCAACATGGATGTTTGTCTGAAGTCCAGTAGAACTGCAAGTTCAACATTTAATTCACTTATGCCAAATCCACCCACCATCCCAGACAGGCTTAATATAAATAAGATTGCCCTGGTCAAACCTGTCTCTCATAAAAGAAAATGATCATTCTTATGGGTTCCATTTTACCAGTTACTGTGGAAACTGATAAGATATTTCTGGTGCCATTTTGAAAAGTTGAATCCAACGTAGGCCGCACTGGAATGAAAACGAAGATGCTTCCTGAAGCTACCGCTTGAGAAAAAATAAAAGATGTAAGGAAAAAGCATGGATACTCCGTAGTTATCAGCTAATGCTTGTAGTAAAGACTTGGACTTATGGTTTGTTGTTTTTTTAACACTGACATCTTGGCCCTGAAGACTAATGTTTGTTCACTTGTTTAGAATAAGAAGTGGGTTTTGCTGGTTTGGAAACTCAGAATGCAGTGGGATTTTTTTTTTTTTTAATTCAGAATATATTACCTACCAGTGGGATTTGAAGGGATAGGGTCTGGCTGAAAGCAAAAACAAGCTTCTCACAAGGCCATTTCAGCAGCCTTCTTATGCTCACGTAGAAAAAGGAGAGAATTGAAAAGAAGTAGGTCCGTTAGTTTTCTCAGCGTGTGGAAAACAAAGCACAGTTTCCTCTTCAGTTTTCTATTTTGTAAACAATTTGATACAGTAACATGGCCTCCTGTTTTCATTTGACTGACTCACAGTATGAGGTCAAGTTGAAGAGCTAAAAGGAAGTCTTTGGGAGGGATGGCACTGGAAAAAGTTCAGAATTGAAGGCTCTCCCAGGAGCGGGGGTGGGGAACTGCGGGGGAGTGGGGCAGGAAGGGGTTGCTGGCCATGACCTTGGGGCACCAGACCTGCACAGGCAGAGCGGGGAGCCATCTGAGGTCAGGCTTCTCTCTGGCAAAGGAAGGGGATGGTTTGCCCTCGGTGGTTGCTAAAGCAGACCCACCCCACCTGAGGAGGCGTTTGGAAGGCTTTCTCCAGGCAGGCTACCTACCTGCCCGAGAAGCGGGATGTCTGAACACAGTGTCTGATTTTGAAGCAAGACTGACAAGGAATCGAGCCGGAAGCCGGGGAACCTCCCTCCTGCCAAAGTCGTTTCTGTGGCAGCGCCGCAGCTCTGTGATACCTGCGTCCAGATGGACACTTAGACCTTGGCCGCGGCCACTCGGGACCTCTTTTGTCCATGCTGGGCCTGAGCTTGGCTGGACTGCACGGAGGGCGGGAGGGGACGGCCATCTGGTGTGGGAGGTGCCAGCTGACAGGTGGCTTAGCGGCGGGAGAACTTTCCAGACTGAAACGAATCTGAGGACGGCTGTGAAGCTCACAGGAACCTCACAGGTCAAGGTGGATGGTGGAGGGGGAAAGGTCAGCAAACGAGCAGGGTCACCGCTGCTGCCCTGGCGTGGCCCTGAGTGAAATCCCTGGACCACAAACCTGCCAGCACTCCAAGGGGAGATGAGAGGAAAAAGGGTTCTGTGGGTCGCTACACATGGACCACTGCGCACAAGCTCTTATGTCCCAAACCATGTTTAAGGTGGCCTTTGTTGACCATTCCAGTAGCTTCTTTTGGAAGGTGACTGGCTTGGCCTGATCCAAAATGAGTCGGGGTTGAGGATGCCATGAAGAGGGGGCAGTGGCACAGGGTTTCTATCCCTGGTGCTTGGGGACCTGACTCCACCAGCCTGGCGTCACCCAGAGTTGGATGCTTCGCCAAAGGACTCTGGTTGGCCACACCTGACATGGAAAACACATGGGGCATGAGCAGCCCCAGCTACTCTCACACTCACTGTTAACCTTGGCAAAGCCATTGAGCTCGCATTTATTCACCTATCAAGTGAAGGAGACGAAGCTGGTAAATTGGCTCTAGATTTCTCAGGAGGAATGAGGACTTTGGAGCCAGATAATTCTGAGTTTGAGTCCTGGTTCTACAGCTTACACATTACGTGATCTTGGGGAAATTACCTTCCTCACCTGAGCCTTCCATCTCTCATTGGTAAAGTGGTATAATAATGCGTCATCTAATCTGAGGATTGAGTGAAATAGAGCTCTCAGAAGAGTGGGTGACACATAGTCAGTTAGTCTCTTTTTCCAGTTGTCCTCTTTCCTAAGGTCCCTTCAGTTTAAAACTTCTGTGATTCCATGTGTACTGGAGAACCCCATCTTAATCTGCAGCATCTTTGGGATCCTGTTCTGTTAGGGCTGACTTCATTTGCACAGGTAGGGGTTTCCATGAGGAGAAGGTGCAGCTGCCATGTGATCACCTGGACTGGAGATGCTTGGGGAAATCACCTGTCCTTCCGCAGCCACGGGTGAACCCCATCAGCGATTTTCCTTCTGGCTGCTGAGCCACTAAGGGCATCTCCACAGTCCCGGCGTCCTTCTTGGCCCTGGGCTGTTTCTTCAGAGGAGTCTAGTTCTCGGAAGCTCACACCCATCTGATGTGGAAGGGGTGTGGTCTTCCCATCAGTGGCCCTGGACCGCGGGAGCACATCAGGACCACCCCAGAAGCTCTGCCAAAGGGTGGACGACCATGCCATCCAGGACTACCAGAGATTTGCAGAGGGGTCTGGGGGTCTGCTTTTCCAAAAGCTAAGGTTTCATGGAAAAAAGAAACTGAAAACTAGGAGGGTGGCAAACGGCATCAAAGGAAGTTTTTAGAAAACAATGGAGAATTCTTTAAGAAAAAGGAGGAACTTGTCTAAGACTTTATTCTGAGGTTGACTATCTTTGCAAAAAGGCCAGATGAATAATTCATTCTTTGATTAATTCAACATCAATTTATTGACCACCTAGTAGAGTATATGTCACACCATGTACTGGGGGCCCAAAATCTTGAAGCTAAATCACTCTTTGGAGATGGAAACTTCCAGACTCATGACTCGCCAGATGAAGAAAATGAGACCCAAGAAGTGACATGACTTGGCCAACGTTACACAGCCAGTGGCTTGAGAGAGCTAGAGGCCAGATGTTCACCATCCCCGACCCCTGTCCAGTGGGGACCACAGACAAGTTTTGTTTCAGCTATCACCATTCTTTTGCCAATTTCAAGGAAAAATCCAGCTGTCCATCTTTTATTAAGATCTGGCCATGTAGAACACTGAGCCTGTGTTTTCCACAGGCAGGATCTGCTGAGTCCTGCCTTCCTTCAGCGGGAACGAGGGCCTCGCTTGGCCATGGGCCTGCCCTCCACTTGACCTTTATTTGCATCTCCTGCTTGGCCCCTGAGACAGAGAGTTTGCATCCCTGCCTGGGGGAGAAGAGGCTGGAAGAAAGAGAAACACCACTGACACGGCCCCCCAGGCCCAAGGACGGGAGGGGGCAGCCAGCCAGGTGCCCAGTCAGCGCTCGGAGGCCAAACCTCCGTTAGACATTCCAACAAGAAAAGGATGGTTATGTCAACGTAAAAATGAAAAAGTATGATTGACATATTTACACTTACATTACGAACAAGATGTATGATCCGTGGGATTATAGGAACCTACTCTGCTACCTCAGCCGTCCACAGAGGGCTGCCTTGCTCTGTGCTCAGCTCCTGGCAGGCAGGAACCACGTCTTGTGCATTTGTCTCCCCTGCCCTCTCCCCACCCTTCCCCGAGCACCTTGGACAGTGCCGACCCCAAAGTAGATGCTCAGAAATGTTTGCTGAAGTGGAGAAAATGACAGAGTTTAGAATGGCAGGGAAATATATAAGAATGATGTGTCAAAGAAAGTTCGATACAAAATATTTCAGGGCCAGAGATTCCTATGGAAATTACCTTATTTGGAAGTTGTGATTTTTACCTTACTTGATTCCATTACTGTGCGTCCCTGAGCACCTACTCTGTGCCAGGTACCACAGTGTTTTAATTCTCTAGTGCTGGGTAAAAACCACCCAAACCGAATGGCTGAAAACTGGAGTCCAGGACTAAGTGAGGCCCCTAGGGCACTGGGTTTAAGGAGATACTCGTTCTCAAGGTCCAGCAAGTACAGGGTGGGCACCTCCTTCCTCCTTATACCTGTGCCCTGGGTGCCTTCTTGCCTTACCCCAGTCACTGCCCTGTCTTAAACAACAACCATTTTATCTCCTGTGGTGCTGTGGGGTAACAGGCTCAGCGGGAAGTTTCCTCTCCTGCTCTCACCTGCGAGCACGTGAAGTTGCAGCCGATTGGCAGCTGGGTCTGGAGTCATCTGGGGGGGGCGTTCTACTGAGAAGCTGGGTCAGCTGGGCCACTCTCCCTCCCCACATGGTATTGCCATGTGGTCTCTCCAGAAAGGTAGTCTCACCTGGCAGTTCAGGCACCCCAAGAGTAAGTGTTCCAAGAGGGAGGAGTGCAGAGTCGCCATTCCCCTGGGAGGCCGAGCCTGGCACTGGTGCAGCATCCTTGTCGTCAACTCAGGACCAGCCGGGATCGGAGGAATGGGACATATGTACCACCTCTCAATGTGATAAAGAATTCATGGCCACTTTAACCCACCATGATGAATTAGAGAATAAGCCGTTCCCTAATTCCAGGAGAGATTATGGAAATAGGAACATTGGGTGACGTGGGCTGGAATCCAGTCTTCATCACTTTCTCCATGTTTCATTGTTGTCATTTATAAAATGGAGATACTATTACCTGCCCAACAAGTTAGATGCCTGCTGTGTGCCAAGCACTGTGGCTGATACCGGAAATATGAGTGGTGAACAAGACAGATGACGCTGCTTCCAGTGAAATGATGTTCTAATGAGAGAGATTATTTTTAAATGAAACCTATCAATAAATTGATTACACATTGGAGTAACTTCTGTGAAAGAAAAGCAGAGGGTGTTGAAATAAAGAACAGATTAGGGAGGAGGATGGGGGGATTGTCCAGGACAACTGCACTAAGCTGAGACCTGAACGCTCAGAAGGGCTAAGGACCGAAGGCAGCTGAGCCCCAGGGGAGATGGGGCAGGGGAGGAGGTGGGAAGTAACAATATTTCAAAGTTGGAGAAGACTCTGGGGAGAGAAAATATTTGTTCATTGGCTTACCACTAACCCTGATAAGTTAAGTGAAACAAAACACTGAACAGTCAATTTGCAGAAACATCATGAGCACAGAATGTCAAGCAGCAACAGCTCTGGGACTGAAAAGTATTTGGTATTGACTACTTTTATTGAAGGCTTGAATGATGGAGCAGAAATAATCCCCCTAATGTTTATAAGAGTAATTAAGCCTAAGCCTTGCTCTCCTCAAAGCCCTGATCTCTTGTGAATGTTCATTCCCTACGTGCCATCACCACAGGGGCAAGGATGGTGAGGGTAAAACTTCAAAACCGTCATTCCTTTACCATCATGTAACCCCCATTCTTGCTGGGCTCTTACCATCCAGCTGTACCTGCCTCAACCACGTCTCCTTACTGTCATCTTCTCATCTCCCACTTACTTCCCCTCATTCATCCAGTGCTGACAACTGGGTCCAGTGAGCCGGTCTTCCCCCCACCCCAGACCTTTCCAGCACGTGGATGACTTCATCATCTGCATGCATGCCCCATCCGTCTCAGGCCTTATGACTTCTCAACCACCTTAGCTCCACTGACCTCCATCTACCTTTGCCGTCCACTCTGATGGCTACGTTCCGGACCTCTTCATCACACTGAACTGCTCCAGTGTGGAAATACTAAATGTCAGGGCACTACTCTCTGACCACTATCGCCTGAATTCCTCCTGGCCTTCTCACTCCTTCATCCCACCTCATAGTTTCTTCCACATTTTGAGAATTTGGGGGGCAATTGAGCTTTGATTGTGAGTCTCTTTCTGGTTTCCCTTTTACCCTAACAATTCTAGGCATCATGTGCTTCTAAGCACCACCCTGATAACACCCTCATCCTCCTGCTTACACCACACCTCTGGACAAACCCCTTCTAAATAAACCCTGTAATACTCCCAGTCCTACTGTCCAGTTCTCTCTTAAACCCACTGTAGTCAGATGTTCACCACCAGCAGTCCATCAAAAAGGCTCTTATCAGGACCACCAGTGACCTCCATGCTGCTAAACCAGTTCTCAGTTTCCATTTACTTGACCTATTAGAAGCATTTCCTCCTCTGTGATACATTTTCCTTGTATGGCTTTCAGGATACCACTCTCTCTTAGTTTCCCTCCCGTACTGATTGCTTCTTCTTAGTCTTTTGCTGATTCTTCTCCCCACTTAATGTTGGAGTGCCCAGAGCTCAGTCCTTGGTCTTCTCTGTGTTCACACTCACTCTCTCAATTATCTCACCCAGTCCCATGACTTTAAATAAAATTTATATGCTGACATTATCAAAAATATGCATGTTTCTAGTCGATCAGTAGCTCCTAAACTCAGAACTTACCGTCCAATGGCCTACTCAGCAGACATCTCAAACTCAGCATGTCCAAAACTGAACTTCTGATCTTCCCTCCCAAATCTGCATCATCCCCAGTCTTACCCAACTCAATTGGTACTGACTCTATCTTTACATATTTCTAGTTAAAACTCCTTGGAGGAAAACCAAATTTCTCTCAAGCCCCAAATTCTAACTTCAAAATATATCCAGTTATGGTTATTACTGAGAAGTTCCAATCAAATAGACTTGTTCAGATAATAAAATGTAAAAATATAATTACCCAAAGGCACTGGAGAGCAACCCAGAGCAGACAGATTCTGGAGGGGAGTGAACACCTGGAAGAAGTGAAGGACCCTGGATGAGTTTCCCACTTTTGATGGGTGTTATCCTAGCGAAGGCTCAAATGTACACCCCATGGAGAAGTTAAAAGTCCAGTAGAAAGCCTCTAGTCTTTCTCATTTGAAGAACAAGGAGAGAGAGTTCAAACAACCATACCTGATAGAAAATGAGGGGGAAAATGTTGGAAAGGGGAGAGCAATAAAGATGAAGTCCCAAATTCTGGGTGTAAACTTAATCCAAATCTCTGGCTGATGCCAAATCATATATGAAAAGGCAGATTCTAGAGGCCCAGCTGATGCGAAAAGAACTGAACTCATATTTAAGCAGCTACATACCTCAGGGCAGACAGTTCACACTTGGAATCCAACCAGGTTAAGTGCCTGCTTTTAAAAATGAGCACTCTTCAAAGGAATATAATGGAACCCAGGTTATCTACAACATAACATTCACAATATGCACGATCCGAAATTACTCAACATACAAAGAAACAGGGAAATGTGACCCATTTTTCAAGAGAAAAGACAGTTTTTAAAAGACTACTTTTTTTCTGTATTTAAAAAATGTTTTGGGACTTCCTTGGTGGCACAGTGGTTAAGAATCTGCCTGCCAATGCAGGGGACACGGGTTCGAGCCCTGGTCTGGGAAGATCCCACATGCCGTGGAGCAACTAAGCCTGTGCACCACAACTACTGAGACTGTGCTCTAGAGCCCATGAACCACAACTACTGAAGCCTGTGTGCCTAGAGCCTGTGCTCTGCAAAAAGAGAAGCCACCGCAATAAGAGGCCCACGAGGGCTTCCCTGGTGGCGCAGTGGTTGAGAATCTGCCTGCCAATGCAGGGGACACAGGTTCGAGCCCTGGTCTGGGAAGATCCCACATGCCGTGGAGCAACTAGGCCCGTGAGCCACAATTACTGAGCCTGCGCGTCTGGAGCCTGTGCTCCGCAACAAGAGAGGCCGAGATAGTGAGAGGCCCGTGCACCACGATGAAGGTGAAGAGTGGCCCCCACTTGCCGCAACTAGAGAAAGCCCTTGCACAGAAACGAAGACCCAACACAGCCATAAAATAGATAAATAAATAAATTTAAAAAAAAAAAGAGGCCCACGAACTGCAATGAACAGTAGCCCCCACTCACTGCACCTCGAGAAAGCCTGCGCACAGCAACAAAGACCCAACACGGCCAAAAATAAATAAATGAATTTATTTTTTAAAAAAGTTTGTAATAACATATAGGAAAATATTAGAAATATACATTTCCAGAATCTGATCGCATCTTACCATCTCCATTGTCATTGCCCTGTTAAAATGGCAGGTGGGGAACACTGCACTAACTTCCAAATGGATCTTCTGTTTTCATCTTTGCCCTCCCAGAGCCTACTCCCAACACAGCACCAGAGAAACCCTCTCAAAATATAAGTCAGATCGTAACAGTCCTCTGCGCAAGACCCTCCAGTGGCCACCATCTTACTCAGAGTAAATGCTGAAGCCCTTACAATGGCAACTACAACTGTCTTAGTTCATTCCGGCTGCTATAATAGAATATCATATACTTGGTGGCTTATAAACAACAGAAATTTATTTCTCACATTTCTGGAGGCTGGGAAGTCCAAGATCAAGGTGCCAGCAGATTCTGTGATGGCCCACTTCCTGGTTCCTAGATGGTCGTCTTCTCACTCTGTCCTCACATGGTGAAAGGGGTGCAGCAGCTCTCTAGGGTCTCTCTTACAAGGGCACTAATCCCGTTCATGAGGGCTCCACCCTCATGACCTAATCACCTCCTAAAGGGTCCACCTTCTAATAACATCACATTAGGATGTTATGTTATCACATTCATATGTTCAGGATCTCAACATATGAATTTGGGGGCGACACACACAAATTCAGTCTATAGCAACAACCTTAAGTATTCTGGCCACCTGTCCCTCTTTAACCTCTTCTGTTATATCTCTCCCCTTCACTCACTCTGTGCCAGTCACATCAGCCCCCTTGCTGTCCCTCAAACACTCCAGGAAGGCTCCCGCCTTAGAGCCTAGTATTCCTTCTGCCTGGACACTCTTCTCCCAGATGCCTACTTGGTGAACTTTCTCCTCCTTCAAGTCTTTGCTCAAATTTCACCTTTTCACTTTCCCTGGCACCCCTACCAAATATTGCAACCTGCTCCCACCTCCACACCCACTACCTCGGACCCCCCTCAGCCTGCTCTAGTTCTTTTTTCCATATGACTTATCACCTCCTGACATAGTATATAATTTTTCTATTGTTATGTTAATTATTTATTGCTGGTCTTCCCAGCCAGAAGGACAGGAATCTTTGTCTGTTTTGTTCACTGGTATTTCCCCAGTGCCCAGCACAGTACCTGGTTCACAGCAAGCACTCAATAACTAGTGAAATGGATGAATACATTAAATAGTGCCAGAGAAAACCATATAATTATGAGGGCTGATACTACCAAAATCATGGTCAGGCTAAGTACATGCACCTGACTCTCTTACCTTGCAAGGTTCCATTGAAGTGAAAAAGAGGAGGTTTTTTTTAAAAGATTTTAGAAAGCAGTCTTGAAAAACAAGAAAGGGAGTCTGCAGCCAAGCAGAGAGTTTAAGGAAACTCTGAAAGATAAACTGCAGGTGGGACTAGGCTGACAGTTACACAAAGCAGGTTGTCAACAGACACGTCTCCAGCACCTCCAGGATCAGGCACTGTCCTAAGTACTGGGCAGTCAGTGAATGTCCAGCTCTCAAGGAGTGTGGGTAAAGCAGGCAGAAAGTGACTACGACACAAGTATGGTTGTATAGAGATAAGGGCTGTAAAGAGAATAACACCTGCTAATTTGATGGAATACTTAGGAGGCTGGATCCCAGTAACGAGAAAAAGGAGGAGGAAATGAGATGTGCAAGGTAGACAAGGGCTGCATCCTATCTGAAACCCCATAAGAAGGTTGGATTGTATACTAGTTGCAGTGGAAACCCATTGGATGGATAAAAACAGAGAAGTGACATGATTAGATATAGATTTTTAAAAAGATCTCTCTGGTTTCTGAGTGAAGGATGATTTGTGGGGGCAGAAGGCAAGAGTGAGGCAGGGAGATGAGTTAAGAGACAATTACAGTAATCCAGGCAAAGGAAGACAGTGGCTAAGACAGTGAAGATGTGAGAAGTACTTTGCATTTTGAATATGTGTGGAGGTACCACCAACAGGAATTGCTGTATGTTGGATGCCAAGTGTGGGGTAAAGAGAGGAACCAGTGGTGAATAGTTTGGGGTCTGACCCACCAATGGATGGTGATACAATTTACTGAAATACAAAACACTTGGGTGGGCTCAAACACACATACCAACTGGCCTGACAAAATGTGTAGGTGCTCTCCACAACAGTTCTTTCCAGACTCTGATAGATGAGGTTTATAAACTGGCAAGTCTCTCTGCCAGTAAGAACCACTGATGTAAAGCAAGCTATTCTAGAATCTACAGTTAGCTAGGAAGGAAAATCACAGGCCAGTATCCTTCATGAGCATAGGTGCAAAAGACCTAAACAAATATGAGTAAATCAAATTCAGTGATAAATTCCAGCTTCTGGTTCTGCACATCAAGAGCTTGGAAGTGGCCACTCCATCCCAACAACAAGTAAAAAGCTGAATAGAATGAAAACACAACAACTCTCCTGGGATCCATAAGAGAGGGGAGAACCCAGGGCAAACCTCTGCCCCCAAGATTGGAGACACAGACAGGTAAATACAGTGGGGCATGACTTACCAGAGCAGAGACTCAGAGCAGAAACTATGGAGGGAACCAGTGCTGGGGTAGGAAAACCTGAACCATAATTGACAAATTGCTGGAGGCTCCATGTGGACAAGTCTGAAGTTGAAAATTCCAGGGGGACCCAGTCCCAAAATATTGTCAGATTTACTTCCAGGAGCTCTACCACATTCCCAAAGTAAATATCAGAGGAAAAAAAAATCCCCTCAGGATTCCAGCAGAGGAAGGGAAGAAGGAACCATGTTGACAAATGCCAGAGCACTCTGTCCATCCCTGTCCTCAGGGAAAACTGGTTAACAAGAGCTTAACCTGCTGGGGTTTCATCAGAGCCTAACTGAGTTGGGGAAGGGAAATTCCCAACTCCATTCCAGCCATCCTGTCCCACCTAAGGGAGGAGGAAAAAACTGAGAAGCGCACAGCACAGAGGCACAGGCTTACTAGAACCTGAGACCTAATCATAGGACAGTGGAACACATCCCCTACCCCCACCTCACCACCACATTACTAAAGGCCTATTTACAGCAATTCCTTTTACCCAGTACATCATGTCCAATTAAAAAGTATAAGGCATACTAAAAGGCAAAAAACACAATTTGAAGAGAGAGAGCAAACATCAGAACAAGACGTGGCAGGGAGGTTGGAATTATCAAACTGGGAATTTAAAGCTACTCTGATTAATATGCCAGGGGTTCTAATGCATAAAGTAGAGGGCATGCAAGAACAGATGGGCAATGTAATCAGAGAGATGGAAATCCTAAGAAAGAACCAAAAAGAAATGCTAGAGATTAAAACCACTGTAACAGAAGTGAAGAATGCCTTAGATGAGCTTATTCATAGACTGGACACAGCGGAGGAAAGAATCTCTGAGCTAGAAGATATATCAGTAGAATCCTCAAAACTGGAAAGCAAAGAGAAGACAGTATCAACAACAGCTGGACAACTACAAAAGGTGTAACATATGTGTAATGGGAACACCAGAAGGAGAAGAAAGGAAGGAACAGAAGAAACGTTTGAAACAATAATGACTGTGAATTTCCCCCCAATAAATATCAGGCCCTAAACCACAGATCCAAGAAGCTTAGGGAACACCAAGCAGGGTAAATGCCCCAAAACCTGCACTTAATCATCTCATCTTCACACTACAGAAAAGCCAATATAAAGAAAACATCCTGCAAGAAACCAGAGGTGGGGTGGGGGGTGGGGGGAACCTTACCTGTAGAGACACAAAGATAAGAATTACATCCAACTTCTCCTCAGAAACCATGCAAGCAAGAAGAGAGTGGAGTAAAATATTTAAAATCTTGAGAGAAAAAGACCACCAACCTATTTGGGTTGGCCAAAAAGTTCCTTCAGTTTTTAAGTAAAAATAAAAGACACATTTTTTATTTTCACCAAGAACTTTATTGAACAACATATTCACCCTTTTGTTCCACTACCTTCTGCCATTTTTCAGGCAACTTCATAATTCCATCTTCCCAAAAGTTTTTATCTTTTTGAGCAAAGAACTGTTCCAGGTGCCTTTTACAGTCTTCCAGGGAATTGAAATTTTTTCCATTAAAAGAATTTTGTAAAGACCAAAATAAATGGAAATCCAAAGGTGCAATGTCTGGTGAATACAGCAGAAGAATCGAACTTCCCAGCCAAGCTGTAAAAGTTTTTGCCTGGTCATCCAAGAAACGTGCAGTCTTGCGTTATCCTGATGGAAGATTATGCATTTTCTGTTGACTAATTCTAGACGCTTTTCGTCAAGTGCTGCTTTTAGGGAACAGTACCTATTGGAATTAATTGTTTGGTTTTCTGGAAGGAGCTCATAATAGAGGACTCCCTTCCAATCCCACCATATACACAACATCACCTTTGGATGAAGACCAGCCTTTGGTGTGGTTGGTGTGGTTCATTTCTCTTGCCCCACGATCTCTTCCATTCCACATTACTGTACAGTATCCACTTTTCATCGCCCGTCACAATTTGTTTTAAAAATGGAATGTTTTTGTTAGGTTTAAGTAGCGGATCACATGTGGAAATATGGTCAAGAAGGTTTTTTTCGCTTAACTTATGTGGAACCCAAACATCAAAGCAATTAACATAACCAAGCTTGTGTAAATGATTTTCAATGCTTGATTTGGGTATTTTGAGTATGTCGGCTGTCTCCCGCGTGGTATAACGTTGATTGTTCTCAATTAATGTCTCGATTTGATCGCTATCAACTTCAACTGTTCGACCCAACCGTGGAGCATTGTGCAGCAAGAAATATCCAGCATGAAACTTCGCAAACCACTTTTGACGCATTCGATCAGTCACAGCACCTTCTCCATACACTGCACAAAGCTTTTTTGGGGTTTCAGTTGTGTTTTTACCTTTCTTGTAATAATAAAGCATACTATGCCAAAAATGTTGCTTTTTTCTTCCATCTTCAATATTAAAATGGCTACACAAAAATTCACCAATTTTGATAAGTTTTTAAAAATACACGCTGATATGACAGCTGTCACAATACAGTGTAACAAAATTGTTTTGAATTAAGCTAAAGACAACTAAGTGCTACTAGAGCCATTTTATGGAAAAAAACGACCAAACTTTTTGGCCAACCCAAGTAAAATTCTGTGCCCTGTAAGATTATCCCTTAAATGTGAAGAAGAAATAAAGACTTCAGACAAACAAAAGTCAAGGGAATTTGTTACAGTAGTCCTGCCTTGCAAAAACTGTTAAAAGTATTTCTTTAGAGAGAAGAAAAAGTATATAGGTCGGAAACTTGGATCTACATAAGAAAAGGAAGAGCAGCAAAGAAGGAATAAGTGAAGGTTAAATAAAAACTTTTATTTTTCTTATTCTTAATTGATCCAACAAATAACAGTTTGTTCAAAATAATAGCACAATGTATTCAATTATGTATGCTTATGTATGTTCATATGTATGTATAATCATATATATAATGTATGTTTTCATACAAATGAAATGAATGACAGCAGCGATACAAGGGCTAGGAAACAGAAATTAGGGTTATTTTATTATTATAAGGTACTCACACAACCTGTGAAGCGATATAGTGTTATTTGAAAGTGGATTGGATTATGTGTAAGTATATACTGCAAACTCTAGGGCAACCACTAAAAAATGTGGGGAAAAAAGTATAACTGATATACTAAGAAAGCAGAAAAAAATGGAAATTTATTAAAATGCTCAATTAAAACAACAAAAGGCAGAACAAGAGTAGAAGACAAACATAGGAACAAAGAATATATATATATATATAATGGAACACTACTCAGCCATAAAAAATAAAGAAATTTTGCCATTTGCAACAACATAGATGGACTTAACAGGAATTATGCTAAGTGAAATAAGTCAGACATAGAAAGATAAATTCTGTGTGGTATCACTTATATGTGGAATCTAAAAAAGACAACAGATTAGTGAATATATGAAGAAAGAAGCAGACTCATGGACATAGAGAACAAACTAGTGGTTACCAGTAGGGAGGAGGGGCAATATAGGGTGGAGGAGTGGTAAGCACAAAATATTGGGTGTAAGATAGGCTCCAGGATGTATTGTACAACACAGGGAATAGAGCCAATATTTTGTAATAACTAAATGGAAAGTAACCTTTAAAAATTTTAGAAAAAACATTTTTTAATTTTTTAAAATAAAATGCTTGAATGCTCAGGAAAAACAAAGGTTAAAAGTCACAAAAAAATAGGAACAGAGAATAAGGGCAAGAAATGGAAACTGTTAGAAATCATTAATGTTTAGTGGTAGATATTAATCCAACTATATCAAATTCAACGATAGACTAAAAGGATAATACATCATTAAGTAGCATTTATTCTAAGAATGCAAAGTTGTTTAACATTCTAAATTCAATCAAAATAATGCACCACATTGTCAAATTATATAATCATCTCAATAGATTCAGAAAAAGCATTTAATAAAATTCAATATCCATTCATAACAAAAATAATAGTAGGAAACTTCTTTAAACTGAGAAAGAGTACCCCCCAAAAGAAGTAGACCAAACATCATAATTTAATGGTGAAATATTGAAATCTTTCCCGCTTGAGACTAGGAATGAGACAAGATTGCCCACTATTACTTTTGATAATTATTTTTTTTATCTCTTTATTGGAGTATAATTGCTTTACAATGTTGTATTAGTTTCTGCTGTACAACAAAGTGAATCAGCTATATGTATATACTTTTTTTCAACATTGTACTAGAAGTCTTCACCAGTGCAATAAGGCAAGGAAAAAAGTTTAAGGATAGAGAAAGAGAATATAAAACTGCCATTATTCATAGACATATTCAAATCTTAGAAATGTAAAAGATGATACAACTAAGTGAATTTAAGGTCACTGGGTATAAGGTCAAGATACAGGAATCAGTGGTAACAGCAACAAACACATAGTAAATTAAATTCAAAAGTGATATCATTTACAACAGCATCAGAAAACAGAATATCTAGGAATAAGTTTAACAAAAAGATGTTACAAAATCTCTACATACAACAAAAGGCAAACAGTATCAGTGGAAATGAAAGAAGACTTAAAGGAAGGGAGAGAGTGAGGAAGACCACATTCATGAATTTGACGAGTCAATATTATAAAGATATAAAATCTTCCCAAATTGAGTTTTAGACTCAATGCAATCCCAATAAAAATTCAGAAAATGTTTTAAATGTGTATCCAAACTGACAAGTTGATTCTAAAATTTATGAGGAAATGATAAAAGTCAAGTATAACCAAGACAATCTTGAAGAAGAGCAAAGGCAGAAGATTGCACTCCCAGGTATCAAGATTTATTGCCAAGCTGCAGCACTGAAGGCAGTGTGGTATTGGCAAATAGAGCAGTGGAGCCGAACACAGGATCCAGAAAGAGATACACACATGTACAATCACTATGCTTATGACAGAGGAGACACATCAGTGTAACAGAAGAAGATGATCCTTTCAATGGATGAAGCTGAGTCAACTGAATATCCATGTAGGGAAAATGAATCATAACCACCACCTCACATCATTAGCAAAATCAATTTCAGGTTAATTGAAGATCAACTTGAGAAAAGGCAGGCAAAAAAGCTTTTAGAAAAAAATAGGAGAATATCTTCATGGCCATACAGTAGGCAGAGATTTCTTAAGCATAACATTGAGCACTAACCTTGAAGGAAAAAAATTTTTTATTTAAAAATTAAGTTAGACCACTAAAAATTAAGAACTTCCGGTCAAAAAAAAAAAAAAAAAAGGCCATTAAGAGGATAAAAAAGGCAACCTGTGAGGAGGTGACAAGGGAGTCATTTCCAAAATATATAAAGAATTCCTATGAACCAATAAGAAAAAGACACAATTGAAAAGAAAACTGGGCAGGAGACTTGAGCAGACACTTCACAAAAAGAAGCTACCCACATGGCCCATAAACATAGGGTAATTTTCCAAACACATTAGTCATGAGGGATATGCAGATTAAAACCACATGAATACTAACACGTATCCACCAGAATGACATAAATTTAACAGACGAGTACTACCAAGTGCTGGTGAGGGTGTGGAACTCTCATCATTCTATGACTCAGCAACCTATTCTTGCTTAACGGTAATGTACCCAACGTGTTCCCTAAAACATGTGCAAGAATATTTATAGTAGTACTATTTTTATTTTTTATTTACTTTATTGAAGTATAGTTGATTTACAATTTACAATGTTGTGATAATTTCTGCTGTACAACAAAGTGATTCAGTTATATATATATATATATATATATACTTTTTTAATATTATAAAAGTATATATATATACTTAATATATATACTTAATATTATAAAGTATATATATATACTTAATATTATAAAGTATATATATACTTATTATAAAGTATATATATATATATACTTTTTTAATATTCTTTTCCTGTATGGTTTATTACAGGATATTGAATATAGTTCCCTGTGCTATACAGTAGGACTTTGTTGTTTATCCATTCTATATATAATAGTTTGCATCTGCTAATCCCAAACTCCCAATCCATCCCTCTCCCACTCCCCCTCCCCCTTGGCACCCACAAGTTCTTTATACCTGGCAGTGCTATTTTTAATAGCCCAAAATTGGAAACAACTTTGGCAGAATTGTTAAATAAGTTGTGATATAGCCATATAATGGAATAATATTTAGAAATGCAAATGAACAATTGATTGCTATACACGCAACATGAATTTCACCAACATAATATTGAGTGAAAGGAACCAGACATAAAAAGATACATACCAAATGGTTCTATTTATATAAAGTTCAAAACCTGGTTAGAAATCAGAAGAGTAGTTACCTTTTGGTGGGAAGTCTATATGGGAGTACAGAGGGGGCTTTTGGGTGCTCCCAATTTTATTTTTCTTTACCTTTTAGTTGGTTAAATGGATATATTCACTTTGTGAAAATTTATTGAGTTTTACACTTTGTGTTCTATTTTGTACTTGTATGAAAAGCTTACTTAAAACAAAAATGAATATTAAGCCCATAACAAAATAGCTGATCCATCTGATAATAGCATACCAGAGAAATAAAGTTCTTAGAAATTAAAAATACTATTATCGAAAAATTCAGTGGACCACCTGAACAGTAGAATGAGCATGGCTAAAACCTGAGTTGATATTCTCAAACAGGAATCAGCAAACTTTCTCTGTAAAGGGCCAGATAGTTAATATTTTAGGCACTGCAAGCCATGCAGTCTCTGTCACAGCTGCTTAACTCTGCCCTTGTAGCCCAACAGCAGCCAAGGACAATATGTAAATGAGTGGACAAGGCAGTGCATCAATAAAACTTTATTTATAAAGAGTGAAATTTGAATTTTGTTTATTTTCCCCTGCCTTGAAATATTATTATTCTTTTTTTTTCTCTACCATTTAAAAATATAAAATCCTTACTTAGCTCAAGAGCCATACAAAAACAGGCAGTGGACCAGATTTGCCCTGTAAGTTGTAGTTCTCTGACTCCTGGCCTAGAGGGTCAGCCAAGGAAATAGATAATTTACAGCAGACACAAGCAGCTAGAATATTAGAAAAGGAGTGTATCTGCTAATGCCAAATTCCTAATTTGTCCCTCCCCCTCCCTTTCCTCTTTCCCTTTTGGTAACCGTAAGTTTGTTTTCTCTGTGAGTCTGTTTCTGTTTTGTAAATAAGTTGATTTGTATTACTTTTTCAGATTCCACATATAAGTAATATCATATTATATTTGCCTTTCTCTGTCTGACTTACTTCACTTAGTATGATAATCTCTAGGTTCATCCATGTGGCTGCAAATGGCGTTAGTTCATTCTTTTTTATGGCTGAGTAATTTTCCATTGTGTGGAGATATATATATATATATACCACATCTTTATTCATTCATCTGTTGATGGACATTTAGGTTGCTTCCATGTCTAGGTTACAGCGAATAGTGCTGCTATGAACACTGGGGTGCCTGTATCTTTTCAAATTAGAGTTTTCATCTTCCAGACATATGCCCAAGAGGGAGATTTCCAGATCATACAGTAGCTCTATTTTTACTTTTGAAGGAACCTCCATACTGTTCTCCATAGTGACTGCACCAATTTACATTCCCACCAACAGTGTAGGAGGGTTCCCTTTTCTCCACACCCTCTCCAGCATTTATTATTTGTAGGCTTTTTGATGATGGCCATTCTGACCAGTGTGAGGTGATACCTCATTGTGGTTTTGATTTGCATTTCTCTAATAGTTAGCGATGAGGAGCATCTTTTCATGTGCAGTTTAGTTATATTCTTAAGTACACTGCTCTGATCAAGACATTTTGAGGCAATGATTAGTTGCTTGCCCTACAACCATGTCTCCCCACTCACTTTGCTAACCCCAATTTTCTTTGCTATGAGATGGCATTGTACTTCAGGCAGGCAGCTCAGAAGGGTAAATATGAGTTTAAATCATTCATGATAAATACATTCTCTTTGCCAATGATCACTTAGGGGTGGGGGTATAACGAAATTCTGGCCTATGAGATATCAAGGGAAATTTCTAGGAAGCTCCAGAGCAAGATCTGACAAAAGGAATGATAAAAGGTGATAAAAAAGGAAACCCACAAGAGAAGGCTCTTCCTCTGCTGCTCACGTTGTGTGTCTGCCCAAGGAGCTGGGCACTGGGGCACCTACTTGTAACATTAGGGAACAAGCCTTAGAACAACAGGCAACAGGAGGGTTATGACAGAATGGAAAGTAGAAAGAACTTGGGCCTCTGATAATATCTGAGCTGCTTAATGAACCCATCCTGAACCAGTCTACCTCCAGAATTCTTGGTACATGAGATAATAAATATTCTTTTGCTTAAGTCACTCCTAGTTGGGTTTTCTGTTATTTCCAACCAAGGGTCTCTGTGTATATAAGCAACGAAATAAGACTGGACAGCATTTACCCATCTACATACTTGTAAAACCGTGACCTAGACTAGGCTACCTGTGGAAGGGCCACAGAAGTGATGCTGGAGCCGCTGAGGAGATCAGGCTGCAAGCTGTGGGCCTCTTTGGTCTAGAAAAGCAAAATCTGAGTAAACATGATCAAAATCCATTAAGGAAAAAGCATCATTGATAAGGTCAGGTGGACTTGGATGCCAGATCCTGAAATGTTGGGGCAGCTAAAGCATGAGTGTGAACACAAGCCTTGCAAGAGTGGACTGAGGGTGAGTTGGCTACCTGAGCTCTGGGGAAACGGTCTCTCTGAATCCCTGAGACCTGCCAGGACTTACGGGCATTTCCATCCAGCCAGGTCTTAGAAGAGCAACAAGCTTCTCTGCACACTGTCCTATAAGAACCTGGGTGACATCCATCCACCTTCTAGGAGCTGTGCATTCTTAGACACTGCAGAACTGGGATAGGAGTGTCAGCTCCTTGTCATGAGGCCATGACTCTGGGCCCTTCAGGATCCAGTGTGACCGTAGGCTTGTGGATCAACCTCAAAGCCATTTCCTCAAGGGTCTTCTAGTGACAACTGAAGCCACTAGAAGCATTTGCTTTTTTTCTTTTTTATCTTTATTGGAGTATAATTGCTTTACAATGTTGTGTTAGTTTCTGCTATATAATAAAGTGAGTCAGCTATATGTTTACATATATCCCCATATCCCCTCCGTTTTGAGCCTCCCTCCCACCCTCCCTATCCCACCCCTCTAGGTGGTCACAAAGCACTGAGCTGATCTCCCTGTGCTATGCAGCTGCTAGAAGCATTTTCTTAACAGGTGAGCTTTGATTTTTCAGTGATGCCCCTTGAGGACTCACCAAAAGGCATGACTCATCCCTCGCCATGAAGTCAATTTGTGTTGTACACCAACCAGAGCTGTGATTCTCAACCTTGGGGGCAGATTAGAATCACAGGGAAATTTTAATTTGTCTAGAGTGGGGCCTAAGCAAAGCTCATCTGGTGGTATTGATGTGTTTCACAAAAGAAAATCCCTTTGATGGGAAATAGGCCATGGGAGTTAAGTGTGTGGGCCCGGGTCACTGAGGGTCAGTTGCTGGGAAGGCTGGGTCCTTTGGATTCCGATAGTTGTTTGGGTGGGAGTGGAGATGGGATCCTAGGTCTGCTTGGTTGTGGAGCCCATGGGCTCAACAGGTGGGATACACTTTGTCCTTGCATCCTCCTCAAACTCTCTATTTTGTCATTGTTGTTGCTGTCATTGATATTTTACTTGGATTTGGAAATAATCCAAAAGAGTCAGGCATAGCTGAGAAATAAAAGCAGTCCCCATCTTAGGAACAGCTGTTTTCCAATATTTTATTTTTAAGTTGGTCATTTGTTGTGTACAAAGGGTCAGCTCATGGAAAACTGCTCTTTTGATTTGTTTGTTGCTCACTTTTTCTGCTACTCACAACTCGACGATGGAGCAGGCCACCCACACTTACTTTATCCTTCATTACTTCTTGTCCGGTTCACACAAGGGTGTGCTGAGTGTGGCTTGTACCAGCTCACAGGAGCTAATTGTGTGCATCTCTTTCCAACTCTGCACTCAGTGACATTACATGAGGTTTCTGAAATTGGCCATGGTGGCAGTATTTACACCACAGACATCAGCAAATGCTACAAATCAGGGCTTGCTCCACAGAAAGCCAGTTGTTCAACATTTCCCAACACACCACCAAATTCACATCTTCATTTTTCAAGGAGGACATAAAGCAAATGAAGAGGATACTTGCTATTCACAATGAAGAATTGACTATATGCACTTATCTTTCCTCTCTCCTGTCACTACGTCTACATCATGGTAAACAACACCAAACGAAAAGGTGTAAGTCAAGGATGACAAAGAGAATGAGAGGCAGACCATCAGCTAGAGTTGTGCGTGGGCACCTCTCAGGCACCCTAGTTCCAGCCACACCTGCACCAACCAGGGCTGGGAGGGTTTAGACCAACTTCCTGCAGACGGCACCTGACCACATCTTGCCTCTGCCTCAGTCTTCCCTATTGATGCTGAGGCATGGGATACTGAAGGACCCGTCAGGCACTCACACCCAGGCAACCCAGAAGTGTGAGGCTGTTAATGTCTCATGGGATAAATTGTTGGCCAACAGAAGATGGGAGCCATCAGACCCCTAACAGGATGGTCCTGGGGGACCAGGCAATGCACGTCCTCCTCCCCTTTGTCACCCTCCCTGTACCTGGGATTGCACTTTCTAATAAAAGGGTAGCTCATTAGCCTTTACCTCTGCTTAGCCTTAAACTAGAACAAAATTGATGGAGGGAGAGAACAGATGGCGAGGTGGTGACTGCTGGGGCCCAGCTAAGAGAACTACAGCAAAGAACACAGCACCAAGAGGTGAGAGCCCTGGAGGTGGAAGGGCTGGCCCACCTCTAAGGACCCTGGATGCTCAAGAACAAGAAACGTGTGCATGATGGAAGGTGGGACAGAGAAATAGGCACAAAAAATTAGAGAATTTAGTGCAGTCTGTAGCTTTGATTCATGGTCAGTACTTTGCTCCAGGCAACTCTGAAGATAAATATATAGTCAAATGAGACCAGGGAGGATTTACTCAGGCTATACAGAGACATTCAACTAGACAGCTAGCTAGAACTCTTCCAAAGATCAGTATCATGGGAAAAAGCTAGACTTAAAGAACCCGAAAAGGAATGACAGTACAATGCAATGCGTATAACTTTATTGGATCCTGGCTCAAAAACAGAAAAACAATGAACATGTATATGACATTGGGACAACTAAGAAAACTGAATATGGAATGGATATTAGATGACATTATGAAATTTGTGTTAATTTTCTTAGGTGTGTTAATAGTCTTGTGGTTATATTGGGAAAATGACCTTACTTTTAGGAGATACATACTGAGGTATTTAGGGATAAAGTATCATGCCTGCAGCTTACCTTCAAATAGTTCAGAAAATGGTGAATACTGGTACACACATTATACACACACGCCCACACACTTATAGATGAATATATCAACCTGTTATCAATGGTTGAATGTAGGTAAAGAGTGTCCAGGTGTTTATTGTACTATTATTTCAATTTTTCTATACATTTTTTAAAATTTATTATAAAATGGGGGAAGGGGTAGACAATAGGTCAGTGGCTTCAAGATTCTGCCGGAAATGTTTTCTTTGTAAAACAAAGAGTATGTATGAATATATTCACATATGTAATTTCATGTAAATGCATAAATATGCTCATATCATCAGTGCTTTTTAAATTGTCTTATTTTTTGTTTACCTTTCTTGTTTGATTCAATTTTCTCCCTCTCCTTTTCCTTCCCACCTCTTATCCACCCTCCAACACCAACACAAGTAACCTACGTGCACAATCTCAAATGAAGCCTTTCTTAATCCTCCATGATCATACAATCATATGCAGATGTAAATATGCCCTTGTATGTACACATTTACATATATACACATACATATGTAAAGGGGTTGACAGTTTCTTTTACATGCATTATATTATTTTAATTTTAAATATTCTGGTGGGCTTAAACAATATCATATAGTTAGTTTAATTTGTAGTTCCCTTACCACTGGTTTTCATATGTTCGCTGGCTTTTCTGATTTGTACTTTCATGAACTCCCCATTCACATTATTCATCCATTTTGCTCTTGGGTTGATTCTTTCAGCTTTTTATTGTCAATTTGTAAGAGCTCTTTGTGTGTAATATATAGAAATAACCTTTGTCATCGTTATTAAACACTTTTTCAAATCTATTGTTTGACTTTGTTTATAATATCATTCACCATACAAAGGTTTTTAATTTTTATATACTCATATATGTCTATCTTTTCTTTTAAAGTTTTAGAATTTTCAGTCTGGTAAATGAAGTCTCCTCACTTCTAAATTATACATGGAGTCTACTAGGTTTTGCTTCTTGTATTTAATTCTATAGTACACCTGTAGTTTCTTAACAAATAAGACATAAGAATTCACTTTTATTTTCATCTAGATGTATGGTGAATCATACCAGCAGAATTTATTAAATAATCTCTTTTCCCACCAAAGTGAACCATCACTTTTCTCATTTATTAAACTCTCTCCCAGCTCTAATTTCAGATTCACTATTCTGTTTCACTGAACAATTGTCTATTCTGATATAAATACCATATTGATTTTACTGCAGTACCTTTATTGTATGGTCTGATACCAGATAAGACAAATTTCCACTCATTAAGCTTCTCTCTCATATATTCTTGATTATGCTATAACATGTATTCTTTTATAGAATTTTTAGGATTTTCACTATAAAAGTTCCAATGACATATTTTAAAAGACAACCCTAAAATTACATGGAATTACAAAAGACCCTGAATAGCCAAAGCATTTCTGAAAAAGAACAAAGATGGAGGCATCACACATCCTGATTTCAAACTATACTACAAACCTGTAGTAATAGTAATCAAACCAGTATGGTACTGGCATAAACACAGGCACATAGAACAATGGAAGAGAAATGAGAGCCCAGAAATAAACCCTCTCATATATGATCAACTAAGATTTAACAAAGGAACCAAGAATATTCAATGGAGAAAAGACAGTCTCTTCAATAAATGATGCTGGGAAAACTAGATATTTACATGCAAAAGAATGGAACTGCACCCGTATCTTACATTACTCACAAAAATTAACTCAAAGTGGATTAACTTAAATGTAAGACCATAAAACTCCTGGAATAAAACTTAGGGAAAGAGCTCCTTGACCTTGGTCTTGGCAATGATTTTATGGATGTGACACCAAAAGCACAAGCAGTAGAAGCAAAATAAACAAGTGGAGCTGCATCAAACTAAAAAGCTTCTGCACAGCAAAGGAAACCATCAACAAAATGAAAAGGCAACCTACAGAATGGGAGAAAATATTTGTAAACCATACGTCTGATTAGGGGTTAATATCCAAAGTATATAAGGAATTCATATAACTCAATAGCAAAAAAACCTAAATAATCTGATTTAAAATGGACAAAGGACATGAACAAATATTTTTCCAAAGAAAATATTCAGATGGCCAGCTATACATGAAGAGGTGCTCAACATCACGAGTCATTAGGAAAATGCAAATCAAATCCACAATGAGATATCACCTCACACCTGTTAGAATGGCTATTATCAAGAAGACAAGAGATAACAAGTACTGGCAAGGACATGGAGAAAAGGGAACCCTTGGGTGCACTGTTGGGGGGAATGTAAATTTGTGCAGCCACTATGAAAAATTATATGGCGGCTTCTCAAAAAATTAAAAATAGAACTACCATATGATCTAGCAATCACACTTCTGGGTATATATCTGAAGGAAATAAAATCACTATCTCAGAGATACCTGCACTGCACTCCTATGTTCACTGCAGCATTATTTCCGATAGCCAAGATGTGGAAACACCTAAGGGTCCATCAACAAATGAATGGATAAGGAAAATATGCTACACAGAGAGGGAGAGAGAGAATACTACTCAGCCATAAAAAAGAAGGAAATCCTGCCATTTGTGACATCATGGATTTAAATTCTACTTCGCCTGGTTTTGATACTCCAGCTTTCCTTTTTGTTGTAATTGCTTAGTATTGCTTTACCAGCTCATTATTTTCAACCTTTTTCAATCACTTACTTTTAAATATGTTTATATTGTATTAAGCTGCATTGGTTTTTAACACCTATTATGACAACCTCTGTCTTTAGTGGTGGAATTTAGTTTGTTTATATTTAATACAATGACTGATATACTTGATTTTATTGCTCTGTCTTACTTTATTATTTAAAGTATTGTGTCTTCTTTAACATTTTTCCAATGTTGCACATACAACCACCCCAGAATAATAATATTAATACTACCACCAATATGCTTACTAAAAATATTAAATATTTTATCATACACTCTCCCATTCTCCCCCTTTATGATAGTCTTACTCTATCGCCAGAGTATATAGCCATTATGCTCTAGATGTGCCCCCTCTAACCCCTCATTTAGTCTACGGTCCATGGTTGACTGTTATTTAATGCTCACCGCCAGTCCTTTGCTGATGACTCTCTAGTCATGTGGGGTGTCTGAAGTTTTCTCTCCAGGGGGTTCCTCAGGAATGCCTCATGGGAGCAATGATACAGTTTGTCCATGATCCTCATGCCTGAAAGTTAGTTTTGCTCAATATAAAACCCTTGGCTCGCATTTTCTTCTCTTGTGTTACAGTTTTGATCTGTTTCTTGAGTGTGCCTTTCTCACAGTGTCTGTAGGGCTGTTATTCTGCTCTCCTTTTTAAATAATGATAATAATTTTGGCCATGATACTTTTCCGTTACTCATTTTTTATGGGAAATTAGTTCTCCTGAACTTTTAGAATGAGGAAGGGTCCAAAAAAAGCTTTCCTAACTTCACAGAGCTCCCTCTTCTGTTGTTTGTCTGTGGTGCCCAAAATATTGTGGCTTGTTTTCTGGGCTTTCCTGCCTCTGTTCCTCTACCCCCTTTTGACCTGGATTTTTCTTTCCCCCATTTCTCTTGTCCATATCCTGCTCAATTTTCATTATATTCCCAGCGTTTTCTCCCTCATGAGGGACCCCTTTAGTTCGTACCACAGCCCCTTGCAGTTGATTCTTACTGAGAGAGGGCAGAACCACCGCCCCCAGTCCAGCTGCTACTGCCTACTTTCCCCTCCTTCTTTCCCATGAGTCCCTCCTGGTATTTGGGGTCTCCTGTACTGAGATTCATTCAATGCCACTCCATCTCCTCCTCCACTTCCGTCCTGTACAGACACTGATAACATGCAAGTCTTATGGCTCTCGGTGTTTCTCCCACCCACCTGTATTTTGAGGTGAATAGAGACAATCTAGTGTTACCTAGTTGTGTCATAAATGTCCATGGGTTTGGGATTTTGCTATATAGTTTCTCTCACTATGTTTACATAGATTTAGGGAGATTGAAAAATCCATGTTGTATTCATGAATCCATACTAATAAAAATGAAGGATTGAATAAATAAATGGAGGAGAATAGACAAAGTTCCCGTGCAGAAAAATTCCAGACAATGTATGTATATGTTCCACTTTGAATGATGTAGAGCCTGACTCCCACTAGTGAAGTGTGGGCTGCCCATGATGACTTCTTTCCAAAGAGGACAGAAAGGGAGGTGGGAAAGGCGCTTTACAGCAGAGAAACCTGATGACACGACCACAGCCAGGTGCTCAAGGTGAACATCGACAGTGATAGGTCATATTGATGGTCTGTACCCTCGATGTGATGTAATCATCATGGCACTTTACATCTGTGATCTTCCTCCCCAAAGCCCATAACCCCAATCTAATCATGAGAAAAACATCAGACAAATTCCAATAGAGAGGCACCCTACAAAATACCTGACCAGTCCTCCTTGAAGCTGTCAAGATCATCAAAACAAGGAAGGTCTGAGAAACTGTCACAGCCAAGAGGAACCTGAAGAGGCATATGACTAAATGTATTGTGGTTCCAGGAATCAGAAAAAGGACATTACATTAAAACTTAGGAAATCTGAATAAAGGATGGACTTTAGTTAATAATGACATAGCAATATCGGTTCATTAATAGAGACAAATGTACTATACTAATGTACAAGGTTGATAATAGCAGAGACTGAGTGTGGGATGTATAAGAACTCTCTGTACTATCTTCAAGATTGTTCTGTAAATCTAAAGCTATTCTAAAATAGAAAGTTTTTTTTTAATCCAGGGGCAGGGGAGGGATTCAAAGGTAAAAGCGAGGCATTGCTCAAATATGAAGAAAAGTAAAGTGTGACATTATTTTAATGAATTGATGGAATGCAAAAATGCAGAATCCATTTGGATATTCCCTTTTGAGTGGTCCAGGAAAAAGGACATTGGAACCATTGAGAAAGAAATGCAGTCATAGTGTAAGTTCTTTTCTGAAAAATATTTGCATAATCATGCTAATGTAAATGCTTGTTATTGACTTTAATTCTATAGAGTTTATTCATAGATAGAATAAAAAGCTGGCATTCCCTGCAGAACCAAAGTAAATATACAACTTGGAGAAGTTGGAAAGTGGAAGAGAAGAGGTGAGGGGTAAGGAAATGGAGCAACAACAGTCCCAACTTACAAAAGAGAAAGTAGAGAGCACTGTTTCTACGTGATGGAACAAGAGATAAAGAAATATGTCATTTTTTTATATTTTAACAGCTTTCTTGAGGTATAATTTACATACCATAAAATTCACTCCTTCAGTGTACAATTCAATGCTTATTAAAAAATTCACGGGGCTGTGCAACATTTCTATTGCCTCAGGAAGAGACTTTGCGCCCATTTGCAATTACTCCCTCTTCCCACCTACAGCTCCTGGCAACCACTAACATTCCTGTCTGTATAGATTTGCCCTTTCTGGACATTTTGCACATACGGAATCATACAATATGTGGTCTTTTGTGTCTGGCTTCTTTCACATAGCTTAATGTTTTTAAAGCTCATCCATGTTGTAGCACATGCCAGTACTTCATTCCTTTTTATTGGTGAATAGTATTTTTGTATGGCTATAGCACATCTTATTTATCCATTCATACATTGGTCTACATTTGGGTTGTTTCCACCATTTGGCTATTATGAATAGTGCTGCTATGGACATTCTCACGCAAGTCTTTGTGTGGACATACGTGTTTGTTTCTCTTGGGTAAATATCTAGGCATGAATCATTACTAGGACACATGGTAAATTTATGTTTAACTTTTTAAGAAACTGCCAAACTGTAGATAATTAAGTATAGGTACAAACTATAAAAACCTAAATGATTATAATTAAATGGGAAGGGAAAAGTGGGAATATAAAGTTAATAAATGATGATTGAATGGTTTAAGTGATTACCTCCGAGGACCAGGAGTGGGAGGGGAACAGTGGGGCAAGAGACCCCTTATAAGTCCCTCCGTACAACTTTCTTTTGTAACCATACACAAGTGTTACTTTGATTTGAATTTTTTAAATAAAAATCAGCGACTTGGCCCAAGAGGGAGGCCATGGGAACTATACAAAAGCAAGATGATGGGTTGGATGCTCATGGAGGAAACTGAAAGGGGGCAAATTCTAGTGATCTTTAGGGGGATATTTGAAAAAAAACTGGGAAATGCAGAGTGTCAGTCCCTGCCAATTACATTGGAAGCACACACAGCCATTGTAATTGCTTACAGTCAGTAGGTAATGCCAACAGTGAGAAACCTTTCGGCTGAAGATTCAACTTTCTAATGGCCTGGGTTAATGAGAATTCTCCAGAATGAGACAAATCCTCTGGTATGGTACCATGTGGAATGAGACTCTTCAGTAGACTTCCTTTGTTATTGTTGTTTTTTAATCACAGTATCACTTAGCGTATTTCAACCCAGGCTTGTATATTCAAGTAAAGTGGCTTAGATAGGGGGTTTATTTTTCTCAAATCCCAAAGAGTGTAGGGAAACAGCCCTAGCAGTTTCTAGGGCTGACCAGTGGCTCTACGGCATCAGTGCTCTGGAACCACGCCCTGGAGATTTTCCTGGCCTGCCCCAGGGGGTCTTAAGGTGGCTGCAGCAGCTCCAGGCTTCACGTCCTCACACAATAACATTCAAAAGCAAGAAGAGAGGGGTGAAGGGTTCTCCTCACATGTCTCTCTCTCTCTCTCTCCCTCTCCCTCCCCCCCCCTTATCAGGAGGAAAGTCTCATCCAGAAGCTTCCAGGACACTTCCCTTTATCTCTCATTAGCTAGGATGGGCCACATACTCATGCCTGAGCTGCAAGGGAGGCCAGGCTTGCCTGATGGGTGGATATATTAACATGCTAGGGCTGCCATAACAAAGTGTCACAACCTGGGTGGCTTAAGCAACAGAAATTTATTTTCTCACAGTTCTGGGAGCTGGAAAGCCAAGATTAAGGTGCCAGCAGAATTGGTTTCTGATGAGGACTCTCCCAGGCTCGCAGACGGTCACCTCCTCTCAGTGTCTTCGCGCAGCCTTTTCTCTGTGTGTGCACATTCCTGGTGTCTCTTCCTCTTCTTACAAGGTCACCGATCATACTGGATTAGGGCCCACCCTTTTGACCTTATTTAACCTTAATTACTTGCTTAAAGGCCCCATCTCCAAATATAATAATATTGGGGGTTAGGACTTGAACATGTGAATTTGTAGGGACACAGTTCAGTCCATAACCATAGACAACTAGGATCACCTGCCCACAATCACCAGATGATTCTGACTACTCTTCCTCTCTGAAATATCCAGAACTTGTGCTGTTCTTTATTTTAATTTTATAACAATAAAGATCTTAGTACAACATTTCCTAGAGAACCAAGGGTAAGCAGTGCTTCCAGCTTTCACCACCAGAGCTATGAACTCTTCCCACTGTCTTCTCTATCCCAGAAAACACCCTCTGCCTATCACTTAAGATTGCTTACAAGGGTCTTGACTTTTAAGCAAGACAACATTCAGAGTGCACTTAAATGCCATCCATTACCATCAAATGGTGACATTTTCTTCATTTGTAATTCAGAAAAAGAGAACACATCTCTAAATACAGCAAAGAGACGCTCATATCAAAGATATTGGACCAAAACAATTGTCGTCCCTTGTATTTCAAGTTTGGAGAACAGAGCTAATAAAAGATTAAAGAGAAGGCCCAGGAGCCATAGGAACAAGTTTGAGCAATCACTTGTCACTTCAGGTTAGCACAGAAGTTATTTTAACAAGATATTACTTGCAGAATTTCCACCATAAATCTTTTATTAAGTCCAAGAATCTCAGTCAAGACATTTCCCATGCAGGATTGTCAGAAATAATGTTCGTTCATCGCTTCCTTTAAAACCTGAGGTTGAGGGACACTAAGTGCTAAACCGACTGACCTTCACATAAACCTAATATTATTATTGATTTTCTTCTACTCGAAGAGGCGAAATATATTTTTTGGAAGCAACCATTAACGAGCCTCTGTAGATAAGCCTGGAAAAAGCCAATGAGTATTTTGCACTCCTATTTGCTCAGAGAGGAAGCCCCTGGTTGGGTATAATAAGCCTCAACACATTTTGATTGTTCTGCATCACCCGTGGGCACAATAAAGACAGAGCAGCAGAGGCAGCCTAGTCAGAGGGTGAAAAATGCTGTAGAATCCCAGCAACCTTAGCAGGCCGTGCTGACCTTCCTAATTGGGCAGGATTTCTTATTCTTAGAGTTTTCAGGAAAGACGTCCTCGCTCCCCTCGGTAGCCCTGCTCTGGCATGTCATCCAACAATTCCACCTCCCAGCATCAAATAAGCTTGTTGTATCCACTGCAGATGTCTAGATTCTTTTTTTGTTTTTTTGTGTGCATGTGATGTCCAGTTGCTCCAGCACCATTTGTTGAAAAGACTATCTTTTCTCCATTGTTTGCCTTTGCTCCTTTGTCAAAGACCAGTTGACTCTATTTATGTGGGTCTATTTCTCTATTTCTTCCTCTACTCTGTTGATCTAGTTGTCTATTCTTTCTCCAGAACCACACTGTTTATAGCTTTATAATAAGCCTTGAAGTCAGGTAGTGTCTTCTGACTTTTTTCAATGTTGCATTGGCTACTCTGGGCCTTGTGTCTCTCCATATAAACTTTACAATTAGTTTGTTGCCATCCACAAAATAACTTGCTGGGATTTTGACATCCATTGCAAGAGTTTTTTTCCTTTTACTTGCATCCTTTAACATGTTTTTAAAAAGGCACTTTTGGGACTTCCCTGGTGGTCCAGTGGGTAAGACTCCGTGCTCCCAATGCAGGGGGCCAGGGTTCAATCACTGGGCAGGGAACTAGATCCCACATGCATGCCGCAACTAAGAGTTCACATGCCCCAACTAAGGGTTCACATGCCACAACTAAGAAGCCTGCATGCCGCAACTAAGAAGTCCACATGCTGCAACTAAAAAGATCCCGCGTGCCGCAACTAAAAATCCTGCATGCTGCAACAAAGACCTGAGTGCCGTAACTAAGACCCGGCGCAGCCAAAATAAATAAATACTTTAAAATATAAAAAATAAAAAAATAAAAAGGCACTTTTGAAGAAAGTGCCAGACTCTTCCCATGTCTTACCAAAGCAAGAACTTTCATTGGCCTCGATTTGGTACAACAAGCCTGGGGCCGAAGTTGAGTCTCCAGAGGCCATTGTGTGGCTATCAGCTTCACTCTGACAGAACTGGGCTCATAGTTTACCATTGGTCAATGCCACATCTTATACATTAAGATCACTCTCCTGGAATTTAAGACTAATTAAAATAAAAATCCATCAGTTTAGACAATGAGGATGTTTGAAATGGAGCAGAAACAAACACTTAAAGAAATCATATCTGTAATGTACACTTGATAAATTTATCCTCTAGACCTTTGGTTTTAAAAAAATACTGCTGAATATGCTGTTAATGTTCTGACACATGACAATTTTTTTAGGTCTTCCCAAACCCTCTAAGTTGGATAATTAAAAAATATATGGTATATTAAGCAAGGCAATTATAAGAGGGGGAAAGATTTTTTAAATAAACTAACAGAGACTGAGTGGGTTATAAGATGGTTATGTTATGCCACATAAAGTGATTTTAAAATACTTTAAAATTTTAGCCATGCAGATACTTATCGTGGACTCAAGCCCAACAAGAACAAAAGTCATTATCATCTGTAATAGTTACCTAAAATATGCCCTGTCTTCTGCCTGTTAACACTCACCAATTCTAAAAGCAGATACACATGATTCTTACAGGTCTCTGCAATTCCTGGAACTCAAAAAATATGTAAAGAAAATCCATCGAGAGAAGAGTTAAGATTTGCATACTTTCTTACTACATATATGTAACATTACAATAAAGATGGAAAAGAAATGGGAGCTAGTGGTATGCTAGGAAATGTTTAGCAACCAACTCTCTACAGAAAAAATTTCCACCCTGATTTCTAGTCTAGTGTTTTACATATTTCTGCACCCAAGTAATCATCACCCTGATCAAGAAATAGAATGGATATAACACTGTAGGACAGGGGTCCCCAACCCCACGGCGATGGACTGGTACCAGTCTGCAGCCTGTTAGGAACCGGGCTGCACAGCAGGAGGTGAGCAGCAGGCAAGTGAGTGATGCTTCATCTGCCTCTCCCCATCGCTCCCCATTGCTCGCATTACTGCCTGAACCGTACCCACCCAGCCATCTGTGGAAAAATTGTCTTCCACGAAACTGGTCCCTGGTGCCAAAAAGGTTGGGCACCGCTGCCCTAGAACAATCTCACATTCTCCTTTACTAGTCACACCACACACAAGTGTGAACACACACATGCACACACACAATCACTATTTTGACCTCTTCCTTTATAGGTTTGTTCTGCCTGTTCTTAAACGTCTTATAAATGGTTACATTGTATATACTCTTCTTTGTCTGGCTTTTTTTCATTCTTCCTTATGTCTGTGAGAGTCATCCATGTTGTTGCCTATAGCAATATTTATTCTTTTTCCTTTCTGTGTAGTAGTCCATTGTATATCTACTCTTGATGAACATTGGGTTGTTTCCAGTTTTAAAATAAAGCTGGTATGAACACTTCTGTACATTCTTTTGGGGGATATGTGCACTTACATCTTTTGAGTATTTACCTAAGACTCTAATTTCTAGGTCATAGAATATATGCTTGCACAGCTTTACTAGATTCTGCCAAACAGTTTTCCAAAGAGATGGGACAAATTAACTCTCCCACTAGCAAAGGATGAGAGTTCTAACTGCTCCACATCCTCACCAACACTTAGTATTAACAGTCTTATCAGTTTTAGCCATTCTGGAGAATGTACAGTGATGTCTCATTATGATTTAAATTTGCATTTCCTGATGAGTAATGTCAAACAATTTTCACATGCTTATTTGCCATTTGAATATCCTTTTTGTGAAGTGCCTGTTCAAGTCTTTTGCCCATTTATTTATTTATTTTTGACTGCATTGGGTCTTTGTTGCTGCATTGCAGGCTCTCTCTAGTTGCAACGAGTGGGGGGCTACTCTTCGTTGCAGTGCACAGGCTTCTCATTGTGGTGGCTTCTCTTGTTGTGGAGCACAGGCTCTAGGCACGTGAGCTTCAATAGTTGTGGCACGCAGGCTCAGTAGTTGTGGCTCACAGGCTCTAGAGCGCAGGCTCAGTAGTTGTGGCACACAGGCTTAGTTACTCCGTGGCATGTGGGATCTTCCCAGACCAGGGCTCAAACCTGTGTCCTCTGCATTGGCAGGCGGATTCTTAACCACTGAGCCACCAGGGAAGTCCTTTTGCCCATTTTTGTTAGGTCATCTCTTATTGACTTGTAGGACCTCTTTATATATTTTGGATACAAGTCCTTTGTTAGTTACATGTGTAGCAGGTATCTTCTTGGGTCTTCGATATGCCTTTTCACTCCCTTAACTCCCTTTACTCCCTAGTATTTTGATGAGCAAAAGTTCTTAATTTTAATGAAGTCAAATTTTGGCAATCTTCTTTTGTGGATAGCATTTGTGGGAGTGTGTGGGTCCTATTTAAGATACCTTTGCCTAAGCCACGATCATGAAGATAGTCTCCTCTGCTTTCCATTAGATAATACGTTGCTTCTGCTTTCAACTGTCTCCACATTTTGTCGAATATAAGTCAGACATAAACACTTAAAATTCACAAGTTCTAAAACTATCATAAATCAGCATTATCATAGCACAAATGTAACTGTCAACCTGACAGATTTTGCATTATGGGAACATGTGCCAGGCAGATGCATTTGAATTTGCCTAGCCTTTAACTGGACACAACATATGGGTTCTGAGATTAGGTGTACACACCTAAATTCAGAAAAAGACCAGGGTAGAGCCACAGTCTCCCTCACAGCAACACATTTATTGAAAGTTCAGACCTGTGCACAGGGATAACCCCAGAAGCCTTTTATTCCAGGGGCAGTCATGTGACTGGACTGGTGGCCCCAACCTGGTTAAATTGGACCCTAACACATTTGAATGGACATGATTTTTTTAAATTACAGTCCTAAAAAACTTGTCACTAAAGTATTCCAAGGTAAAATTTGAGTCAGATATTTCATGTACCTCTGGTGATTCTGATTTGAAAACCACAGTCCTGATATTTAAATAATTTATAAAGTCAGAAGAAGAAATCTGCTGCAGTCACCCTTGGAAGCCCCTTGACTGGCCTGGAAACCCCTAATGATGACAAGGCAGATGATAGACTCCACTCTCCATGACCAATAGAAATCGTGACCCGCCTTCAAATCATGGGGAGAACTGTCCTTCTTCATTGAGATGATGTACAGAAATTCATAATGTTCTATAAAACATGCAGCAGCAATCAATACAGATTTACAGCTGCATCCTCAATGAGTCTTTAAATATTTATGCCATTGCTTTACTTAAGTTACTCACTGAATTATATTGTATGCGATCCTTATACATTCAACAAAACGTTGATTAAATATCCCCTACTCTGTTTAGCGTTAGGAAATTACATTCTTTGAGACAGCAAACAGTCAGCAAGCAAACCCACCCCAGCGAAGGCAAGATAAACTGACTTACTTCTCAGTGTCCACACACATGCTGGAGGGGCACAGAGCTGTAGATAGGAAAGGAAGTAAAGTAAGATGTATCAACCTATTGTGTGCTATTTGTCATTTATTATTCACCCAACCTTATGAGGACGACGCTTTACTCCCGAGGAGACGGAGACTTTGGGGTGTTTGAGTAGCTTCTGCAAGATCACACGCGGTCCCTGTGTGTGGGGAGCTGGGGTCAGGAACCGTGCCCAGGCCTCCCTCATCAAAAATCTTCTATTTGTGCCTGGTGGCCACAGGCTAGGAGAAGGAAGTGAAGCTAGGGCTGCCTGGAACAGCTTGCTTTTTGTCAGCTGTTTCGAGGTGGATTTAGGTGGATTTAAGTCTGCATATACCTAGGGAGCCTTTGTTTGTGTGTCGGGATCCATAGATTTCTCTCTGGCTGAGTTTTACAGCTGAGGCCAGTATTTCTGCTGATAAATGTGCATGGACAAGCTCCTCAATTGCCTTTTCATTCCTGGAGATATTATTAGTACATTCTTTGATGGCTGGTGACGCACAAATCGGTTTAATATCAGTAATGTACCATTGGAAAACATTCAATTTTAGGCCCGCCAAAAAAATATCCCTCCGTGTCAGGATTTATTGAAGCCAATCCTAGGAGGCTACAGGAGAGTGGAGTTCCTTAAGCAGAAGTGTAAACAGATGGTCTTTGCAAAGTGCTTGCGTTCTTAAGCACCGAATTAGTTTTGGACAGAATGGAGTCACATATGCCAATGCTCGTTGGCCAGCGGAGTGGTGGCAGAGAGGCATCAAAACCATCATGACATTCTTCAATCCTTTGGGCTTGATTTGGGCCCCAGTGATCGGAGAGAAATGGTTACAAATTGCCAGGTGCCCCCTGGGTTGGATAACGTAGGGAGAGAACACACAATTGGGAGACAGTAATGAGTAACCCTGAAGGATTTCAACACAGTTGGGACCATTTGATGTTCAGCACATCCTTCAGGACCACCTCCTCCCTAGTCAGAAATCAGTGAAGCTGTGATTGCCAGCTACTGGCCTCATCCAAAATAGCAACCCACGAAGGGAACCCACTGGCTCCGTGTGAGCTGGGTTCAGAAGGCCCTGGTTGCCACTCATTCAAGGCACCCTCCCCCCAACTCCGAATCAGCCCTTCCCCCACTGGCTCCTTCCCGCTCTCCTCTTTTTGAGGTCTTTTCTCCTCTGTCTCCAGGGATTCTCTCAATCCACCATCTTAGCACAAACATTCTCACTTGGCCCTGCAGCCCCGTCCAGGGCCGCCATGCCTGGTCTCCAGTCCCTCTGGTCTGCTGCTCCCATCCGCACCTGAAGTACCTAAGACCTGGCTTCCCTCCCCAGCCCTCCACGAAAGCCGCTTCCTCAGAAAGTGCTGAAATCCCGTAACCAGCCCGGAACTGGCATATCTCAGGAGCGCAGTAAAGATGTGGGTAATTAAACCAAGTGACCTTGTGGACAGCTTCTCTTTCTTCAACTGCTCTACCATGCTGAGCGCTGCTGGCCGCCAGCTGCCCACTCACACCTCCCTCCCCAGCTCCTGGGGCCATGAACCTTGAGCTTCCCCTTCTACTGCTCTGGCCACATCTGTGCTTCCCATTCTGGCTCCCCTGCCACCTCCAAGCCCCTGGTCACTTCTCTTCTCAATGCTCTCTTGATGGGAGCCATTGTCCCCAGGCCAGGATTCCCAGACTCCACCTTCTTTTTAATTTATTTTTAAATGCTTTGGGAGGGCTTATTAGTATTGGTGTGGAGCATGAATACAGGGGCCAAGTCTCATGGGGAGCCCACCAAGTACAGTAGGCCAGCATTCCCCGTTGTAGGCTCCTTATCAACTCAATAAGTGTTTGACTTCTTTTTTTAATCTGAAACAATTTGACAAAATGTTAACACTGAACATAGAGGATGATAGGCACCAGGGTACTTACTCTAGTCTCTAGAGTTTCTGCATGCTCAAAATACATCACAGTAATAATTTTTTAAAGAAACCAAACTATAACCCAAAAAAAGGGTGGTTATGTAAGTCTGAGACACACTGGACTGAACAAAGTTAAACTGAGTTATTTACAGCAATCCTTCTCAGGGCCTCTGGTATTCAAATGTGGGCTATGAATTTCCAAAAGCTGAATGTCGTAGGCAGCGATGCTCCAACTGATTTGGCCACAGAAACCTTCATCCAGATCGAATACTGATCAGCCTGGACCATTGTTCTGCTTTCTCAAGGCTTTACCAGTATCTGCGGATATTGAGATTTTAGGCACATTCTTGTCCTCAAGAATCTTAGCCCATGGGGGAGTGGGGAGTGGAGGTGTGGGGGAGACTTACTAACAAATAATGAAAATCCAGAGTCTATCCGAATCCAGTAAACATGTGGCTTACCTGGGAGCAGGATAATTACTTGCCCTCCTTCAAAGCAACACATTTAAAATATTTGTGTAACAGAAGGGCAGAAGAAATTCTTTTCCTATTAATAAGACTAGCGTAGCTTTTTTTGATTGAAATAAGCAATTTATTGCATGTAATCAACATAATGTTACAGCTTATTTGGCACGGCCTTTCCTTCAGCCAAGTTTTGAGACCCCCAGGCTGGAAGGCATCAGTCCCTCACATGTGCTAAGGAGATGGCAACAAAGGCTGGCCTCAAATGCATTTGAAAGTTCTCATCCAGGCTTTGCTGCCAGCGGGGAGGGCATTTCTCTTTTTGTTCTTTTCTTTTTTTAACATCTTTATTGGAGTATAATTGCTTTACAATGGTGTGTTAGTTTCTGCTGTATAACAAAGTGAATCAGCTATACATATACATATATCCCCATATCTCTTCCCTCTTACCGTCTCCCTCCCACCCTCCTTATCCCACCCCTCTAGGTGGTCACAAAGCACCAAGCTGATCTGCCTGTGCTATGCGGCTGCTTTCCACTAGCTATCTATTTTACATTTGGTAGTGTATATATGTCAGTGCCACTCTCTCACTTCCTCCCAGCTTACCCTTCCCCCTCCCCATGTCCTCAAGTCCATTCTCTGTGTCTGCGTCTTTATTCCTGTCCTGCCCCTAGGTTCTTCAGGACCATTTTTTTTTAAGATTCCATATATATGTGTTAGCATACAGTATTTGTTTTTCTCTTTCTGACTTACTTCGCTTTGTATGACAGACTCTAGGTCCATCCACCTCACTACAAATAACTCAGTTTCATTTCTTTTTATGGCTGAGTAATATTCCATGGTATATATGTGCCACATCTTCTTTATCCATTCAACTGTCAGTGGACACTTAGGTTGCTTCCATGTCCTGGCTATTGTAAATAGAGCTGCAATGAACATTGTGGTACATGACTCTTTTTGAGTTATGGTTTTCTCAGGTAACATGCCCAGTAGTGGGATTGCTGGGTCATATGATAGTTCTATTTTTAGTTTTATAAGGAACCTCCATACTGTTCTCCATAGTAGCTGTATCAATTTACATTCCCACCAACAGTGCAAGAGGGTTCCCTTTTCTCCACACGCTCTCCAACATTTATTGTTTGTAGATTTTTTGATAATGGCCATTGTGACCGGTGTGAGGTGATACCTCATTGAACTTTTGATTTGCATTTCTCTAGTGATTAGTGATGTTAAGCATCCTTTCACGTGTTTGTTGGCAATCTGTATATCTTTGGAGAAATGTCTATTTAGGTCTTCTGCCCATTTTTGGATTGGGTTGTTTGTTTTTTTGATATTGACCTGCATGAGCTGCTTGTAAATTTTGGAAATTAATCCTTTGTCAGTTGCTTCGTTTGCAAATATTTTCTCCCATTCTGAGGGTTGTCTTTTCATCTTGTTTATGGTTTCCTTTGCTGCACAAAAGCTTTTAAGTTTCATTAGGTCCCATTTGTTTATTTTTGGTTTTATTTCCATTTCTCTAGGAGGTGGGTCCAAAAGGATCTTGCTGTGATTTATGTCATAGAGTGTTCTGCTTATGTTTTCCTCTGAGAGTTTTATAGTGTCTGGCCTTACATTTAGGTCTTTAATCCATTTGGAGTTTATTTTTGTGTATGGTGTTAGGGAGTGTTCTAATTTCATTCTTTTCCATGTAGCTGTCCAGTTTTCCCAGCACCACTTATTGAAGAGGCTGTCTTTTCTCCATTGTATATTCTTGCCTCCTTTATCAAAGATAAGGTGACCATATGTGCATGGGTTTATCTCTGGGCTTTCTATCCTGTTCCATTTATCCATATTTCTGTTTTTGTGCCAGTACCATACTGTCTTGATTACTGTAACTTTGTAGTATAGTCTGAAGTCAGGAAGCCTGATTCCTCCAGCTCCATTTTTCTTTCTCAAGATTGCTTTATCTATTCGGAGTCTTCTGTGTTTCCATACAAATCGTGAAATTTTTTGTTCTAGTTCTGTGAAAAATGCCATTGGTAGTTTGATAGGGATTGCACTGAATCTGTAGATTGCTTTGGGTATTATAGTCATTTTCACAATGTTGATTCTTCCAATCCAAGAACATGGTATGTCTCTCCATCTGTGTGTATCACCTTTAGTTTCTTTCATCAGTGTCTTACAGTTTTCTGCATACAGGTCTTTTGTCTCCTTAGGTAGGTTTATTCCTAGGTAATTTATTGTTTTTGTTGCAGTGGTAAATGGGAGTGTTTCCTTAATTTCTCTTTCATATTTTTCATCATTAGTGTATAGGAATGCAAATGCATTAATTTTGTATCCTGCTACTTTACCAAATTCATTGATTAGCTCTAGTAGTTTTCTGGTAGCATCTTTAGGATTCTCTACGTGTAGTATCATGTCATCTGCAAACAGTGACAGTTTTACTTCTCCTTTTCCAATTTGGGTTCCTTTTATTTCTTTTTTCTTCTCTGATTGCTGTGGCTAAAACTTCCAAAACTATGTTGAATAATAGTGGTGAGAGTGGACAACCTTGTCTTGTTCCTGATCTTAGAGGAAATGGTTTCAGTTTTTCACCATTGAGAACGATGTTGGCTGTGGGTTTGTCATATATGGCCTTTATTATGTTGAGCTAAGTTCCCTCTATACACACTTTCTGGAGGGTTTTACCATAAATGGGCATTGAATTTTGTCAAAAGCCTTTTCTGCGTCTATTGAGATGATCGTATGGTTTTTATCCTTCAGTTTGTTAATATGGTGTATCACATTGATTGATTTGCCTATATTGAAGAATCCTTGCATTCCTGGGATAAACCCCACTTGATCATGATGTATGATCCTTTTAATGTGCTGTTGGATTCTGTTTGCTAGTATTTTGTTGAGGATTTTTGCATCTATGTTCATCAGTGATGTTGGCCTGTAGTTTTCTTTCTTTGTGACATCTTTGTCTGGTTTTGGTATCAGGGTGATGGTGGCCTCGTAGAATGAGTTTGGGCGTGTTCCTCCCTCTGGTATATTTTGGAAGAGTTTGAGAAGGATAAGTGTTACCTCTTCTCTAAATGTTTGATAGAATTCGCCCTTGAAGCCATCTGGTCCTGGACTTTTGTTTGTTGGAAGATTTTTAATCACAGTTTCAATTTCAGTGCTTGTGATTGGTCTGTTTATATTTTCTATTTCTTCCTGGCTCAGTCTCAGAAGGTTGTGCTTTTCTAAGAATTTGTCCATTTCTCCCAGGTTGTCCATTTTATTAGCATTGAGTTGCTTGTAGTAATCGCTCATGATCCTTTGTACTTCTGCAGTATCAGTTGTTACTTCTCCTTTTTCATTTCTAATTCTGTTGATTTGAATCTTCTCCCTTTTTTTCTTAATGAGTCTGGCTAATGGTTTATCAATTTTGTTTATCTTCTCAAAGAACCAGCTTTTAGTTTTACTGATCTTTGCTATTGTTTCCTTCATTTCTTTTTCATTTATTTCTGATCTGATCTTTATGATTTCTTTCCTTCTGCTAACTTTGGGATTTTTTTGTTCTTCTTTCTCTAATTGCTTTAGCTGTAAGGTTAGGTTGTTTATTTGAGATGTTTCTTGTTTCTTGAGGTAAGATTGTATTGCTATAAATTTCCCTCTTAGAACTGCTTTTGCTGCATCCCATAGGTTTTGGATCGTCGTGTTTTCATTGTCATTTGTTTCTAGGTATGTTTTGATTTCCTGTTTGATTTCTTCTGTGATCTCTTGGTTATTTAATAGCATATTGTTTAACCTCCATGTGTTTGTATTTTTTACAGTTTTTTTCCTGTAATTGACACCTAGTCTCATAGTGTTGAGTTTGGAACAGATACTTGATACTATTTAAATTATCTTAAATTTACCAAGGCTTGATTTGTGACCTAAGATATGATCTATCCTGGAGAATGTTCCATGAACACTTGAGAAGTAAGTGTATTCTGTGGTTTTTGGATGGAATGTCCTGTAAATATCAATTAAATCCATCTTGTTTAATGTGTCATTTAAAGCTTGTGTTTCCTTATTTATTTTCATTTTGGTTGATCTGTCCATTGGTGAAAGTGGGGTGTTAAAGTTCCCTACTATTATTGTGTTACTGTCAATTTCCCCTTTTATGGCTGTTAGCATTTGCCTTATGCATTGAGGTGCTCCTATGTTGGGTGCATAAATATTTACAATTGTTATATCTTCTTCTTAGACTGATCCCTTGATCATTATGTAGTGTCCTTCTTTGTCTCTTGTAATAGTCTTTATTTTAAAGTCTATTTTGTTTGATATGAGAATTGCTACTCCAGCTCTCTTTTGATTTCCATTTGCCTGGACTACCTTTTTCCATCCCCTCACTTTCAGTCTGTATGTGTCCCTGGGTCTGAAGTGGTCTCTTCTAGACAGCATATATACGGGTCTTGTTTCTGTATCCATTCAGCCAGTCTATGTCTTTTGGTTGGAGCATTTAACTCATTTACATTTAAGGTAATTATCGATATGTATGTTCCTATGACCATTTTCTTAATTGTTTTGAGTTTGTTATTGTACATCTTTTCCTTCTCTTGTATTTCCTGCCTGGAGAAGTTCCTTTAGCATTTGCTGTAAAGCTGGTTTGGTAGTGCTGAATTATCTTAGCTTTTGCTTGTCTGTAAAGCTTTTGATTTCTCCATTGAATCTGAATGAGATCCTTGCTGGGTACAGTAATCTTGGTTGTAGGTTTTTCCCTTTCATCACTTTAAATATGTCCTGCCACTCCCTTCTGGCTTGCAGAGTTTCTGCTGAAAGATCAGCTGTTAACCTTATGGGGATTCCCTTGTATGTTATTTGTTGCTTTTCCCTTGCTGCTTTCAATATTTTTTCTTTGTATTTAATTTTTGATAGTTTGATTAATATGTGTCTTGGTGTGTTTCTCCTTGGATTTATCCTATAGGGGATTCTCTGTGCTTCCTGGACTTGATTGACTATTTCCTTTCCCATATTAGGGAAGTTTTGAACTATAATCTCTTCAAATATTTTCTCAGTCCCTTTCTTTTTCTCTTCTTCTCCTGGGACTCCTATAATTTGAATATTGGTGTGTTTAATGTAGTCCGAGAGGTCTCTGAGACTGTCCTCAATTCTCTTCATTACTTTTTCTTTATTCTGCTCTGCAGTAGTTATTTCCATTATTTTATCTTCCAGGTCACTTATCTGTTCTTCTGCCTCAGTTATTCTGCTATTGATTCCTTCTAGAGAATTTTTAATTTCATTTATTCTGTTGTTCACCATTGTTTGTTTGCTCTTTAGTTCTTCTAGGTCCTTGTTAAACGTTTCTTGTATTTTCTCTGTTCTATTTCCAGGATTTTGGATCATCTTTACTATCATTACTCTGAATTCTTTTTCAGGTAAACTGCCTATTTCCTCTTCATTTTGGTCTGATGGGTTTTTATCTTGCTCCTTCATCTGCTGCATATTTCTCTGTCTTCTCATTTTGCTTAACTTACTGTGTTTGGGGTCTCCTTTTTGCAGGCTGCATGTTCGTAGTTCCCATTGTTTTTGGTGTCTGCCCCCAGTGGGTAAGGTTGGTTCAGTGGGTTATGTAGGCTTCCTGGTGGAGGGGCCTGGTGCCTGTGTTCTGGTGGATGAGGCTGGGTCTTGTCTTTTTGGTGGGCAGGACCGCGTCCAGTGGTGTGTTTTGGGGTGTCTGTAAACTTACGGTTTTAGGCAGCCTCTTTGCTAATGGGTGGGTTTGTGTTCCTGTCTTGCTAGTTGTTTGGCATAAGGTGTCCAGCACTGGAGCTTGCTGGTCATTGAGTGGAACTGGGTCTTAGCATTGAGATGGAGATCTCTGGGAGAGCTCTCGCCGATTGATATTACATGGGGCCGGGAGGTCTCTGGTGGTCCAATGTCCTGAACTCGGCTCTCCCACCTCAGAGCCTCAGGCCTGACAGCCAGCCGGAGCACCAAAACCCTGTCAGCCCCACAGATTTTGGGAAGTCTGAGGTCTTCTGCCAGCATTCAGTAGGTGTTCTGTAGGAGTTGTTCCACAGGTAGATGTATTTTTGATGTATTTGTGGGGTGGAAGGTGATCTCCATGTCTTAGTCCTCCACCATCTCGAAGGTCCTCTCTCTTCATACTATTCAGTTTTGAAGGGTTCCATACCCACAGATCAATCAAGGAAAATCTTTGAGGGCAGATATAGGGAAATCTTCCATTACTCCTGTTGCTAGAGGTTCCACATTTCATCTGGAAAGGACATAAATCTGGCAATCTCACTTCAGGCCTAGCCCATCCACTATTTTTCCCTTTGTGCTTAGTCTGTTTCACTTGCTCATAGCAGGCCCCATGCAGAGGCCTTGCCCCCGGCCCTTCAGACCAGAGTTCCTCGTGAAACGGCTGAGCTGACCCCTCAGCTCGGGACATGTGCTGAGGCTCCTCACAGGACACTCAACTCAAGTTGTTTGTATTCACTTTTGTCTTTTAAAATTAATCAATAGACAGCACACATGCCTGGCACTTTTTTCCTAGGGTACCGCATGCAGTGGTCTTCTTCCCGGCAATTCAGACAAGAGTTCCTAGCATGAAGTGGCTGCACCTGATTCTTGAGCTTGGTGGGCTGTGTGCAGAAACTCTGCACGTGACACCTTGGCTCAGCATGGCTGTGTTGGAGGGGACATTTCTTATACTGCTGTCATGTACGTTCTGTATGTTCTGAGATTTACCAAACCAGGCAAGTATCATTGGGGGAATGGGGTCATATTTAACCTAGAGGGTGTGGCCTGAGCTTGCTCTGTGCCTTGCTTGAGCCTGCTGCACAATTGCTCAGTGAGTTGACACTAGCAAGGAGTTTTCCATTACACTAGCTTCTTTCTCCTTTAGCGGGAATGGAACCAGGTTACATTTCACCTGTTGGGTAAGGAGTCATGTGGAAACATGCATTACCCAGCACCGATCTGTGATTGATGCCAGTGATGTTCTGAAGAAACTGCAAGTTGCCCCTATGCCTAATCCCTCCTCCTTTCACTGTAATCAAACTTTTAGCTGGACTCACAAGCACTGAGAATATGAAGACTACATTTCCCAGACTCCTGTGCAGCTAGCTAAGGTTATTTAATTCAGTTCTAACCAATAGGATGTGAGCCAAAGTAAGGGTGTATCTTAAAGGGAAGGGACAAGCTCTCCTCTTTCCCTTTGCCCGCTCCTGCTAGTTAAAGTGAGGACTTGGTGGTCAGCCGTCTTGGACCATGCAGACAAGGGCAACACATGAGGGATTGTGGAGCCACAGGAGAGAAGGAGCTTGTACCCTGACGACTTCATGGAGCAGAACCACGTTCCTGCTCAGACTTCCACATAAGTGAGAAATAGATACCTGTCTCCGTTAAGCCACTGGTATCAGATCTTTTTCACACACTGAAACCATTCCTAATAATGCTGATCCCTTAGAAGCTGCCTGGCTGGTCCCCCCTTAATCAATGCACAATGGAGGCATCTTCCTGGGAGTCGGGAAGATGACATTTGAACTGGGTCTTGGAGGATATGGAGCTCAGACCAGCCAAATAGGGGAAAGGAGGAAATTGGGAGACACAGGAAGGAGAAGGGACAATTCATTCATCAGTTTTCTCTAACAGTTCTGAGCACACACACAAGTCCCCAGAGAATGCAGAAGGGATGGTGGAGGAATTCATGAGAAGCAGGAGAGCACCTACTCAGGTTAAACAAGGGGAAAAAAGTAGGGCGTGGCATCCGTTTGGAGGCTTTTGGTTGCAAGAAACAAAACCCCTGCACAAACTAGAAGTCACAGGCTCACAGGACACCAAACTCGAGGTAGATGGGATGCCAGGCAGCGTTGATGGGGCAGCCAACAGTATCACCCAAATCCAGGGTCTCCCATCTTCATCATCAACTTTATCCTCCAGGGGTTCTGGGATAGCTGACTGTGGCATTCAGAGCATCCTTTGTTCACCTTCAGAGGGAAAAAGAAATCCTGGCTCTCTCACAAGTAGGGAAGAACTTTCGCAGAAGCTGCCAGGAAAAAACTCTAGTCTCATTGGCCAGAATTGAGTCCTCGTTCACCGACAAGGGGAAAGTTTCACCCCTCACCCATCTTGCTTTGATCTGGGCCAGTTCCCCACACTGCTTGCTGCTGCACCATGTGAGGCGGTGGAGTGGGTGTGCTGCACCACGTGAGAGGGAGTCACCACAGTGCACCCCTAACGTCCGCCTAAAGGACATGGGGCCAGAATTTTGAAATATCCAGTCAAATAGCTCAGGTCCTCTGAAACGGGAGAGAAAGTCTTCAGCTCAGAATCAAGACACAGAGAAGCTTAAAGATTTACCTACCATTTTCTCCCTTCTTCCATTTCAGCTGAAAATGTCAGCTTGGGGTGGGGTGGGGGAAGGGCTGAGAATTAAATGAATAAACAAGGAAGCCCTTTCCAGCAGCCCAAGGAAGAGCAGGTATTCTCCTGGAGGTAATGTCGAAGGTTAAATACAGAAAAAATAACACAGTACACAATTATAGTTGTTCATTCTTCCGCTTAAAATGGGAAGTAAAGGTCACAAATCAAATCACCGCGTTAAGTCCAGGAGTCGCCTGCCTCCAATCACCTCAGTCCCTTTGTTAGGGAGCCACAGAGGCATCCCTGTCCCGGTTAATTAGAAGGCCAGGGCCCTCTGGAGGGCGGCCACACGGCTAACAGGTGAGCGTCGCTGGGCCCTGGGGTTAATTTGCCCCATTGAAGCCACGGGCTCCACTCCATGAAGTTTGTGATGGTTTGAACAAAATGAGAAAAGTAAAGAAGACATGCGTTCCTACCAAACTAAACGTGTTCCATAAAGAACTGTCCTCCGTTCTGGGGGCTGGTCCTTCCTACTTTCATGATGGTGGAAAGTCCCCAGTTTTCTAAAATGATGGTAAGTGGAGAAGGTGAATTGGGATTTTTAAATGTCTTCCTGACTCAAAGAAAGGAAGAGTTGGCAACTCAAGGTCAGTGCCCAGAATTTTATGTTGTTGATCAGGCTAGACTGTGAAATCCATGTACCTGGAGCCACTACCCTCGATGAGGGAGAAGCTTCACCTGTGTCCCTCTGTCCCCTGATGACAGGGACTCTGAAATGGTTACCTTTATTCTCTGCATCTAAATGGGCCTGGCTCACATATTGGCCTATCCGACCAAACCCCACACTCACCTCTTCTCCAGACTAAATCATTCCATTCCCAGGACCATGGATCCAGGTTCTTATTTTCCAGCCCTTCCTCCAGATTCATCCTTTGCTCCCGAGGGAGCTGGAACGCCCACCGAGCTGAGCCAGTGCAGGCGCCCTGGGGTAGCACCACCGTGGGCCCCAGGCTGGCCAGTTTTGCTCCCAGGAAATGCTCCTTCCTACCCACTCCGTTGCCCTCACCATCACCCCCCAGCTCCTTCTCTGCCTCATTCTAACGCAGCCTCACAAACGCTTCCTCCTCGGCACTGCCTGAGCAGCCCTGACCCCCTGACCCATGCGCCATCAGTTTGTTCCTCTCTCCCCCTAATATTCCCAGCCATCCTGGCTGTAAGGAGAAGACCTCTTAAGTGTAACTCTGCTCTCCTCAGCAATTTCCTTTAACTTGTTCAAGGTGTAGGCACAGTCTCTCAATTCTAGAAACAGCCCTACGAACCCAAGAAAAGGTTGCTGTGAATGTGCGTGTGTTCCCAGTGAGAATCCAGTTTACACCAAGGTGAGATGCACGTGGATCCTGGACTCACTGCTCCTCATCTTACACCAGTCACCTGTCAGTCACCCACTGCTCTGGTGCCACCGTAAATCACACTTCTTTCATGAATCTTAATTCCATTCCACATCTGGCAACCAAAAGCTTTTCTATGGCTCATATCTGCAAAACTCAGGATGGAAGGGAGAGGGATTATTCAGTTAACTTGCTCAGAATAGACATCTACTGAGAGTAACTGAAATCAGAACCAGTGCATGACTCAAGTCTAACGTTTGGGGCAGCGTCTTCTGGAGTGACCAGCTGAGCTGATCAGACTCCCTGGAAAATGGCCAAGGGTCTGCTTCTTTTTAAGCAACAGCCTTGTGTTTGAGTTTGGTTTTGGATAAATCAATGCTGGGTTGATAGAGTAAGAGATGAGATGAAAGAAGTATTAGAAAGCATTCTAAACCCTCTTGCCCTCTGAAGTTTATGAAAGTTGATGCAAAGACGTTGCTATGAACCTGCATTCATGTTACAGACAATGTACTCTGGCAGGTGCTAGAGCCTGTCCCCCAGCCCTGGACCCCCCCAGAAAAGACGCTTGATTTCAATACAGCTTGTGAGGGTGTTGATATCCTGGCCCAGCATAAGAAATAACCTTTTATTTTAGAAAATGCCAAAGCTATTTTTTAAAAACAGTTGCAATAGTACAGTGATAAGTGCTCATATACATTTACCTATACAACTGTGTTCATCGATTATTAATATTTAGTCACATTTGTGTGCTCTCTCTTCCTCCATCCCTCCCTTTCCCCCCTCCTCCCTCATACATAATGAATTTTTTTTTTTTTGCTGAACTAATTGAGAATAAGGTGCAGAACCATGACCTGCAACCTTTAAATATTTCAGCATAGATTCATAAGAACAAAGGCAATCTCTCGTGTAATCACAGTCTAACTATCAAATTTGGGAAATGTAACCTTGACACAATGCTACTGTCATAGAGTCCATACCCAAATTCTCAATTGTTCCAAGAATGTCTTGTGAAGCAGCATTTTTCTGACTCAGGATCCACTCTCTGGACGCGTGGTGCATTAACTCTTATGGCCCTGGTGTCCATGGCTAACCTGGACCAAATCTGCAGCCTGTCTGCCTCCCTGACACTGACAGCTTTGAAGGGAACAGCCAGTTGTTTTGAAGTGTGGCCCTCAATTGGAGTTTGTTGGGTTAGTCATTAAATTCGGGCCACACACATTGGGCAGAACCATGACACGTGACAACGGGTCCCAAGTACCCATGTTAGCTCAGCCCTCCATGGGTGATGTTGGCACTGACCACTTAGGTAAGGCACTACCTGCCAAATTTCTCCACTGTAAAGGTACTTCTTTTTTTAAATTATGATCTATAAATAATGTGTAGCAAAATGCTTTGAGACCTCATTCAGAGTTCTCAGCTAAATAGTGGAAGGGATAAGCACGAAGCTAAATGGGTCACAATCTCTGCCATCAAGGAGTTCAGTCTGGCAGAAGACACAAATAGACAAACACTACATATGATGCAGCCTCCAATCCTTTGAGAAAGGAAGCAGGAAGTAAACAGATTCATCAACTTCCCACATACAAAACCAAACAAAATAAATGCTATGGTCGAGGTCCAAGCTAAGTGCAGTTACCAAAGGACCGAACACCTAATTCCATATGTAATGACTGAGAAAGGTTTCCCAGGGACGTACCAAAAATAGGGAGAGTCTATGGGCAAAGCACCTGCAATTATAACAAGCCAAGTCACAGAAGAAAAGGTGCAAATAAACAATAAACTTGAAAATATGCTCAACCTCATCAGTAGTCAGGGAAATGCATGTTAGCATAATGTTCTTAACCCATCATAGAGTGAAAATTTAAAAGTGTTGGTAATATCCAGTGCTGACGAGGGTACAGAGAAGTTGGTGAGAGTGTGAACTGCTACCTCTTTGGAAAGAAATCTTGCAGATCTACTAAAATTTTAAACATCAACAGATTTTGACCCAGGTCTCTATTTGAATCACTCCCTGAGATCAAGAAAGGCATAGATGGTAGAATTTTAGTCCATAGCAACAAAAACTCAGTAAATGTCATCATCTTTCTCTTTCTGAGTTAAATTGAATCTTGTCAGAGCCCCATGGACTGAGTTAGCTGGCGATTCAATTTCAGTCATTTGGGGAGTTCTGATCCCCTTCCTAGAGTCACCAAGGCCCTAGAGGTCTCGCATTATCAGAACATTCCTGGAAGAGCCATCTGGTCTCCAGACCGTGTTGGCCTCCATGGTGCAGTTCATGGGCCCAGAAAGGAGAGCTTGGGCACAAAGAGCTCTGTATGACCCCCACAGGCACACCCATACCCCTGTCCACCCTAAGGGCCTGCCACTCCCCAGGAAGTCTGAGGGAATGGAGTCCAGGTCCCAGCACAAAACCCTTCCTAGTATCAGAGGAAACTCCCAAATGCTTCCACCCCCAGGAAGTTTGCTTCCCATATCCCCACACACCCTCCCAACCAAGCCTGGGTGGGGGCCCCAAGGTTGCCACTTGGTTACTAGGCCACACCAAGGATGCCAACAATCCTTCTTTGTGTGAGTGATGGAGACAACCTCCACTGTGAACTCCCTGAGGGTGGAGCATGTGTCCTTTATCAAGTATGGCACCAACCGAGTATGGGGTCTGGCAAGTTGTAAATCCCAGTCAGTGTTTTTGAAGTGAATGAAGAAACAAAAAGGACAGTTGGGTGGATGCATGCATGGATACAAGAATGGATGCATGGATGGGTGAATAGATGGATAGGTGGGTGAGTAAACAGCTGGATGGGTGGGTAAGTGTTCATGTGGGTGGATAGATGGATAGGTGGGTGAGTAAACAGCTGGATGGGTGGGTAAGTGTTCATGTGGGTGGATAGATGGATAGGTGGGTGAGTAAACAGCTGGATGGGTGGGTAAGTGTTCATGTGGGTGGATAGATGGATAGGTGGGTGAGTAAACAGCTGGATGGGTGGGTAAGTGTTCATGTGGGTGGATAGATGGATAGGTGGGTGAGTAAACAGCTGGATGGGTGGGTAAGTGTTCATGTGGGTGGATAGATGGATAGGTGGGTGAGTAAACAGCTGGATGGGTGGATAAGTGTTCATGTGGGTGAATAGATGGATAGGTGGGTGAGTAAACAGCTGGATGGGTGGATAAGTGTTCATGTGGGTGGATAGATGGATGATGGATGGGTGAGTGGATGAGTGAATAGATGTTTAGGTGGATGAGTAGATAGATGGGCAGGTAGATGGGTTGATGGATGGGTGGGTGGGTGGATGGATAGATGGGTAGATGGGTGGATAAGTAGATAAATGAATGGTCATATTTGTGGGTGGATAGATAGATGGAGGGATGGGTAGGTAGATGAATGGGTGGTTGGGTGGGTGGGTTGATGGATGGATAGACCACTGGGGGGAAAAATGTGATTTGAAAGATTCCTCAGGGCACAGTGTTTTCAGGAAGGCCAGAAAAAAGGACTTCCTTCTTTCCCCGCAATCCCTTTAGAGTAAGCAGTGATCCACTTAAAAACCCCCTTGGCACTGACCGATCTATTGTGTTGCTTGCTTCCCGAAGGCTTACGCCATTCGCCTTGGACTCTGAAGGATTCTCAGCATGGCTGGGGCCCCGTGCGCTGAGCAGCTCACAGGCCAGCACAACAGACCTCATGCAGCACATGCCTCACCCAGGATACACCCCCGCTGACAAAAGCTGCTCCATGGAGTAAGACAGGTAAGATGCATTTGCTGGATGAATGAAGGAACCTATCAACCAAAATGTAAATAATCACCCCTATTTCTGCCATCCAGAAACAGAGCAATAGTTAACAATTTTGTATATATTTTTCCATTACTTTTAATTAGCACACGTGTATTTCAGTACAAAATGGATCACACTGTGATATACCACTCTATAATCAGCCTATTTCATATAATAATATATTTTGAATAATTTCCATTTTATTCAATATCCTACAAAAGCATAAGATGCCATTACGTGAATGTAGCATAATTTATTTAACCAGCCTCCTTTTGTTGTTTCCAATTGTTCATTACTTTAAGCTTTGCTATGATGGACAACCTTACCACTCTACTTTTAAAAACATCCAGGATTATTTCCTTAGAAGAAATCCCTATTTGTAGAATTGTTCCATCAACAGATATGCAGAATCACAAGGCTTTTCTTGAGTGTTTCCAGATTGTCCTCTAGAAAGACTGTGCTAATTCACACACAACCTGGCAGAGTGACAGAATCCACATGTCCGGCACATTCACCTGCTCTTGTTTTTAAAACAAACATAGAAGTAAGTTGCAGTGCTCTCAAATATGTCTGCACAACTAAGCCCAGGGAGTTGAGGCAGCTCTTGGGAGAAAACTGTCAGCACTCCTGGTGGTTTTACTAAACACAGGATAGCCTACACCCGTTTCTTATTTCTAACAAATGATTGTCATCATAAAAGTAGTAATTTTCACATTAAAGAAAATTGTGGACGTGGGAAGAATCGGAGTGTGGGTACTTACCTATAGTTTCACTTCCAGGAACAACCAGTGTAACATTTCATAGCATTTCCTTCCAGGATTTTTTTTCTGGGCTGGATTATTTCTTTTATGTGATTGTGATAATACAGTAATGCAGCAGTGTGTCCTGATTTCTTTTTATTTACCAACATTCTATAAGCATTTTTCTGTCTTATTACAGACTCCCAGTAAGCCTAATTTTAACAAATGTATAATATTCCTTCAAGTGAATGGGACCTGGCTTAACCTTTCCCCGCAGGACACCTAAGTTACATTCAAGGTTGTTAAAAGCCACGTGGCACAAACGTTGGCATGTGTCTATATTATCTCCTTGCTTTAAACACACATGACAATAATTAAGAAATTCAGTTAGGGGGAAAAGGCCCAAGTAGAGATGCTGACCCCTTGGCAGATAATCAAGTGAGGCTATAAACTGGTCACCTGTCACTTTTCTCAACACACCAGTGGATGCGATCTTGAGCATTTTTTCAGCAGGATATTGACAAAAATCACAGGGCCCAGAGCTGCAGGCCAACAGGCTATAGTATCCCCCGGAGACTCCTACCTGAGATCCCAGAAGCATTCCTGTCTCTGCACACAGAGCGTTGGGGACTGGGCTTTCGTGAACCCCTGTGCTTGCTATGGATGTGATTAGAGGGAAAAACAAACACTCCTCCTGGTTTTGTAGCGATTCCACATTTTGCTTATTAATTTCTGTGGCAACTTTGACTTTCCGGATAACCAGCATTGTACTTTTGATGGCAATCACTGGGTCCAGGGATTTTACATAGCCCCATTTTACAGCCACTGTTTCCTCTACAAGTATGCTAACGGGTGGGCAAAAGTACATAAGGAAGTAGGAATTGTTATGAAAAGTTGCCCCTACACACGCAACATTGCTTTCAATGTGAAAAAATTTTAATGCATGGGCTGAAGAACATAAGATAAATATAAACAACTAATAAACATAAGAAAAATTGGCCAGTCTCACCAATAATCAAAACAAAGAAAAATAAAACTGTAATAACTTTATGTCTCACATCAAATTAGCAAATAGTAAAAATGTATACTGTGTAGTGAAATGGATACTTTTCTTAGACTAGATGTAGGCTAGTTTAACCTTTTTTCTCAGTCAACTATTTTTATTGCTTTATCAACAACTACTTAGATATAAATGAATCTAATGGCAATTAATATGAAAACTGAGTAGCAGGCATAGACCTCACCGTGTACTGGAAGGGCAATATTCTCACTGTTGTGGGAAGGCTCCCAAGAGATGATAAGACGAACAAGTCTCTGGGTTCGGATTCCCTGAACCCAGAATCTGGTCTGGCTCCAGATTCCGAGAATTATTGAGTCCCTTTTGTGATGTCAGTGAAAGAGGCCATGAGTAATTCATGGAAGTTGGTCTCACCCCAGTCGGGGTATTAGGCAGGGTGTGGGTGTGGGCACATACTGGGGATCCAGCAGGAGTAGGTCTGGGGGGGTGGGCTGCTTTCTGCCCCTGAGGTCACCATGACTTACCCCTAGCCATCAAGAAGAGGTCAAAACATGACACCTAAAAAAAAAAAAAAAAAATGACACCTCTGTGAAATGCAATGAATATCCTGAGCTGATGCAGGCAGCAGGGATGGTCCAAGATGCCAAACACAGGAAATGTTGTATGAATCCACTTATATGAGGTACCTAGAATAGTCAGTTTCATATAAAGTAGAATGGAGGTTACCAGGGACTGGGGGAGGAGAGAATAGGGGGTTATTGCTTAATGGGTACAAATTTTCTGTTTGGAGTGATGGCAAATTTTGGAAATAGATAATATTGAGGGTTGCACCACTTTGTGAATGTAATCAGTGCCTCTGAAATTGTACACTTAAAATGGTTAAAATGGCAAATTTTATGTTGTGTATATTGTCACAATTTTAAAAATATTTTTAGTGCAGAAAATAAAAACATAGTGAAAGAACAGAAGTCATCTTGGTGGTGACAACCTTGCACCCTTGTCTCAACTTACACTGCTTTGCTCTGTTGCCCTCCATGTTTCGTTCTCAGCTGGGGCCCTTCTCCATCATTTGGGGTGCTCCTTTGCCTCTCTCCTTGGTACTTCTCCAGTTTTTTGTCTCCCAATCTTCCTTTATGTTAACTTTGTTATTTTGGTAAAATATAAACTGCAGCAGCTTCCTGAGAAAGGGGCATATGGGATGTAAAGTTTTTAAGACTTTGCAAGTCTGAAAATAAGTTTACTGTACTCTCAGATTTGATTGATAGTTAGGCTGAGTAGAATTTGGGGTTGGAAATCATTTTCTTGCCATATTTTGAAGGCATTGCTTGTTATCTTTTAGATTCCAGATTGCTTCCAGGCTGAGAAGTCCAAAGCCAGTCTGACACCTGTCCCTGTGAATGTGACTTGTTTTCTTATAATGGGTTTATTTTATTTCTTTTCTCTGTGACAGCTTATAGCTTGTTGGTCCTCAATTCCTTGAAATTTCATGATGTGGCTCTGTTTTGATTCATGGTAAATACATGAGTTCTTTCGATCTGAAACCTGTGTCCTTTTCTGTGGGAAATTTTTCTTGAATTAGTTCGCTTATTATTTTCTCCTTTCTATTTTCTCTCTTCCTACTTTCTGAACTGGTCCACTCATCTTCTTTTTAATTTTTCATCCATTGGTTTTTTGCTCTATTTTTCTGAGATTCCTCAACTTTATCTTCCAGTCATTATTTCCAGAAGGCGTTTAATCTCCAAGCAATTTTTTAATTGGTTTTTAATTATTGATTTGTAGGAGCTCTTTGTGTAAACTGGATAGAAGCCCTTTGTCTAATGCATAAATTGCAAATATCTAGTCCCACTCTGTGACTTACCTTTTCATTCTCTAACTGGTGTCTTCTGAAATGCAGAAATTCTAAATTTTAATGAACTCCAATTAATTTGTTTTTTATTTTATAATTAGACCTTTTTTTGTATCCTTTTTAAGAAACTTTTGCCTACCTCAAGGTCATGACAATATTCTCCTGTTTTCTTCTGGAAGCTTTATCATTGTACCTTTCATATTTAGATCTATGATTCATCTGAAACTGATTTTTGTGTGTGGTGTGAGGTAGGGGTCAATGTTTCTGATAGTTTGCTTTGGCCTCTTTCTTTAGATGTCTGGTAATCCTTGGTCACCTTCGCATGATTAAACATGAGGAACTAAAACATCTGTTTAGAAACTGAGTGTGTAACTAGGGAATGTCAAACATGAACTTCCCTATAAGTTCATCTAAAATATCTGTGCATTAGCGTCTTTACAGTCTTTCCCCTTGTGCTGGACAAACTCCCTAGAGAAAATTCCTTCAGTCTCCATCCTGGAGGTCCTAGCCTGGCTGTCAGTGTTCCAGGAGTTGGGGGAGGTGAGATCTGGGGGTCCCCGCAGCCACCGCGTGTAGGTTCACTTAGCCCATCAGCACTCCCATCCTAGCCCATGTTGGGTCTGATGGCCCAGCGCAGAGTTGCTCAGTTTTACCTTCTGCAGAGAATAATGTCCAAGCTTCTGCAAGGTAGAGGGGTGGAGGGGATTCACTCCACACCCAGCCAACAGAGTAGGGGGGAGATCTAGGGATCCAACTGCTCTGGAACAACTTTCACCTTCCCAGAGAATCACTTGTGCCACCTACTCCTGCATGTTTTGAGGATTTGGCTGCTTACATTGAGTTGGTTTTCTGTTTTTTCCACCGCCGGCTGGGGAGTCAGTCTTCTCAAATCTGCTAAAGCAGTTACCACTCATCCATCTGTTTCCCAGATTCCCAGATTATGCTGCTGTTCTCCTTTCATGTTCTTGCAAGTTTATGCCTTTTTTAAAAAATACCCTTTCTGTAGTTGGGGAGAGGGGGCGAAATTAGTATGTTCAATCTGCCATCTTTACCTGGAAGTTGGTGTGAATTTTTTTTTAAAGAAAGCAATTAATGATGTGGATCAAGAACCTTAGAAATAGTCATACCCTTTAATTCCACTTCTAGACTTCTAGGAATTTATCCTAAAGAAATCACCAGAAACATGGACAAAAGTTCTTATTTTCGTGTTCATTACAGTGTTGTTTATAAGGCAAAAACTGAAAACAAACTAAATGTTCCACAATAGAGAAATGGTTTCAAAAATGATGGTACATCCATATGATGAGATATTAAATATTTAATGACAAGGGAAATGTCCATAACATAATCAGTAAGTGATAAAAGAGTATAAAACTATATGTTCAATTTTATCCCAATTCTGGAGCAAGAGGGATAGAGAGAGAAATGACTAGAAAGAAACACAGCCATAGAAGGAGGAGGAGGGGGAGAAGAGGGAAGATGCGAAGAAGGAGAATATACAGGAACACCAAAAATTTAACCATAGTTATCTTTATATATTTATTATTACAACAATCAGAAAAACATAATAGCTTTAAAATTAAAAATAGGGTCTTGCCTTGTTCCAGCCACCCTGTCATCCGTATTTCTCCCTAAACTTGCAATTTGCTTGCATGCCTCCATGTCATGACTCATGAAGCCCCCTACCTGGAACAGACTTCTGTTCTGGCCAACTCCTATATACCCTTCAGTTCCTAGCTCAAGCATCATCGTCTCTTAGATTCCTGTCCACTCCAAGCTGGCTTGGGAGTCCATTCTCTAATTCCTAAGCCCCATGTGCATGTCTTTATTAGAATGCCTTCCACACTATTATAACCAATGGCTTTATTTTCT